>NC_060142.1:300012787-300654245 GCF_021461385.2 Schistocerca piceifrons | reverse complement strand
AATCTTTCGGAAACTTTCTTGCTGTTTCGCTACACGTTTTCCGTTACCTGATTCACGATGCTAACTTTTCACGACAGGAACATACATTTCGCATCACCTCGCTGAAGAGCAGATGTAGGTAATATACTAATACGATTTGCAACTGATCCTGGAACCACAGGGTCCGAAAAGCATTGTGTGATTTAATGAAGCACCGAAGAAGGCGTTCTTGTTCACAATTTCGGTGTAAGACAATTTAGGATTTTCTCCGGTGCTGCTTCCAAAGTGTGTACGAGGATTAAGAAGCGTGTAATCACGAGGTTTATAGCCGTCTAAGGCATAACTACGGTTGAAAGTCGGTAATAACACCACTGCGACTCTCACAGCTGCTAACACGAGAATTTTTGCGCTGTCCCAGAGCGATATAATTAACATAGATAACACTCCAGGCTGAGTTTAAACATGGTGTAAAAGGGCCCATTCAATATTTGTGGCCGCTTATAGCGGCGTAGTCAAACACCAGGAAATTAAACTTCTCTTTGTCTTCCACATCGTCAGTAGGCAAAGGGAAATGAGCAGACGCCCCAGATTTGTGGGCTACAATGCATCTTTCGAAAGCGGAGCGGCAGGATTATGTAGAATCTCAGAGCTTGTAAATGTATGTACTAAAACTTCTGTTGATATAATTGGTTTGTAATCAAGAGTAATCTATCAGACGTCATTGTATTTCTTTTTCCGTTTTCAGTACAACAGTATGTGAACCTACTTCTAAAGAATTTCGTGAACTGAAGAGATTATCAGCGACAGTTGATTGTTCTTCTGTTATTTATATTGCAGTTTGTTGCCGCATTCTGTCAATAATGATTAACGGTTCCGTTTTCGTTTCAAACAGCTTAACGTCAATTGTTATGCGTAGTTGCAGATCAACCTGTCAGTTCTATGTGACATTAGTGACTTATGGAATCAGCGCACAATACATACAACTGACTGGTTGTTCTACAAAAAACAATTGTTCTGAAGAAGTTCGAAATTTGGAAGAAGCCGATAATCATTATTAAGATAAATGAGAAAGTAGACTGCAATAAATATATTAGAAGATGAAGAATTTACATTTGAGAAGAGTACTGATATATTTTAAGATATGAAATAATAACTATGATTAATACTTTTCGCATGGCTTCTCGCTCTGGAGATGACAAAACACTTTCAGCTATGTCGCAGCCTAGGAAGCGAACACATAGAATAGACTGTTGACACAAACATCAAGAATTGTACGTAAAGTCTGTCGTTGCGAAACTGAAGTTCCTACATTTATCAGATTACTATGCTTATAATTTTATCGAAGTGCGACAATATAGTAATGAGATTGATCTTCTTTGCAAGACGTGGCAACCCTGCAGGCTTGTGTAGGCACAATATATTTGGCTTAGTCCAAGCGGCACATCGATGCAACTGCTCAGTCGTGAGTTGTGCTGTAGTAAGTTAACACTTGTTGTTGTCTCTCTTCACGGAAATGGAACCGCATAATATTGCGCAACGGTATGCCATTTCTCTTTGTGTTAGATTGGGTGAAAATGCGACGATAACTTACGGTAAGCTTCAGAAGGCTTTTGGACAGGAGTTTATGTCAAGAGCTCAAGTTTTTCGTTGGAATGAAATGTTTAGTGAAGGCAGAACGAATGTTGAAGATGAAGACTGCAGTGGACGACCATCAACCTCACGGACAGATGTCAACTTGGCCAGGGTGCGTGAACTCGTACGATCTGATCGAAGATTATCTGTGAAAATGATTGCAGAAGAACTGAACATCAATCGAGAAACGGTTCGTCTAATAATAATGTAAGATCTTGTTATGAGAAAGATTTGTGCAGATATGGTCCCCAAAAATCTCACACCACAACAGCAAGAAACTTGGAATGGTGTGGCAGCCGATCTGTTAGAGCAAACAGAAATCAATCCAGAATTATTGAGCTGTGTTATGGTTTTTACAGTACGATCCAGAGACAAAACGACAGAGTTCGCAATGGTGCTCAAAGGGATCACCCAGACAAAAAAAAAAAAGCTCGCATGTCAAAGTCAAAAGAGAAAATGCATGCTTGTGTATTTCTTTGATTCCAAGAGAATTGTTCACAAAGAGTGGGTGCCTCCTGGACAAACAGATAACCAATATTACTACAAAGAAATTTTAGAAAGACTTCGTAAAAGAGTTCTTCGTGTCTGTTCAAAATGGTTCAAATGGCTCTGAGCACTATGGGACTCAACTGCTGAGGTCATTAGTCCCCTAGAACTTAGAACTAGTTAAACCTAACTAATCTAAGGACATCACAAACATCCATGCCCGAGGCAGGTTTCGAACCTGCGACCGTAGCGGTCTTGCGGTTACAGACTGCAGCGCCTTTAACCGCACGGCCACTTCGGCTGGCTAACTTCGTGTCTGTGCCCAAATTGCCGATAATTGGAATCTGCATCACGATAATGCGCCATCCCATACTGCTCTGTCAGTACAGCAATTTTTAACCTCAAAACAAATTTCAGTACTACCACAGTCACCTTATTCACAAGACATCGCTCCGTGCGACTTTTTTCTATTTCCAAATGTCAAACGGTGGTCAAGGGACACCATTTTTAAACAACACAAGATGTCCAAAAAGCTGTGACGAGGGTCTTGGAGGATATTACAGAAGATGAGTTCCAGAAATGTTATGATCAATGGCAGAAGCGCTGGAAAACGTGTGTGCAATCAGAAGGGAACTACTTTGAAGGAGACAACACTAAACTTGACTAAAACGGTAAGCAACATTTTTTTTCACGTTAGTCTCATTACTTTATTGTCGCACCTCGTATCTATGACGCTCAGACAGAATAAATTCCTAAATCATATAATCCAGGAGTAGTTTCCTTCGTTAAATACTTCTATTTCCTTTGAGACATAGGCAATTTGAGATGCCAGTTCCCGAGTAGTTATTTAATATTCTCTGTTCCATAATACATTGGCCGGTATAAAGAAAAGTGTGAGTTAGATCGTCAGTGCCGATTATTTATGTGCATAAATAGTCGGCAGTGACGATATCGATGGGACAACGTGCGTCCGTTCCGAGAAAATGAAAGTCAGTTAATTGAAACATGTACTGTTATCGTTTACCGTATGAGATCCTCTTGTCAGTATTAAGAGAGTCTTAATGTTAACGACTTAAATTGAGATCTGAGTACATTCGGCAAGGTCTCATTGGAATTTTTGCTTTCTAGGGAAATAAAACTATTTCGTTCCAGAGACGTTATCAAGTCTCAGTCATCTATGATCTATGAATGGCGTCGAATGATAATTTGTATTAAGGCCGGGATTCCAACCCATGTATCCCGTGCACTAGGCAGACGCGCTAATCACTGCGCCACCCTGGCATAATGACTTTGCACAACTGCACTTACTACCCTAGTATGATTCCCTCATCAGTCTAAATTCCCTTTGACGCCTCAGATAGCTCGGTATTCCGCCTAATTTCTAAAAGCGTTGCACAGGCATTTGTATTGAAGAGCACTTCAGAATGGAACAATACTTTCGATCTTGCCTGAAACCCAGGCGTAGGTGATACTATCAAAAGAAACTATACCATTCGAGAGACCTTTTAAGTTTCAAACAATTGTGACATACGTATACAGACTGATGCTGCGAATGAAGATATGCATAAAAGCAATGATTCGAACATGGATCTCCAGCTCAGCTGTGCTACTCTCTACGTCGTTCTGGCACAGTGGCACAGATTCTCATTCGTCATTTCATTCTGCATCTTTACATCATAGATGTGAGAGGTCTGAAAACGTGTCTGGAACCAATAGTTTCACTTGACTAAAGCACATGTGCTTGGGTTTAGGGAAGGATCCATTGTCTCGTTCGATGCTGAACTGCTATTCTACACAGTTGGAGAGACTTTGCAAGGCTGTTGGAGGCGGGAGAAACCAAGTGTGCTGGGGAATCAATGGGAGATTGGATGGAAGAGGAAGTGATGGCATAGTAGATAGTACATCTGGCTAGTGAGCAGAAGGCCCAGTTTCGAACACAAATATTCATTTGTCGTTTCAGTCAGCATATGTACTCCCTAATGTGTCAAAACATCACGATCACCTTCTCAATAGAGTTCCGTCTACGTTTGGAACGCAATTTATCAGAGATGCGGCCTGGGATGAATCCGACAATCTCTTTACAGTTATCCGGTGATGTTTCGCACTAGATGACCACACACAATTAAAGTAGTTTCCGTAAATTACGACCCAACGGTTTGAGTGCGCGGATGTAGCGCCCGATAGCACTCCAGATGTATTGAGAGTAAGTGAATTAAGCGGCCAAAACATTAGCATGAGGTCGCTATCATGTCTCTAAACCGAATGCAGCACGGTGCTCGACATGTTACATGGAAAGTTATCTTTCTGCAAGATGTCATCACCTTTTGGGAAGATATTAAGGATGAAAGGATGCAAGTAGTTCACAATAAAGTTCAGGTAATCCAAACGTGTCATGGTGGCTATCATGATCTACATCTAAATCTGCATCTACACACATACTCCGCAAACCACCATAAGGTGCGTGGCGGAGGGTACCTCATACCACAATTAGCATCTTCTCTCCCTATTCCACTCCCAAACAGAACGAGGGAAAAATGACTGCCTATATGCCTCTGTACGAGCCCTAGTCTTGTCTTATCTTTGTGGTCTTTCCGCAAATATAAGTTCGCGGCAGTAAAATTGTACAGCAGTCAGCCTCAAATGCTGGTTTTCTAAATTTCCTCAGCTACATTTTCATCTCGTGGAAACTCTGAAGGTCTGCTCCTGTGTGGCAGTGCATGTTTCGAGCAGCCGCATGCCTGGATGACCGAATATCCGGACCAGACTTACCGATTTGGTGAAACAAGAAATGTGATTCATCTGACCACACGGCGTGTTTCTGTTGACCCACCATCTAATCCCGATGACACAGTACCCATTACAGTCGTAATTGGTGATGTCGCTGGATGTACCATGTAATAAGAGGGTAGGTGCGTGTGTTTGTGTTGAAGCATCTCTTAAGCAATCATGGCAAGGCCTTACAGTATACTGAAATGCAAAAAGAAAATTATAATTGCCATGAAATAATTACTGACGCTATCCGCCCCGTAAGAATGATTCAAAAGTACTTACACAGTAAAGTCTTCCTGATAAGTGGATGTAACGTGAAATGAAAATCCTCCATGTCTCAATATAGGATAGAATTTGTAAGAAAATAAATTCATGAAAGTAATAGGCGCTACCAATTTGTGTTAGCTTCCCATCTGCGGAGATATGCAGTGCGCTGGGACCTACTCATCTATTTGCAGTAAATGCAGCAGACAAGCATTTCAGTATAATCAGTCCTAGAGCACTTCCATATTTCTCAAACGAAAATGATTCTGAGGTCCAGTGCTACCACACATAGCAATTCGATGTCCACTAACTGCAACCAGTGTAGTTTTACCTTATCTGATGGCCGAATATGTCCACCATACAAACACGTAGTGCCGCATTATATTATCTGTTTCCACACTGCCTCATCGCACGTAAACATCACACGTAATTCTCTTCTGCATGTCACTTCGTCAAGACAGCATCACCCTATGTGCTGTGTGTGTAAGCAGTATCTCAGAGTCAGTTATAAAATAAATATTATAGACCTTGAAGAAGATTGATTGATGCTTAGAGAACGAAAGAGCCAACAAAACGTTCATTTCAATGTATGGACTGTGTGCTTCAGAAGCGCATTTTCACTAACGTGTGCTGAACGGTATGTTGCAAAATGTATCTGCCTGAACTTGCATTGTAGTCTGCTGTCAGATCTGCCACAGATCACTCGCTATCCAACTTTACAGGGACAGTTTATTCTACAACGTCCTACAAGTGCACCATTTGCCCCTTATTTTTTAACAGTAAAATGTTCTAGGTACTTGCAACGGGCCTAACGTAGAGGAAGGTAGTCAAGGTATTGCAAAACGTAATCTCCAGTCTGCCCTGTACTGTCCATCAGATCTCGTGATTAAATTATTTCTATGGTTAACGACCATCTAATTTAATCAGTGTACTTGCTGATACTGGAACTAGAAAGAGTTAACAGTTGCTGATACGAGTAACAGAAATTAATACATCATGAGTACTAGCAACGCATGTAATTCTTTTATATTACTGAGAGGAAAAAAGGTGAAGACCTATATGACATCGCTCAATTGCCTTATCTATTTGTTAGATATTTTCCAATCTCTGTGCTTCCCTACAGTGTTTATTCTCTACATCTCGTTCAGACCAGGATTCCCTTCTATGCAACGCACATTCTCAGAAATGTCTTTTTCAACCTTCCTTCGTCCAGGATCTCTCTCTTTTCTCGCGCTTGTCTGCTTTATTTGTGCACCTTGCTACGTCCGTTATACAGGGTGTTACAAAAAGGTACGGCCAAACTTTCAGGAGACATTCCTCACACACAAATAAAGAAATGATGTTATGCGGACATGTGTCCGGAACCGCTTAGTTTCCATGTAAGAGTTCATTTTAATTTCGTCAGTGTGTACTGTACAACGCGATCAAATTGTAAATTATCACAATCAACATGTGTGGGCTGACGAGAATCCGCACGCAATTGTGCAATCACGTCATCGACACAGATTTTCTGTGAACGTTAGGGTAGGCATTGTTGGTGATGTCTTGATTGGGCCCCATGTTCTTCCACCTACGCGCAATGGTGCACGTTATCATGATTTCATGCGAGATACTCTACCTGTGCTGCTAGAACATGTGCCTTTACAAGTACGACACAACATGTGGTTCATGCACGATGGAGCTCCTGCACATTTCTGTCGAAGTGTTTGTACGCTTCTCAACAACAGATTCGGTGACCGATGGATTAGTAGAGGCGGACCAATTCCATGGCCTCCACGCTCTCCTGGCCTCAACCCTCTTGACTTTCATTTATGGGGCATTTGAAATCTCTTGTCTACGCAACCCCGTACCAAATGTAGAGACTCTTTGTGCTCGTATTGTGGACGGCTGTGATACAATACGCCATTCTCCAGGGCTGCATCAGCGCATCAGGGATTCCATGCGACGGAGGGTGGATGCATGTATCCTCGCTAACGGACGACATTTTGAACATTTCCTGTAACAAAGTGTTTGAAGTCACGCTGGTACGTTCAGTTGCTGTGTGTTTCCCTTCCATGATTAATGTGATTTGAAGAGAAGTAATAAAATGAGCTCTAACATGGAAAGTAAGCGTTTCCAGACACATGTCCACATAACATATTTTCTTTCTTTGTGTGTCGTCATCACGTTATACACCAAGAATGTTAAATTATGGTATGAAACTACAGTTCACGCAATGGACAGCAGTATGAATAGGGTCAGACACAGTATATAAAGGCAACACACACTATTAAAGTACACAAGTCATATGCCCGCCAGCCTATGGATGGTTTTTCGGACGGTTTTCCATCTACCTCAGCGAATGCTGGCGGTTCCCCTTATTCTGCCTTAGTTACACTATGTTGGTGGTTGCTGGGCATACATTGTCTCCCCCTACACGTACAGCATAATTGCTCTACCACACAAACATTTCGAGTTACACTCGTCTGGTATGATATGTTCCTTGGGGGGGGGGGGGGGCGGAGAAGGGGGGGGGCTCCACTGGGGGCTGAACCTCACAATTACCCTGTGTTCGGTATGGGGCGGCGGTGGGGTGGGTGGACTGCTGTAGCCTGCTCTGGGGTTGTGAACCACTGAGGGCTACGGCTGGACGACGCCTCTCCGTCGTTTCTAGGTCCCCAGTTTAATACACACACACAAAAACACACACACACACACACACACACACACACACATACACACACACACACACAAACACACACAAACACAAACGCGCGCGCGCGTGCAGGTAGAAGTCATATGAATAAAATAGTAAAGACTGTGACAAAAACAAAAGAAGGTATAACGAAAGAATTCTATAATATCACAAGTGTCTGTTGTTGTTGTGGGTTTCCTGTACATTTTTTTCTCTGTCTCCTGATGACTGGGTGTTGAGCGATGTCCTTAGGTTAGTTAGGTTTAAGTAGTTCTATGTTCTAGGGGACTGATGACCATAGATGTTAAGTTCCATAACGCTCAGAGCCATTTGAACCTGTACATTTTGAAACAATGTGGATTTTTGTTATCTCTGAACTGTGCGTTTTTGTGTTGTGAGTCCAGATGTTTCAGTAACGTGTTAACTTTTCTGGTGGTGTACAACAAACACTGTAGTATCTACTTGTTCTCAGCACCCTGTAACATAAGAACTAGCTGCCTTCCATTCGATTGTCACACCCATACCAATGTCAGACAGAATTTTTCAAACAGAACTAGACACAACGAAAAATTATTTGCATCTAGCATTAGGTATAGTGCTAACTTAGTTGACAACATTCTACATAAGAAACTGGAAAGGAAGATGTGGCCCTACTTTCATGCCTCTTGTGCTGCGATAGTTGTACCTAAAATCAGCTGGATCGAAACCTATTTAACAAGATAGCCAAAAATTCTCAAGCTTTGCAACGCTGAAACAGCAATTTATGGAAGTCACATGTTACATGTTTTCCGATACAAAAGAGAAAAGCAACAGTGATGTTTAAAAAATCACTTCCATTGACTGCAACGAACTGTAATATATATGTCAAACAGACAGAGCTATAGTAGTTACAGTGACAATGCATGAACATAGCAGGAGACTGCAAAACTCAGAGTCAGCTGTTACTGAACATTTACTGAAGGACGCTTGCAAAGCCCACACGGAAGAACTGTACATAGCCAACAAAGTAAGATAACCTAGCCTATTACACTACCTTGATTTAAATAAGCTTTGAACTGAAAACCTCCGCCTGGTTCTGAATGATCAGTTACAGCTCAGCGCATCCACAGTCTTAACCTTCACTTAATCTTTTCAGTCAGCAACAGAGTCCCAGTCCTGTCCCAATGATCATATCAGTAGTCAAAAACTACTACAACCACAAAATTGTCATATACCTTATTTCCCTTAAAACCTACAGTATTTTGTTCATACGACTTGTATAATTTGATAATGTGTATATTCCTTATGTACAGTTTTTAATACTGTCCATAGTGCAAAACGTAATTTGATACTGCAACATTCTGAAATTATACTTACATGTGACAATCTGTAAAAACAGCAGATTTCCTCTTTTAGAAAATATTCCAGACATTCCAGAATTTCTTTCGACCAACGTGGATTGGGACAGAGTCCTCTGTGAGGGGCCCTCCCCTCGGGAGAGGCTGGTGTGTGGCCGGTCGCAAGTCGCACGTGGTGAAGTGATGTGGCACATGGCGCCCCCCTCAGCCTGCGCCGGCTTTAACTTAGGGCAAGTTACGGCGTCCGCCGCGGGGCCCTTAAAAGTTTGCTCCCAAGCCGTGCCTCCTGGGCACGCTACACGTGACGGCTCTCTTGCTGGCCCGAAATCTTCGCCACCATCACAGCGGTTCACTCTAACAATGATAAAATGTGTAAGTGGATAAAATCATAGCGCCAACCGCTTTAGCACATAGCTCACCAGCAACAATATCGGTCATTAGATCATTCTCCGACGTTCAGCAAGTACTGGGTGATCAAAAAGTCAGTATAAGTTTGAAAACTGAATAAGTCACGGAATAATGTAGAGAGAAAGGTACAAATTGACACATATCCTTGGAATGACATTGGGTTTTATTACAAACAAAAAAATACAAAAGTTCAAAAAAATGTCCGACAGATGGCGCTTCATCTGATCAGAATAGCAATAATTAGCATAACAAAGTAAGACAAATCAAAGATGATGTTCTTTACAGGAAATGGTCAATATGTCCACCATCAATCCTCAACAATAGCTGCAGTCGAGAAATAATGTTGTGAACAGCACTGTAAAGCATATCCGGAGTTATGGTGAGGCATTGGCGTCCGATTTGGTCTTTCAGCATCCCTAGAGATGTTGGTCGATCACGATACACTTGCGACTTCAGGTAACCCCAAAGCCAATAATCGCACGGACTGCGATCTGGGGACCTGGGAGGCAAAGCATGACGAAAGTGGCGGCTTAGCACACGATCATCACCAAAGGACGCGCGCAAGAGATCTTTCACGCGTCTAGCAATATGGGATGGTTCTAATAAAACCCCATGATATTCCAAGAATGTGTGTCAATTTTTACCTCTCTATCTACATTATTCCGTGGTTTATTAAGTTTTCAAATTTATACTGACTTTTTGATCACCCGTTATTTCACTCGAGGTGAGCCTTGTCGTGGGAATCAGTTGCTGAAGAAGGGAGAACGGCCTAATGGCTGAAGCTCGTCGCCATGAGAAACGTGTTTAAGCGACTAGGGCTACGATTTATTGCAATCTGTCTGTCGGACTGTTAAAAAAAATTTCTGAGGAAAGGGTACATGCATCAAGTTGAAATTCTCGTCACATACTAAGAACAACGGCGGCGTAAGAAACTGAAGTTTCTAAGTCAATGCATTCAAAAGATACGACCCATTGCATAAAATTGTCTGATACTCCTGAACTCACACATCAAAACCTGTAGGGTATTTGCAAATTGGGTTAGAATCATGAAATTGGCCAAAAAGCAAGTCTTTACGGTACAGCTAAGGGAAAAAATCTGAAATTCGTTAATTCGTAATTACATCAAACAAAAAAATTTTTTGTTGTTCGTCATCTCACTGTACGTCTGTCCGTCCGACTGTTAAAATCCATTTTTCTCAATTAAGGTTGAGGTATCAAGTTGAAATTTATCTTCTTTACTGAGATTTATGGCCCTTTGGAGGTGGGACAAATATAAGCTTCTAACTCAGTTGATTCAAAACATAGTGCCATTTATGTCATATATTCTGACACTCGCGAACATCCTCTTCAGAATTTATAGAACACTTCCTACTAGCCTAGAATATTGTTATTTGGAAAGAAGCAAGTTTATAAGTAAAGGGAAAAATTTGAAAATCGTAAATTTGTAATTACATCGCACGAAAAAAGATTGTCTGTCCGTCTGTTAAAACCCCTTCTTCTTAGGAACTGGTGGACGTACCTAGCTGAAATGTGTGTCACATATTAAAACCTATGGTATCTTAGCGCTAAGTCAATGCAAAGAAAAGATACAGCTATTTGTGTTACATACTTTGATACTCGCAAACTCACATTTACAAACTTACTTCCCGTTGACTTACAATCAAAAGTTTGGCAAGAAGCAAGGATTAAGAGTTCACATAATGGAAAATATATCCGGAAATTTTTAATTTGTAACTATGTCAAACAAAAAAATACTTCTTCTCTGACTATGTTATACGAGTTCCAAATTAAAGTAAAATATTTTCGAAAGTCTTGGAATTCGAGGGATTCCAGGTGCCACTATCGATGCCACTAACAGGAAAAAATCGTCAAGATTCTCGGTTCCCGGTGTGAATGCACTGTCATATATATGCACGGAACCTTCAGTGAATGAATCCTGGCCACTCCTTTCTAATTTGTTAGTTGCATATCCTATAGATTATTAAAACTACTTCAGAGCATATGTATACGTAACTACTTCTAACCTTTATGACCAAGTATCTCGGCTCTCCTTATGCCACATGTAATCTTTTTTTCAAGTTTGACGGCCTGCCAGATTTTAAGTGAAATTTTGTCTGTGCAATAAGCGTTTTCCTGAGAAAATGATTTTAGGCTGGATTTACAGGGCAAACGATACAAGAAAATTGGTTGCTGCATATTGGACTGTTTTCTGAGCCACCGACAGATATGGTAGTTAGTAATAAAGGTTACTTTTTCTTCTAGTACTGTAGGTACGGACATCACTATTCTTCTCAAATTGTGATGGACTACTTTGACTGATTTCATTAGCGAATATAGATAATGTGAAAGTGTAATTAAAGTGTTTCACTTCTTGGAGGGAATATATTAATTTAAAATATTCTGTCTTCAGTCACAATGGTTCTGGGTTTCGATCACAGTCCTATGAATTTTTAAGCGACATCTCCATTTTCAAGGACTGCCCGTAGATGATGAGAGTTACATCCTCTTCAGTTGGTCACCTTGCACTAACAGAAAGAACGGTTGTTAGATTTAATCAGAAAATTGCCTCAGGTGTGATTAATGAGACAATTGAGACGAAGTACTGAAACATACTGCCAGAGTTTCAACATATAAGCCGGCCAGGTTGGCCGAGCGGTTCTAGGCGCTACAGTCTGGAACCGCGCGACCGCTACGGTCGCAGGTTAGAATCCTGCTTCGGGCATGGATGTGTGTGATGTCCTTAAGTTAGTTATGTTTAAGTAGTTCTAAGTCCTAGGGGACTGATAACCTCAGAAATTAAGTCCCATAGTGCTCAGAGCCATTTGAACCATTACTTCAAAACATAACAATCGTGTTCCGCATTGGGGAAAAGGTTTCAGGGTTGCACTTAATATTTATGACAGTACTATGTGGCTCAGTCGACGGATGCATAACTTACGTTGCAGTGATGCGCAAAATATGATGCGCAAAATATTAAATACCCTATTATTTTCAATTGCATGCACTGACGAAATCAAATAAGAAATTAAAGAAATATAATTTTAGGACCGAAAATTTAGAATTTTAGTTTTACATTCTTACATATTCAACACGAGATTGGTCATGGTTATTAACATACAGATTGATTCAAAATAGTACTTGTAATTTATTGCGTCTATCGCTAAATGTGCAATTTATTCTTGTTGAGATTGTTCCAGAATAATAACATTATTTTAGTTATGAACATTCTTGAAATGAAGCTACCTGTAAGGTGACAGTGGGTACAATCTGGGGAAAGAAGTCTTATTAAATCTTACAATTTTGTCGTGGGAAAGAAGGAGGGGGTAGAGAAAGGGGGGAGAGGGAGGGAGAGTGCGGGGTAGATGTAATGAGATTGAAGTGATAGCCTGTATTTCAGTTTGAGACAAGGATGAGAAAACTGTGTACATTTCTTCTTGCGGGGCTGTAGTATAATGAAACACTCATTACTGAATGCAGAAAGTAGTCTGTTGTATTTACTATCTGTCTCTTCATTCAGCATGTCGGTGGGTTGAAAAATCTAATGGCTGTGTATTTCTAGTGTCCGTAGCATATTGAGTTATGTATCTGAAAGGTTGACTGTGGCAGGCCGTGAGATATATAGTGGGATCTCAAGGACTGTCTTTGCTGTCGTTATAGTGAGTTGCCATTGTATATTTATTAGGTACATCTAAACATAGAACAGGCGTATTTTCATTTTGTCGTATGGCAAATGACCAGCCAGTCCCTACTACCTACGTAAAAACTGGGGCAGTTCGGGCATGTGATCTAAGCAGCTGAGTGCTTCTTTTCAAGCATATTGCAAATGTGAGGAAGGACATACTTTGTTTCGCTATTTGTTTGATAGCCCATTTCAGAGACATACTTTTCAACTGGTTGACAGTTTTATATGATGCTCGTTATGTAACGAAGGAGGTGATCAATTGTGGAAGGTAATTACAAGAGGTCATTTGTTTGATTAATATAATTTCATCAACAAAGTCATATTATGCTATTGGGGTTTTCACTGCATCACTGCCCTAGTTATCACACTTATGTATGCTGCTCATTTTTGTGTAGTGGGGCGGAAGGAGCAGTGCTGGAAAGCTCTATGTGTAACTGCTTTCTTTCTGCATATGGTGAAGGTGTGTGTACTGTTTTTCATGCAAACAGTTAAGTCTATCCTAGTTATTGCCTTGTTTACCTCATCCTCAATGGCGAAAAGATTATTTAATTTTTTTTACTTCAGTTTCCTTAACATGGAAAGCTGCCACCTGAGCAATCTTATTAAATCTAACAATTTTGTCGTTCTGTCTGTTATTTCTTGGTGAAAAACTGAAACTAATATCAAGCCCAATACGTCTATAAAGTCCTTGAAAACGGAGCTCCGAAAAGAGGTGGTCTGTAATTAGAAAATAAAAAAAATTGTGACTGAAGATTGAGTATTATTAATTAATGCATCTCTAACCTACATGGTACATTCAAAGACAACCCACGACTTAATGTCTGTTAAAAACGTCTTGAAGAGGTATCCACAAGACGGCACCAAACATCATTCTTAGAACTCGCTTTTGTGCAATCAATATTTTCTTTCTAAGTCATGAGTTAACCCAAAAAATTATTCCATATATCGTATTTAAACGAAAATATGGTTCAAATGGCTCTGAGCACTATGCGACTTAGCTTCTGAGGTCATCAGTCACCTAGAACGTAGATCTAATTAAATCTAACTAACCTAAGGACATCACATACATCCATGCCCGAGGCAGGATTCGAACCAGCGACCATAGCGGTCGCTCCATGCCAGACTGCAGCGCCTAGAGCCGCACGGCCACGCCGGCCGGCGCGAAGATATGGAATCTTGCGGTTACTGTACCTTTGTCATCGGCCAAGCTTAATGATGAGATGAATTCAATAAAAAATATCCCAGTTAATAACGGTTATGATCCCTCATAAGCTAAAAACATTTTCAGATTTAAAACTGACTTTATTGCGACTACTTCAGGCATCGGTGCTGTTTTTGACAGTAACGAGTTAAAAAGCGTTTTTTCGATTCCGTTTGTAGCCTTATTTTTCATAGATTTCGTCGCTCTCTAGTTAAAAAATATGAAAATTCTATGAACAATAATTAGCAGAAAAATTCTATTCACAAGTTCATAGTTGCTCCTAGACACAGTTGAGGAGTTTATAATCACTTGTGATACGTGTCCTCCTTATAATATAGGACAAACTGGAAGATATTTCAGTGTCAAGTACAAGGAACATTTATTAGGAAAAAACATGCACTAATATACATATTTCCACTTTTGCTGATCATGTGTTCAATTCCAGTCACAAACCGAAAAGTGCTGAAGTAATTTCCATTTTACATAGAGAAAAGAGAGGTCATATGCTCGACGTACTCAAAGAGCTGGAGATTTTCAAGCGCATTTCTAAAAATGGTGGCCTCATCCTCAACGAACACTTACAATTACGAAACAAAAACTTTTTCAATAGCTTTAATCCGCTGCACGCGGATATTTGATTTCTTTATTTTTTAATATGTTTTCCTGCCTGTGCTTCCGAAACATCTTTCTCTTCAAACCTCACATAGATATATAGCACTAAAATTTCCATCATACACAGTTCTTTTTTTTTGACTATACAGCTGTTTTTGTAACGGAAACATCTTTTTCTTCAACTCTCATATTAATGTGCACTATTAAAGTATTCTTCAATCAGAGTACTTCTTTAGGACTGTAAAGGTGTTTGTGTAAATATTCTATAATACTCTGTATTTACGTAATGGTAATTTCAGTTGTAATCCATTTACTTGACTGTTTTGTATTTTCAAAAATACATTAAAATCCTATCCTTTGATTTTCTCAGAAATGACTTCTTTATTTCGATTATTTCCGTTATAATATTTCAAATGGGCGTATGTCACTGTACGGGCTCTATAGGAGGCGCAACTTGTGTCTAGTTTATGTAGTAGCAATATAAGTCACTGGGCCATGCGATCTGATGTTTCTTGCAAGGTGTACGTACTAAAGACTGTAACGTTTATAATTTTTAATTTTTGCATTTGAGCATGTCTGCGCTAAACATAGACTATTGCCTTCTCGCAGTGTAACTTCAAGTAAGTAACCTTTCTATGTTATGACGTTTTTCATCTTGGTCAATATTTCTACGTAACTTATTTTTCTATTTATTATTTTATAAGGCATTTAAATTTTCATTTACATGACGACAGCGTTAGAAGTGTCGGAACGTAGGTAAATGTATTGAACAATTATTGGCAACCATGTGGCTGTGTTATTTCTCTCTTGAAACTTATATAGGGCTGCTGAAAAACAGAACTGTTCAAAACTATAAAAAAACGCAAAATATTTCAGTAGGTTGATTAAGCTAAAGTTTACTGCCTCAAAAGCTGTGTAATATGCTTATTCCTAATCAGGTTTCCTTCAACATGCATACCGAAAGATATGGAGCATTTATTATGTTCGTTGACGCTTGTTTTATCGTATGGAAAAGCAGTCAATGTGCTTGATGAAAGTAAACTGACACGTCGGTCACATGAAAAAGTGTCAGGAGAGAAAACATAATTGAACACATTATTTGTGGAATGCAGCATAAAATTTTAAATCTCATTGTTCGATATGATGCAGACGAGTTGACTTTAGATGCACCAGTCTCATAATGGTATTTAACTATGTGATGAGTCATCTACGTTTCAACAATAAATCATGTAAGAAAATATTGTTGAAAAGTAGTGATTGACTTAATAGTTGCATGTGACTATCCTAAAATTTAAAATTTTCGTTAAATAACAGACAACCTGAAGTACAATCAGTAGAGGTCAATTGCAATGCATATGTCCAATCATTATCATTTTTGTCTTGATCAACATTATACATTAATTACGCCCAATCTATAGGAAGGGGAGATATAACCAAATTCATATATGAAGCAGTAGCATAACAGGAAACGTAAGTTGTTACAATGAGGTGGCTTTTGCTCTTGTATTACTTATATGATCATATGCATCGCCCTGTGAACATATAGACTCATGTGTAAATCAGGTACAGTGTTGATCTACATGCAAACGATCATGGTTGAACGCATGTGCTGGAATGATTATAGTTTGTTTATGCCTGAGAATGATCTGTTGTCTGACAAGAGCTCTAAATTTTAATAAAATGACATGTACCTGTAATGCGAAATAATCACCGTTTTTCTCTAAAATTTTTAGAAGTAGTAAATCGCTCCATCCTTAAAGTAAACACAAAATTTTCTTTATTACTCTCGTCATAAATGAATAATTTGCTCACAAGTTTAAAATCTTTGACGCCAATTGGAAATGGTTTATGAATGGTCAGTTTCCCAAATGATTAAGTACGCAGTAGTGAAGCTGCATCATAAAAAATAAGAAAGGGATAATGTAGACAGTTTTAGACCTATTTCTAAGCCATCGTGCTTGCTAAAGTTATTGAAAAGGCTGTGTATGTAAGGATAATTGATCACTTTATTTCAATTAATTTGCTATCTAATGTACAGTTCGGTTTTAGAAGTAGTTTAACCACTGAAAATGCTATATTCTCTTTTCTCTGTAAGGTACTGGATGGATTTAAACAATTGCTTTCAAACGTTAGGCACCTTTTTTTAAATTTCGCTAAGGCATTTGATTGTGTTGATCACAAAATATTGCTCCAAATGTTGGACCACTATGGAATACAGCTAATAGCTCACAATTTGTTCACCTCTTACTTAAACAACAGACAGCAAAAGATCATTATCCACAGTGTTGAGAATGTCTCTGGGGTCTGAGTGGGGCATGGTCAAATTGAGGGTGCCCCAGGGATCAGTGTTGGGGCCACTCGTGTTCCTTACTTATATAAATGGTATGCCTCTTACTATTACAGGGGAACCTAAAATATTTGTTTTTGCTGGTGACACTAGGGTGATAGTAAAGGATGTTAAGTACAACACTGGCAGTTTTTCAAATAGTGCAGTTCATAACGTAAGTTCATGGCTTCTAGAAAATAAACACAGTAAGAATAAGTTTTTTCAGTTTCTAACACACAATTCAACAAAACCTGACGTTTTAATTACAGAGAATGGGCTTACAATTTGTAAAACTGAACATTTAAAATTCCTAGGTGTTCAGAAAGATGTCGTGGAAAGCCCACATTCAGGATCCTGTTCAAAGATTCAATGCTGCCATTTTCATTATTCGAACGGTATCTGAAGTAACTGATAGTTCGACTCGAAAAGTACTCTGCGTTGCTTATTTTCATTCGTTTATGACATGGTATTATAATTTGGGGTAACTTTTCCCACTCTTAAAGGATATCTTTAGCCCAGAAACGAGCAATTTGGGCATTAAGTGGTGAAAGTTGGCGAACGTCTTGTCGACCCGTGTTCACTAGTGTGGGTATTCTGACATTGGCCTTTCAAAATATACTTTTTACTGTCGTTTCTTGTGGACAAGATCAGCTTATTCCTAAGAATTAGCAACTTTCATTGAGTGAATACTAGGCAGAAATGCAATCTGCATTTGGATTGCACTTCCTTGACTCTTTTGCAGAGAGGTGTGCAGTACACTGCTGCATCAATTTTCAAAAAGCTACCACACGAACTCAAACACCTTAGCAATAATAAACGCCATTTCAAATCGAAACTGAAGAGTTTTCTCATGGGTGACTCCTTCTGTTCTGTCGAGGAGTTCCTTGAAAACTTAAGCTGATTTCTGTGTTTCATTGTTGATTGCGCTTACATAAACCTATAGCTTGTCTCTTTTTGGGTTCGTAAACGCTTTATTTCATCTGTTAATACATTTATGCTGCAATTTCACGTACTGACGCGTTCCATGAACTTAGAGATTTGCCCCTCAATTTGGTCCTACAGAACCAGACGTGTCAAATAGAAAATAAAAAATAAAAATACAGAAAAAAGAAAGAATCTCACAAAACGAAAAAGCAGACTGTAAAGCGATGTAAAAATGGACACAACACCAAATGAAACATCTCACATGAAACAGATTAACGCAACATAGGGTTATTAAGATAAAGCAACTTAGAAATTAATTTGTTTTCATTTTTAATTTTACTTTTCCACTGAACGGTTCTCTGATTAACAACAAGAGAGGTAGAATTCTTCAGTTTCTGATGAAGCAAAGAGTAGGAGTGGTCACGACTCTGGGCTGTAGTTTGGGAGACTAATATCCTGGTGTTCACTTTGATTTACTTTCAGTGGTTTCCCAAAACCACTCAAGGAAAACAGTCTGGACGGCTATCTTTACCATTACGCTGATGATTCATCCCCTCATCATCCTATGAAGTCAGTCTACAATGACCCCCGTGTGGTAGGAACTATATATCATCTTTCCTTTTCAAAGTTTCCACTTATTTGTTTATTTCTCTTTCGTCTTCAGCCTCCTACGCTTCACTTTCGTCACTCGAGTGGATAATATATTTTAGGTTCTTCTTGTTAAACGTTCATTGAAGGTATCTTTACTGTAACATCTTACACTGTCTAGTAGTTTTTCTTGTCACATGTGCATGGATGAGACTGTACTGTACCACCCTAACATTGATTGAAGATTCCATAAAGGAGGTCCAGAAATAAGAGCTACTGTAGGAATATACTTTGCTTGCTGTATATAATAGGTTGGCACTTCTAGACGAATTGAGCTTGTATCTTTATCTTTCCTCTGAACTGTAAAATTCCGTCATTGTCGTTATTAAGTGTATTTAGCTCGTCCACTAAATTACTCGTAATTGGACTTATCAACGAAATACTGTGTCAAGAAGTATAGTTTTTATGGTAAATATACAGTGTCCTGTTCAGAACAACAGAGGAAATATTAAATGTGCTGAAAAACGAAAATGCTAAACTGATTCCTAAGATTATCATCTCAAGAAGAGATAAATGGCTCTTAGATAATTACCATTTCATTGACATAAAATTAATCGTCGACAATCTAGAAATATATTAACGAAATTTTTAAATTTATGTACTTGTTTAAACTTCTATACATAATACTGGGTTAAAGGGCAGTTTTGAGTAATCGAGTCGATCATATCTTTTCCATTTGTTTCCAACTTAGCTACTGATTGATGACAAAGAAAATATCAATAGATCCACATCGACTAATGCAAGGCACAGGTAATGTTACGTTCGTTCATTTGTAAATTCGTATTGCATATCTCCACTGAACACTTTGTATTTGAAGTTCTAGTTTAACCATGAACATCGGTGGGCTTCTATGGAATGTGTTGGATGTAGTCGAAAGGTACTATCAAAATTGTAGCTGTAAACACGAATCGTGATACGCACTTTGTTTTACAATTTCGTATGTCCTTTAACCATTACTTTTCAAATAAACCGTCTATATCACTATAATAATTTCGTTTATTTATTATACTTTTTCGGTTCCTGACATCGTCACGTACCTGCAATTAAGATTAAAAGAACGAAGAGCGACAGCCGTTTACTGTACAACAAGGTAAAAAAGATGAAAGTTAAAAAGTTGAAAAAGTTTATAAAAAACATTTTTAAAAGTACACTTAGCAAGAGGCAGCCACGACACTTGGAGAACAAGGTTCGGTGTCAGTATTAAAGCCAATGCCTAATCAGGGCTTCACCTAAGAGTAGGCTAAAAAATTTGTCCAAAAATGTAAGTTCTAGCCGACAGGTGGTGCTACTGTGGAAGAGATTGGCTTCATATTTTATTGCTTATACTTTTCTCTCTCTTCATATTTATAAAAAGATAGACAACCTTTAAAATACAAACAGTCAGAGTCAAATTATAAAACACAGTTTAAATGAGTATAATTGCACACTTATCAAATTAACTTTACATATGCCAGCAATTTGCTTATGTAGATTTCACTAAACTAACAACAATTATTTATTTAATCTGCTGTATAAAAATATCCGTATCACAGCTGCTTGACTATAGAATTAAATGATATTCGCATGGGCAAGGTCTTGCGAATACAAAATACTACTTACTGCTACAATTAAGCGTGTCTCAGAAATAAACTGTAGCCTTTGAACTAAAACATAACTAAATTCTGAACACTCAAATCCATGCAGCTTTTTTTATAGATATTTTCTTGTAGCACATTCAGTAAATACTTATAGTACGTTCATTGAACTAGGCGTTGGCTAGTTGACGCCATCTGAAAAACTAATATGATGAGTACGCAGCTATAATAGTGTTTTATGAATTGGCTTTGAATGCTTAAGTTTTATGGACTAATTGCCATTTACAAGTATGAAGTGAGGGTCTGTATTCCAGATTACTCAGAAGGTATCCTGAATAACCTCTGAACGTTTGTCGGTAGAATCCTGGTCGACTCTATACATCAGAAGGTTATTCGTCAAGGTGTTGTTCTACCCAGGCTATCGTGTTGCCACCGGTTGTTATTGAAAGATTGTTTGAAGGAAAGGTTACAACACTACGGTAGCGCTCAAATCATCACGAACAGTGTCTGATATGATGAATTTTGTTTGTTCCTTTCTTCTTAACCAAGTTGTTGCTTAAGCAGTGTCTGTGGTTTTCTATCAACAGCTGTTAAATTTTACATTTGATACTTGTAGCTAACATTTGGGTCTTCTTAACAAACAGTAACATTGTTAATTGCCAATTTAACTATTGCATATTTTCGAAAGCGGTTGTTTTATTATCACAAATTATTGAAAGAAAATTGATTAAATTTAGTGTAAGAGGAGGTCTTAATGCTATTTGGTTAACACTCTGGTGCATTTTTAAGAGCTGGACACGGACATGTGGTGATAGTAAATTGTATCACCATCTTCTAGTTATTCTAATAAATAACAAAATGGTTCAAATGGCTCTGAGCACTATGGGACTTACAGCTACGGTCATCAGTCCCCTAGAACTTAGAACTACTTAAACTTAACTAACCTAAGGACATCACATAACACCCAGTCATCACGAGCAGAGAAAATCCCTGACCCCGCCGGGAATCGAACCCGGGAACCCGGGCGCGGGAAGCGAGAATGCTACCGCACGACCACGCGCTGCGGTCTAATAAATAACAAACCGTAACCGTTCTTTAAGTATTTTAAGGTAGAAGCCGGAATTGCCTTCGGCCTTGCCGCAGTGGTAACACTTGTTCCCGTCATATCTCTGACGTTAAGTGCTGTCTGGCTGGGCCAGCGCTTGGATGGGTGACCATTCGGTCTGCCGAGTGCTGTTGGGGATCGGGGAGCACTCAGCCCTTGAGAGGCAAACTGAGGAGCTACTTGATTGAGAACTAACGGCTCCGGTCTCGGAAATTCACATACGGCCGGGAGAGCGGTGTGCTGACCACACGCACCTCCACATCCGCATTCAGTGACATCTCTTGGCTGAGGATGACACGGCGGCCGGTCAGTACCGTTAGGGCTTCGCGGCCTGTTCGGAGGGAAACCATGTTTAATCTCAAGGGAATTTAAACCATTTCCTTTCCAGTTGCTATGAGAGAACACTTACATAATGGCCACAATACACGTACAGTATCTGTCCTCTGCATGACTGCAAGGTAGTCCGACTTGAGCAGCATTGTTTCGTTAGAATCAGGTGAGAATTTCTTGTGAACAAACTAACGTCAAATATTTCATTTTTGCGTTTATCACCACTGGGACACACTTGTAAATTTCATTGCATATAATTTCTTTAGGCTAAGTGGCGAATTTGCCAAGACGTCTACACACAAGAGCCGAAACAGTGTAAGCATTTGTCACCGAGAGGTTGAATAGAGGTTGAATATTGCCTGATGGCGCTATGGAAGCGTGACACGCTAAGAGCCATGTAAGGAGAGAGTGGCGAACGGAGAACTATTTTACTGACTTTACGGACAATATATGTGGAACTCCACTGACGTAAACTAGTATGACAATGGCAGACTATTACTGTTTCGTCCCACGGAATGGAAATCTCGGAAGCAACGAAATAAGTGGGCTGTTCGTGTGCTGCTATCGTGAGCGTCTCTGGAAAATATATTGGCGCAAAAAACTCCAAGAAGGAGTTGTGCGACGTAAACGTTTGTTAGTAGGCGTGTCTCGACATCTGGAAGATTATGTCTACACAATTTTCTTAGGGCCTACAACTAACCTGTCTAAGAGCTAGACACACTGGACCTGCAAATAGAGTTGGTTTCCTATGACAGCAGGAACACTCTCATGGTTACCCCACGCATCCTGACTACTAAACATCAACTGGTGCTTCGAGTTGTTGAGCTGCAATTCACGCACAGCGTTCCAGGAGCGGGAGGGAAGTTTCCAATAAGATAACGCTCGCCCACGTACCGCTGTTGTAACCCAACATGCGCTACAGGATGTCGACTCGTTGCCTTTGCCTTCTCGGTCACGAGATCTGTCCCACACCGAGCACATATGGGACATCTACAGCGTCATACACAACCAGAGTTAATCGTCCGTCTAATGACCAACCAAGTGGAACGGGCATGGAACTCTATCCTACAAACTGGCATACGGCACCTGTAAAGCACAATGCATTGACGTCTGCATGCCCGCATACAACACTCTGAGCGTTACATCACAAATTAACGTACCAGAATTTCACATTTACAATAGCTTATCTCGTGCTGACATTGATCTGTGATCTTGCGATGTTAACCGCTTAAACGTATTACCTGGGCAAATGCATCCCTGAAATTACAATACTCTACTTCAAATACTTTTTGCTGCTGCGATTTTTCTTCCGTCAGTGGAGTTGAAGAAACAACGAACAGGAGGCAAGGTGTTGGGACGTACACGCGCCTCATCACAGAAAGTGGTGGTCGGAATCTTTTCTTTTTTTTTCTGTTTCCGAGGTCATCAGTCTTCTGACTGGTTTGATGCGGCCCGCCACGAATCCCTCTCCTGCGCGAATCTCTTCAGGCTAGCACTTGCAGTCATCGTTCTCAATTATCTGCGGGATGAATTCCAGTCTCTATTCCTCTACAGTTTTTGCCCATTACAGCTCCCTCTAGTAAAATGGAAGTCATACCCTGATGACTTAACAGATGTCCTGTAGCCTTGTCAGTCCTCCTTGTCAGTGTTTTCAAATGGTTGAAATGGCTCTGAGCACTATGGTACATCTTAGGTCATCAGTCCCCTAGAACGTAGTACTACTTAAACCTAACTAACCTAAGGACATTACACACATCCACGCCCGAGGCAGGATTAGAACCTGCTACCGTTGCGGTCGCTCGGTTCCAGACTGAAGCGCCTAGAACCACTCGGCCACACGGGCTGGCTGTAAGTGTTTTCCACATATTCCTTTCCTCTCCGATTCTGCGCAAAACCTCCTCATTCCATATCTTATCAGTCCACCTAATTTTCAACATACTCCTCTACCACCACATATCAGATGTTTCGATTCTCTTGTGTTCCGGTTTTCCCACGGGCCATGTATCACTACCATACAAAGAAATGCTCCAGACGAACATTTTCACTAATATCTTCCTCAGATTTCATACTAGTATACTCCTCTTGGCCAGGAATGCCCTTTCTGTCAGTACTAGTGTGCTTTTGATATCCTCCTCGCTCCGTCCGTCATTGAATATTTTACTGCTTTGGTACAGAATTCCTTAATTTCTCTACTTTGTGATCATCAGTCCTGATATTAAGTTTCTCGATGTTCTAGTTTCTGCTACATCTCATTACATTCGTCGTTCTTCGATTTAGTCTCAATCCATATTGAAATGTGGTATTCACTGGTATTAAGGAAAGCGTGGAAAGGAGGACCCACCAATCTAACTTTCTTTTCACACAACCCGTTTGTTTAACAATATATAATCATAAATTTGTTTTGTTTACAATTTAAAAATTTTGTGACATGAATAGGCTCTTATAAGAGAAATCAAAACAAGAACAACATGATAATAATTACAAGGCCCCAGACCTGTAGCCTAACCGTTATCGGATGAAACAGCGGTGTTAACTACCGCAAGGGAGACAGTTTCTCATATTAAATGCACTTCAGCAACACATGAAATCACATAAGTAATATTGATGACAAGAGTGTTTCAATTACTCAAACAGATGACGTAAAATTTTTATTTTTAAATTTGGAGACTGTATGTTGAAAGGTTCGGTGTTAAGATGTGAACCTATGCTTAAAGGTTAAACGAATAAGGAAACAATTATCACAATGATAAGGCTTACATTAAAGCGAACTACTTTTTCAATTCAATCAGCAACCAGGGTGCGACTGGTTACCAACCCGTCCCTTTTGACATATTATGCTGACTGAAGTCCTGGCGGCAGGTGGCTGTTAATATGTCAAAAGTTAATTGCCTCTCAGCTATGAAGGCCGCTCTGAAGGAACGTTTTAAAGCATTACGTATGAGCACTTATTACAAGAGAACTCACTCGGCTGAACCACAAGATCCAGTTAAAAATACACCAATAATGACCTGGTCTTTCCAAGACTGGAACGCACAGCTTGGTAGAACAGGTAGTTCAGATTATCTCAAATACAATTACAATCAAGGAATTGAACCGGTTAACATCTAAATCTAACCACCTGACCCCTGTTTGTTTAGCATCAACCTGTGCCTTAGTACAATTCTGCCGACCGTATCACCGAACAGGAGCTGATTCATTAAAACACTAATGATCAGGTATGAGCTAGAAAGGAAGGGCAATATAATATCAGAACAAATTTTCAAACGACAACTAGTGTCTAGTACAATACTACGGTCTATGTTAATGACAAAAGAGCCGACCGAGTAAAATTCTGAGGGCCGGGTACAAACAAGAAAATAATTAGGAAGTGCGAGCCAACGTCCCACATGCGGTTCCTCTTCATCGAAATGTCTTGACTCAAAAAATGGTTCAAATGGCTCTGAGCACTATGGGACTTTTCATCTGAGGTCATCAGTCCCATAGAACTTAGAATTACTTAAACCTAACTAACCTAAGGACATCACACACATCCTTGCCCGACGCATGATTCGAACCTGTGACAGTAGTGGTCGCGCGGTTCCAGACTGAAAAGCCTAGAACCGCTCGGCCACACCGGCCGGCTGTCTTGACGCTAATTCGTCTAGGGGTTGAACCACACGTGTCGCATTACACGCCCTAAACTAGCCACTCGTGAACCTTTGGTTACATTGTCTGGCTGATTGCGGGTTTGCGAAATAAACAGTTAATGTAACATATAATAGCAGTAATAAAAATATCGGGAACTAAATTAACGACCCATAAATGATGTAGGCCACACAGTTGCAATTTGGTTTGAATAATGTTCATTCAGAAAGCAAACTTATAGCGAGAGTGGTCGTATTTTGAGTTACTGTTGCACTCGAGCGCATATCCATTTAACAGAGTTCGATGATTCACATTCTCATGGCGAATTTAAGTATAATACTCCACCTCGTTAACTACGCGAAAAGTTAGAGTTGACACCAACCGTGCGGCTGCTCACCGCTCAGAGACTAAGTCCGCGATGCAACCCAATGCGAAATTATTTGGTCGTTTCACTTCGTAGCTACCTAAAGACCGAACGTCTGCTTTCGCGTCTGCACCAGCACTGTCGACTTAGGTGTCTCCAGCCGAACTGCCCGCTTTTGCGTCTGCACAAGCACGGTCCCTCTGCCCGTCTTCTGCCGCGTTTCCTGCGCGCCGAATAGGCTCGCTCAACTGACTGGCGCAGTTCCCTTTCCTGAAGCAGCCCATCTCATTGGCTACAGCGTATTCTACATTATTTTACATTTTAAAATATTTAAATAATTAAAGTTTGACCACTTTCACGTTCTAAATAAAGTAACAATAATATCCAATACATAGTAAACCTTAAATTCTTTTACATTGAACCAATAAAATTTCCTTCTTAACTTTGAATGTCACGGCTAATATCCTTGCAGCATTATCTTTTTTGATAAATAAATAAAGAACAGAAGTAACTATTACTTACTAAACTTTACAACAAATGTTCTATTACCTAATAAGTCAATAAGGTGTCATGCTGTCATCGTTCAATGTGTATTGTGTGGAGGAAATGATGATTTGATGCTTAACTGAAAATGCTGATAATTTAAATTCACTATATCTTTCAAACAAATAAAGTTTCAGAGTTGATATTTACAACCTTTCTCGTTTTAATGACACGCTTGTATATGAAATGTCAATCCTTAAGGTCGACCAAAGCGCTTAAAATTGAGCATTCAGATTTTCTTACATAACTTGTTAATTTCACTTTAACAATAAATCCTTTATTATTATATATGTGATCAATATTCATGATTTATTGCGATCACCATGAAAATTAATGAAGCATGGTAGATTAAAATTACTGTGGCTTCGTTCCCTGAATTACTACAGAATTAGTTTTCATAAATGCTTCCTTGTGCCTCATTCAGCACAGTTGACGCCTGTGAATTTTCCCATCTCGTGGCGAACCTGCGCTCTTTGCGGCACATAGTCCTGGATGACAGGGTTGGGAAGGTGTAGAGGATGCGGATATGTTCAAGGAAAAGGAGCAGATGGGGGAAAGGAACCAGGTCGAAGAGGATGTGCGTCGGGGCAGAAGGCATATACGGAAGGCGAGGCAGAGTTCATGGCGCTCGAGGATCTGGAGGGACTTAAGGATTTGTGGCGGGGGGGGGGGGGGGGGGGAGGGGGGGGCAGCTCAGTTGGACCAGCAAATCCGTATATATACCGGCAAGCAAAGAGCTTCTGAGGCCACAACCCACAGATACGAACTCTTCCTCATAGATATTGGCAAGGAGGTTAGTCGATACTACCCTTGAGCTAGACATGTCTACTAACGTAATGGCGCCACCGCTCATATATTTTGTACTCATTAGATTGTGCATTCCATTCAGCATGTCATGTAATTCTTCTTCACTTTCACTCAGGATAGCATTGTCATCAGGGAATCATATCATTGATATCCTTTCCCCTTGAATTTTAATTCCACTCCTGAAGCTTTCTTTTATCTCCATCAATACTTCTTCGAAGTAGAGATTTACAGTAGGGGGGAAAGACTACATCTCTGTCTTACATCCTTTTTAATCTGAACGCTTCGTTCTTGGTCGTCCACTCATATTATTGCCTCTTGGTTATTGTAGATATTTTATAATACTCGTCTCCCCCTGTGGCTTACTCCTATTCCTCTCAGTATTTAGAACATCTAGCACCATTTCAATTCTCAAACGCTTTTTCCAGGTCTACCGATCCTATTACTGTGTCTTCATTTTTCTTTGGTCTTGCTTCCTTTATCAACCGCAACGTCAGAATTGCCTCTCAGGTGCCTTCACCTTTTCTTAAGTCAAACCGATCGTCATTTAGCACATTCTCAATTTTCTTTTCCATTATTCTGCCTATTATCATTATTAGCAACTTGGATGGAAGAGCTGTTAAGCTGATCATGCGATAATTCTCGCACTTCTCAGCTCTTGCAGTGTTCGGAACTGTGTGGATGATATTTTTCCGAACGTCGGATATTATGTCGCCAGACTCATACATTCTACGCACCGACGTGAATTGTCGTTTTGTTGCCACTCTCTTATGGAATTTCATCTACCCTGTCTGCCTATTTCTTCTTCTAACACATCAGAAACATATTCCTCCTCGCAGAGGCCTTCAATATACTCTTTCCATCTATCCACCCTCTCATCTGCATATAACTGTGGAATTCCCCTTGCACTCTTTATGCTACCACTCTTGCTTTTAATGTGTCCGCCTGCTTAGTTGGATGGTAACGCGCTTGCCTCCCATGCAGCGGGCCCTGTTGGCTTCCCGGCTCGGTTGGATATTTTCTCCGCTCGTGGACTAGGTGTTATGTTGTCCTCATCATTATCTCATCCTCATCACCGGAACGCACGTCGCCCATTGTAGAGTCGAGTGAAGTAAGACTCGCACTCGGCGGCCGAACTTCCCTGGATGGGACCTCCCGGCCATCAATGCCGTACGCTCATTTCATTTACTTTAAATGTCACCGAAGGTTGTTTTGGCTTTCCTATATGCTGAGTCAGTCCTTCCGACAGAAAGTTCTTATTCGATATCTTCACATCTTTCATGCAGCCTCTTCGTCTTAGCTTACCTGCACTTCTATTTATTTCATTCCTCAGCAACTTGTGCTTCTGTATTCCTGAATTTCGCTGAACATATCTATACTTTCTTCTTTCATCGATGAGCTGAAGTATTTCTTCGGTTTCCCATGGTTTCTTCGCCGTTACCTTCTTTAAACCGGTTTTTCTTCTGTGATTGTCCTTTTCAAAGATGTCCATTCCTCTTCAACTGTACTGCCTTCAGAGCTATTCCTTACTGCTGTATCCAGAGACTTAGAGAAATTCAAGCTTGTCTCGTCATTCCTTAGTACTTCCGTATCCCAGTGCTTTGCATATTGGTTCTTCTTTAGTAATCTCTTAAATTTCAGGCTACTCTTCATCACTAATATATTGTAATCACAGTCTATATCTGCTCCTGAGTACGCCTTACAATCCAGTATCTGATTTCTGAATCTCTGTCTGACCAAGATGTAGTTTACTGAAACATTCCCGTATCACAAGGCCTTTTCCAAGTATACTTCCTCCTCTTGTGAGTCTTGAACAGAGGATTCCCTATTACTAGCTGAAATTTATTACAGAACTGGTCTTTGCCCTCTGTCATACCTTGTCCCAAGCCCATATTATCGTGCAAATTTTTATTCTACTCCCTCCCTACAATTGCATTCCAGTCCACCGCGACTACTCGTTTGTATTATCCTTTCAATATTCTCATATACATTCTCTATCTCTTCGTCTTCAGATTTCGATGTAGGCATGTATATCTGAACTATCGATTCGGTGTTGGTTTAATGGCTGTTCTGATAAGAACAACTCTACCACTGAACTGTTCACTGTAACTGCTGTTGTTGATATTACTCTGTACTCATCTGACCAGAAAACCTCTTCTTTCTATTTCACTTCACTGACCCCTACTATATCTAGATTGAGTCTTTGCATCTCCCTTTTCAGATTTTCTAGCTTCCCTACCACATTCAAGATTCTGACATTCCTCGCCCCGACTCACAGAATTATTATTAATTATTAATTATTCTATCTTTCTCTCAATTCTCACCTCCCCACTGGCAGTCCCATCCTGTTGATTCGAGTGGGGGACTATTCCGGTATCTTCTGCCAATGGGGTGCTCACCATGGTACTTTTTCAATTATAGGGCACGTGTTTTACGGATACATGTTGTGTGTCTTGAATTCAGTGGTTTCCATTTTCTTCTGCATCCTCATGCCGTTGGTCATTGATGATTCTTCTGCTTTTATGCGCAGTTTACCACCCAAAGGACCAGAGTGGGCCCTGAACCTCTGTCCGCCCGGTTTGACAAGGCAGTTGGCAGTATGAGGTTGACTTCCTATGAGGGAACTCTTTGGCCGCCAATGCTTTTATTAATTAAAATTTAAGCGGTGACGGGTCTCAAACTCGCGACCGAGAACACTTTGATTATTAACCAAAGACGCTGCTCCTAGGCTACGGGTGCTTACCAGCTGGTAGAGTATAATGCTGGTACAGGGGCTAGTATTTCGGAGGTTAGCGTTCAGCGCACATAGTTAAACACAACGCTTCACAGTTGGCGAGCCCTGCGTGTTACGATGTTGACTCAGAAACACCGTCATTTACGTTTCCAATGGGGCGGCATCATCGAGATTTGACCCTGGATCAGTGGAAACAAATCACCTAGTCCAATGAATATCTTTTCTTGTTAACATGGACAGAAAGAAGGTCCGCATCGGTTGCAGTATTATCTATATTCTATTGCAGACCTACATTTCGGCTAACAGTGCAGCTATCATCAGGGCGGTTTAGGTAGTCATGTAGACACAGCATAGTTATAACAACACCTACTACAATATAACTTTTGGCATATGCAATAATCAATCGAACTTTTAAGTGTAGTTATAACTACAATGAGTCTACATTACCTATAACGCAATGATGTTAGCTGTACTTTTGTCCGTGCTGTTAGCTGAAATCTATATCTGCAGTAAAATACAGATAACATTGCGACCAATGCTGCCCTCCTCTCTGTCTTGGACTAGGTTACGGTTCTGGAACTTAGTGAGTCCCATGAAATCTAACCTGATGATTGTGTTAAATCAAGTCGATGGTCGTGTCCGATACGCCGTTGCACGGGTGTGAGCCTGCTCGAAACGTGCACCTCGACACGGAGCTAGATGATGGAGCTGTAGTATGACTTGGGAGACTTCCATCTGAGTTTCCACGGGATGTCTTGCAGTAATCGAGGGCACCATAACAGCAGTGGAACACCTGCTTCTCCTGCGCCCTGACGCCTTTCTCGATGGCTACAGCATCTTCCACCAGACCAGCACCAATCTACTGTGGTGCAGATCTACCTTATATAAAATCAATGGAACACATCATGGATCCTATGGGGTGCCAACTCCGTGCCCACAGTCCGCCAGCGCGTAATTTTTGAGAACTTCGTGACCTGTGGGAAGCCATCATAAATCACATTCCTCCAGAAACTTACCAACTGCTTTTCGAACCTATGCCACGAAGGGGTAGGGGTAGCTTCTTTGACTAGTAATCGAAATGGCTTCATTCCCGGGTTGTAAACTCGCCTCAGCCTAAATCTTGAATATGATTCATCAGTAATGGTGGCCGAAGACTTCCGGGATAGGAATTTGCCCTCGCCCTGCCAAAGGCCTTATCAAAGAGGGCGGAGGATCGGACAGAGCTTCTGGGCACTCTATTGCCCCTGGGGTTGGGAATCTGGTCCTAAATCTGGAAGAATCACCAATAATCAACGGTATGTGGATGGAGAGGGAAATGGAAACCACTGTGTTAAAAACACATAATGTGTATCCTCAGGACATGAGACCTGTAATCGAAGAAAGAAATGCCATGATAAACTCTCCATTCTGTATTAGTCTTCCACTTTTGTCTCTGGGAGGGGACAGCCGAGGGGGAGGTGACCATGAGAAAATGATTGAGTAGCCAACGGAATTTTCTACGGGTTGATGCGTAGGACGTCAGAGGCTTGAACATGGTACGGAAGCTAGAAAATCTCCAAAACGGAAGGCTTAGGCTCAATTTAGATACAGTAATGTTCAGTGAAGTGAAATGAAAAGAAGTCAAGGATTTCTGGTCAGGTGGGTATAGGGTAACAACAACAGCAGCAGAAAATGGTATAATGACAGCAGGATTCATTAAGAACAGGAAGACAGGGCAGACAGTGAGTTACAGAGAAATGTTCAGTAATAGCGTTGCTGTCATCAGAATCGACAACAAACCAAAATCGACAACAACAGTTCAGATATAAATGCTAACGTCGCGAAAAGAGGATGAAGAGATACAGAAAGTTTACGAGGATATTAAATAGATAGTTCAGTGCATAATGTGTGATCAAAATATAAAAGTCATGAGTAACTGGAATGGTAGATGACAGTGTTACAGGAGATTATGAAATTGATAATAAGAACGAGAGAGAGGAGAGCTCTGCAATTAATATCAGTTAGTAATTATGAATACCCAGTTCAAGAACTACCAGAGAAGGAGGTCCATTTGAAAAAGGGCAGGAAATTCAGGAAGATTTTAGTTGGATTACATCTTGGTCAGGCAGAGATTACGAAATAAGATGTAGACTCAGATCATTGTTCATAGAGAAAAAGCGTAAGCTGAAGTTTAAGAGACTAGCCACGAAGAATCAATGGGCAAAGAAGTGATATACGGAAGTATTGAAGAATGAAGCCACACACTTGAAGTTCTATGAGGCATTTGATACTGCGATAATGACTTGCTCAGTAGACAGTTCAGTTGAAGATGAATGGACATGTCAAAAAAAGAGAAATAACGAAAGTGTAAAAGAAAATCGTAGGTACAAGAAAGTCAACAGCGAAGAAACCATGGGTACCTTGAAAGATGATTATTGTAAATGATGTAAAAGATCCACGCAGTGGACACCAAGTGAAATAGCTACTCGTTATGTTTCATATCTAGACTGCCATAAAAATGCGAAAGAACTGGTAATCAGAACTCAGGGAGAAGTTGTAGTCTAATTCACAATCGATTTATTGATCTTAAACAAGACAAGACAACAAAATTTTTAAAGAAAGATCATACAAAAATAATTTTTATTTAACATATGCCTTACAAACATAAGATCTATGGTGGACAAAGTGGGGATCGACAAACGACACTAACCAGAACACTACTCTCTGTATCTGACTTCATACACGTGAATCCAGGTAATGGCATCAAACTACGCTACCACCAGGCATCTATATTCCACCATACAAAAAAAAAAGAAAAATATGGTTCGAAAGAACATGGTGCTGAGAAATATAAATTACAGCCCTACATCGCAGCAGCGAGTACTTAATCATCCTGCTGGTCAAGGTGGGACACTATGATACGTTCAGCGACTGAAGTCATGGACGGCGGCAATCTGTTGTTAAATGCGCGTTCCCGAAAAATGCAAGTACTCGGTCTCGTGTTCGGTTAATTCAGATCGCAGGTACGTCCCTATGAGCCTCTGAAACTCCGATGGATTCCAGTGTGCGGGTGGATTCGTTTGCTGGTCGGCCAAACCAATCTGACTCTGTGCCACGACTGTGCATATCAGAATACGTCAAATGTTTAGACGGCCGACTCAAGACAAATAAGTACAAGCACGCGTCGCTCGTTGTGACTGAATATAAGAAGTACCTCTGACGGCTCAGAAGGTGACTGGCACAGGCTCTAAGTCGCACAGTAGCAAAGGACACAAGTCTCACCGTTTAGGTAGAGACCTGCAGTTCTTTACTAACGAAGCGCCAGTACAACAGACTTGTACAGGAGTGAACCTTCTTTCTGTCTCACCATTTCCTCCTCAGCTCGGTTCCAAAAGCACGTTTCTATTTTTTTCACTTCCCCCACTTCGCACAAGTCAATCACGATCTGGAGCCCGTTATTCTCAGCTCGGAGAATGGTCTTTGAACTGCAAACCAATTTGACCAATCAGAGACTTTAAAGTTAATTTGCAGAAAACGGAAAAAAATTCAGCTTCGTGGCCTCTTTCCCACACGTTTGCCATGTCTTTTGCTAGAACAATACAGGGTGGAAGCACAACCATCCATAAACAGCTTGTTATCTCCCCTGTTGCGCCCATTTCTAAGTTTGCAAAGAACGTCAATAAACTCGCAAACTGCTTCGTGCATTGACAAAACATGTTTTGAAACACAGTCTGGACGTCTGGACGCCAGTTTCCTTGTCCCCTGGAGATTCGCAGAACGTCTACATTCCTTTTGGCGGCTTGCTCCCTAACAAGGGCCCATCCTCTGCTTTATTCTCGGCCTACAACGAGCTGTCGGCGACGTTTCGGCGCTAGGCCGTATAACTGGACGTCTGTCCCCTGTCCGGCGCCAAGCTAATGTGTTTTTAGCACAATGCGATCTCGGCATGCGGCCGTCTGGAAATGTCTCCTCACCGTTTTCCAGAGAAACGCGCTTTGTCAGCCCACCAATGCCGTGCTTTTACTGCAGTCGTTTAAGTTGGCGCCCTGTTCCTTTGAACGCAGGTAAAGCTTACCGTATTTCCTTCCCTAGAGCACGCAGACAAGACCAAAACTGCTGCCCATCATTTCATCACAATGCAGGAAGTCAAATCGCAGTAGATCGTATTCCGCCGGCCACGGTGGCCGAGCAGTTCTAGGCGCTTCAGTCCAGAACCGCGCGACTGCTACGGTCGCAGTTTCCAATCCTGCCTCGGGCATGGGTGTGTGTGATGTCCTTAGGTTAGTTAGGTTTAAGTAGTTCTAAGTTCTAGGGGACTAATGACCTCAGATGTTAAGTCCCATAGTGCTCAGAGCCAATTAATCATATTCCCTACACCGAATCAGAAGTGAGAGTGCCCTGCAATCTCTCAAACTGTTGAAATATTTCAGCTGAACGGCGAAGAAATGAAGTACAGTAATGTTCAGGGAAATTCAGGATTACCGAAATACAAATCACTTCGGAACGACGTAAATAGAAAATACAGAGAACCTAAGACAGAATGGCTGCATGAAAAATGTGAAGAAATTGATAAAGAAGTGATTGTCGAATGGACGGACTCGGCGTGTCGAAAAGTCAAAATAATATTCGGTGAACTTAAAAGCTGGTAGTTCCATTGTTAAATACAGGAAAGAGAGCGTATAGGTGGAAATAGTACACTGAAGAACTCTCCGAGGGGGAAGACCTGTCCGATAACGGGATAGAAGAAGCAATAGAATTTCGAGAGAATAGATAGGGGTTCTAGTATTCGAATTTAAAAGAGCTTTGGGAGGCGTGAAGTCAAGCAAGGCCGAAGGAATAGATAACATTCCATTGGTATCTCTAAAATCGTTATGGGAAGTGGCAACAAAACGACCATTCATGTTGGAATCAGAGTATATATATGGGACTGGCGATGTATCGTAAGACTGTCAGAGAAGCAGATTCCACACTATTCCGATGATAGCAAGGACTGATAAGTGCGAGTATTAACTGCTCGTGCTTCGAAGTTTCTGACAAGAATAATGTGCATAAGAAAGGAAGGGAAAATTGAGGATGAGTTAGACAGCGGTCAGTTTGGCTTTAGGAAGGGTAAGGATATCAGAGAGGAAGTTCTGACGTCACGGCTGATCCTGGAAACAATAACGAATATAGGTCGGGACACATATGTTAGATTTGTCTAGCAGGAAAAAGCACTTGACATTGTAAAATGGTGGAAGATGTCCGAAATTCCAAGAAAAATAGTGGAAAACTGTAGTTAAAGGTGGGTAATACTCGTATACAATATGTACAAGAACCTAGAGGGAACAAGAACACTGGGAGACCAAGAATGTAGTGCTCAGATTAAAAAGTCAGGAAGGTAGTCTTTCGCTCCTTCTGTTCAATATATACAGGGAAGAAGCAATGACAAAAAAAAAGGTTCAACAGTGTAATTTAAAGTGAAGGTGAAAGGATGTCAATGATAAGATTTGCTGATGACATTGCTATTCACAGTCAAAGTGAAGAAGAATTAGAGAATGTATAGAGTAGAATGAACAGTTTAATAGGCTCGGATACGGACTGAGAGTAAATCATAGAACGTATAAAATTACTTGGACTGATAAGGTAAGGAGTGAGGATGTTCTCCGTAGAATCAGCGAGCAAAGGAACATACAGGAACCACTGATAAGAAGAAGGCGCCTGATGATATAACATCTGTGAAGACATCAGGGAATAAGTTCCTTGATACCTAAGGGAGCTGTAGAGGGTGAAAACTTTATAGAAAGGCAAAGATTTGAGTACATATCTAGTAAATAACTGATGACGAGGAATTTGTGGTGGATCACATAAAAATAAGAAAAGTGACAAGGATCAGTAAGGTGTTGCTTTCCAAAGGTGAGGTGGACAAACATGCAGGTTACTCATCAGTGTAAGGCGGCGGAACAGGAACGTGGGTTGTCACTATTCAATCAACCAGATTGATCAAGTTGACTACAGCACAGCTACAGAAACGTAAAGTTTTGTTCTGCGTTGTCCGACATTTTAGTTCCATATTGCATCGCATCAGAAGAACGAAGTATCTATGTTGTGGGTACTGGAATTCTCGAGGTGTACTGAAAATCTGAAGAAGTTCGGAACTGCAGCCGGGTGTTGCATATTTTCGCACCCCATATTTCAACTTGACACCTGGCTGTCATATTTTCTAAAGAAGACTGGCACCTTCCCACTATAAAAAATCGTTCTTGGGAGTAAACAATCACCGCTCGCAGCTCTGAACATTCATCGCTCATCGTGGATTGATATGAAAAACAATCTGCAAATTTTTTCACCTCATATCCAACATATGTGTTGATATGAGCTTTGCTACGAGTATGTGATAAAAATATCTCGATTTATGGTAGACTTTGTGTGATATGTGCTTTAGCAAATGTTTTGAGCTGCTCTGACAGTAGAAAGGGCTCATTATTCAACCAACCACTATTCTACACCGATATCGGCAGCTAAATGTGCCCCATCAGAAAAAACATTAACGGAGCAGTTTCACAGGCTAAGAAACCAGGGCCATAGGCCGCGAACTAGTTCGTTTGTTTGGTACACATTTTCTGGTTGTGGAGGCCATTCGAAATAACGTGGATTTTTTATAAAATACTGATTCGAGCTAGTGATTAATAAAAACGTGTTTGTAAAATCTAAAACAGCCTACCCCGATCGAATACATGTTTAACACTTTCATCTTTTTTAACAGATACATTTAAACTGCTTTACAAACCCTCAGTCATCAACAAAGAATCGATAATAAACTAATTAAGGGATTATTTAACACAATTTATACTTAGAGGAGCTTTCTGAGGAACAATTTCTCCCATCAGATTGGTTAAATTTTTAGCTACTTGTTTGAAATTTACAAAGATAATTTCATCTACTATTGACTAAATTTCGAACGATTAGAATAATTTCTTTTTTCAGTCATCAGTCTCGTGACTCATTTCATGCGGTCCACCATAACAGTCTCTCGTGTGTCAACTTTTTCACTTCGGAGTGGAACTTGCACAATGTGTCTTCAGTTATTTATTAGGTTTATTGCAGTCTCTGCCTTCGATTACAGTTTTCAGCCTCTTCAGCTCCTTGTGGTACCGCCTAAATTATTCCGTGACGTCGTAAGATATTTCCTATCACCCTGTTCCTTCTTCGTGTCTGTCTTTCACGTACTTCTTTCTTAGTAGATGGTGCAAAGAACCGAGTCATTTCTTATAGTAACAATTACTTTATAGTATCTTTCTACAGAACCACATCTAAAATTTTTCGATTATCTTGTTTTCTGGTTTGCCCTATGCTATAATATGCTGTGCTTCATACATAACTTCTCAGAAATTTCCTCACCAAATTAATGTTTATGGCTCTTCCTTCTATTGCCCGTGTAATGGTTCTTTATTTACGTGACCATTACGGCACTCCAACCCCAGTTCTCGATACCAGTAATACAGTACTATTTTCTGCGAAGTAAGAGACATATTTTGTGACAATATTCACATTTGGTTTTATTAAAGGTACTCCGATGTATCGATATATTACAGTGATACGGTTCTTGTGTGCATTAATTACTGTGAGACTGTCATAATCTTTGACTTTCTGGTAACCGTTTTGGCGCGAATGCAGACAGAGCAGTCTTTGTTTCACTTTGCAGAAGATAAGTTGTTATTTTGATCTGTAAAAGAACAGTCAAGTCTTGTGTTTGGTTAAAGTGGAAATTAAATATATGAAGATTGATACAAAACTGTTTTCTTGATGATGTGACAATTAAGAAGAAGTATATGTGAATTTACAAGAAGTTTAATAAAAATATGGATCGTGAACACCAAGTCAAAAATTATTTCTACCGTACCATTTTTCTGATCTGGGATTGTTTGATCATTAAGAATTTCCTGAAAAACACATTTGTTAGGTCTTCAAATATCGCTAAAATACAAATCTGGGCCTTCTAGCAGTCAAAGTGGAATCACCCTAGAATCAACAAGATGAGCCATAACAACTTCGACGAAATCTTCGTGGGAATCCATTCAAGATAAGTGCCAAAATTAATGACTTTTTTGCAGTGACTTCATTATTTCCATTCTAACGATACCATCCACAGTCAATAACTTTGTTGTTGCCCGATAAAGCGAGCATATGCTGCGTGAGCAACATTATTAATGTGATTTCTAACCTACTTTGCAAGTGGTGGTATTGTTCTCACTTTACCTATACTAGTCAACTATTTATGTCCTTTCTTCGTCCATCACGTCTTATTTTCCTTCCAGAGTCGAATTCCATACCTTCGTCTATTTTGCGGTCATCAGGTATGTTGATTTTTATAACTTATTAACTTCTTCAGCTCCTCAGTAGTTTTGTCTTTTTTCGGTTTACTCTCCATTCATATCCTTTGCTCATTTGCCTGTTCATTTTACTCAGTAGGTCCTACAGCTCTTCTAATTTTCTCTGGGGACTGCTACGTTAAGATTTCTGATATCATTTGACCCTGAATTTTATCCCACTCTATCCTTTCATCATTCACACTTCATAATACGTATGTGTATCGCTAACATGTGGTAGATTCGCATAACGTTTAAGTGAAATACTCGACACGATAAATAGCGCCCTACGTTGGTGGGATGTCAGAGACTTTAATCGTGAGAGAGAGGAAATACACAGTGTTTGCCACGTGTGCTATTATGCAGATTTTAGTCGGCTGTAAACCAGTAATAAAACACAATACAAAGCTGTCATTTCGATGGAATCCCATGCTGCTGAAACAATGGTCGTTTTAAATTCTCATTCGTATGAAAACTGATATGTGCATTGAGCTGTAAACGTGCTGAATGAGCTATAACCCCTGAGGCGTAAAAATACTCCGCTTCCAAAAAAAGAAGGAGAAAATGTGCCTAGTTTTGTGAAACAATTTCTAGTGGATTGCGTTCACCGATCAACGTGTACGGTGATCCGCGGACTTCCCACGTCATGAACGCATACAATTGATGCTGTATTCTTCATCTCTTCCGCCGCCTCAAGTGACTTTACGATTCAAAGTAGTTCATCACGTGCTTCTCCGGCGGGCATTCAAAGGCCTCAAGTGATCGTTTGGTTTCATAAGTGCAAAACACATGCAGTGATCGAGTAAAAAATCCATACCTAAAACAATTTAGGTGGTTGTTGTCCAGTATCTGTAACGCAATAATTTATTTTCTTTCGTATTATAATATTTCTAATAGTGTTGCAGAGACATGTACGACAGTGACCGGTATGGTCTTGTGCTGGTGTAGCGGCGTGTTGGACGTTAGAATGGCGTTCAGAGAGTGCTTGGGTGACAAAAATCTACCGTAAATGTTTTGTTTCTCTATTTGGGGTTGTCAGGCGATCTTTTAGATCTAACTAGGAATACTCCATATTTTACTATGCATACTGGGTGTTCCAGGAGGAATGGTCCGTATTCATGGATATGACAGTGACTGTCATTCGATAAACATGAGCTCTGACTGTATACGTTAAGAGCTATCAGCTCTTCTTCATCTTCGATACTATGAAACAAATCTGTTCTACCGCAAACTCTTTCCTATTCATATTTTGAGGGGTGGTAGTATGGAGCAAAACAAAAATGTCAATTAAACACGGGTTCCTAAGTGGACACCTCAAGAGCTATTAGTACTTGAAATGTACGCTGCTGCGCAACTCATTGCTCATAACTACGCCCTTTACATCCCATGCTTACTGCACTGTTTTCCTTGTTTTGTTTCACATTTCTAAAACTCATAATAAGGGAAGCAAAGAGCATGCAGTGAAAGAGATTTGTATCACAATATCGGAAATTAAGAAGTGCTCACAGCTCGTAAGTGTGCATTTTAGAGCCAGTGTTTACGAGCCTTCTTTGCTTCTAATAATCGTTCCCGTCGTATCCATGAATATGAACGATTTTTCCTCGGGGACCCACTATATCACGGTAAATGTAAGTTGTTCCTAACGTTGATTATATTTAGAAATTATTATAACGCGGAAAAAGAAAGCAAGACCATACGCACTATTGTTCATTTGTTCATAAGGAGCACAATAATACGACAAACTACTTGAAGGTAAATTTAAACTACGCACGCTAGATGCAATGGACGCAAGGGAAAGGGTGGCAGAGGAAGGGAAAGAGGGAACGTCATAAACGTACTTAATGAAAACACCGGGGGAAAATGACGTAAGTGTTTCAGAAAGGAAAATGAGTAGTATAACTTGTCAAAGATGAGAGCATTTTCTATACTCTTTCAGACACAGGAAAAACTGCCGTATACGTTAGTTTTAGGATAAACGTTATGAGAGTGACAAAAGCAAGTGCTCTATTCTCTTCTTAATAGCAATGGGGCACCGAACTGTGTGCTTAGTTTAGGACATCATTTTCCAGAGTGAATGGCAGCAACAGAGAGGGAGATAGTTCCTGTTTTATGCATGCGCACAGCTAGGATCCTAGATGAGTGAGTCCTTATGTTTTGTTTATGATGAGGTGACACATAAATAATCTGTAATGGGAGGTGCCGATAGAGTAGACACAGCATATAGTAGTAATTTATCTGCCAACAACTAGTTTAACTGGGCGTCTGAAGTAAATAGTCAGATAGTAGAATAATGCACACAAGCATTCAAGTTTAGCTCCAACCGTCCAGTGATCTCACTTTGCGGGCCAGACGGGACTATATCGGAACGGTGGAGGTTCCGGAGACAGTTACTATCAAGTTCTATGGATCATTTTGCACGATAAAACGTAATGATATTAATTAATAAATATTTTTACAACCTGAACTTTCATATATTGAGCCTCAGCGGACGCCCCAAGACATGACCACAACTTAATGGGCCGGAGGGAGATGCAGCCTGATTTTACTGAGAGCAATTTGTTGCTTCACTATAGTTGCTAATTTTTTATGTAACAAGATACACATAAAACATCAATAACATACAAATCAGTAGTAGCTGTTTGAGACTGATTTCAGGACAACAACACAGAAATCCCAACCTATAATAAAGTAGCCGTGACAGAACACGAAGCTGAAGTGACATTAAGTTACGTTAGGCTGTTTAAGTACTCCTTTAAGCAGCTGCATTTGTTTTGTAGGGAAAGTACCGCCTCTTTAAAATAACAAGTTCAGCATTCGTAAAACTACAACTCGAGACCCCTTCAGGCTCTCGTAAAATACGACCAGTTATATGTGACTTCTCTACAATTACAGAAATAGCATTACTGTGATAATTTCAGAACTGCTCATTAGACAGTAAACTTCGGACAAGGAAGGTGCCTTTATTTAGAAACCTTTCACAAGTTTCAGATTTTGATGAAAAACACCTTGAGAGCGCTTCTAGCGCTCGCAATTAAGAAACATAAGCATAGTGCCTCTCTCTTCTTAATTTACAGGTTCAACATTTCGCAATACTAGAGGAGCTTTCACATCAGCAAATTTTGAAACACGAAGATGGTAATATTCAAAATTTTACATATTCAGCCTTCGACAATCTGAAGTCCCTTGGGCATTAGCACTTTCTCAAACAGGAATGTAACAAAATTTTAAGATGTACATGTTCAGTATTTCACCAAACTGGAGAGTGTCGGTTGGACCGTTAGCGAGAGCGCACCGCTAGTTCCTGCTACTAATAAAGCGAGTACACCATTCACCTGTTACATATTTTTGCGAGCTTCAAACAGGAGCGACTTATTTTAAGTTATCCGGGTGGTTACTGGATTATTTTTGTAATTTCTTTCGTGTTTGAATGCTTACTAGGCACAACCTTTTGTTTCAATAACAGTGTAGTGTACATTACTGCCGTTACTATCGACCCTCGTATCATACAGGCTTTTGTTTGTTTGGTTAGATCTGCTAAGTGTCGGTTAGAGCGTCAGTGAGAGAGCACTTCGATTTCCCACTGTTAATAAGGCGAGTACACCTTTCGTTTGTAGCATATTCTTACGAGCTTCAAACAGGAGAGACTGCAGTAATTGACAGGAACTGTGATGGTTGTGTACAGATGCGACCTCAGTTGAAGGCCCTTCACTCACAGCTCCAGGCTGCTTTGGCTTCCGTCACACAGCTTGAGGATGCTGCCAAGGGACGCCACTGTGGGGGATCGAACGCGGGGATGTGAGGGACATCGAGAACGTCCCACGAGTCCTCCGTTCGGTCTACTGCTGTGGCCGCCCCGGGTAATGTCTGCACCGAAGTTGACCCCTCATCCATGATCGAGTGGGAAATCATTCCAAAGTCTGGGAGGCAGCGAAAAGCTTTCAGACGGGCAGGTCGTAGGGCCACCCCAGTTCGTTTGACAAACAGGTTTCGGGCACTGTCTGTGGCTGACGATGTCTTTGAGCCGGATGCTGTCGTCCACTCTGTTCCAGAGGAAGATTCTCGGTCCGCAAGGTCTGGGCAGTCACAGAGAGTGGGTTTGCTGGTAGTTGGGAGCTCCAACGTTAGGCGCGTGATGGGGCCCCTTAGGAACATGGCTGCCAAGGAGGGGAAGGAAGCCAGTGTGCACTCCGTGTGCATTCCAGGAGGAGTCATTATGGATGTGGATAGGGTGTTTCCGGAGGCCATGAAGAGTACAGGGTGCAGCCAACTGCCGTTGGCGGCTCATTTTGGAACCAATGACGTGTGTCACTTAGGATCGGAGCAGATTCTGTCTGGTTTTGGGCGGCTAGCGGAAGTGGTATAGACTGCCAGTCTTGCTTCCGAGATTAAGGCGGAGCTCACCATCTGGAGCATCGTCGACAGAACCCACTGTGGTCCTTTGGTGCAGAGCCGAGTGGAGGGTCTGAATCACAGGCTCAGGCGGTTCTGTGACCGTGTAGGCTTCAGATTCCTTGACTTGCGCCATCGGGTGGTGGGTTTCCGAGTTCCGCTTAATAAGTCAGGAGTCCACTACGCACAGGAGGCGGCTACACGGGTAGCGGGGCTATGTGGAAGTGACTGGGCGGTCTTTTTAGATTAGAGGGTTTCAGGGAACCACAGAAGGGACGTCCGTCTAAAAGTGGGCAGGTAAAACACAGTAATGTAGTTGTAGAAACGATTGGTATCGTAGTTGTAAATTGTTGTAGCTGTGTTGGGAAAGGACCAGAACTCCAAGCCCTGATAGAAAGCACTGAAGCTCAAATAGTTGTACGTACAGAGAGCTGGTTAAGCCGGATATAGGTTCACCCGAAATTTTTTCAAACAATCTAACAGTGTTCAGAAAGAACAGATTAAATACAGTTGGTGGTGGAGTATTTACTGCTGTCAGAGGTAGTTTGCCTTGTGGCGAAATTGAAGAAGATAGATCGTGTGAAGTAGTGTGGGTAGAGGTTATACCTGACAATCGGACTAAACTATTAATTGGATCGTCTTACCGACCCTCCTACTCAGAAGATATAGTTGCTGAACAGTTCAAAGAAAACTTGAGTCTCATTTCAAATAAGTACCCCGCTCATACAGTTATAGTCGGTGGTGACTTCAATCTACTCTCGATATGCTGTAAAAATTATACGTTTAAAGGAGGCGGCCGGCATAAATCGTAATCCGAAATTGTACTGAATGCTTTCTCAGAAAACTATTTTGAACAATTAGTACCTGAGCCCACTCGAAGCGTAAATGATGGCGAAAGCATACTTGACCCTTCAGCAACAAATAATACTGGACAAATAGTGAGTATTGTGACGAATACAGGGATTAGCGACCACAAAGCTGCTGCTAGGCTGAATACCGTAACAACTACAACCATTAAAAGAAACGGAAAGTGTATCTATTTAAAAAAGCTGATAAAAATGCTCTTAATGCCTTTTTAATAGTCCGTCTTCACTCCTTCCGATCTGCTCAGAAAAGTTGTGGAATGTTTTCAAAGAGATAATATCGACAGCAATTGAGAGATATATACAACATAAACTAATAAGTGATGGTACTGATCCCCCATAGTATACAAAAGGGGTAAGATCGTTGTTGCAGAAGCAACGAAAAAAGCATGCCAAATATAAAAGAACGCAAAATCCCCAAGATTGGCAAAGTTTCAAAGAAGTTCGAAATATGGCGCGCACTTCAATGCGAGATGCTTTTAACAATTTCCACAACGAAATTGAGTCTCGAAATTTGGCAAAAACCCAAAGAGAGTCTGGTCATACATAAAGCACACCAGTTGCAAGACGCAGTCAATACCTTCACTGCGTGATAACAAGGGTGAAGTCACTGATGACAGTGCCACTAAAGCAGAGTCGTTAAACATGGTTTTCCGAAACTCCTTCACCAAAGAAGACGAAATAAATATTCCTGAATTCCAATCAAGAACAACTGCCAAGATAAGAAACATAGAAGTAGATATCCTCGGTGAAACGAAGCAGCTTAAATAACTTACACGAATGGCCATTAAAATTGCTACGCCACAAAGATGACGTGCTACAGACGCGAAATTTAAGCGACAGGAAGAAGATGCTGTGATATGCAAATGATTATCTTTTCAAAACATTCACACAAGGTTGGCGCCGGTGGCGGCACCTACAACGTGCTGACATGAGGAAAGTTTCCAACCGATTTCTCATACACAAACAGCGTTTTGTGATGCCTCGTGTGAGGAGGAGAAATGCGTACCATCACGTTTCTGACTTTGATAAAGGTCGGATTGTAGCCTATCGCGATTGCGGTATATCGTATCGCGACATTGCTGCTCGTGTTGGTCGAGATCCAATCACTGTTAGCAGAATATGGAATCGGTGGGTTCAGGAGGGTAATACGGAATGCTGTGCTGGATCCCAACTGCCTCGTATCACTAGCAGTCGAGATGACAGGCATCTTATCCGCATGGCTGTCACGGATCGTGCAGCCACGTCTAGATCCCTGAGTCAACAGATGGGGACGTTTACTTGACAACAACCATCTGCACGAACAGTTCAACGACGTTTGCAGCAGCATGGACTATCAGTTCGGATACCATGGCTGCTGTTACCCTTTACACTGCATCACAGACAGGAGCGCCTGTGATGGTGTACTCAACGACGAACCTGGGTGCACGAATGGCAAAACGTCATTTTTTCGGATTAATCCAGGTTCTGTTTACAGCATCATGATGGTCGCATCCGTGTTTGGGGACATCGCAGTGAACGCACATTGGAAGCATGTATTCATCATCGCCATACTAACGTATCACGCGTCGTGATGGTATGGGGTGCCATTGGTTACACGTCTTGGTCACCTCATGTTCGCATTGACGGCACTTTGAACAGTGGACGTTAAATTTCAGATATGTTATGACCCGTGGCTCTACCCCTCATTCGGTCCCTGCGGAATCCTACATTTCACCAGGATAATGCGTTGCAGGTCCTGCACGGGCCTTTCTAGATACGGAAAATGTTCGACTGCTGCCCTGGCCACCACATTCTCCAGATCTCTCACCAATTGAAAACGTCTGGTCAATGGTGGCCGTACAACTGGCTCGTCACAATACGCCAGTCACTACTCTTGATGAACTGTGGTATCGTGTTGAAGCCGCATGGGTAGCTGTACGTGTACATGCCATCCAAGCTCTATTTGACTCAATGCCTGGGCGTATCAAGGCCGTTATTATGGCCAGAAGTGGTTGTTCTGGATACTGATTTCTCAAGATCTATGGACTCAAATTGCGTGAAAATGTAATCACATGTCAGTTCTAGTATAATATATTTGTCCAATGAATACCTGGTTTTCATCTGCATTTCTACTTGGTGTAGCAATTTTAAGACCAGTAGTGTATTAAAGGCAAGGCCTCCAGTCCAGATTGTGTAGCAGTAAGGTTCCTCCCAGAGTATGCTGAAAAATAGCTCCATATTTAGCAATTATATACAACCAGTCCCTCACAGAAAGATCCGTACCTAAAGACTGGAAAATTTCTCAGGTCATACGAATACCCAAAAAGGGAAGTAGTAGTAATCCGCTGAATTACAGGCCTATATCACTAACGTCGATTTGCAGTAGGTTTTTGGAACATATACTGTATTCGAACATTATGAAATATCTCGAAGAAAATGATTTATTGACACATAGTCAGCACGGTTTCAGAAAATATCGTTTTTGTGAAACGCAACTAGCTCTTTATACTCATGAAGTAATAAGTGCTATCGACTTGGGATGACAAATTGATTCCATATTTATAGATTTTCAGAAGGCTTTCGACACCGTTCCTCACAAGCGTCTTCTAACCATACTGCGTGCCAACGGAGTATCGCCTCAGTTGTGGACTGGATTCGTGATATCATGTCAGAAAGGTCGCAGTTCGTAGTAATAGACGGAACGTCATCGAGTAAGACAAACGTAATATCCGGCGTTCCCCAAGGAAGTGTTATAGGCTCTCTATTGTCCCTAACATACATTGAAGACATAGGAGACAATCTGAGTAGCCGTCTTAGATTGTTTGGAGATGATGCTCTCGTTTACTGTCTTGTAAAGTTATCAGATGATCAAAACGACTTGCCAAATTATTTATATAAGATATCTGTATGGTGCGGAAGGTGGAAATTGACCCTGAATAAGGAAAAGTATAAAATTATTCACATGAATACTAAAAGAAATCAGCTAAATTTCGATTAGGCGATAGGTGACACAAATCTGAAGGCTGTAGATTCAACTAAACACTTATGGATCACATAGATAATATTGTAGGTAGAGCAAACCAAAGACTGCGATTCATTGGCAGAACACTTAGAAGGTGCAATAGATCTACTAAAGAGTATGCTTACACAACGCTTGTCCGTCCTATTCTGAAGTAATGCTGTGCGGTGTAGAATCCGCTTCAGGTGGGACTGACGGATGACATCGAAAAAATACAAATAAAGTAGGTCTTTTGTATTATCGCGAAATAGGGGAGATAGTGTCACAGACATGATATGTGAATTGGAGTGGCAATCATTAAAAAAAAGTCGTTTTTCGTTGCGACGGGATCTTCTCATGAAATTTCAATCACCAGTTTTCTCCTCTGATTGCGAAAACATTCTGTTGGCACCCACCTACATACGGAGAAATGATCATCACGATAAAATGAGAGAAAACAGGGCTCGCACAGATAAATCTAAGTGCTCGTTCTTCCCGCGTGCCGTTCGAGAGTGGGACGGTACAGAGACAGCTTGAAGATGGTTCATTGAACCCTCTGGCAAGCACTTTATTGTGAATAGCAGAGTAATCACGTAGATGTAGATATAAAGTCGCTTTGCCATATGCAGTTTACAAACAGGGAAGGCAAAAACATTTTGAAATTTATAGTTTCGTATTACGATAAAAAGACTAAGCACTCGCTATCTTCGAAAAGGAAAGTAACAATGATTTTAAAACTTACAGGTTCAGCAATCTACAACTAAAGAGATTAAAGATCTTCTAATTAAAGCTAATTTTAATGCAGCGATAAAAAGGCATGTCCGGGTAGCGGAAAAAACGCTGGGGACAACGGCTCCAACGCTAGGAGCAACTCACGTAGCCGAGGTAAAACAAATGGACATGTAATTCATGCAAGACTGAACATCAGTAATAAGTAAATTCTCAAGGACCGACACAAAAATATAAATGCAATCCCCGCTCCAAGCACCGGCCGAAATATAAATGTTAGAATGACTGCATAATTTAAAGAAAGGCGATTAACCCGATTAATCGTTTAACAGTAAAGGTTAAACATTACAGTTAATTTGATTAAGCAGCCAACAGTTAAAAGGAACCGCAAAAAACAAATTTACTTAGGTATCTTAAGAAGTAGCAGGAAATCATGGCGTGTTAATGATTAAGCTGGAGATCACAGTAGTAATAAAATACAGAACAATAGATAATAAATTCCTTGTTTTAAGAGAAGCGCTGGATCGACCATGACCGTCCATCGTGAGTGCAGAAATCGAGGCAACGTTATCCATCGGGCCGCTTACGTTTGTCTACCAAGACCATGCCCGATGTTACGGTTCATGCACAAGTCAGGGGAGCGAGAACCTGCTTTCTTAAAGTTCAGGCTCGATATTCGACCTGAGTGGTCACTAATTTGTGTGTGCCTTTGAACACATTATAACAAATTAATTTGACTTCCAAGAAATCACAAAAATGCGGAACAAATGCTTACAAAAAGGAACCACAGATTAAATATACTCAAATATATCATCCATGAAGGGAAGTCACACGGGCGTGGGAGGGGGCGTGGGGGGGGGGGGGCAAGTTATAGTAGCTTTAGCACGGAGGGACGGAGAACAGCCTAAATGGAGCAAGTTCAGCACTGGAGTACAGAATTACCTTACACAAGAATAAGGTAGCGAGGGGAGGGGCGATTACCAGAGAATATCAACGTCATCGTCACATCTGCAGACAGTCACTCCCAGTCCCACATAGTCAATTGGGCGCAACAGCGTAGAGACCAGCGCTCCCTACCAACATGGTCCTCCAGAAGTGCCCGCCCACTTGGACGAGCAATCGCCGACCAGGCCGCGTAATGGCCCGCTCACCGCTCGTTAAACGATTCTCTTTCGCGCGGGCTCACCGTATGTCAACAACCTCCATGCAGTTCCCCCTAATCAAAGAACCAACTACAGGAAGACTGTAACATCACCCTATGGCGTGACAGGAAAACGGATTGCGCCAGTAAGCAAAGATATAACAGCTCGGAAACACTGCAGGAACGGATTTCTGACTGGAAATGGAAGGAAAAATGTCCTATGAACATTTGTCCTTAAATTGGCGGTGTGCTTGTAAGGACAAAAAATTATCCCGACCACAATATAGAACTGCACGTCACAACATGTGGTTAAGTTGGCCTCCTTGGGATTGTAGGTGATATGATTGTAGGTGATATGGATAGTAGCGGTTGCCAAGCAGGATACACATAATCTGTCTTACACCATCCTGTTGGGCCACTTGCCTGGATTACCTTGATTGTTGCAACAACGTACACCGCTTTTTGGACTAAAGACAAACTTAATATGAAGCAGTGAATGCCAATTTTTTCATCTTGTATAATAATTAAGTGCATCAGTGTTCTTTTTCAACAATAGTAGATTATTTACAACGAACTTCTTGAGGGAATAAATACAGTGTAAAGCAGCATTCAGAATGTTCTAGTCCTTAAACATATGTCTACAAGATGACCGTGGATGAGAAACACACATTATACTTAGAGAAAGTTTGTTGAGCAAGAAGGGCTTCCTTTGTTAAAGATCAGTTACCCCTGAACATTATTCTATATGGCATTATTGAATGAAAATACCCAAGACATGCCAACTTACTGATTTCTCTCTCCACAAGATTGTAAGTGGGAAGTTCCAACATGTGCTTTTCCCAGTTTAAATCTCATCAATATGGACACCTATTAATTCTGAGGTATCCTACCTATTCATTACTTCCTCACGATGTTTTACACTTATCACTGAAGTAAAAACCATAAGTGTGTAGAACTGAATATATTGTGTCTTTCCTAAATCGAGGATGACACCGTTAATAGAAATCAAGTGAATGATACTTTACATTTCTTCAGTTCCGCTTGTGAGAGAGTCCACATCCTGTTGAAATTAAATTTCGAATCTTTTTGAGGGTATAGAGGCAACTGGAAGTCTTTCTGCATATGGAGAACTATTTTATGCCCAATTAAAATGTTCATGCAATGTGACACACAGGTTCTTCTCTGTTTTTCTGATTGTCTGCTGGATGATATCGAGACGACTATAGCATATAGTCAATATAGTGCTAGTCACAGGTGAAATGTACCATCACAAGCAATTAAATAAGAGCTAAATGTTTTATCGGAGACTTAGGTCACGTGTTACAGTGGCATTCACCTAGTACCAAAGTGAATGATTTAGAGAGAAGAAAGACTAGTTAACTGATGGAGTGAGAAGTGCATGTAAATAATAATACTCTACGACAATCACAGCAGTAGAAAACACACTGTAGAAATGGGTTGTGTTAGGATGTATTTTTATCTTACTTTATAGCGCGATGATAATTTTTTGTGTTAGAACTAAGTGTTCTATGGCATCAGATGACGATCAAACGTCCAAACTGCATAGTGCTGTGACAAAATCACCAATAAAAGTTTGTGCATTAACAATACTCTTTGACTGGTTGGGGTCATCATATTCAAATCATAGACGTGAAGAACTTCGCTTGCACGCTGGTCTAATGATGAACTCATTTTGCTACAGTATTCTGTAACCATATGATACTGGTGCTGAATCTCTGATGAACTGAGGCTTCTGTTTGTGTACTTCATACCTTTGGATCTGTTGAAAGATAGCAGTTTCTCTGGGTGCCTTCTGTAGTGTAAGTGCATGCTGGAAGTTTATTCAATGACAGCTCACTTGCAAGCAAAATTTAATGTACATTTCGTATGATGAACTTTCTATTTCAGTAGGATTCGGAGGTGGACTCTGAATTCGTCATGACGTGTGCAGGTAAAATAGTAGCCTATTGAGGCTGAATGACTTGGTGATTATCCGTCTTCTCGTAGTAATATTGTCACATGTATAATCAGGCTTATTTTTTGTTGTCGTTGTGTGCAGCAGTTTATATCACTGAAGGTTCTGTGGAATGCTGGCGTGATACATTGATACCAGCGTGAAGTACATGTCAATTGAATTTTTACTAGATATTCTATTTTATTTTCATGGCCCAGTACTTACAAATTGGAGTTTTGTGCTGAAGCTTGTGCATGGAAGTCTTTATTGAACATGAAATAACATTGAGTAGCTCTCTGCACTTGAGGTCAAGAGACAGTGTTGTGGAACTAATGCACATTAGTGTAAGGGGTGTCTATCTGGGAAACGAATAGTTAATTCATTAAAACTGTGATATGCTATTGATTCTTCGTGTGGTTAAGCTGTACGTTAAATAACAAGCAGTCTGAATGTATTAGGCGTGCCAATATTCATGATATCTTCTGCAACAGGTTATATTTAGAGAGTCGAACAGTAAGATCTTAAGTATCACGGATATTGTTATAACTGGCAATGAACAGATCTTCAGTCCTTGGCGAGATACTGAGTGTTTCCCATCCCTACCCCCTTTCTCTTTCGTAATCACAAAGGTTACAATATTTTGCTACAATGGGACTGTAATTACGTTCACATATTTATGGTTATTGAAGAAAGTAGAGTTAATAGTTTTTAATGATTCTGCTCTGTTAATTGAATTTTTTCAGGATTAGATTAGACTTTGAATGTTCTCATGGTCTAAAGGGGAGTGTAGTATTCTCGGCTCTTGAATAATGAATTTGGTTGTTCTTTCTCAACACTGCAGAGTGTATTAAGTTGATGACTAATAGAGGTGAGTTCATTATTTACGTTTTTATCTTTTTATATCAGTTTCTGATGAGCTTTGATTCTTAACACATGCTTGAACTTATCAGTAATATTGTCTTTTGAGAATATGCTTGAACAGTATTTAACATTCTTCTTTTGCAGTAGTAGATAATCTTGATACAGTGATCCATAATTTCTCAATTTTCTGTTATTTGAAACATAAACACTATACTTAAGATGACAATGAAGCTCATTATCCATGCAGTGAAGGATTCCCCAACCATACATCGTAGCTGCCTATCCTTTTTTCTAGATATGTATAGAACATCCTGAGAGCTGCTCCTTGTAGTTGGCAAGACCCAGCACTCAGCAGAACCAGCAGCATCTCTGAGGAAGGTCCACGCAGCTCGGGACCAAAAATTAGGAACGAAAAAGTCTCAGTAACCACATCGATACAACGCAGAAGATTCACCTGCCACTAAGCTTATTACTAACTTGGTGTCTTTTCCAATGACGGCCTACACTTCCATGAATACTATCTTGTTGTTTCTCAAATCCATTAAAATATGTGGAGAAGTCCTTTAAATCTGAGGGAGGCTTGGAGTATCAGGAAGAATAAAATTGTTGACGGAATTTCAAATGCCAAGATTGAAAAGAATTACTTTATTATCTGTGCGTATTGTTGTTAAAATTTTTTGTAATGGCGTTGTAGCCCGAAGATGAAGCTTATACCTGGAAATATATTGCTTCATTACATAACAGAAATAAGTAAAAAATTGTTATTGCTGGCAGCCTTTGAAAATCTTTTTTTATCTATCAGTCCTGCAGGTACCCAAATGCCTACCAAAAGAACTTGTCATTCTCTCTGAGGCAATCTCCCAACACGTGGATCATTGCCAGTATCAACTGATCAGACTTCAACAATTCACTGATATCATTCTCTGTCCAGCCACCTGCATTTTCATCCATGATATTACCGTTATTATGGCCAAGTTTCTTAGAATTCCTACCGGTCTGCCCTTTCTAAAATGATCACAACTGCATCATTTTGTAAATTCCTTCTTTGTGTTCCCAACTTCCGTTTCTACTTGAATGTCTGCGAGACTCATGACGCCCATGATCATAGTTATAGTTCCATTGTGGACAATGTTGAAGCATTGTGAAAGATTAGAAACATCCACACTAACATAAAATGGTTGTAATTGAAACCTGACATCTCATTCCCAGTAATAGTTTCCATACTGAACTATTCTCCACTTTGATGAACCCATCTCCTATCGTAATTCTAATTCTGGCTCTTTTTCATGACCTGAATCACAATGTTAATTTGAAATCTGACTTCTCATGCAACAGTTAGCTCTAGCAACTCCGTCATCCAATCTTTCTTCATTTCAGCTACTACCCCCTGTAAGTCTCACCATAATACTGCTATTCTTCTGTTAATTGCCATCCGCCCTCCTTTCAAATGCAAGAGTGATCTGACTTTCTATGAATACTGGACATTTACTGGCAAAGTATTCTCTGAGGCCTGCTCACAGTTTACAGATATCTGTGCAAAAGCTATAATGCAATCATCAACTTTTGTATTATTCATACGAACTTTCTCCTTAGTCTTCAAATTTCCTTAACTCTACTGGATTTTAGTAATTCTACCCTACAGAGCCGCAGCGTGAGTATTTATTTGTTGCTTAATCTGACGAACAAGCTGTTGATGTCTATTCCATTTGAAAGTTCCATTTGGTCTTTCCCATGTTCCTCTCGCAAAATCGTCAGCTTCTTCTGAACGATTTATTATGACACTCTACTCTGTGCCTTGATTCAGTATGGCTACCTTCAGCTGCACTAAGTTCATTTTAACTGTGAAAAACGTGTCGCATTCTAACAGCAGCTATTGAATCACTTGTCTAGTGAATTATTGTTTTCCTTCCGATAAGAAGACTCTATTTATCACCCAAGAGAACGCTGGCCGTAAATGAGATGGTTTCCGCTGTTTTAGTACAGGCCTATATGCTTCACCTACTGCTATGACTGCTTTTTCGCTTATTGTGAAAAGCGATGGGCCACTTCTCAAACCCAGTACGAAATTGGCTAACGAAATCTGTGGCTATTTCTTAGAGCAGGTCAAACATCGGTCAGAAATCCATTGCCCATTATGTTTTTGGAAAGTATTCGCCCACTGGATCTTATAATCAGAGAATTTGCTGCAAATTATTGGCTAAAGAAAAAGAGATGTGGGAAAAAGACAAATTATTGGTACGTATTTAGGCAACAAAAGAGATAATAGAGAGAAATTAATTAACATCTGCCAAAAACAATGGGAGGAATCCATTACCGAGAGAGGAGTACACGCAATAATACCGAGTCTAAGGAAAAGAGTAAAAATAAGACATCTAACACAACGTAGAGGAATGGTACACTTCCTCACTGAACATGGTCCCAATACATCGTATATACACGAGATAGGAAAATGAGCCTGAGGAGAGTGCGACTGTGGGATTAGTCGAGGGAGACATGAACACACAGTTTTTTGCTGTCCATCTCTTGCGGCACAAGTCGACGACCTAAGAAATCAACTGACAACAACAGAAGTGAAAAGAGGTACTGCAAAACGTTGAACAAACTCAAATACTCTACACGTAAGGAAACAGTCAGATCTAGTATACACGCAGTATGTAAACAGATGATGGTAGTATTGGAACAACAGGGGCACCATTACAAAGTACCGTTATGCAAGATGGCGGTGATGACGTCATACAAGATGGTGGCTGTGTCGTCATTCAAGAAGGCGGGAAGTTTGGATTAGGGCAGGTAAGCGCCACGCTCCCCTCTCCCAGAAAAATGGCGCGAAGTTCAAATTCCAACAGGATAATGCACCACACCACACTTATGTCTACTAAGCAAAGATCGAGCACCTGTTCATAATGCGCTAGCTGTGGCGGAGTTGTTACACGAGAATAGCGTGCCTGTAATGGGCTGACCTGCACAGAGCCCTAACCTGAATCCTATAGAATACCTTTGGGATGTTTTGGAATTCGGACTTCGTGCCAGGCCTCACTGACCGACATCAATACCTCTCCCCACCGCAGCACTCCGTCAAGAGTGCCATTCCCCAAGGAACTTTTCAGCACCTGATTCAACGTATGCCTGTGAGAGTGGAAGCTGTCATCAAGACTAAGGGTGGGCCAACACCATACTGAATTCCAGCATTACCGATGGAGGCCGCCACGAACTTGTAAGTCATTTCAACCAGATGTCCGAATGCTTTGGTCACATAGTGTACCTCTCGGTCGTTCTGAAGTATCGGAACCCCTGAACTCGAGGCGATTCAACAATGTGTCCAACATCGCTATAGAGTCGATATCGTTGAAACAAAACAGCCACAGCACAACACAGCCGCAGTTTAATCAGAAAAAAGGCACTGCTAGACACACACAAACACGGTGGCTTACTAGAAAAAACTTAAGCGATCTCGTAGCTCAGTGACTATTGTTTCATAGACCTAGCTTCATAACGATCCATAATCTGTCTATCGTAATATGGAAAAATTTTCTTCCGTTCGACGTCTCATACGCTGCTGTTACCTTATTGTAAGGCTGTTCATGTCCACCCAGTAGGCATCAGAGTAATGATACGGTATTTAAGTGGTGAGCAAGAAGTAAGGACGAAAGAATCATTCATGCGATGAGTCGCTGTCAAGTAATAAAACCCGACCACACTTGGACCGTACATATATTGGTCTATAACAGCATAATGTAGATGCTAACTGAAAGAAATAAAGAAATAAACAAACAGAAACAACAGGTCATAATACCTTTGAAGTCATCGGCATTCACGATGGTTCCCTGGACATTTTAAAAGGCAGGACATGGTTCCGCTGTCCGAGTATCAACGGAACACCACGTACTGGTCGTCGGGCAAACAGACCATTCCCATGCAGTCGCTGTCCCACTGTGGGGCGTGAGATTACGCTCCTTCCTGTCCTGCTAAATGTGGTCGCAATTGCGCCGTTTAACCTTGGTCCCATTTTATCTGTTTCACATTGGAGATGTCATCTGCTGCCATAGTTAATTTTAGTGGGCCACATCCTTTCCTTCAGGAAGCGGTGACTGTGGTAACGAAAGACACTACCACAGTGCACCGCAACTGCTCACTGATCGACACACACTGTCTTCTCCTCTTCCTCCAACTGCCTGATGCTTCGGAGCCAGCGCCTGTTGGCGCTGTAGTCACGCAAGCCCAACGTTATGTGTCGTCCAGCTTTCTGTTCACGACTGGGAGACCTCTGTAAACATGCTCCCATACTTCCATGCATTTCTACCGAGTAGTTAATACACTATGTTACTTTATCTATCTTGTCCTTCAGTGCAGAATTGTGATTACGTAACTCTTAAAACCATACTCCTCCCGTTTGAGAATAACACCATTCCGACATAAATGCGTGACGACAGATAAGATAAAATTTGGGTAAGTTAAATGGTTAACGCGTAAAGTTAGTAGATGAGACAGAAGAAAGGAACAGAAAGAGGTCGTTAATAGTGGGATACTGATGACAACATGACTGAAATATTTATTCAGATTTAACTAGGAGAGATATGACGAGAACGAAGCTTCGTTGATGAGAACAGAAAAAGTTTCATCTTCTCTTGAATGCAGTGTGGTTTTGATCAGATGTGTGTTACTGGGCAGTTTCAACGAGAATGATAAAGCCGAAATGGGACAGGAGAAGTAGAAAGATTTTGTATAGTTCATAAACACAGCCAAGAAGCTAGGTGTATCAGACCTTTTTGCAATGACGGAGTGAAGACTACATGTTTTACGTGCCAGAGGAGGTAGTCAGCACACCAGTGACTAATAAACCGACGTAGGAAACCGAGTGTGTGAAAATCAGGCCATCTATATGGCTGCAACGCAAATTATCCGACAGCTCAGTGTTACAGAAGCATCTCAAACAAGTCATCTGGAGATTTTATTGTCTGTGCCGTATTACGCTAGCGTAGATTAGTCAGGACTAATGAGTGGTCAGATCGTGACTGCATTAATTTTAAGAAAATTGAGTTTCACAGATCTGTTTCCGTCGGTTACAAGTATAGCCCGTCCATTCATCTATTACATTCTACTTTACGGGGAATTTTTTTTTTTTTTGTGACGCAGTATATGAAGTTTGCTGATAGTTTTAACTAATACAGTTATATCTGAGGGTGGTTCATGTTAAACCGAAACCGGCAATTTAAAAAAAAATAATGCAATCAAGACGGATGTTACAAAATTGTTTCTTAATGACCCAAGCATTTTTTCTTTTATGGTAAATCTCAAATTTTAAACACGTGATGCATATTTTCAAATTTACGCTATGTTGTAAAGTAAATTCTTCGTCTATAAGTGGGTTCTAATATTTCATTTACGCTCTGTATTGTGTTACACTAATTTCATTTCATAACCCTTATGGAAACAAGTATTCTATCACTCAGCACCTCCTTTGAGGTGAAATTTGTTTCCTACGGGCGATGTACTTCTTAGAGAATCGCTCCGATTGTAACTACACATTTAATATATATCCTTTAGACTACTCAGTTGTACTTCAGAATGCTTACAGTTGTCTTACATGTTGTCATATATGTCAGGTAAACAGATATTAATTTTTTAATACTATCTTGGAATTTTCTCGTGATCTTTTCACAAGAAATGCGGCAACACCGCTCCTCTGTGCTCAATGGTCTACATTCATGTCATAACGAGGCAGTCAATGGTTTCTCTGCTTATAGAGCCAGAGGCTCTAACTGGCAGCTTTGTGGCTTTCATTAGAGTCTGATCAAAGGCGGTGCTATGACATGGGGAAGGCGAACTCAACCGAGATCCGGTTTGATACCTAGGGGCACTTTGAACGTTATTGCGTCATCAGCAACGGGAAGCAGTTCACGGAATTGCATTACTCTGAGGCGAAGGCGTAACACAGAAGCATAATTGTTGCCGGTACAATTAGCTGTATTCCGAGGCCGTAGTAACGACGTACGATCCCTACGTTCGATCTGATATTGCTTAACTGTCTCAGGGGAGTTGCGGTTTAGCTCGTCGGAGATCAATGGCGGTTCCTTTGATGCTCCTCTTGCCTCCCTGACCTTACAATTTTCTGGACATATTATCAAATGATAACTCAAATCTTTCTGTCAATGTTCTCATAAAAAAGGGAATACCAAATACCGATTCATGTTCACAAAAAAAGAACCTATATAAATTTCCATTTATATATAATAAGTGTGACAAGTGTAATTTTTCCCTTCTTGCATCTCAATACACCATCAGTTCCAGTTACATGTATTTTTCAGAGGTGTAGAAATTCTCCTTACAGCCACCCTGCCACTATATCCGTTACACCTATCAGAGTAGTTCAACATCCCGCATTGGAGACACAAGAGTACACGTGTAGTTAGCACAGTGGTAAAAACAGGGCTTTTTGGGTTTCTGCAAGCCTGGTAAGCTTTCAACGGGACCCATTCAGCCTGCTGTACTTGACAAAAGTTTTCGTTTACAGTTCAACCTGACTAGCCAGCTATTTTCTTTTGGTCATCAGTCTACTGACTGGTTTGATGCGGCCCGCCAAAAATTCCTTTCCTGTGCTAACCTCTTCATCTCAGAGTAGCACTTGTAACCAACGTCCTCAATTATCTGCTTGACGTATTCCAATCTCTGTCTTCCTCTACAGTTTTTGCCCTCTACAGCACCCTCTAGTACCATGGAAGTCATACCCTCATGTCTTAGCAGATGTCCTATCATCCTGTCCCTTCTCCTTACCAGTGTTTACCACATATTCCTTTCCTCTCCGATTCCGCGTAGAACCTCCTCATTCCTTACCTTATCAGTCCACCTAATTTTCAACATTCGTCTATGGCACCACATCTCAAATGCTTCGATTCTCTTCTGTTCCGGTTTTCCCACAGTCCATGTTTCACTACCATACAATGCTGTACTCCAGACGTACATCCTCAGAAATTTCTTCCTCAAATTAAGGCCGGTATTTGATATTAGTAGACTTCTCATGGCCAGAAATGCCTTTTTTGGCATAGCGAGTCTGCTTTTGATGTCCTCCTTGCTCCGTCCGTCATTGGTTATTTTAGTGCCTAGGTAGCAGAATTCCTTAACTTCATTAACTTCGTGACCATCAATCCTGATGCTAAGTTTCTCGCTGTTCTCATTTCTACTACTTCTCATTACCTTCGTCTTTCTCCGATTTCCTCTCAAACCATACTGTGTACTCATTAGACTGTTCATTCCGTTCAGCAGATCATTTAAATCTTCTTCACTTTCACTCAGGCTAGCAATGTCATCAGCGAATCGTATCTTTGATATCCTTTCACCTTGTATTTTAGTTCCACTCCTGAACATTTCTTTTATTTCCATCATTGCTTCTTCAATGTACAGATTGAAGATTAGAGGCCGAGCGGTTCTAGGCGCTACAGTCTGGAACCGCGCGACCGCTACGGTCGCAGGTTCGAATCCTGCCTCGCGCATGGATGTGTGTGATGTCCTTAGGTTAGTTAGGTTTAAGTAGTTCTAAGTTCTAGGGGACTGATGACCTCAGCAGTTGAGTTCCATAATGCTCAGAGCCATTTGAACCATTTTTGATTAGAGGCGAAAGGCTACAGCCTTGTCTTACACCCTTCTTATTACGAGCACTTCGTTCTTGATCGTCCACTCTTATTATTCCTGCTTGGTTGTTGTACATATTGTATATGACCCGTCTCTCCCTATATCTTACCCCTACTTTTTTCAGAATCTCGAACTGCTTGCACCATTTTATATTGTCAAACGCTTCTTCCAGGTCGACAAATCCTATGAAAGTGTCTTGATTTTTCTTTAGCCTTGCTTCCATTATTAGCCGTAACGTCAGAACTGCCTCTCTCGTCCCTTTACTTTTCCTAAAGCCAAACTGATCGTCACCTAGCGCTTTCTCAATTTTCTTGTCCATTATTCTGTATATTATTCTTGTAAGCAGCTTCGATGCATGAGCTGTTAAGCTGATTGTGCGATAATTCTCGCACTTGTCAGCTCTTGCCGTCTTCGGAATTGTGTGGATGATGCTTTTCCGAAAGTCAGATGGTATATCGCCAGACTCATATATTCTACACACCAGCGTGAATAGTGGTTTATTGCCACTTCCTCCAATGATTTTAGAAATTTTGATGGAATGTTATCTATCCCTTCTGCCTTATTTGACCGTAAGCCCTCCAAAGCTCTTTTAAATTCCGATTCTAATACTGGATCCCCTATCTCTTCTAAATCACCTCCTGTCTCTTCTTCTACCACACCAGACAAATCTTCACTCTCATAGAGGCTTCCAATGTATTCTTTCCACCTATCTGCATTCAACAGTGGAATTCCCGTTGCACTCTTAATGTTACCACCGTTGCTTTTAATGTCACCAAAGGTTGTTTTGACTTTCCTGGATGCTGAGTCTGTCCTTCCGACAATCATATCTTTTTCGATGTCTTCACATTTTTCCTGCAGCCATTTCGTCTTAGCTTCCCTGCACTTCCTATTTATTTCATTCCTCAGCGACTTGTATTTCTGTATTCCTGATTTTCCCAGAACATGTTTGTACTTCCTCCTTTCATCAATCAACTGAAGTATTTCTTCTGTTACCCAAGGTTTCTTCGCAGCTACCTTCTTTATACCTATGTTTTCCTTCCCAACTTCTGTGATGGCCCTTTTTAGAGATGTCCATTCCTCTTCAACTGTACTACCTACTGAGCTATTCCTTATTGCTGTATCTATAGCGTTAGAGGACTTCAAACGTATGTCGTCATTCCTTAGTACTTCCGTATCCCACTTCTTTGCGTATTGATTCTTCCAGACTAATGTCTTGAACTTCAGCCTACTCTTCATCACTACTATACTGTGATCTGAGTCTACATCTGCTCCTGGGTACGCCTTACAATCCAGTATCTGATTTCGGAATCTCCGTCTGACAATGATGTAATCTAATTGAAATCTTCCCGTATCTCCCGGCCTTTTCCAAGTATACCTCCTCCTCTTGTGATTCTTGAACAGGGTATTCGCTATTACTGGCTGAAACTTGTTACAGAACTCAATTAGTCTTTCTCCTCTTTCATTCCTTTTCCCAAGCCTGCAGCTGCCTCAGAACAGGGAGCGAACTTCCTGCCCCCACTCGCGCGCACAGCGTCAGCGCGCCTTATCAGTGTTGCGCAATCTTGATTTTCCAGCAACACGGGCCTAGTAATATTAGGGCCCGTGTTGCCCTGCTGCCTCGTCCAGCGGCTAAGTCCCGCTCAAGGTCACCCGCCTTACACGGCGGCATACGACCTTCCCCTACAACTGCATTCCAATCGCCCATGACTATTAGATTTTCGTCCCCCTTTACATACTGCATTACCCTTTCAGTATCCTCATACACTTTCTCTATCTGTTCATCTTCAGCTTGCGACGTCGGCATGTATACCTGAACTATCGTTGTCGGTGTTGGTCTGCTGTCGATTCTGATTAGAACAACCCCTTCACTGAACTGTTCACAGCAACACACCCTCTGCCCTACCTTCCTATTCATAACGAATCCTACACCTGTTATACCATTTTCTGCTGCTGTTGATATTACCCGATACTCATCTGACCAGAAATCCTTGTCTTCCTTCCACTTCACTTCACCAACCCCTACTGTATCTAGATTGAGCCTTTGCATTTCCCTTTTCAGATTTTCTAGTTTCCCAATCACGTTCAAGCTTCTGACATTCCACGCCCCGACTCATAGAACGTTATCCGTTGGTAGATTATTCAGTCTTTTTCTCATGGTAACCTCCCCTCCCGGAGACCCGAATGGGGGACTATTCCGGAATCTTTTGCCAATGGAGAGATCATCATGACGCTTCTTCAATTACAGGCCACATGTCCTGTGGATACACGTTACGTGTCTTTAATGCAGTGGTTTCCATTGCCTTCTGCATCCTCATGTCGTTGATCATTGGTGATTCTTCCGCCTTTAGGGGCGATTTCCCACCCCTAGGACAAGAGAGTGCCCTGAACCTCTATCCGCTCCTCCGCCCTCTTTGACAAGGCCGTTGGCAGAATGAGGCTGACTTCTTATGCCGGAAGTGGTGGGGATCGAACCTGGGATCGAAGACTTATGAATCAAAGACGCTACCCCTAGACCACGGCCTAGAATGCCCCTAGACCCAACCATAACCAAACAATTCCACCAAGTGTGAAAGATATGCGAGACAGGTTAAATTCCCTCGGACATTACGAAGAAAGTAATAATTCCAATCCCAAACAAAGATGGCACATGTGAATATTACTAAATTATCGGTCTGACGATATTGCCTCGAATTATTTACCAACTAATGGGAAAACGGCTAAAAGGTGACCTCATCCACGATTTCCTTCGGTTAGGAGAACTGATGGAACAAGCGAGGCAGTACTGACCCTACAACTTATCTTAGAAGGTAGATTAAGAAGGGCAAATCTAAGTTTATAGCATTCACTGATTTGGTGAAAGAAACGAGTTTCAAGAGCAGCTGAATGGAGTGGACAGCATCTTGAATTGAGGATGGAACATGAACATTAAGAAAAGCAAAACAAGGGTAATGCAATGTAGCCGAATGAAATTAGATGATGATGCGTGAATTAGATTAGGAAATAATTTTTGCTATTTGGGTAGTAAAATTAGTTACGATGGCCGAAGTACAGAGGATATAAAACGTAGACTGGCAATGGCAAGAAAAGAGCTTCTGAAGAAGAGAAATTTCTTAGCATATTTATTTATTTACATAAATTTAATTTTTAGAATTTGTTTTCCGAAGGTATTTGTCTGCAGTGTAGCCTTGGAAGGAAGTGAAACACACATGATAATTTGTTCACACAAGAAGAGAATGGAAGCTGCAGAAGAATACTGAAGATTCGATGGACGGGTCATGAAATAGAATTGGCGAGAAATAGAATTTGTGGCATAAGCTGCCTAAAAGAAGGCATCACGTGACAGGACACGTTCTGAGGCATCAAGGTATCTCCACTTTAGTACTGGAGGCAACTGTGTGTGGCAAAAGTTGTAGAGGGAGATCCAGAGAAGAATGCAATAAGCAGGTTCAAATGAAAGTTGAAACGACTCTTTAGAAAAATTATAAAATGACTGTGCTTAAACTGACACACAATATTTTTAGCGCAACGCAACCTGACTTTCAAAAATCCCTACAAAAGAATGGCCCTGACTAACAAGAACCTATACCTTTCATGAATCACTTACCTCACAAAAATCTTCGTTACTTTAACTACTGCAATACAGCGAGCGCCACTACTGCCAGCTAAATATAAGATTCTAACTACTGAAGGCACTAACTACTGATAGGCATAGTTAGCAAATGAAAGATTTTGATAGAGAACAAACAATGAATTTACCTTAACAGTGTTCAAAAGTCGTAATATATATATACGGAAGTGAAGAAGCTTGCACAGGATAGAGTACATGGTGATCTGCACGAAACTAGTCTTTAGACTGAAGACCACAACAACAACAAAGCGAAATAGCTTTTTACACATATGAAAGTAATATGCTAATGTTTATAACATTGAGTTTTGTGCACTTACAATATTAATACTCTAATACAACTGTATATGTTAAAAACCACTCACTTTATATCGTTTGAAATGCATGCGCATTACATTATAACGTTTGTAAATGTACTAACCTCTAAATAAAGTGCTTTTAGATACAAATGTAGGCATCGTCCTTATGATTTAGTTCACAGCTGTAAAATCAATGAAGTTTGTGGTGGGCGGGCAAATTCGTTGATAGGTCAAAGCGTGATGTAATCTGTATGCAGCTGCTGGAGCTAACGCCGACATTTTGCCCAGATGCCCAATTATATACGCAACGTGCGTGCATTAGTGGCACCACGCGACCAGCACGGAGAGTCTGTCGAGTTAACTTTGGCCTTTCAGATGAGATGAATATTCGAACCATTACTGCAGTCAGTGCTGCCGACATTTCAAACAGAAAATGAAGGATGATTGAGAATTAACGCCTTTAGACGGCATTCATTCGTAACTTAGAACTTTCGATAGATGATAGACGGGACAACATCGGTTGTAGACAAATCAGAGTAAAATTCTTAGATTTCGTCGAAAGTAGATTAGCGTCGTCATGTTTTATCAATGTCAAGTGGCCAGATTGGATTTTGAGCTATATTTAAGTCATCCATCACAGGAGTGGTTGGCGATCGTGAGTCGGAGCTGAAGCAGTCATATTCCGCTACCCATAAAACGATCTACATATAGTGTAGGGGACTTCCGAAAACAGCTTCGGTGCTACATATAGCAAAGTGGAGGACAATTCTAATTTTGACGTCTTCAGTTCAAAATTAGAGAGATGCTAATATTTCCTTGAAAGCAATGGAGGAGAGGCCACAACGTCAGAAGACATTTATTAGATCAAGTAGCAAACCATTCGTAGACTGCATCTCCACCTGCAACTTAGTCACTGTCAAAAATTATGTGCTGGTTTTGGACTTTCAATGTCGTGAGTAATGCTCATAGCGACTGAGCACGATTTCACAGCTTCAGAACTCTCCATAACTCTCCTTACTTCTCGAAACTTGCAGTCTCCTGCATACCATACTGGCCTAGCACATTTTGAAGAAAAAATATCGCGCGAAGTGACTTAGCCACCACCTGTGTTTATTTCGAAAACATATCATTCTCTCTGCAGTGGAGTGTACCCTGTTGCAGAGGAGTCCCTGATTTCAAAATTAAAAATCTCGAAAATTGAAATCGACTGACGAGTGCAACATTCAATAAATTAATTGTGAAAGCTGTAAAAAATTTATACGGATGCTATAAAATGTACAGTTCAGAAGAGTTGCTAACAGATGGCGCTGTACGTTGTGCAGCTCGTACAGTACCATTATGCGTCATTCATCTCGGACTCTGCCAGCTGTCTCTGCAATAACATCACACTCTTTTCGACGTGTCCATCACCCGCAGTGCGGAGGTGGTGCGAACGAACAATGAAATTCGCCACCTTGTAGTGCCTCAACGTAAATGTTTTCAGATGCCACACAGAAAGCCAGGACAAGCTCGTCTAACGTGTTGGGATGGTTCCGGTGAACAATGTCTTCTGATGTGCCCCACAAAATGTAATCACAAGGTGTCGGATCAGGCGAATATGGTAGTCAGTCCATCCCTGCAACTGTAAATTGAGAAGAATTCAACACAACGGGTTTATTTCCAAAGTATTTTACAAGAAACGACAGAACTGTTCGGTGCGATGTGGTCTCACCCCACCTTTCACGAACCACTAGGTAGATGGTCGATCCTCCAACGCTAGCTGTGTACAGAAGGGGTCATTAATGCCTTTCCATCCAACATTAACTTTGAGAAAATAAAGTAGTTCCACTTCATACAATGGTGATTTTTGGAACATCAAAATCACGAGTCTAGTTTATTCACGGCTCTGTTCAGGTGGAAAAGTGTTTCGTGTGTGAACCAGATGCAGCAAACTTTCAATCTTCATTATCAGTTATTGTGAGAATCTAATTCCCAAAGTTAGGCTTCTGTAGGACAGCTCATACAGGTATGGTGTGGTGGCTTTGGATTTTGTACGAAAACATGCGCTGGCCCTGTCTGAGTATTCTCTGAGGACTCGAACGCTTCAAATCAGTATCTACGGCAATTATCCGAGGACCTCACTGGATTTTTATGAGTAATTCCAAAAATCCTCGCGACATTTTCAGGAAGAGCTACAGTTGGCCTTGGGCCGGATAGATCATCAGCAACGCACCTGGCCGTTGGAATTAAGCGAAATGCTTAAGAAAGGTTTCCCCATCGGATTCTTTTGGAACGTTAAATCTTGTTTGAAAACTGTCTTGGTGGTGTAAGACTGTGTTCTAACCTATGCTATTCTGCTACCGGAAAAACACGTTTGTCAATGGAATACATGATTTTAACCTCTTCCTTCGGTACAATAACGTCCTTTCACATATCAACGGTGGAAGGGATCGCTCTGAGCTGCAGCGCGCTATTTATTGGCACTACATATTGCGATTATAGCTCTATGTGTTGGCATCTTTTCGAAATATTTTGAAACTACGGTACTACACCTGTATAAAATTCTTACGGCTTTCACAATAGGTATACCGTTTCTTGCACTCGTCTATCTGTCTTAGGTTTGGAGACATTTAATTTTGAAATCAGGGACTCCTTCCCTGGGTACGCTGTACGTGTGTGTGTGTGTGTGTCGGGGCTTATAGGTGCTCAACGCTAAGGTTATCGGCACCCTGACACACATTAAAGGAAATGAATGTGGCCAAAATTAGTAAAATGTGAGCATGCACTCAAAGAAAGCAGGAAAAGACGAAGAGTGCTGCATAAGAAAATAAAACGTAAGTAAAACGATAAAGGAGCGTCAAGGACGCCACAGGAAATTCACTAGCTGGCCACTTACGTAAAACATGGGTGAGCCAATCATCCTGTGAACAAATTAATATCCACTCCCTAAAATCTTGGTAAAAACATTGGACAGGTCACAGAACTTTAAGACTTTAAGCACATTCATTTGAATATTTCCTAAAAGAGATCGCAGATCCACCGGCAAGTCAGCCACGGCCCGCTGGTCAGAAAACAAAACGCAATCCAATTAAACGTGGCGCACAGTGATCTGGACGCCACAAGCACACATTGGAGGGTCCTTTCCGCAGAGCAAAAAGCCATCGTTATAGGACCGTGACCTATGCAAAGACGAGTGAGGAGAACCTTCTTCCGTCTACGTGGCTGGAAGAAAGTAAACCACACACGCGTTGTGGGTTTGACTAAACGGAGCTTATTGTCAGTCATTTCCAGCCACTCATCCTCCTACCGACGCCAGACTCGTGACCTCAATAGCGCGGTGAGGGCGTGCAGGGGGACGACACACTGAAATACTTGCGGATCGAGACACGCCTCCTTGGCTGCGACGTGCCCTGGAACCCAGCAGAAAGCCACCTCCTTCCCCAGTCGCTGTAGTTGGAGGAGTGCATCCTGGATGGTCTGGACTATTTTAGCTGCTGGATAAAAATGTTGCAACGAGTGAAGGGCACTTAGTGAATCGGAACAGACAAGGAATTTAGGACGGGAAGGGCGTCTCATCTGCTCCAGTGCCTGCAAGATCGCAGACAGAAAACGCTTGAGGCAGTCGGACCTTGAGGACACGATCTGGAAAAACAACAGTGCTACCAACAGAATCCCCTGTTTCGACCTATATGTAAAAACAGCTATGTAATCGTAGTGCTCAGACAAATTGGCAGAAAATGTTGCATTCAAAAAGGAACCAAGAGTGCAATCTCTCTTGTACTGCACCAAATCTAAAATCACTACGCACCAAGTGACTCCAGCACACGCTGCACACAAATCCCAAAGGGCATCATGGCTTGGGGACTGTAGGAAAAAATAGGGTCGAGAGGTGGACGAGCAACAATATGATGAGTGTATGAAGTTGGAGCTGCAAGGAACTTAGACGCCTGGCGTACCGGGAGGAGCTGTCGTCGGCTGTTCCCCAGCCTCAGCACAGAAGCTGGATATGCGACTGGTCTGATAAGCACCTGTGGCCAGTCGAATCCCCGCATGGTGGACAGTGTCAAGTATCCGCAAATAAGAGCGCCTCGCTGACCCATACACCATGCACCTGTTGTCCAGCTGCGAACGTACAAAAGTGCTATAAAGCTGGAGGAGATGGACCCTGTCCACTCCCGAAGACCTGTAGCTAAGGCATTTGAGGATGTTCAGCGCATTCAGAGTTCTGGCTTTCAAGTCACTCTGGTGTGGCACATGTAGGATGGTGTCCCCCATGTTGAGGGCAGGTAAATTAAGAAGACGACGAGAGCGATCAAAATAAACACACACATGCTTATCAGCAAAACCGAAAACCCGTCTTCGTAGCCCACTCTTCTAACCGCCGCACTCTAAGCTGCAACTGACCGCTCAGCGTTGGAACACTGGAGGAGGAGCAGAGGACAGAAAAATCGTCCACAAATAAGGAGCACTGTACAGGACTCCTTACTGTAGATGTAATACTGTTGATGGCTATGGCAGAGAGGGTAACACTTACTGCCATTCTCGTTCTCAAATCGATCAGAAGGCGTGGCACCAATTCGGGTCCATAAAAACCGCTGAGACAGGGAAGACCAAATGAAAATGGGGAGCTGGCCACTAAAGCCCCACTGATGCATTTGTGCGAGTATACAGTGTCTCCAAGTAGTATCGTATGCCTTACTAAAACCGAAGAAAATGCCAATACAGTGATGCATACGGAGGAAAGCCTGCTGAATGGCCACCTCAAGGAGGGTCAGGTTGTTGACTGTGGACCGATATGGGCGGAATCCACACTGAGAGTGGCTAAGGACTTGCCTGGTCTCTAACAACCAGACCACACGTCGGTTTACCACTCCCTCCATGGTCTTTCCTATACAGATCGTTAGGGCGATGCTCCGATAACTACTTGGACATGTGTGGTTCTTACCTGGTTTGAGGAGAGGGATCAGAACTGCCTCCCTACACGAGTTGGGGAAGTTGCCTGTCTGCCATATTAGACTTAAACATTCAAGGCGGATTTTCTGGGACGCCGCTGACAAATGTCGAAGCATGCAGTACCGGATGTGGTCCTGACTGGGTACAATGTCAGAAGTCTCAACCAATGCTGATTCGAACTCCCACATGGAGAAAGGAGAGTTGTAGGCCTCCGAACCGTTGGACCTGACATCCCACTTTTCCCTCTTTACAGTTGCATGTTAGTGACGAAACACTTGATCCTGGCTTGAACTGGCAGTAGTTAGTACCAAATGCTCGTCCAGAGCCTGCGAAATGTCTCTGGGTGTCCTCTGGAGGCACCCCTGTTTCAGCATTGCTGCTATCGTAAACGGCTGCATGCACCGGAAATCCTCCTGATGGCTTGCCATATCTTGCGGAACAAGTGGAACAGTTGATGACCGTTTGTTGCTCTCTTTAATGACATGGCGAGCCTTGGCTCTCGCGATTCGAAAGGTGGTGAGATTGTCTGCTGTTGGGCGGCATTTAAACTGTCGAAGAGCTGCACGCCTGTCCTGGATGGCTGAATGGCACTGTTATGTCCACCTAGTTACAGGTCACCTCTTAAGAGGGCCGAAAGACTTTGGTATGGACAGATCAGCAGCACAATAGATCACGTGTGTGATGTGATCCACCTGTTCCTGGACGCTGTTACTGTGCTCAAAGACAGCCAACCAGCTGAACAGCGGCCAGTTAGCCTTGCCATCCATGTTGGCGGCCTCTGTTCCAGCAACACACCATCCAGAAGGTGAATGCGGATGGAGAAATGATCGCTGGAATAAAGGACATCAATGACCTCCCAGTGAACAGAGTCGATGAGAGCTGGAGAGCAGAGAGATCGGTCGATGGCTGAAAATGACCCAGTAGCAGCACAAGAACGAGCCAGAGTACATGATGTTAGGAGGCTCTCCAAAACTCTACCCCGAGGGCAAGTAGAGATTGAGCCTAACAGGACACAAAGGGCATTGAACTTTCCCAGGAGAAGAAATGGTCGGGGAAGTTGTCCCATAAGATCTGTGAGAGCCTCGAAGTGTACGGCATCCAGAGGAGGTAAATAAAGGGAGCAAACTGGAAGCCTCCGATATGAATGAAGTTCAGCTGCACCTGCTTGCCGGTTAGTATCCACGGGGAGAGCAGTCGAGTGATATTGATAAACATGACCACCCCTCCTTTGGCCCTTTCCTCAGACAGATCATCCTTGTGATATAGTGTATAGTCCCATAGTACAGGAGCATCAGATGCTCTTAAACGTGTTTCCTGCCAACATAAGAACAGGGGGAGTCGCTGTGCTAGGAGTTTCAGCTCCTCCACGTGTGTCCTGAATTGAGAGCCATCTATCAGGAATGGAGTACCTTCATTGTGACTCTCTGCCGACGAGGTGAGTCCACAATAAGTGGAGGCTCAGTTATGGGGCGAGATGATTGCCCCAGTCTATCAACCTCCATCGCCCCCGAAGAGAAGTCGCGAGAGACATCAGAGAGAATGACATCGACATCATTGAACTGTGTACCTTCCGTCTCCTTCAATGGGTGAGTCTTTGCCTTTGATTTCGATTTTCTGGTCTGAGGCGGCTTTGGAGTCAAGCCTCAGAGGTGGTATGGCGTCTAGCGGCGCTGGGCGGTGCTCAATATTTGACCTGTGGAGGAGCAGGAAGGTCCACGATGTCAGCAACCTCGGCCTTTTCTGAAGGTGGGGAAGGGAGGGGGTCAGGTTTCAAAGGAAATGCAGTAGCATACGTACATTGACAAACATAGGTGCTAGTGCTGACAATAGCATTTGTGTAGCGGCATCAGTTTTCTGGACAGGCTGTTTCAGAACGGAAGAAAAGGAAACAGCGAATGTGAGTGGCTGCATAAACTTGTATAACTTCTTGGCTTCACCGTGCGGGATGCACATTGTGGTATTGATCTCCTGGATCTTCCGCTCCTCAAGGAAAACTCTGCAGTCCCTGCTCCACAGAGGGTGATCCCCAAAGTAGTTGACACACTTTGGAGGAGAGAAGCAACCAGCTCCCTCATGGGCGGCTTTACCACATTTCCCGCAAGTGGCTTCTCCTTGGCTTCTCCTCTACAGCCGAGCGTAGTGTGCTCAAAGTGGATTGGGGTAATAAGGCCGTAGACTGAGGCGTAGGAAACCTGCCTTCACGTTCTCTGGTAGTTTGGTGCAGTTAAACGTAGGGATAAACGTATCTGATTTCACGAGAGCTCCATCCACCCGTTTCATACGTGTTGGACGTCGACTATGCCTTCCTGGTACCATTAAGCTGTCAGTTGTTCTTGGAGAATGTCAATTAGATCCCTGCAAGTCACAACACCTTTACTGTAGTTCAACGTGTTGTACAATTCAGTTTCTATCGCATGCTCCCCAAGGTATTGTGCTTTCTGAAGGTCCTTGACTTGTTGGAAGCTAGATGTTTCAACGTACAGGGTCCCATTTCGAAAGCGTGTAACAGATTTTAAGGTGCCAGCAATGCCTTCTAAACTTTTCTGCGTGTAAAATGGCGAAACTTTGTCAAAACCCCCTCTTTTCTTTTAACTATAAGAACAAAGTAACTTGGTCCGTGCAGCGAATCGCATTCTCTTCCTCACCTCTGGGCTGTGCTAACCGTTTGCTCCCCAAGTGTCACCACCAAAACTGACGGACACCGACCGAGATGCTCACAGCAGGCTTTCTCTTTGCTGTCTCTACAGAGCGTGACATCAAGTAAGTGCACGGAATGTACTTCGCAATAAAGCAAATGTGATTATAAGCAATGCCATGAAATTTGTGTCCGAAGGGCCAAACGAGGAAGCCAATATCTCCTTAAAAAGTTATTCCAACAACGCAACAAAAAGAATACATAAGGAGGGTAAAAATATAGCAAAAAGTAATTTCAATTTCCAGGGCTTCGCCACCTCAGAAAATACGTGGAAGAAGGAAAAGAAACTCGTATTTTCTGGTAAAACCAATGAACGGGTTGATGTCATGAACAATATAACTGCCAACTTTATGAAACCTATACGGCCTTTATCGCAAAGAACTGGCCTTCAAGACTAGCGCTGATCTCTGACGAGGAACTTCTTGAGTATGAGAGCGAAAATGATGTTTACGGTGTTCGAAGCCCCACATGTCTACCATCAACCACTGTCTTGGCAGCTAACAGCAACAGGGGGACGAGATTTGAGGCATCCAATGATGAGCATAATATGAGGCTACAGAACGTAGTTGAACTGCTTAATCGACGAGTAGCTCACAGCAATGCTATACTGCAAGTGGGGTTGATACAGATCAGCGCAATGGCAATCATAAACAAAGCAAACATTGCATTATACGTACAGCAACATTTCGAGAAGTTGATATTTCGTCAGAAGAGTACAAAAGAAATTACGCTGAATGAGAAAGAGGTGGGAGATGAAATATTAGCGTTTCTGCGAGATGAGACAGTGGAATGTATGGTGTCATACACGGTCGACTGTGTGGAGTACAATGATGACGATACGTGCTTAACAAGTGAAAGTAATACTGTAACAAATGTCAAGCAATGTAGCTCATCATCTATATCGGGCACAGAGCCACAAACCCCGCCTCCAGTGAAACACAGTAAAGGAAAATCTTTGTTCAGGGACGAAGAACTAAACATATTTACGTGCATCGATGATTATACGCAGCATAGTAAAAAAAAAACAGTTATGAATAGATTTCGAATAAGTCCGCAACAATATGACCGTGAAGTATCTAAGAAAAACTAGGGATATCCAAGGAAGGACAAGGCGCACTTGTTACAAAAACTGGCGTTTGCGAGTTTCACGTACGCGCTATACTATTTACAGTATGTGCAAGATAGTCACCTACCACGTTATACACATCAAATTGCGCGCGATGCAGGTTACATTGATTTCAAGGGAGGCCATGGGTGGTTGCGTAACTCCAAACAGTGCTACAGAATTAGAAGAGCTAAGTTAACGAAATTTCAAACAAAGTATGAACTTGACGGTGCGAAGCAAACTGCGAAATCAGTCTGAAAATCTGTACATGAGATAAAAAAATGTATTCCATGATTCAGTAAGGAATTTATTTTCGACTCCAACCAATCGGGATTTGAAGTGGAAATGCATATAAAAGAAACCCTGGAAGTTAGAGCTAACAGGAGAATTGTATCAACATCAACTAACATCAGTGCCTTAACGCATTCGTATGCAATTGTGCTGACTGTTAATCTGGATGGTAAATTGGCTGGAAAGCTATTTATTGTGTTGCGAGAAGTTGGATGTCCCCTGCCCCTTATGATTGTTTTTACTATGCGTGATCTTGCAAGAGTACTAGCTAATGTTCACGCCACAGCTAGCAAGAGTGTGAAAATAGATTAAGAGAACTACAATTATTGTATGAACATTTCTCTTGACCAAAGGCTGGTGGACGTAGCTTGCTTCCTCTTGCGTTTGTCCTGTTCTAAGTATAAAAATCCAGCTCCTTTAGAGCCAATTGTCCCTCCCGAAAAGTGTGTGACAATGCATTCCGTTCCACTTAGAACAACTAGAAAAATTGTGGTTCCAGATGTCTGTTTTTCCCGTGCCTGTAAAATATACTATCGTACTATCTGCAACTATGCCTTAAAGGATAGCCATATTCACCATAAGCTCTACGACAGACTGTTTCGCATTTGATTGCATGCCATCACACTGCATCAGTTCTAATCACCCCATTACACCTATATGTTTCTATATGCATTGTTTAAGAGCGAATACCTAACTGAACGTCCTACACAGTTTGTAACTCCCAAGGAGTTCGCCCTCGATTTTGATGGTGCGAACCTTTGTAATAACTGTCGAGCTCAATTTTTCAGTAGATGTTTATAGTGCACGTTAATGATTTGGTTTGAACATTTCTGGAACATCGATGAAATCGCTTTCGTAAAGTGTAATACGTACATCTCATAGAATGTTGATCTCTCCATCTACTGGACATTCATTTTCTGTTGCCCTCCTGATGCCGTGGTGATTCATTAGCAGCTAATATTAGCCTTGTCATAACTGTTAACACGACACTCTCAAATGAGCCTTGATAAAGACTGAACTTGCAACGTCACTCTTTAGGAGTTCCTTGTGAGTGTGTAAAAACGCGTAGCATAGTCAACGCCTTAGTACCAGTGTACCCTATTTGAGTTTCAGACTTTCACTACACTATGTTTCACTTAAATAGTTAACATATTTTAATGTTGTATGTTTTCTGGTACTGTGAAAAAACGAGCATAAGGGCCGTCCTTACATGTGGGCTATACATCTGTAATAATTGCACCCGTATGTACTACAATTGGGCAAAACCCTTATTAGAGATGCCATCGCTTGTTACTTCCCTCCGCGATCTGGTTTGTGCATTATAACGTGCTGTAATGAGAGTCTTTGTTGTACATTTTTCGTTACATACGTCTGACCCATCGCATTTTCGTTTGAAAAACACATTTCATCTACATATATGTAGAAGGCTGCCCTCACCTAATATGAAAGTTACTTTTATCTTGTACGATACACAATAATAAGCAAGTTGTCCAAGCACCACATTTAAGGTCATCAGAGATGTAGGATTATGCGTGTGATGGATCATTGGATCCTCTTAAATGGAACTACATTAAGTACAGGTCTTATGGCAGATTTAGTAAGCCTTTAGGTAAAGGTATGAATCAATCTGAAGCTGACTGTCGAAAAGTAAACTTCGAAATTCTTCCCAACATTTTTCTAAAGAGGTCTGGTACATTTCAAGCCTCATAAGAACAGAAGGGAAATATTGCATGCGTTGCACACATGGCGTTCATGGAGAAGTGATAGAAGACATTATAAAGTAATACAGGTACGTATCCGTGGAAGTGATTAATGGCGAGCTAGCAGTATTTGAGTTTGTGGCGACAGTGAAGTTTCGCATGAGTGGTTACGTAGTGTGTATGCATTTTCTAATTTCAGTTCAATATCTTGGTACTGTTTGATGGCTAAATGAACAAAGTTTCTTATCAGTAAGATTTTGGACGGACGTGAATGCTGCTGAAGTAATTCGGAATTAGAGGTTTCGTGTGGAAGTGTAGTAATATTGCTGTCTACAAAGCGATGATCACATTATGACCTAACGTGGTGGCCGAATGGTGAAACAGCGGACACGTATTAGGGAGAAAGACGTTTCAAACCTTCCAGATTCAGATTTTCTGTGGCCTAGACCACACGTCATGATGGATTTTTAAAAGGGTACCGCCTATTTTCTATCCCATGCTTCCCCAATGCCTCTCTAGTTACCCAGTCGTCGATGAAGCGTTAAACTCTAATCGTTCTTCCTTTTTCTTGTATTTCATTGTATACACTTCCATGAAAAAGACCATCGCTAGTGTGCTACTAGCGAACTTCACCAAAACCATGCACCAGCTAACAACAAATTGCCAGGAAGGGAAGATACTGGTAGAACAGTAAGGTGTTGTCCACTGTATCCGGTCGAAAAGTTTTCATTTATTTATATTTGTAACGCCACAAGCCACTCCCCGTATCTAGGAATCTTCATCATGAGGTAATCACTCCTGTTATTGACGTCACCATCGTCACTTCACACGCTACTTCTTGCCTTCTCTCCCGTTCCCTCACCTAATAAGCCTTTCCAGCCAAACATAGCGTGGTAATGAAACAAAACGGTATCACGTGTTAGTATTGCAGCAGCCATTAAAGAGAAACACCCAGTCACATAGCAGATCCAGAGCTCCTGCCTGGGCTGTAATAGAAAATATCCAGACGACTTTAAATTTTTGCATCATGTCCACATACAAAAAAATGAAGGCTGTCGCTAGCAGTATTTCGACATGTAAATCGTGTCATAAACTAAAAACACCCACCCACCGACACACACGCGCGCACATAATAAATTCGATTATTATACCACTTGATTATTACAGCTGCCACTTATTCAGACTTGTCACTTGTTTGTTTGCTTGCCTGATTAGCACAATATTTTAGCCAAATGTGTTTTCTGCAGGGTACAGGCTTATTCAGGTTAGCTTCGAAACAATGCCTATATATGAAGTTTAACTATCTGTTTTGCATATTAGTTGTTTGCCACAGGTGTTTTGTATCTAGGCAGGTATGAATACAGCATTGTGACATTTAATCTGAAATTTCACAATCAAGCTTTAACCAGTAATTTGGATGGATACGTGTCTGACTGTTGTTGTTGTTGTTGTGTGTGTATGTGTGTGTGTTACTGATGTATTACAGATGTAGAAATAATAGAATTAACACACTTTATTTGTTTCCATAAATAGACTGGAGTGCAGGAGTTAATGATGAAAGTATCTTTCACATGATTTGTCACTGCCAGGTAACATCTCGGTGAAAGTTGGACTATGGATAGAAATAACTGCTACACTACAACATAGAAGGTAGTGAAAGAAATATGCTGTGAAATGAAAAAAAATGATACTTTTATTCGAACACAATTACAATGAGGTCACTTGATGTATGATGATCTCCAGGACATTAAAAAAGGCAGGACTTGGACCTTAATAGGTTGTGTGATCACCATGGATGGCAATGGATGCCCTAGAACGTGCTCCCACCGTCGCCACAAGGTTAGAAAGGAGCTGCTGAGGTAGGACACCCTGTCCCTCCATCCTAACGCATTCCACACGTGCCTGATGGCATTTATGTCAGGGGAATGGGCAGGCCAGTCCATCCCAAGAGCTCATGCATCTGCGCTGTTTGATGCGGTCGCGCATTGTCATCCACTAAAATGAAGTAAGGTCGAAATGCAACTCCGAAAAGACCCACACGGTGAAGGAGTTCAGTGTCACAATAACGCTGACCAGTGAGTATACCCTGTTTAAAGATTTGGAGGTATGTACACCCATGCATTATTATGCCTGTCCACATCACATCTTCTAGGCCAACAGAACGATTGTATCCTACAATATGGTGAGAGGTGAGCACATGTAACGTCCACGAACATTGTCTAATATGATTGTCTTGGTGCACCAGGTATTATGGGGTGGGGAGGTTTAATGTTGCATACATGTACTAACCGCCAACTCTGTGAACACTTTACGTCCATCGGTCAACGTTATTATGGCGTTGTACTCGTTCACCATGTGCTCATTTTAAGGAAGTGGCTGGCTTTCGGTCCTAAATTCGATTTTATGGATGACAATGCATGACTGCAAGACCGCAACAAACTCGACAGGTGTGGGAACCCTTGTGGGGAGAGGATATTCGGCATATGGACTGGCGAGCTCATCCCTCCTCATTATTCTTCTCTCCTTCGTGATTTAGGTGGTTTCACGAGTTCCGGTCCAGTCATCCCTTCCATCGTCTTCGAGTTTGTCGGCGTCCTTTAAGTTCATAGTCAAGAATTTGTTTTGGAAGTGTATTCTCACTCGTCCTATCTATATGTTTCCACTACTTGTTTCTTTTTCCATCTGTTGTCTTGTACATTGCATCAACGTGTAATCCATTCCTAACGTCTTCATTTCTGAAGCGACCTTCTTTGTTGCACCCTTTAACACTACAGTGAAATCATATTTCTGCACCCTGCATGCTGGTTATATCCTTTTGCGTAGGAACCCAGTTTTCCTATCAATAATGCATGACAGGCTTTTGTAGCGTATTTGTAATTGTTCCAAAGACTGCGTTAAATTTTGTGATCTTATTGTCAGATTGACGATCGAAATTTCGTCCTGTGGGAGAACCAAGATACTGAGATCGGGTTGTCTGTTCAACAATTACATTATATATTACAGTTTTTGATGTTAGACTGTATTTTTCCTTCATTGACACGACTTTTCTTCTATTAGTGGAGATTTTCATCTTATATTTAGTAACCAACAAAAGAAGGTGATAGACGCCTAGGCGTAATTATCTTCATTTTATTGAATTATTATTTGACCATATGCATACAGTATGATATTTTGTTATTTGTGTTGGTCTTTATGCAGAAGGGGAGATTTTATTTCGAAGCTTTGACCTTGTTATCTACGTACATGTTAAAAAGCCTTAGAACACATCCTTGTCCAACTCCCCTTATTGTTGTTAGTTGCTAGGGCAAGTTATCTCCATCTTCTATTGTGAATTTCTCTGTTTAAAGAGCTTTAGCAGAGTTAATTAGATGCACTGAGAAGCCTCTTTCTTTCATAGCCTGCCGTGTAGTTGTGTATAGACGTCGTCAAAAGCTTTTTCATAATCGCCTGCCTATTTCCCGACCGAAATCCCATCCATCACTTGTGGGCTGGATTGGGAGCTGTATTGCTGCACGTCTACGTGCATCAACAAGTAGCCCACGTTTGTCAGCTGCGCTGTTAGAGGAAAGGAATGCCCTGCTACAAAAACTCCTTACGAGTATTGTAGCTAGTATGGGATCTCGACTCAGAGCATACATTACCGTTCGTGGTCATCAAATATCCTATTAAGAACCATGTCCTGCCTTTTGTAATGTCCAGAGGACCATCATATATCGCAGTGATTCAATGTAGTTATTGTCTTTGAATAATAGTGTCCTTTCTGTTCATCTCATCGCGTCTTTATTTCAGTTACCTTCTGTGTTTACTGTTGCAATTCTTTCTATCTTTGGTCCAAGTTTCATTTATCTATGTTACTTGGCAGTGACACATCGTACGAAGTTAGTCTCCACCTTAAGCTTTGTACACCAGCGTTCTTTTGAACACAAGGAAAAAGATTCGGAATCTACGGATATATTTGAACTCAGACAAGTTGACTGCTTTTGGGTCACATTAGGACTGGAAGCTTATTTTAATGGCCACGAAAATACTAGGTAGAGATAGGTTTTTTCGTTTTCATATCACACTGTCATTGGCTAGATAGGTTTGACGGAAGAGCTGGGAGAGGGGGATGTCACTGATTCCGTGGAGTGGCTTATAACGTCAAAAATGGAATCAAATTAAAACTTTTTTACTAGGTATAATAAATAGTACGTTGCTCTACTAGTGACACAAAATTTTCTTTTCATGTATTAAATTTGTGTAGAATCTCCTGCTTGACGATCAAATTGTGTAACGTCGGTATACTGAGGAAAGTATCTACACATCTATTGATGGAAATTAATATCGTGTGTTTCCATCCTTCGGCTTTATGACAGCTTGAACTGTGTTTGGGACTCTTTCAGTGATATTTTTGAATAACTGTGGAGGACTGGCAACCCATTCTTCCTCAAGATTTGACACCAGAGAGGATAATTATGTTGGACGCTAGTGTCTACAGTGAAATGGACGTTCTAACTCTTTCCAAAGCTGTACCATTCGTTTCAAGCAGGGAATTTGTGAAGCCAGTCTATTACAGAAACGATTGCCTAACAAGCACTAATTTATGACAGGTTCCCTTGTCATGTTGATCCAGTCATAGCCTCCAAATTGTTCCCCAACTGTGTGCAGTACACAGTGTTGTACAATGTGTTCATATCCACCACACTTTAATAACGAAAAACGCTCCCGATCCGAAACACAACATCTTCCGTGTTTCACTGTTGGCACAAAACTTGATGGCAGGTAATATTCTCCCTGGATTAGCCAAAAGCCAAAACAGTGGAAAGGATATACCGTGACTTGTCGTTCCAAATGATTCGTTTCTAGTCAACGACTGTCCAGTGGCGTCACTCTTAACATCATCTCAAGCGGCGCTTCGTGTTGACGACACAATATGTGACTGATGAGGAACTACTTCAACATTGTACTCCATTCTCTTCAACGTCCTACGTGGAATGCTCGTAGCACTTTGGAAGTCACGAGTGGTTCAGTTCAAATAGCTATAAGCATTATGGCTCTTAACATCTGAGGTCACCAGTCCCCTAGACTTAGAACTAATTATACCTAACTAACCTAAAGACATCACACACATCCATGCCCGAGGCAGGACTCGAGCCTGCGACTGTAGCAGCAGCGCGGTTCCGGACTGAAGCGCTTAGAATCACTCGGCCATAGCGGCCGGCAGTGGTTCAGTCCGTTTAAAAGTATCCTCCGCAGTGATCTATGATCCCTAAGCGTCAGTTGGCTGCATCATGTCTACCTTGACTTCATTTAGACATAGCTGCTTCTTCCTGTTCCCACTTCACAATCACAATTTATTTGAGCAGCTTTAGAAGCGTTGAAACGTCCCTAATGAAGTTGTCACTCAGGTTACATCCAATGAGTAGTCTACGTTCAAAATTACTGAGATCTCCTGACAGATCCATTGTGCTAATACCGCTTATCTACTGACAACATAACACTCTCCACATCCATCTATATTGGCGAGTCCACTTCTCGTAACATCTAGTGATCAGTTCCTTATTATAAAGGGGTGTCCAGTCACTTTTGATATGTTAGTGTACTTTTATCACGCTATTTATTAGTAACATTGCTGTTTCCTTTTAAACGAACAGCCACATGTGTCACAAGGCATTCGTGACATACTATGTTATATTTTCTTTCTTTCTTTCTTTTACTACCGCCTTTATCCCGCATAGTGTGCAGGGTCGGCAGGGTTAAGTACGGAGTTAGCATGGTTAATTTGAAGGGGTGGCCGGATGCCCTACCTGCCGCCACCCCATACCCCCCCGGGACGGAATTTGTGTACCCCAGCTGTCTGCGTCTAGTGTGAATCATGAAAGAGTGTGAATGTGTTTCAAATGTCTGCGAGTCGTGTAACTGAGGCGGGACGTAGGGACCAGCCCGGTATTCACTTAGGATGTGGAAAACCGCCGAAAAACCACATCCACGCTGGCCGGCACACCGGTCGTCGTCGTCCGCCGGGCGGATTCAATCCGGGGCCGGCGCACCTACCCGAGTCCAGGAAGCAGCGCGTTAGTGCTGTCGGCTACCCTGGCGGGACATACTATGTTATATATTCAGGTATTTTATTCCTAAGTCATTTGTGCTACACTTGCTTCCAGTTTTTTTATATATAGGATAGCTTTCCGGTGTCTGCATAAGATCAATCGTCGTAGAGTTAATGCTGAAAGGAATCCAGAGATCTAACATTTTTCATGCCAATTGTCATTTACGGAAATTACTAGTCGTATGAAGAGAAAACTGACTAATTCAGACGTAAATAGTCACACTACAACTCTATTATGGGACTGTTTCGTGCAAACAAAGCAAATAGGACGCAAAATGCATGCAAGTATTCAATAGTGAACCTAACTTAAGAAGGTTAGTCTGTGGAGCCACTAGACAAATGCCTTCGGACGAACGTGACATAAATTTCAGTGTGGTTGATGGATTGATGTGGTGGAGGTGAGCAAACAGCGAAGTCATCAGTGCCATCGGATTAGGGAAGGGTGGGGAAGGATGTCCCTTTCAAAGGAACCATCCTGGCATTTGCCTGAAGCGATTTAGACAAATCACGGAAAACATAAATCAGGATGGCCGAACACGGGTTTGAACCGTCGGCTTCCCAATGCCTCCATGTATGTATCCGCCGTACACTGTCACCACAAAGCAGAAGATACGCCACTTCGCTGTTTCTTTAAATATCTACATGTGAGGGGCTGTATCACTCGCAGGTAGTTTCTGAAGGTTATTGCTACAAATGTAACTTATTGTCTACGTCGTCAGTCTTTTTTTTTTTTTTTTTTTTTTTTTTAAATGGACTTGTAGTCCGGGGTGATATGTTACAATGCAGCATCACCGCTCTATTGCGGTCTGGCTGTGTTGGTGAGGCAGACTTAAAAACATAATTGATATGTTACTTTTGTCTGAAAGTTATCCGCATTTCCTACAAGCGACGCTTCTGTGCACATTCAGCTGTAGCCCAGTAAAGTATTTTCATGTTATCAGTGCTAATTGGCTTGGCATCCATTTGTCATTGCCTTATTACAAGGAGGGTTAACAAAATTACGGAAACACAGCACACAGCCAAGTCTAGTGCAGTGTAGGAATACCGTTGACGTTCAAAGCAGGTTCCAGTTGTTTCGGGAAGAATAAATACTGGTTCCGTATTGTTTTAACAGAATCTTATATCATTCGTCCTTCAAAATAGTGGCAAATTCACGTAAGGATGATGGAAGTAGATTGCAATCATACGCTCTTCGCCCCAAATTAGGCCACAAATGCTTGACATCATTGAGATATGGTGACTGGTGGCCAGGCGAGACGCGACAACTCATCCTAATGCTCGAAAAATCAGTTCTGGATGATTCGAGTTTTGTGAGCAGGAGAATTGTTGTCTTGCAAAACAGCTTAACCATTGAGGAACTAACGTGGTACCACGGGGTGGCCTCATCATTCAAAATGGTCACGTTATCTTTGGTAGGAAGGCGACCTTGCAGAGTAATCATGGAATACCATGATACGACAGCCCAAATCATCACCACCCCCCCTCCCCGCCCCTTTTACAGGTTCCACTTTTGGAACTTTAACTCTCCAAGAATTTAGTAACAGCGTGGAAAAAGACTGATCCGACCACATGACATTTTTCCATTGCTCTACAAATCAGGTTTTATGGCTCCGACTCCACATTTTCATGTTACGGACATTTGGATCACTAATCACTAGTTTTTAGATTCTAGCTCGCCCTGCATTTCCTGCTTATGGAGACCCCTTCTTGTTGTTTTGTTGCTGGCATGGTTCGCAAGTGTAAAGTTTACCTCTACACTGACTTTTACAGCGTTTGTTCTCTTATTTTTCGTCACAGTGCTCTTCAGTGCAAGTCCATCACGATCACTCAACACACTCTTCCGTTTGCGTTTTGATTTAGTGGATGATGTTTTCCCACTTTCCCTATATGCAGTATACAGGGTGTTACAAAAAGGTACGGCCAAACTTTCAGGAAACATTCCTCACACGCAAATAAAGAAAAGATGTTATATGGACATGTGTCCGGAAACGCATAATTTCCACGTTAGAGCTCATTTTAGTTTCATCAGTATGTACTGTACTTCCTCGATTCATCGCCAGTTGGCCCTATTGAAGGAAGGTAATGTTGACTTCGGTGCTTGTGTTGACATGTGACTCATTGCTCTACAGTACTAGCATCAAGCACATCAGTACGGAGCATCAACAGGTTAGTGTTCATCACGAACGTGGTTTTGCAGTCAGTGCAATGTTTACAAATGCGGAGTTGGCAGATGCCCACTTGATGTATGGATTAGCACGGGGCAATAGCCGTGGCGCGGTACGTTTGTATCGAGACAGATTTCCAGAACGAAGGTGTCCCGACAGGAGGACTTTCGAAGCAATTGATCGGCGTCTTAGGGAGCACGGAATATTCCAGCCTATGACTCGCGACTGAGGAAGACCTAGAACGACGAAGACACCTGCAATGGACGAGGCAATTCTTCGTGCAGTTGACGATAATCCTAATGTCAGCGTCAGAGAAGTTGCTGCTGTACAAGGTAACGTTGACCACGTCACTGTATGGAGAGTGCTACGGGAGAACCAGTTGTTTCCGTACCATGTACAGCGTGTGCAGGCACTATCAGTAGCCGATTGCCCTCCACGGGTACACTTCTGCGAATGGTTCATCCAATAATGTGTCAATCCTCATTTCAGTGCAAATGTTCTCTTTACGGATGAGGCTTAATTCCAACGTGATCAAATTGTAAATTTTCACAATCAACATGCGTGGGCTGACGAGAATACGCACGCAATTGTGCAATCAAGTCATCAACACAGATTTTCTGTGAACGTTTGGGCAGGCATTGTTGGTGATGTCTTGATTGGGCCCCATGTTCTTCCACCTACGCTCACTGGAGCACGTTATCATGATTTCATACGGGATACTCTACCTGTGCAGCTAGAACATGTGCCTTTACAAGTACGACAAAAGATGTGGTTCATGTACGATGGAGCTCCTGCACATTTCAGTAGAAGTGTTCGTACTCTTTTCAACAACAGATTCGGTTACCGATGGATTGGTAGAGGCGGACCAATTCCATGGCCTCCACGCTCTCCTGACCTCAACCCTCTTGACTTTCATTTATGGGGGCGTTTGAAAGCTCTTGTCTACGCAACCCCGGTACCACATGTAGAGACTCATCGTGCTCGTATTGTGGACGGCTGTGATACAATACGCCATTCTCCAGGGCTGCATCAGCGCATCACGGATTCCATGCAACGGAGGGTGGATGCATGTATCCTCGCCAACGGAAGACATTTTGAACATTTCCTGTAACAAAGTGTTTGAAGTCATGCTGGTACGTTCCGTTGCTGTGTGTTTCCACTCCATGATTAGTGTGATTTGAAGAGAAGTAATAAAATGAGCTCTATCATGGAAAGTAAGCGTTTCCGGACACATGTCCACATAACATATTTTCTTTCTTTGTGTGTGAGGAATGTTTCCTGAAAGTTTGGCCATACCTTTTTGTAACACCCTGTAGATCTTCGATACGGGACCTCTTGACACACCAGACAGTTCGGCTACGTTTGTTAAGTAAGCACCCAACACAGGAGCACCAACTATTTCTCCACATTCGTCTTTACTGAGCTCCGACATGATGCACTCTATGTTACTTACAATCCGTCTTGATTGCAAAATGTTTATTCATAGGACCGGTTTCGGTTCCTCTAGAACCATATTCAGATCTGATATTTCCGTTACAGGAGTAACCCGTCCACACATAGCAACCTTCACATGCTGCGTGATGTGATGCAACATGTGGAGTTTGCTGTGTGTGGACGGGTTACTGCTGTAACCGAAATATCATATCTGAAGATGGTTCTAAAGGAACTGAAACCGGTATAATGAATAAACATTTTGCAATCAAGACGGATTATAAGTATCATTGTAATACCTCTGATTGCGGTTATCCCTCCAGACATTGTCTGTTTTTGCAAGATTAATGCACTCACAACTAAACAGAATATTGTTCTCCACGACTGAAACTTGCAACTAATGAGGGTATTGCACAGATGTCATTCGTAGTCATATACAACAGCATTGTAGACTTGACTGGCATCGGCATTTATGTTCCAGTATGCATTTCTCTCTGTGTCCCATATTTTTGTGTAAGTCCTGTATTGACTATATGGATTACGTGATACTGCGTTTTTTAGTTCTGAACTCATTATAGCACCGACAGCTGTGATTTACTGTGTATGGTTGTGGCTGTTCAAACATTATTTATCATTAATGATTACGTTGCTCAGCGGCGTATTTGAGAACGGGGCTTCCGGATTTAAGCCGAACCGCAAAAAAAAAAAAAGCGTCAAATTGTAGACATGTTTTTCTTGCATACCTGCACGCAATATCTCAGTTCTTTAGTACTATGGGTGGAAAACAAGTGTCAACAACACATCTGCTTTAGTATGTTAACAAGCGAGTTGTATGCTGCTACAATATGTCAACGAGAGACTTTCCGAACGAATCTCATCACAAACGAGAATCACCGATAACTGGCGGTGGTTCTACGTTGTGACTGGTTAATATTAAATAGAGTTTTGTTAGTATTAAAGCATATGTCTTTAAATAAAATGTCCCGCGACATAGTAACATTATATGTTTTCAGTTTTCTCTTAGTAACACATATCAGTTTAACATAAAGGGTGAATTAAATACGTAAGTTACGAGCTCAGCCGTAGTACATTAGAGTACCCATAAATGAACCTTAATGAGTGCATGAACAATGTGCATTATAGAGATGGTCGACACATTGTCGGACCATACGGTAAGCAAGATATTCTCTGCGTTGCCAGCCGTTAAATTGTTGCCACGACAGTACTGCGGGGCCGAGTGTCATTGAAGCTATTAGATTGAAATCTTGGTTATGTGAGCTAAGACAGTGCATGAAAAAAGAAAAACTGGAAGTATTTTGAACTCTTTCTCCAGAACAATTGGACTAGAAGAAACTCTGTCCTGTCAGGCCGGTAAATAGATGAGCCACCACAGTTCCCGCCGCCGCTGTTTTCAAGCAATAGAAGCAACACTGCTAATTCAAAATCGCAGTTGATGGGTCATGAAGCAAAATCAACGTCTTCCATTGATACACCATCAGGCTGCTGAGCGAGTTGCAGCCAAACCGGAAGCTATCGCAACACAAGGCAACCATCGAGCGCCGAAGTCTGCAAGCGAAGCATAATAACATCAAATTAGTGACAAAGCAGACTCTTTTTCAAAACAAATTTCAGTCATCAGATGCAAATGATTGTTTATTATCCTAACCGGTTTCGACAACTTAATTTCTTATCCTCCGAAGCCTACAGAATTAGGAATATTGTAAATCTTTAGACCTTGGTAATACATTTAAGTGAAGTATAAAAACTATATTACATAAACTTACTTTGGTTATCAGACAGTCAATATTTTCTTCATAGAAAGTATATGCCGTGGTATATTCAGAAATGTGACTATTGCTTGTGAGTTTTTTAAGCACTGTTTCACAATTTACAATAACTGGATCACATGTCTGTATCTGTTGTTCTAGCAGCAAGCAACATGTATAAAAGCATATACACTGAGGCGCCAAAGAAAATGATGTCGGCAAGCATAATCAAATACAGAGACATGTAAACAGACAGAATGCGGCGCTGCAGTGGCCAATGCCTATATAAAGCAACAAGTGACTCGTGACGTTGTAGGATCGGTTACTGCTACTACTTTGGGAGGCTATTAAGATTTAAGTGAGTTTGAACGTGGTGTTATAGTCGGTGCACGAGCGGTGGGACACATCTCCTTGGCAGCAATGAAGTGAGAACTTTCCCGTACGACAACTTCACGAGTGTATCAGAAATCCAGTAAAACATCAGATCTCCGACATCGCTATGGCCGAAAAAAGGTCCTATCAGAACAGGACTAACGACGACTGAAGAAACTCGTTCAACGTGACAGAACTGCAACACTTCCGCAAATTGCTGCAGATTTGAATGCTGGGCCATCAACGAATGTCAGCGTGCGAAACATTCAATGAAATATCATCGATAAGGTCTCTCGGAGTCGCGTGTGTCCTTGATGACTGCACAGCAGAAAGCTTTATCCCTCGCCTAGGCCCGCCAACACCGACATTGCTCGGCGAGTCTCGTTTCAAATTGAATCGAGCGGATGGACGTGTACGGGTACGGAGACGACCTCATGAACCCATGGACCCTGCATGTCAGCAGGGGCCTGTTCAGGCTGGTGGAGGCTCCGTAACGGTGTGGGCCGTTTGCAGTTGGAGTGATATGGGATCCCTGGTACGTCTAGATACGACTCTGAAAGGAGAAACGTAAGTAAGCATCCTGTCTGATCGTCTGAATCCGTTCATGTCCACTGTGCATTCCGATAAACTTGGGTAATTCCAGCAGGACAATGCGACTCCCAACACATCCAGAATTTCTACAGAGTGGCTCCAGGAACACATTTCTGAGTTTAAAAACTTCCGCTGGCCACCAACTCACCGGAATATGAGAATTATTGAGTATATCTGGGATGCCTTCCAACGTGCTGTTCAGAAGAGATCTCCACCCCCTCGTACTCTAACGGATTTATGGACCACCCTGCTGGATTCATGGTGTCAGTTCCACCCAGGACTACTTCAGACATTAGTCGAATCCATTGCACGTCGTGGTGCGGCAATTCTGCGTGCTGGCGGGGACCCTACACGATATTAGGCAGGTGTACCAGTTTCTTTGGCTCTTCAGTGTATAAAAAATATAATAAAGGCATACAAAGAAGTTAATTATAATACATATGAAAAACGTGGCACGTATTAGAATACATGGAAGGGCTGGGCTAATTTTCACGTTTTATATGAGGTCGAGACGTGCAATTAAAATAACGTCTGTTTTCAAATGTAAGTTCACCATAAAGCAAATCTTTTGAATGTAGGTGAGAATGTTTATAAATTTAAAATACTTGTTGTGGATTATAAGTAATATTTCCATGTCAAGCAAGGATGGGGGAGGAAATGTGCGTTTCTCTGTACTGAGCTGTTCTGGTGGTGGTGGTGGTTAGTGTTTAACGTCCCGTCGACAACGAGGTCATTAGTGACGGAGCGCACGCTCGGGAAGGATTGGGACGGAAATCGGCCGTGCCCTTTCAAAGGAACCATCCCGGCATTTGCCTGAAACGATTTAGGGAAATCACGGAAAACCTAAATCAGGAGAGGTGTTCTGGAAAAGTTGATTCATATGAATTCACGCCATCTTTATTGAGCAAGTGCTCCCGAAAGCGGGTGTTTAATGCCCTCCCTGTCCTATATAAAAACTTGCACAATTATTACATTGAATTTTATATAGGCTCGTATGCTTTTCCGAATGCACCTTGTTGCTAAACCAGAGGTACATAGATGTGACTGACTTACAGTAAATTGTCGAACAGTGTATAAATAATAGCTATTTATTTATTTATTTACACGTCAAGTTCCGTAGGACCAAATTGAGGAGCAAATCCCCCAGGTTATGGAACATGTCAGTGCCTGAAATTACAACATGAAAGTAATAACAGATAAAAATAAGTTTTTATGAACCCGAAAAAGTTAGTCCGTGAGTTTAAGTAAACGCAATCAACATTGCAACAAGAATCAGCTTAATTTTTCAAGGAAATCCTCGACAGAATAGAAGGAGTGACCAATGAGGAAGCTCTTCAATTTCGATTTGAAAGGTCGTGGATTACTGGTAAGATTTTTGAAATACAGCTTATTGAAAGTGGATGCAGCAGTATGCTGCACAGCTTTCTGCACAAGAGTTAAGGAAATCCAATCCAATTGCAGGTATGATTTCTGCCTAGTATTAACTGAGTGAAAACTGCTTAATCTTGGGAATAAGCTAATATTGTTAACAATGACAGTAAGGAATATATAAATTAAGAGGCCAATGTCAAAATATCCAGACTCGTGAACAGGGATCGACAAAATGTTTGTGAACTTACACCACTTATTGCCCGGACCACCAGTTTCTGAGTCAAAAATATCCTTTTACAATAGGAAGAGTTACCCTAAAATATGATAACATACGGCATAAGAGAATGAAAATAAGCAAAGTACAGTAGACTAATTTTCGTGTCGAACGGTCACTCACTTCTGATACCGTTGGAATAGTAAAAATGGCAGTTAAGGTCTTTGAACAAGGGCTTTCCACGACAGTTCACTATCTATCTGAACACCTAGAAAATTTAGTTGTTTAGTTTCACTAATCATATGACCATTCTGTGAAAGGAAAACGTCAGGTTTCGCTGCATTATGTGTTAGAAACTGTAAAAACTTAGTCTCACTGTGATTTAGCGTTAGTAAATTTTCTACAAGCCATGAACTTAGGTCATGAACTGCACTATTTGAAACCGATCCAATGTTGCACACAACATTCTTTACTACGAAACTAGTGTCATCTGCAAACATAAATATTTTAGAGTAACCCGTAATACTAGAGGGTATATCATTTATATAAATAAGGATCAGGAGTGGCCCCAACACTGATCCCTGGGGCACTCCTCACTTGACCATACCCCACTCACACCCCACATCACAGCCAATCTCAACATTGTCAATAATGACTTTCTGATGTCTGTTGCTAAAGTAAGAGGTGAACCAATTGTGAGCTACTCCCCGTATTCCATAATGTCCAACTTCTGGAATAATATTTTGTGATGTACACAATTGCCTTAGTTAAATCAAAAAGTATGCCAGGCGTTCGAAACCTTTTGTTTAACCCATCCAGTACCTCACAGAGAAAACAGAATATAGCACTTTCAATTGTTAAACGACTTTAATGCTGAACTGTACATTGGTAGCAAATCTTTTGATATAAAATCAATTATCCTTACATAGACAGCCTTTTCAATAACTTTTACAAACACTGATGGCATAAAAACAGGTCTAAAATTATCTAAATTATCCCTTTCCACCATTTTATAGAGCGGTTTTACTACTGAGTACTTTAATCGTTCACGAAACTAACCATCCCTAAAGGAAAAATTACAAATATGGCTAAATACAGGGCTAACATGTGCAGCACAGTAATATTCTGCTAGGCAGTCCATCATAACCATGAGAGTCCTTAGTCTACAGCGATTTAATTATTGACTCAATCTCCCTCTTGTCTGTGTCACTAAGGAATATTTCAGATATCAATCTCAGACAATCATTTGCTAAGAGAGTTATATGATTCCCTGTAGAAACAAAATTTCTATTTATTTTACCAGCAACGCTCAGAAAATGATTGTTAAATACTGTACATTTATCTGATTTATCAGTAACAGAAATATTTTTATTGTGAACTGACTTTATATCGCCGACCTTGTGCTGATGACCAGACACTTCCTTCACAACTGGACATATGGTTTTAATATTATCCTACGAATTAGCTTCTCTATTTGCATACCACATACTCTTTGCCTTACTAATAAGATTTTTAAGCACCTTACAATACTGTTTGTAATGGGCTACTGTAGCTCGATTGCAGCTACTTCTAACATTTTGATATATAGTCCCCGCTTTGTTCTACAAGATATCCTTATCCCATTAACCAGCCACCCGGGCTGCCTATTACTGCTGGTACCCCGTACAGAACGTTCTAATGGAAAGCAACTAAAAGAACATGAGAAATGTATTAAGGAAAGGATTATATTTATCATCTATGTTATCGGTACTATAAACATTCTGCCACTTTTATTCCTAGACAAGGTTATAAAACTCTCAGTTGCTGTTGGTTTAACTTTCCTACATAGTTTGTAATTAAATATGAAATTTGTTTGAGTACTAAAGCCTTTTAGTGTTAAAATGGTCTGGTGAATTCTGATCTACTGATTGACCCAACTAACACCACTGAGATGTGACCCATGCCCTCTGCCATCAGCGCCCTCCCCAGCCTCATGTTAAGGCACCTAACAGCCGCATTAAGATGACGCCGATCATGGCGCTGAAACAGTTGCACGAAATGCACATTAGTGCCACCAAGCTAATTTCCGAACATGCCGTGGCATTATCCCTTTTTATATTTCACGTAAATGTATTGCCAAGTTCTAAAGATGTATAATATCGCCTATTTTCTAGGCTTATAAAAATGGCAAATCAGTTTGTCGAAACTAGGTTGCTGAAAATTACACCCTTGAATAAAACAGTAAAGCAGATTTTCTTTAGAAGGCTACGTAAAACGTCACAATAAGTACTCAGCTGCTGAACCAGCAGAAAAAAGAGATCCAGAAAGGTGAGGTCGTGGAAGTCTGAAGCAACTAGAAGAGATGACAGCGGTGGAAAACCAGGACACGTGAGCTACTAGTCAAATGACGTCATAGCCAGTCCCACCGCCGCAGAGAGCACAGGAAATGCCAACATAAATATCCACATCCTTCTAACGCCTGACTGCGGACTGTCCAGTGCGTAATCTTAGCCCTCGTGTCAGTTGTAGCTATCCGATGGGACGGGAGACGATAGAAGTTGACCCTAGGCGTGCCAACTGTCTACGATCGTCTATGCAATCACGAGTCCGTTTAGAGGGGAGCCACTGCTACAGGTTGCACTGCCAACTTCCGAGACAATGTTGATGGAGCGCAGAGGCCACCGTCCTCCTACAGGCATGCTGGTGAATTGAGTCCGAGAGAGGGCACACTGCAGCTGCTCATCCCATGTTGTTGGCTCTTGTCTTCTAATGGGGTGTAGGGCCGATACCTTTGTGCAAGCGATTACTTCAGGTGGACCTGGAGCGTAACTTTTGAGTGCAAATCTTAGATGTCAACGACTGCACTTTGGATATCGATTCGAAGAGCCCGAGGCCGCTGGTTGATGGCTAGCCAGTGACACAACAGCCGCCCCCGATGCTTCAGTGTGCAGGCGGTACTGCAGGTCAAGCGCACGAGACACTACACCGGCGGCCAACCTGCGGTGCAGCGCTTTGGAAGACAGTCCTGTGTTACTGCGTAATAAGTTTGCTATGGTCAATGACGTTTTCGTGACACTCTCGAGCGTAACTAGGTCCTCAAAACAGCATTTCATCCGGCTCTCTCCTGACGACTATAGGAGCCTGGGACCGGACTCCCATAATTTGCAAAATTTTTTTGTGTAGTTTGACTGATAAATTTTCCATCACTTTGCAGAAGCGGCCAATATAGTAGGTTCAGTCAAAGTTGGATGGAGAAATACTTTCGGTTAACATTCTTTACAGAAACCGAGGGATGTGGCGCAGTGCTTAGCATACTGGACTCGCATTCGGGAGGACGATGGTTCAAACCCGAGTCTGGCCATCCTGATTTAGGTGATTGTTTCTTTGAAAAGGCACGGCCGATTTCCATCCCTCCATAATCCGAGCTTGTGCTCCGTCTCTAAGGATCTTGTTGTCAACGGGTCCTTAAACACTAATCTCCTCCTCCACTTTCCCAAAAAGGACGGTGCCTTCTGTAAGTACGACAGTTTCTCGTTAATGGATTTTAAGGTAAAGGTCCTCATCAAAATGTAGGAGCCCTGGCAACCTAAATTTTCTAAACTGAAGCGTGGTCTTGAATGTTTCAACACCCATGCAAGCAAAACTACCATAAAGGTGCTGTAATCAACGGTGACAATCTTGTTGACACTATGGTGAAAGGCCAGAATGTGTAAAACACTGACTGGACGAAGGCTTCGTGAAGCAGGTGGAAAGGAAATACAGATCGCGTAGTCGCTATCACTGAGGCGGTGATTACCAATGGACGTCAGAAGATTGCATTTACGCGACATGGGGGCAAGGGTCTACTGAAGCTGACAAACAAGACGATAAGAACGGGGCTGACTTTCGTGCTATTCTAAATTATCGCACAAAAGGTGGCGAAAATATACGAGCAAGTTAGAACTAAATGGTAAACTGTCCAAAATCAGATCATCAGTTGTATCAATAAACAACTCATGGGAAAGATTGTTCAACATATTAATGATACCGAAAGTTCCACGGTTCTTGTGGATGAAACTGCTAAAGTTGCTACAATAGAGCAATGCACTCCTTGTGCCCGTTATATTTCCCCGTATCTCAACACTCCTGAAGATATCTTCCAATGTTTACCAGTCTAGGAAGTGACTTGCAAAGTACTAATTAGTTCTATATTTGGAAGTGTGGCAAAATTTGGTCTTTATGTGTTAGTTTTACGAAGACAGGTCTATGACGGTGGTGCATCCATGTCGGGGAGAGTCCGTGGGGATCCTGCATTCATAAAACAGGACTAAGCTTTAGTTGTGTATTCTCATTGTGCAGCTCATAATTTCAGTTTGGTAGACACTAAAACATGCAATATTCGACTTACCACGAATTCACTAGGAACACTGGAAATTGTGCGTAATATCCTTGGGCCACCAGTGCGTAGGCAAATATTACATGATACCCTTAAATCATTAACCGATGTTCTCGCCAGGAATGTGAAATTTACCAAATTCAGTAGTTCGATTCAGTGTCTTCGCAGCGCACAAGATTTCAAGGAAATATATCGTTGTGTCATTTCGGCTCTGGGGAAGATTAAAGAATTTGACAACAAACCCACATCCCACAGTGCCATGATTAAGTTAGCAGCCATCACCGAGAGAGACTTTGTCGTCTGCTAGGTTATACTTTATGAACAGTTTGCACTATGTGAGTCCATCTGTCGTCAACTTTAGCACCAAGGCACAGCTCTTACAGAGTTAATCAGCACTGCCACAGATCTCGAAAGGAAACTGTTCGGAATGAGAGAAAATGATGATGATACTTTCACCCAGATTTTCTTAGAAGTGAAGGAATCGGTCAATGAAGTTGGAATCAAACAATCACGCGTACCTACCAACAGAGCAGTCGATTCAAATCAGGCTACCGGTGATGTTGAGGGTTACTAAAAAGTGTCTGTGTTTACATCTTTTCCGGATGCCTTCATTGGATCACTGCAGGCTCAATCTTGACACACTTTGATCTTTCCCACAGCTTCAGTTGTCTGATATCTTGACAAACTGAAGACATATGTATCACTGATGGAGATACATAACTCCATTCATTTTATGCTTCAGATCCATTAGCCACCGATTTAACGACAACAGCTGAGTTGAAACTCTTTTATCAACGTCTGTGTAGACTGGTGCAATCCCTAAGAGAATTGCCATTTTCTCAAAACGCATTGAAAGCTTTGTCTGTCATTGAGTCTGACGTGTTCCGGTTGCTGCAGCTCTAAGTAACTCTGCCAGTGACAACTGCCACGAGTGAGCGCAATTTCTCCTCCCTTAAGAGGATCTAGGCATACCTAAGGAGTACGGCTAGTGGGGAACGTCTGAATGGGGCTACCATGACGCTAATTTATGGAGAAGAGAGGACTGATACCCAAACTCTGATAAGTGATATGGCAAAAAAAGAGACTGCTGTCTTCATTTTGTACTTTATATTTCTGGTAAATTGTTATACGTGTGCTCTATTTATGTGCATTTAAGTATCAAACGAAAACACATTTTATACTCTTCAAAGAATTAATATGAGCCGAGACTATAACTCTTGTCAATTAAGAGTATCGGCACAGAAAATTCTCTTGTTGATTGAATTATATTTTACGAGATTTAATCAAGCTTCGTAACCTTATAGAACTCATTTAATAGTGTTATTCAGATCCTCAATAAATCGTTTTTGTAATGTCATCAGTACTCTAATCAAACAAATGAGAACCTGGCACAATTAGTTTTTATAACTTTGGAAATTAAATTACCATGGAGCAATAAAATTAATTTCCGATTTGAGCCATTGTAAAATGAAGAGCATACAACCCCTCGCCCAAAATAAATAAATACGCCACTGATGTTACTTGTTTCACATTCTGTTATTGACTTTCCATTTCCCTGTTCATTTGTGAGTATAAGACAAGGCTCGTTTAATCTGGTATTCAGATACTGATTGCGATACCAGAAGCTAATGGTTCTAATTATTTCGATTGCTTTGGAGGAAACCGAAATAATCATGATCAGAAGCTATTTCTCATTCATGGTCCAAATTTAATGGAACGAAATAAGTAGTCAGCACTGTGCATTCATCTGACTGTACTACTACAATGAAAGCAACGAAATTTTGACGTAAATTCCAATTATATACATACGTAATGAAAGATCAGCTCCGGTCTACTTGAAATTAGGCAGGCAAGGGCGCCTGAACAAGTACTGGGTATGATTATCATGATGTAATGAAAGATAAAGAACGATCCTCAAATTTAAAAGTTACCTTTCACAAAGACGGATAAAATTGCAAATACATCTGCCAAAATAACTTCTCACGGCACTAAGAGCCACTCACAGACCAGAATACACCTTAACCCTTCCATTGTTAAAATTAATTTTGTATCAGAAAAGTAAAAGGTGAAAAACGGTCTTCCTTTATAATAAATAATACACTTTCGCTACCAAAAACGTTTTAAGCTGGTCGATTTCCCAAATCGGTAAAGAGGACCACGTTTATCTCACGTACTTGTGGAAACTTAGAACGGAAACATATTATCTTTTCACATTTTCGGATTTTTATCTCATTATAAAATTTTCAACTTTCTGCATAAATAAACTCACATGTGACGTATTTTATTTAATTTTTTTAAATGTTATCTACACCAGTTGAAAATTTTAAAATTTCTATCTGCGTTACTTCAAGAGCTAACAAAATTGCTTATTTTTTATATAGAATACTGTGGATTGCTGTGTTATAAAGGTAATGTCCAGAAGAGGATGTGCACAAGGTTGAGGAAGTTGAAACAATGTTTGAGAGACAAGAAACTTTCTGATGGTAAAACCAGAAAAGACAGGCTGACAGACAAAAAGATTGATGAACTGTAGCAGTATTATGGGATGGGCATTAGAAATAATACTGAAGATTTGTTGAAAATAAAGCAGGCAGTATGGACTACCTACTTCCATAGACTGTCAATTGATGAAAAACCTGTACACTACCTTTGCCCTCCTGGACCCGATTCATGAGCAGTTACGTCAATGCCCAGTACTCAAACAGTTCATACAGCCATAAACATTCCATTCTTGCAGTAGTCGTGGATATCGTTAAACCTATTTACTGAGACCTGGCAAATCCTGAATTACTGAAGAAGTGTCTGCATGGTCAGACTCAAAATCCCAATGAGTCGTTCTGTAATCTTATGTGGACTCTCTTACCAAAAAACGTTTTTGTTGGAATGAAGACACTAAAGTGGGGGAGGGGGGGGATCAGTGATGCTGATATTGATTTTAATGATGGAAACATTGGTAGGATGAATGTTCGACAGCATATGAGAATTAAACCTGGAGCAAACTGCATCAGAGAACTTAAATGGAGGGACAATGTTCGGACTGATATAGCAGAGTATGCAGCACAGTTGGCCACAAAGGAGTCTAGAAAGAAGAAAAGGAGAAAAAACTTGGAAAAAGATCAAGATGATGATGTACAGTATGGTGCAGGGTGCTTCTGAGTGACTAAAAATAAAAAGTTAAGCATATATTAAGTGAGTTACAGTCTTTTGAAACTTTAGAAGTCGTTCCTGAAAATTTACATTTTCTGTTGCATTTTTCCCTAAACCTCAGAAATCGCTTTGAATAGAGTATTCAAATTTTCAGGGAGTAATAACATACATATCCTGAGTCTACTGAACTAAAAGAAGAACATAATGTACACAAAATTTTAACTGTGTAATTAAAAAATTGTATTTCCAAAATCAGTAGCTGAAATGCAATTGTTGTAGTTCAGTAGACTCAGAACATACAGTTTAATGTCCAGTAAAGTTTCATTTCAATGGCTACAGTGGTTCCTCAAATGCAGGAAAGCCAAGTCACTAAATTTAACATTGTCGTGATAGTGCGCTCCAACTCCTCTTAACTAGACCCATTGATGTGTCAGCAGCTGGGCCAACACCTTGTAGATCGAGATGGCTGAAAATGCACGCTAGACTAACGCAGACGGGCGTGAAGTACTGGAACAGGCTACGTAATTAATGCTATGAAGAAAAGTACGTAGCTGGGTTAATACTTACCTTTAATCAATCATTGTGGTACATCGCTCTTGACGATACACAGGAGACTTTAATTACAATCACTGTAAGGCTAATGGCGCCTTGCTAGTTCGTAGCCATTAACTTAGCTGAAGGCTATTCTGTCTCTCGGCTAATGAGAGAGAAAGGCTTCGTACATCTAGTCGCTAGCTAGGTCGTCCGTACAACTGGGGCGAGTGCTTGTTCGTATCACGAGACCTGCCTTGTGGTGGCGCTAGGTCTGCGATCACACAGTGGCGACACGCGGGTCCGACAAGTACTAAATGGACCGCGGCCGATTTAATCTACCACCTAGCAAGTGTGGTGTCTGGCGGTGACACCACACCCATGTTTTGCGTGAGAACCTATGATGTCAGAGCTAAATCTGCCAGGAAGTTTCATATCACCGCACACTCCGCCGCAGAGTGAAAATCTCATTCTGATACCTCAATAAGTTTATTCTACCATTCATTTCGTCCTGGGTGGCTGTTAGCATATACATTCTTCCATACAGCACTCCGTCTTCAGGCCACAAGTGGCCCATCGGGACCATAATGCATTAAAAAAACAAGAAACAGACTAAAACACATGAAATATACAGGAAGAAATGCATTACTATAGTGAAGATACCATTACGTTGCCCAAGTCACATAAGCCAAAAACGAAACGTAATGATCAATAAAGAATTGAGAACATTTACACAGAGTTAGTGGAAGACTTAACTGTAAAGCTTGTTACTTGAAAATACTTATCAGTTATCACTCTCACCACATATGCGTCCATTGTCCTAACGCGTTGATTTCAGTGCCAAAAAAATTTCATGTAGAAGAGGGATGTAATCTAAGAGGGACAGAACTTCAGCAACTCTAAGAGTCTGCACCTGTTGTATTTTTGTCGAAGAGCAAGAACTGGATTTTGTCTACCACATTTCCTGAAACTTAATTTCTTCCAGGCGTCATAACATCATACCTCGTTGATGAATGAAGAAGGTGGCTTTTCGGAGGTCACATTCTCCCAGCATACATTCCTTAGGTTGACAACCAGATGCTTTTTTTCTGAACTTCAAAGTCACCATTTTACCAGACTGTTATGAAGGTTTGCCTCACATTGCTTTCACCTACTAATCCAAAACATTTAAAAGCACAGTAGTTGTTAGGTCCTAAATTCTTTTTAATTAGATTTTTTTGCAGAACATATTCTTGGCCTGTATGACATCTAATCTGCTTAATCTTTCTTTGTGATGGGCATCTCATGCTTTTCCGTGAAGACTCCTTCCTCTGTTCTTCTATCCCTTTATGACAAGTGTCTGAGAGAATGACAGATTGCTCGATATTAATGTCAATTCTAAATCCTTCGCCGATTACGTGAAAAGCAACGAAGATTGTTACTATTACTATTATCATTAATGTTTTTGTTATTACTATTATTTGTAAGAGTGTAAATGAATAAATATGCGTGTACACACATCAAGCCTTCAACATCGGACATGCTGTAATAACCTGGTATTTCATGCGCTTCATTAATATGCGCTCTATTAATATGTACATATATTTATCGTTATTTTCGTGAAATGTAATAAGTACAATACATCTGCCAACTTACATTACTCCGTGTTATCTGAGTCACTGAGAATGTACTCAGGATCGTGGTCAGAGGTATCAGTATCATAAGACCAATATCACTTTGAAGTAACTAGTCAAATAGGGTTATAATCTCGGTCGCCATAAAAGAGTCCCTCTTAGCGCTAGCCATTTCAGCTGCAGCTTACCATTATGATCCCGCGGCAGGCTGCCACTGGCGTTAAAAACGAAGCATCGCCCTGACTTTTGCAGAGTGAAATTACAGCTTATTACCGGTGTATTATATGCTTCTGCTCATAGACAGCGTCGATTGGCCTGTAACTCAGAATACACGATAACGTCTCTTATAGACGGCCATGGTGGCCGATCGGTTCTAGTGCTTCAGTCCGGAACGGTGCTGCTGTTGCGGTCGCATATTCAAATCCTGCCTCGGGCATGTATGTGTGTGATGTCTCTAGGTTAGGTAGGTTTAAGCAGTTCTAAGTCTAGAGGACTGTTGACCTCAGATGTTAAGTCCCATAGTGCTTAGAGCCATTCGAACCATTTTGGCTCTTACAACTGTGTTTCACCGAGCCACTCATACATGTCGCAGCTGTCATCATATGAGGGTAAAAAAATATATAAAATCGTAAGAAAAATTTGTGAGTAAACTAAATGAGAGTTTATCCGCATTATAGGTGACTTTTTTGTAAACAAAAATCGTTGCTCATTTTCTTTTTCTTTTTATTTACATCCCATGTGTCTCATTAGATAATTACTGTCGTAGCCCATTTTAAAGATACAGAAAGGATGATGCTTCTTTCAGCAAACTGGCTGGAATCGGAGTAAAGCCAAGCTTAAGTCAGGGAAGCTCAGTGAGGGCCGACGTCCCCTGGAGGAACTGCACAGCTCCAGACGCGTCGGTAATCCAAGAGGCCAAGAGGCCGGCAGTGAGTGGCGGATTAGGCAGGTATTAGCCGACTGTCGAGGCAGCGGGGGCTGGCGGACCAACACACTGCGCGGCGTTGGCTGCCCCTACCTGAGCCGGCGCACTCGGTCACTAACGTTGGCTCTGCACCGCTGCTGGATACAATTGCCAAACCCCCAAGTGTGCTAAATTTCTCTTGCCTGCTTTTCAAGTGAACTTTATTAGAGAATCACTCCAAGTTTGTCGAGTAGGGCTACAGTCGTGGTAACGTTGGAAGGTGCTTTTTCTACGCCAATAGTATGGTACAGTTTTTGGGGAGTGTTTGGGCGGAGAGGGAGAGTCATTTTTCTTACTACCTCCTTGCACTTTCAAATACACCTTGTAGTCATCACCACTTTTCACATGCCATAGGTGCCTGGAACTCTAACAAACTAAAATGTTTATTAAATAATACTGTATAATTATTTGTTTTCATCAGTGCTTAACAAATTGTTTCAACAAAAACTCCTAGAAACTGTAATTCAGAGAATTAATAAATTTAAATGTTTTTACCCCAATTTTTCAGATTGATATGTGTATTGTCAGTTTCAGAACTGCAAGAGCAACAAAATCTCCCAACTCTGACAGTATCGTAATTTACACAATATGAAAACCGTAGTGGACACTCACCACTACCACGACTACTTCCGCTGTGGCTATGAATCCAGTTTCCAGATTTCGACTACGTGAGTATATAAATGCTTCTTTCAATTATTTCTGCCTAATTCTGGCAATGTTATTTGTGTAATTTTCTATTTATTGAGCATCTTTCCCCTAATGTCTTTCCTCACTCTGCTTCAAACGATTTGTCGGTTCTACCTGTGGAGTCGAGAACCTTATCGTATTTTTTTTTATCCACACGTATATTCAGTTTGTAAATGTGTGCTTCTATTGGGCTGGTACATTCACTACATCCGTTCAAGCCACAGTATAATCCACAAGGGCAAGGAAGTAAGAACGGTCCCGCGTTCAACGTACTTCGCAGTTTTCTACAATTTCTGCCATTTACACTGAAGCGCCAAACAAACTCGTATAGGCATGCATATTCAAATACAGAGATATGTAAGTATGCAGAATATGGCGCTGGGGTCGACAACGTTTATATAAGACAACAAGTAAATGGCACAGTTGTTAAAATGCTAAAAGACAGGTAATTAAGATTTAAGTGAGTTTGAGCGTGGTGTTGTAGTCGGCAGTCGTGCGGTGGGGCACAGCACCTCCGAAGTAACTATGAAGTGGGGATTTTCCCGTACGACCATTTCCCGTGTGTATCGTGAATACTGAGAATACTGCAAAACATCGAATTTCCGGCATCACTGCTGCCGGAAAATGATCCTACAAGAACTAGACCAACGACGACTGAAGAGAATCGTTCAGCGTGACAGAACTGCAACCCTTCCGCAAATTGCTGCAGCTTCAATGCTGGGCCATCAGCAGGTGTCAACGTGAGAACCATTCAACGAAACATCATCGACATGGGCTTTCGGAGCCGAAGACCAACTGCACCACGCAAAGCCGTACACTTCGTTTGGTTTCATCAACACCGACATTGGACTGTTGACTGGAAGCTTGTTGCCTGGTTGGAAAGGTCTTGTTTCAAATTGCATCGAACGGAGGGACGTGTACGAGTATGGAGACAACCTCGTGAATCTATGGATCCTGCATGTCAGCAGCGGACTATTCAAGCTAGTGGAGACTCTCTAATAGTGTGGTGCGTATGCAGTTAGAGTGTTATGGAACCCCTGATACGTCTAGATACGACTCTGATAGGTGATACGTACGTAAGCATCCTGTTTGATGATCTGCATCCATTCATGTCCATTGTGCATTCCGATGGGCAATTCTAGCAGCACAATGCGACACCCCAAACGTACAGAGTTGCTACAGAGTGGCTCTAGGAACGCAGTGCTGAGTTTAAACACTTCCGATGGCCACAGAACTTCCCAAACATGAACATTATTGAGCCTACCTGGAATGTCTTGCAACATGCTGTTCAGAAGAGATTTCCACCCCTCATACTCTTACGGAATTATGAAAAGCCCTGCAACAGTTATGCTGTCAATTCTCTCCAGCACTACTTCAGACTAGTAGAGTCCATATTACGTGGTGTTGCGGCACCTATACGTGCTCGCGGGGGCCTTACACGATATTAGGCACATGTACCAATTTATTTGGCTCTTCGGTGTAAGAGAATGATAGTTACGATGCTACTTTATTTTACGAAAGTTAGCTGAGAGATATGGAAACGGATAAACGAAACAGTAAAATGTCTTGGTGCCAAACGGATTCATGAGAACCATGACGTCCACTCCTCCACGTGTCAGTCCTCCAATACTTGATCTCCTGCCTAGGGGAAAATAAGCATTTACGACTTTCTGTTGTCACACATACTTGGAGATACTAATCAGCCTAAAAACTTAAGCCTTGTATTAGCTGTAATTATTAGTCTATAAATGATTTAAATAGTTAGATAATGTTTAGTACACCGTTCATTCACCAGTCGAAATACTGCCCCTATTAACCGTTGTACCCTGTACGTAGCCTGTACGTGTAGTCGTTCCACAACATTCTAAAAAAGTTGTTCAGGTCGTACTTTTTTTTCGAATCAGCAGTCCTGTCACTGGTATGATGCGACCCACAACGAATTCCTCTCATGTTCCAATTGTTTGATGCGTGTATCCCAATATCTCTCTTCCTCTACAGTTTTTACCCTCTACAACGCGCCTAGTAACGTGAAAGTTAATCAAAGATGTCTTAAACAGATGTACTATCATCATGTCCTTTCCTCATGTCCCTCCTTTAAGTTAGTGTTTTCCATACATTTCTTTCCGCGCCGATTTTCAGAGAACATCTTCACTCCTTATATTATCAGTCCATCTAGTTTTTAACATTTATCGGTAACACTACACCGCAGATTCTTCCATTCTCCTCTGTTTCGGTTTTCTCACGATTCATGTCTCACTGACATACAAGGCTATATTCTAAACGTACATTCGCAGAAATTTCTTCCTCAAATTAAGTCCTACGTTTGATACAACTTGACATTCCTGGGCCAGGAATGCTAGTGCTAGACTGATTTTTATATCTACCTTCCTCCGTTCGTCATGGGTTATTTTGCTGTCTACAAAGCAGAAGTCCTTAAATTCATCAACTTCGTGATCACAAGTTACGTAAGTTTTTCGCTGTTCTCGTTTCTGAAACTTCTCATTACTGTCCTCTGTCTTCGATTTACTCTCGATCTTCTTGTGTGGTAACTGGCGAATTGTGCCGCCCTGAAAATATTTTAAGTTGGCTTGGCCGCACGAGCCGCTCGGCCAGCCGGGGCCTGGCAGCAAGCACCTGGTGGCGAACGTTAGCTGGACGAGAGGGGTAGCCCCAGCGCATGGTCCACCCACTTGGCTGGGACTACCGCTGTGACAAGGACGGTGCTTTGTGTCGATGAAGGAGACGTCTATGCCTGGAGTGCCAAAGATGGCGGACTTAGTGAAACCTTAATAGCAGACATTTCACAGGTCGAATAGAAATTAATAGTAGCCAGATGAATCATGACACCTCGAAAAGAGACATGTACATTACCATTATTTGCACGACTATTATGATGGTGTAATCAGATTTTCCATATTATTATTAGTTTAAAGTTTAGTATCTGATGGTAAATTACACAGGTAACACACAGCAATGAATTTCCAAAACATAAACGCTTCATCTAAATTTGGCGATTGCCGTGTCTTTAGAAAGCTATTATTGTAAACGTAAATTGGTATGGATTACAGGCATGTAACTAGAATAGTACATTAGTTATTGGAGGTCAAATTGACCGATTGCTATCGATCGCGTCAGGCCATAAGTACTGCACAGTTACACGAGAAAACGGTAGCAGTAAGCTTATAAATATATTGATTCATCTATGTCTTCGTTAATATCTGATATACGCTACTGATGAAGAAATTGGTCAGTTATTTACTGTGATTTAGAAAGCTCAGAGACATTAGGCTCCTGGCCTACCTTTTGCTTCTTTTCTTTTGATATATGTTTATTTAATTGTTTACATAATGTGTGTTAGAGCGTGTTTATGGTGCAGTCGTAGAAATTTATTTAATTCCAGTATTTAAATGTAAATCTAGTAATTCGAATATGTTTCATTATGTTTTTGAGTGTGCGTTGGCTAGGAGGCATGGCGCGAGCGCTCTAGCCAATCACAGAGCTCGTGAGTGGTGAGACTGGATGGAAGCGAGTTCGAGAGTTTGGAACAGCGCGGCGCGGGAGAAAGTCGCACACGACACGGGCAGAACGGGACTGGACACGGGAAGTGCTGGACGCGACGGCGCGACGGACGTACAATCGCGAGAGAGACTTAAAGAGTGTGGAGCGGCAGATAAAAATGTTCGTAATGCTGACTTGTGCACTTGTGAAATTTCCGTGGGTTCTACAAAGAAGACGTAGTGTGCTTTTAGAAGTGAATATCTGGCGAGCTTTGCTGTTGTACACAACTAATTAAGTGCAGTAAGAATCTATTGTTTCCCTGTTATTCAACTTATATTTTATTTAATTGCTGGTCCATCGACAGCAATGTTTTGCAGAAATATACCGCATTCTCAAAAGTACTTCTAGTATCGTACTCATCATTTAAGGTCGTTAAGACAGTACCTGCAGATTTTATTTAATTGCAGTCTTTCATTCATAAATTATTTGTTACATTCATATTTCGCAATTGCCGAGTGATAGAAACCTTCGACCATTCGATTCATGTGTGTATTCTTATCGTATACTGTAGACTCAGCAGTATTTGTCCTGTAATGCGGCAACTACGTATCCCAGACCATAGACAACGAAACCAGCCCAAACTTTTTATATTGCAACTCTGAGTCGGGGGGTGCATAGTTATTACGGAAAGCCCGCAATCTATACTCGTTAGACTGCTCATTCCTTTCAAAAGTCCCTGCAATTCTTATTCACTTTCACTGAGCATAGCAATGCCATCAGTGAATCTTAACACAGATTTTTTTTCGCCGTGATTTTAATGCCATTATTGACCCTTTCTTTTATTCCTGTCATTGTTTGTTCGACGTATAGATTGAACAGAAGGGGCGAAAGACTACATCTCTATCTTACACCCTTTTTGATCAGAGCACTTCCTTCTACATCCTTCACGCTATTTCCTCTTGGTTCTTGTTCATAATGTATATTACCTGTCTTTCCCAATAGGTTTCCCTGTTTTTCTTCTTATTTAGAACATGCTACACCATTTTACATTCTCGAACGCTGTCTCCTAGGCGACAAGTCCTGCGAACGTGTCTTGATTTTTTATCAATCTTGCTTTCATTATGAACCGCAATATGAGAACTTCCATTTTTACGTATATTATTCTTGTTACGAATTTGGATGCATGAGCTGCTAAGCTCATTGTGCGGTAATTCTTGCGCTTTTTCTTCTTTTTTGAAGTCTGGTAATATATCGCCGGTCTCATACATTCTACACACCACAGTGATTAATCAAATGGTTCAAATGGCTCAGAGCACTATGGGACTTAACATCTGAGGTCATCAGTCACATAGAACTTAGAACTACTTAAATCTAAGTAACCTAAGGACATCACACACATCCAAGCCCGAAGCAGGATTCGAACCTGCGACCGTAGTGGTAACGCGGTTCCAGACTGAAGCGCCTAGAACCGCACGGCCACAACAAGCCGGCCCGTGATTAATCGTTTTGTTACCACTTCCGCCCTTGATTTTTCAAATTCATATGAAATGTCATCTATTCATTTTGCCTCCTTTTATTCTGAGTGTTCCAACGGCCTTATATCCACTGATTCAAATACTGGATCCCATATATCACATCTATCGACTCGCGTTTCATCTTACATCACGTCATCAGACAAGTCCTCCGCTCTTATAGAGACATTCAGTATACTCTTTCCATCTCATTTTCGATTTCTTCACATTTTTCATGCAGTTCTTTTGCCTTAGCTTCCCTGCGCTCCTATTTATTTCGTTGCTAAGTGGCTTGTACTTCTTTATTCCTGACTTTCCCTGAACATTTTTGTACTTCCTTCTTTCATAGACAAACTGAAGTATTTATTCTGTTACCTATGGTTTGTCTGCAGTTACTTTGTGCATTTCTCTCTTCAACTCCTATGATTTCTTTTTGGGGAGATGTTCATTCTTCTTCAGCCGATATGTTCATTATCGTAGTATCTATAACCTCAGAGAACTTCAAGCTTGTCGCCTAATTCCTTGGTACTTCCGTGTCCCACTTCTTTGCTTATTGATTCTTCCTAACTAGTCTCTTAAACTGTAGCCTACTCTTCATCATCAACAGATTGTGATCTGAGTTCATACCTGCTCCCAATATCTGATTTCTGAATCTCTGCCTGGCCGTAGTGTAATCTAACTGAAATCTTCGAAGCACATCTCTTCCTCTTGTGATTCCTCAAAGGAGTATCACCGAGGGGAATTTATTGCAGAACTCAATTAGTCTTTCACTTGTCTGATTCCTACCACCTATCACGTACTCTCCGGTAACCCTTTCTCGTACTCCTTCCCCTGTAACCGGATTCCTGTCTCCCGCAACTAATAGATATTCATTTCCCTTTACGTACTGAATTATCCGACCAGTATCCTCATATCCTTTCTGAATCTCTTCATCTTCACACTGCGACGTGGAAAAGTGTACCTGAACGATTATTGTCGGTGTCGATTCGTTGTCGATTCTGATAAGAACAAACCTATCACTAAAACGTTTGCAGTAACTCACTCTGTGTCCTACCTTTCTGTTCATATCGAATCCCACTCCCGTTATACGATTTTCTGCTGCTATTCGCTTTACGTTATACTCGTCTGATAAGAAAGCCTTGTCTTCTTTTCATATCAATTCAGTGACCTCCAGTAAATATAGATCGAGCCCTAGCTTCGCCACCATGCTGAAACGTCTGACATTCCTCGCCCCGACTCGTAGAACGTTATCTTATCTTTATTATTAAATCTCTTTCTCTTGGTCAGCTGCCCCTTTTCCCAGAGATCTGAATGGGTAAACTTATTTGGAATCTTTTGGCAATGGATGGATCATCACGGTGTGTTTTCATTTACAGATCACATGTCCTGTGAATACAGGTTATGTGTCTTTAATAGAGTGGTTTACATTGCCTTCTGCATACTCATTACATTGATCGTCGTTGATGCTTCCACCATTCAGGGGAAGTTTCCCATACAAAAGGCAAGGGAGTGAACTGCACCTCTGTCCACTCCTCCGCCCTCTTTGAGAAGGCCGTTGGTAGAATGAGTGTGACTTCTTATTCCGCAAATCTTCGGCCATCTTTGCCGAAGATTTACATTCAAAATTTAAGCAGTGGTGGAGATCGAACGCGCGACAGAATTATCTGAATACTAATCAAAAACGCTAAAAGACGCTAGCTCTGGACAGATGGTCTTCAATACAGGTAATTAACACTTGCGACGTGTTCTCCAAATCAACTCCTCCCGTAATTTCCTTTCTACGGTTATTGATATTGTGGTAAGAAGTCATAGTAAGATTGAGAGTTTTTCTTCGGTTGTTTCCTGAGGGGAAACCTCTTTCTAAAGATTGCTCCTTTTGTATTTGCCACCTTATCTGAATTGTTTCCCTACCCAACATAGCCGGCCGGTGTGGCCGTTTGGTTCTAGGCGCTTCAGTCTGGAACCGCGTGACAGCTACGGTCGCAGGTTCGAATCCTGCCTGAGGCATGGATGTGTGTGATGTCCTTAGGTTAGTCAGGTTTAAGTAGTTCTACGTTCTATGGGACTGATGACCATAGATGCTAAGTCCCATAGTGCTCAGAGCCATTTGAACCATTTTGAACTACCCAACATAGCTGAAATATTTGTGAGATTACAAAACTTATGATCTCTCAGTGATTTGAATCCAGTTGATTTTTGTTTAATGCATTCACAGCTTACATTAAATCTCCTTTTCTCTTATTCCTACTGCACTCCAGAGACTGGGTGACTGCTTTTCCCAGATCCACATTTCAGTGTATCTTCTATATAATCTCCATCAATGTCTCTTTGGAATAGTATTACATTGTATCTTGATCCCTTATATTGCAAGCCTTTCTTCTCTCCTTTCTCTATATTGCTACCTTTTATCCGTCAGAAAATATTCATGTAATCGCTGTAAGAATTGCAGAAGAGAAAAAATCGCAACACTAAAAAATAATTAATATAGAACAACGAAATTTCAGGAGTATATTTGTCTAAGTAACATATTTAAGAGATTAATTCCTCAAGATAGCACGTTAATGAAAGCGCAAGTTAAGCAATTGCATGGGTGAACTGCATCCAAATTTTTTATTACATATTCGTGTAGTACGTACAGAAATATGAATGTTTTAGTTGAACCACTCTTTTCGCTTTGTGATAGATGACGCTGTAATAGTCACAAACATATGGCTCACAATTTTAGACGAACAGTTGGTAAGAGGTAGGTTGTTTAAATTAAAATACAGAACTTAGATAGATGTTATTTCGGTTGTACCAATGTGATACATGTCTCTTTGTGAACTTATGATTTCTGAGAACGCATGCGGTTACAGCTTTATTACCTGTAAATACCACTTTAATGCAATAAATGTTCCAAATGATGTCCGTCAACCTCAATGCATTTGGCAGTACCTGTAACGACAGTCCTCTCAACAGCGAGTAGTTCGCCTTCCGTAAAGTTCGCACATGCATTGACAATGCGCTGACGCGTGTTGTCAGACGTTGTCGGTGGATCACGATAGCAAATATCCTTCAACTTTCCCCGGACGTCAGAGCCGGTCAACGTGCGGGCCATGGTATGGTGCTTCGACGACCAATCCACCTCTAATGAAATATGCTATTCAATACCGCTTCAATCGCACTCCAGCTACGTGCCGGACATCTGTCATGTTTGAAGTACATCGCAATTGTGTCATGCAGTGAAACATGTTGTAGTAACGTCGCTAGAACATTAGATTGGCATCGATAAAATGGGGGCCAATTATCCTTCCTCCCATAATGCCGCACCATACTTTAACCCGCCAAGGTCGCTGATGTTCCACTTGTCGCAACCATCGTGGCTTTTCCGTTGCCCAATGGTGCATATTATGCCGGTTTACGTTACCGCTGTTGGTGAATGACGCTTCGTCGCTAAATAGGACGCGAGCAAAACGTCTGTCACCGTCCCGTAATTTCTCTTGTGCCCAGTGTCAGAACTGTACACGATGTTCAAAGTCGTCGGCATGCAATTCCTGGTGCATTGAAATATGGTACGGGTGCAATCGATGTTGATGTAGCATTCTCAACAGCGACGTTTTTGAGATATCCGATCCTCGCGCAATTTGTCTGCTACTGATGTGCGGATTAGCCGAGACAGCAGCTAAAACACCTACTTGGGGATCATCATTTGTTGCAGGTCGTGGTTGACGTTTCACATGTGGCTGAACACTTCCTGTTTCCTTAAATAACGTAACTTTCCGGCGAACGGTCCGGACACTTGGATGATGTCGTCCAGGATACCGAGCAGCACACATAGCACAAGCGAGTTGGGCATTTTGATCACAATAGCCAGTACATCAACACGACATCACCTTTTCCGCAATTAGTAAACGGTCCATTTTAACACGGGTAATGTATTACGAAGCAAATACCGTCCGCACTGGCGGAATGTTACGTGATACCACGTACTTATACGTTTGTATCTATTACAGCACCATCTATTACAAAGCGAAGAAAGTGGTCCAACTAGAACTTTAATATTTCTTTACGTAATACACGAATATGTAATAAAAATGGGGGTTCCTATTTTTAAAAAAATGCAGTTGATATCCGTGCGACCTACGGCAGCGCCATCTAGCCGGCCAACCATAGCGCCATCTGGTTTCCCCCTTCAAACTAGACGAGTCTTGTTCTTTGTGGTTTTTTCGTTTGACGCGTATTTCGTGAGATATTTGACCCGGTCACGACCAATGGACCACCCTGTATTTATAGCTAATCTGATTTGTATCCTCACAGTACCGCTACCAGCGCCACTCTTATGCGACTGGCGCGGCATCTGAATAGACATCGTCTTTCAGACGCAGAAACACGCCTGCCAACTTGTTTATGTCGAACAACTGTTTCTTGGTGTTACCGCTTTTTTCCGTCAGTGTATTTATGAAATGCCCTTGCACAAATTCGGGGCCTTTTGTTTTTGGATTAGCCCGGACCAGAGGCCATTTACGTAGCTATTCGAACATCTGTGTGATCGTAACTATGTTACAGTATATTAAGCAAGGTTTGAACGACGAACCGGAGATGGCGCACAGGCAAGTGATGCGAATCGATTAATACTTTTTGCAAACGAGTTTAATTAGGCTGAAATTAATGCTCAGCTCATGGTATCATTTTTGCGCGCACCGTTCAGGATTTATGTGCAGAAACAGTCATGCTCGTTCGGATTTTACGCGCAAAAACAGTCAGCTGAAAATAACTCCGGACTGGAGGGGGACTGATGGTTCCAATTTGGTCCAACGATATATCGGGCCTTGGTTTAAGATACGTTTTAACTATTTGAAAAAATCTTCTTTTGTTTAGATTTTAGCATCCAAACAACATGTTTTTCTGACAGGTTTTTATGAGTGCTACTTTTATACTTTAGACGTTTGCAAATATATTCAGACTTTGCACGCAGGTAGAAAAATGGAAAAGGTGAAAATAACTTTTTTATCCAGTAATATTTATCCGTTGTCGAGATACGACGGTTTAAAGTCGCGTTAAATTCTTATTGAACTGAAAGCGCGGAAACGGTTTAAAGTCAAGTAAACAAAAAATTCATTCCAGCGATAAAACTGAAAACGTCTTTTTAAAACAATGTAGCTTCATTCGAATTTTGATTGCTAAAAGCATTTTCCAATGAGTTGTTTTACGCATGCTGTTCTGTTTCAGTCTTATACGAGTTTGGTAATATTTTGTAAGGAGATATTCAAATACTTGTAAGTAATGGCTGTTCTGTGGTTTTGTGAACGCTTTGTCCGATGTCACGTTATAGTGGTCAAAAGTTCACTTGAAATGCTCGTAAAATCCGGTTTACGCAAATCGCACGTGCTAAGACGGGTTAAAGTGATACGGCTGATAGTAAAAATTATGTTCTTAGTGTAACTTATAAGAAGCGTTTGCAAAAGTCTTTCATCGTTCGGGATTTACGTGCGAAAAATCACACATTTGCACACGAAACTGTGTTTCATAGAAATTCGTTGCATTTTAGATACTGCATTAGGGTATAAGTAAACAGATGGCAATTCAATTGATTATTGTTCCGTTGTTTATACGTTCAAGATTTTATTCAGCAGTGATTAAAATCATCGGAATATTTCTGGACGTGTAAAACAATGCCTATACTTAACCATAATTACTGCACAAAGTGATATACTGTTTAATCGAGCATATATAGGTTTATCGATGACCACGCTCAAAATTAAATTAACCTTAAAACAGCAACACAAATAATTGTCAGAAGAACATCACCTTCTTTCTAACCAACATACAGTGTTTTACTACATTCTCTTCAAAAACTGCTGTGCTGTGTTGTAGAAAACTTTATTACGGACAAATCAAACTTAAGTCCATCGATTTTTTCGCGAGACTCAAAAGTTGATAGTATTTTATCGTGCATACATTGTTTCATAGTTGTTCTGCTTATTTAAGCCTATGATATTAATTCCTAATTTCGAGTGGTTGTTGCAACATTTTGAGCCCAAAATTATTCACTTGGGTTTTTCTAGCGGCGGTTTCTTAAGTTTCAATTTTTATTATTGCATACCTTAAACAAACAATGATGAGAATTTTAAGGTAAAAGATAATAACTAGATGTATGCTTTTCAGTATTTCATTGTTAGTCTCAGAAATCGTTCAGGTTGCTATATAGCAAGCTTTTAAGTAAGTTTATCTACGTAATATCGTAGTTTTGAAAGTTTATCTATGTTCTGTAAACCATTTATATACATTTTTATTCTATACCTTGCTCATTATTTAATGTTTGGATCTATAAAACATTTATGTTTGCTGTTATTTTTGGCACTGTAGTAAATATTTATGGTTATTTGTCATATATTTTCGGTGCAGTCTCATGCTTATATGAAGGAAATATATATATATAACTACCAAAAATTAAAGAATACAATAAAATTTAACAAAATAAAAGAAATTAAAAATTAATGAAAAAATAATGGAAATGATAAAAAATAAAAACTATGAAGAAAAATTTTAAAAAATTAAGAAAACAATATGAAACTTCTACTGAGCATGTGACGACAGAGTGGTGAGGCTTGTGTGCCCTGGAATACAGTAGGCTATACTGGACAGGTTCAACCAAACATGCATTTAACGTTAGAGAAATCAGCTCAAGCAACATCGTCGAATGGAAATGAAAAAAAAAAAAAGTCTATATTGGATCAGTCGTTACACAAATCAACAAACATGCCAAGCTGTGGAGTTCTAATGTAAATATTATGGTAGAATAAAAGTTGTTAACCATAGTGAAAAATACTCCTGTCATGGCACATTTGCTATGCGGGATAAGGATATAAAATACTGGAACTAAATTTTCGACCTATTTGGCGGCTTTAGAGGGATTTAAATCGAAACATATTGCGTTACTCGTACCTTCTTACGAGTTTCCCCTACTTCCCAATACAGTGAGCTCTCTTAGGTGCGAATTGTTAGCACGCTTGCATTTTGAAATTTATAGGCCAAAGTCCCTGACCCTGTGCCCGAAAACCATACGATTCGCCAACCATAGTCAACAATATATAATATTGTATAGCTAAAGGGCATACATGCAATAGATGTCCTAATCTGAGCAATCGTAATTTCTGTCGAATATCTTTATATTCTTCACTAATATTTTCGCTTAGTTGCCATCAAGTTGTATACTGAAAAAATTTTTATGATAGCATACAGCTTACATATACTCTGAGGCTTGGGGGCTATAGATTGCAACTTTTATATCGATTGCCTTGATAAAACTAAGTGCATCCATCAGTATTGCACAGACCTATTCTATCATTCATCATCTATCCATTTCTAGCTATTGCATCGCTAAGAACTTCTAGTTCTATTGTTTTCGTATCGATTGTCCCAATTTTTCTGTCAGTTTATCAATGCATGAACTCGACACCCTCGGAACGAGTGTATAGCACACGTGCAAATTTGTCCATAGTCTACGGTACACGGTGTACATAAAGTCCGGGAACACTTTCGATTGTTTATTGCACAAGAACTAAACATTGTACAGATGTCATACACATTGCATTTTGAAGAGAAACTCTGAAAGTTTTTCTTACAAACATTCGATATGCGAACCATGAGTGACGTCTATACGGTAATCGAATTCTTACCATACCCGTCCCAGCATGGTATCGTCGACTGTGGCAGTCGCTTCCCGCGTTCTCTCCCGAAACTCTGCTACATCACGTGGTAGAGGCGGTAGATACACCAGATCTTTAATGTGTCCTCACAGAAAAAAGACACACAAAGTGAGATCTGGTGATAGGAGAGGCCACTTCATGAAACAGCTGTTCACTTCGGTAGCATGGCCGATCCATCGATGCAGCGGGTACCCACGAACTTCACGACGAAAATGGGGTGTAGCCCCATCCTGCTGAAATATGAATGGAAAGTCCCATTGCATTTGAGTATCAGCCATTGCTGCAACCTGTCCAGTTAGGATTATCCAGTGACAGTGCTCTCAGCGAAGAAGAATGGCCCGTACAATTTCCAAGGTGACAAGGCACAAAAATCATTTACCTTTGGGGAGACAGGCTCAAATTCAATGCATTCTTGTGGATAATTTGTACCCCAGATTCGACAATAATGCCTGTTCACTTTCCCATTAGAGTGAAAAGTGGTTTTGTCGCTAAAAATTAAGTGATAAAGAATGCCATCCCCATCCTCATTCAATTGTTCCTACTGCGAACAAAATTCAAAACGCTTTTCTTTGTCGTCGTCATTCAGCTTCTGCAATGGCTCCAGTTTGAATGGTTTCACAGACAACTTCTGTCGCAGGACTTTACACACTGTCATTGGGGCCATTTCGAGTTCACGGGATGCACGATTTCTTTGGACTCCTTATGAATGTCTCTCGTATGCCCACCACAAAGTGGTTCAAATGGCTCTGAGCATTATGGTACTTAACTTCTGAGGTCATCAGTCCCCTAGAACTTAGAACTACTTAAGCCTAACTAACCTAAGGACATCTCAGACACCCATGCCTGGGGCAGGATTCGAACCTGCGACCGTAGCGGTCGCGCATTTCCAGACTGTAGCGCCTAGAACCACTCGGCCACACCGGCCGGCCATACCCACACCCTTCCATCGGATCGTCACGTTGTGTACCGTGATTCGTCACTCAACACAACGTTCTTCCACTGTTCAATCGTCCAATGTTTACGCTCCTTACATAAAGCGAGGCGTCGTTTGGCCTTTACCTGTGTGATCTGTGCTTATGAGCAGCCGCTCGACAGTGAAATCCAAGTTTTCTCAACTCCCACCTAACTGTCGTAGTACAAGCAGTGGATCGTGATGCAGTTTGGAGTTTCTGTGTGATGGTCTCGATAGATGTCCGCCTATTACACATTACTACCCTCTTCAACCGTTCGCGGTCTCTGTCACTCAACAGACGAAGTCGGCCTTCACGTTTCCACTTCACTATCATATCGGAAACGGTGAACCTAGGGATTTTTAGGAGTGGAAATCTCGAGTACAAACGTATGACACACTTGACATCCAATCAGCTGACCACGTTCGAAGTCCTTGAGTTCCACGGAGCGCCCCATTCTGCACTCTCACGATGTCTTATGACTACAGAGGTCGCTGATATGGAGAACCTGGCAGTAGGTGGCAGCAAATTGCACCTAATATGAAAAACGTATGTTTTTGGGGTGTGAGGATACTTTCGATCACATTGTGTAGGTGTCATGTGTGCTTCTTTGAATGACTGGGAACAGTTTGCGGCTCAAGGGATCTGTGCTATGATGCGACTGAAATTTTCTGTTTAGAATCTGATTGAGTTCCTAGAGTTTTGGTTAATGTTGTTGGCTATCACTGTTTCCTAACGCCACTGACGTTAATATCTATGTCACTCGCATTTGCGGTGGTGCAATATTTAAACTGGTCCAATACATCTGCATCGACGCCTATGGCTTCGTCATTCCAGTGAAACTTACGGACTCGGCACATAGAACTAAGCAGCATGTAGCTGATGACAAAGCTATAGACTTCGAAATGTATTGTGCAATAAATGCTGTGTTGAACTGGTTGAGGGATGATTCACTAACGTAATACTCATATAAGCAGTGCCCAACGCACAAGCATCGACAACAAACAAGCTGAAATCTAAGTAATTAGACTGCAATAACTTCACAGTTAGGGAACATCTCTTTGGAAGAGTCAAACAAAAGCGTGTGCATGGAAAACCTATTATAACAGAATTTGCCCCCTTTTCTGTAGAAACCTGTTTTCTAGTTTTAAAAGCTAGAAACGCGATTGCCGTTACCACTTTCCGCCGATCTTTTTCAAATCAAGAGGAGTTATTGATAGCAGCAAAGACATCTGTACGACGTTTTCAGAAACGCTATATCAGACTTACACGACCCATGGCTAAACATATGTAAAAGGGGGAATACGTCGTATGCTGTTTACTTAACATCTGAGGTCATCAGTCCCCTAGAACTTAGAACTACTTATACCTAACTAACATAAAGACATCACACACATCCATGCCCAAGGCAGGATTCGAACCTGCGACCGTAGCGGTCGCGCGGTTCCAGACTGAAGCATCTAGAACCGTTCGGCCACCACGGCCGGCAGCAGAGAAGGGGAAGTGGTGTCATTCAACTCTGTGTCAGATGATTCTTTTTGCATGACTCCACCTGGTCGCAACTGAGACCCGTAACACCACAAGGCCTCCAACATTCCGAACGAATACATTTATTGCTAATGACTTCTTCTCGTGGTACGTCATGCATATAGGGATTGTCTGTTCCTACATTTCCAGCATCCAGTTACGTTGTTCAGCCGCCACTGGAACGGCTGTTCGATCGGCGACCACACGCAACACGGCCATTTGGGATCCGTGCGAGGGAGAGCCTTGAATTATTACAGGTGGGGGGCATTAAGGTCCAAAGCCAGGGAAGGAATAGGGCATCCCCCTGACTACTACCAAGGCCTAGATTGCTTTAGTAGTGACCGCTCACAAGAAGCATTGTACCCCAGACCATGTTTTTAAAATTAAATATTATGAGATTTTACGTAGTCACCCAAATTTTATTACTGTCTACACGGATGGTTCTAAGCAGGGAGATTTTTCGGTTGTTCCGTCGTGTTCCTCGACACTGTCCTCAGGATAGGGCTCCCAGAGCAGTTTACAGTTTATAGCGCGGAATTGTTTGCTATCCCGAGGGCAATGGAGCTGATGAGACGGTGCCATAACAAGATATTTATCGCTCGAACAGTCCACGGGTATACTGCCGTTCCATAGTGTCCAACGGGCACAATATTTCGGCGATCAGACATGTCGCCATCGTCAGGTGCGCTGGCGAACTGAGTTCCTGAGGGCGGCCGGCCGATTCAAATCCCTTCCCCCCGCGGGCCACAATCTTCGGCGTCCGCGCCCGCACGCCGGCGGTCGCGAAGACGTGGGCGTCGGAATCGGCCGCCCGCCCTCAGGAGCTCAGTTCGTCAGCGCACCTGACGATGGCGACATGTCTGATCGCCGAAATATTGTGCCCGTTGGACATTATGAACCGGCACTATACCCGTGGACAGTTCGAGCAACAAATACGCCGGGAGAAACTGACTAATCAAGAAATTTATAATCTGCTCCGATTCTGAAAGTGTCCTTCTCTCTGTGGGACAGATGTATCCAGCAGATCGGATGGTGTAACACGCGCAGGACGCTCTCCTTCTCTTCCAGAGGCAAAACAAGGAAATCATTTATTTGCTGGGTTCCAGGGAACATCGGCATCCAGGGAAACGAACTCGCTGATGCTGCTGCTAAGGAGACTTTCCCCCTTCTTCCTCTTGTCAGCTGTTCAGTCCCTCTGCGGGCTGTCACTTCATTTGTGACCAGGAAAGCCATATGTTGGTGGGAGACCCAGTGGCTGGATGTGAGGAGCAATAACTACGTTCTGTCAAAACTTCAGTGCCACCATGGATCACCTCCTTCCGCCCGCGATGGTGTGAAGAAGTAACCCTTACTCGGCTTAGAGTGGGCCATTGCCCACTGACACACGGCTTTCTCTTACGTCGGTAGGAGCCTCCAGTATATTAGAGGTGCTGGACACAGCTGTCAGTACAACATCTTTTAATCGAGTGTGTTCTATATGACGACCTCAGGGTTGAAATGGGTCTCCCACAGGATCTTCCCTCTATTTTAACATAACGAGGCGAGTGTTGTTCGTGTCTTAAAATTTTGTGCGTTGCCCGGAATTCTTCCCAAAATATTTGTGTGCAATCTTAATGTGTCACAGAGTGGCTGGGTCACGTATTATTTCCAAGTCATCATCCAGTTACGCTTATTCGTCCCTTTTTTAACAGGTATTTTCTCCATGATTTCCTTTAGTTATCCCGCTCTCTCGATGGGGTTTTATTACGGGATTTTATAAACCTCATCTTTCTGGTGTTGCTTTACGTTTCCTGTGGCGGGATCAAATGTAGTTTTCAGGTTTATTGATCTGCTTCCATAGATTATGAAAATCTGCTTCGGTGTAACATTAATGGAAGGGTGCTAATAACCTAATTGTTTAGCGCCCTCCAGCATAAATCATCATCATCATCATCTAATGAGAGAACACTGCTGTCGCTTTTGTCTTCTCAGAAATTCTTTTAAGCAAAGTTCGGTTCCTACGTGGGTTTCTGTTCCTTTTCCTGCCATGAAGAGGTCGGCACACCACACTGTGTTGTGTTGCTATGTCATCTGATCGCTGATATTAGTGGTAAGAAATAGTAGGTGTGGACCTTCGTTACTCGTTACAGCATCTCATTCCTTGGAAAGTACAAAATCACTGCCAAATATACATTCCAAAAGTAATTACTAAGGTTCAGGGTGCAAAGGACTATAACTAGATGAACCGTCAAACACATTTCTGATTTTTTCAGACATTTTGCGCTGTTGTGATAAATTTAACAGTTGTTCGTATTTTCACTTTATATCTTGTATAATTGCTTGTAACTGAATCTGATGATAATTAATGTTAGTATGGCATTGTACTGTATTGTACTGTATGGAACTGGGGACCTAGAAACGACGGAGAGGCTTTGTCCCCGCCGTTGCCCTCAGTGGTTCAAAACCCCACAACAGGCTACAGCAGTCCACTCACCCCACCACCGCCCCACACCAAACCCAGGGTTATTGGGCGGTTCGGCCCCCGGTGGACCCTCCAGGGTACGTCTCACAGCAGACGAGTGTAACCCCTATGTTTGCATGGTAGACTAATGGTGGTGTACGCGTTCGTGGAGACAGTGTTTGTGCAGCAATCGCCGACATAATGTAACTGAGGCGGAATAAAGGGAACCAGCCCACATTCGGCGAGGTAGATCGTCTGAAAAACCATCCAGAGACTGGCCGGCACACCGGACCTCGACACTAATCCGCCGAGCGGATTCGTGCCGGGGACCGGCACGCCTTCCCGCCCGGAAAGTAGTGCGTTAGACCGCTCGGAAAAGCCGGGTGGGCCTAGTATTGCATACTGTGTATCATTAATAACTAGCTGCCCACATAGGACATAGTGACTCTAGTATTGCTGAGTCCCACAAAATCATTGGGCATTATGTACAAAATAGATATCCCACACTTGAACTGATGGTGCTGTGTCTCACCATTTATGCAGGCCGGCAAATACCAGAATATGACAGGAAGTCTTATACAGGGTAATTCAGTTGTCCCTGCCACAATCTTCTTTTCAATCCTAAGTTTTGAGTATGACCACTGGCGGGGTGTTTATATTTTCTAACCCCCTACGCGCAAACTCCCAGTCATCAGAAAAACGAGTGCGGAGTCTTTGCGTAGGAGATTTAATGTAGTTCAATTTTGAACTGGAATATGTATTCACGGGAGACCATGGTTCTTTAGTTATTCAAGAAAAAAGTACAGAAGTGACATTCAAACGCACCTGCAATCCCACACTCATCCCTCATCAGTCAGGATTTCCCGTATGTTACTCGTGGCACTCCCTCCAACCACTGCTTAAAAATTCTCGGCTACACGAATTATTCCTGACGTTCGAATTGTTTTGGTCTCCATTGACTGGCCATGTCACGACTTCGGCTTATTGGAGAACATGAAAATTGTAACTGCGTACATGTCACGTAGCAAAGTTGTGAATTTTAACGACATGAACGAAACAGTTACATCGCAGTATTTGTCAGGCCTTCTAACTACGATTGAGCTTGTAAATGTTAAGTTTGATTCGAACTGCGAAATGTTTACAAAAGTTATTTCTCTTTCATTACCCTCACGGGCACGTTTAAATTGCTAATGTTAATGAAATAGCCAAGTACGCAGGTGGCGTAACAGCCCGATCAATAGAGACCGATAAGAGTCGAATATCGGGAATGGGTCGTGCTGTCGCAATTTTTTTACGGTGGTAGGAGGGAGTGCCACGAACAACATACTAGAATCCCTGACTGGTGAGGGAGGAGTGTGTAAGTGCAGATGCATTCACTTTTTTTTGTTTTTCATGATGACTAGAAAATCGTGACCTCCAGCGAAACGCACGCGCTACAAAATTTAACTACATCAAATTTCGCACAAAAAGGTCTTCTTCATTTTTTAATAGGACTAACAGTTAGCACATAGCAAGAGAGAGAATATGAAAATCTCACGCGTGGTCAGATGTGATATTGCGGGTTGCATAAAACTGCAGCAGCTACCTCACCGTGTATATTCAGATGACTGAAGTCATGGGATACCTCCTAATAATACGTCGGACCTCCTTTTTCCCGTCGTAGTGCAGCAACTCGACATGGCAAGGATACAACCAGTCGCTGAAAGTCCCCTGCAGAAATACTGAACCATGCTGCCTCTATAGCTATCGTAACTGCGAAAGTGTTGCAAGTACAGGATTTTGTGCGACGAACTGACCTGTCGATTGTGTCTCATAAATGTTCGAGGGGACTTATTTCACATGATATGAGTGTCCAAATCACTGGCTGACATTTTAAAGAATGTTCTTGAAACCAGTCGCAAGCAATTGTGGCACACTGACATGGTGCACTATCATCCGTACGAATTCCACTGTTGTCTGGGGCCATGAAGTCCATAAATAGAAGCATATGGTATCCAAGTACGCGAACATTAACATTTCCGATCAACGATCAGTTCAGTTCGACCACGGAACCTAAAGGAGTCATTACTAAGCTTACTAGCTACCACAGTGTCTCGTTGACTTTTCTGACCAGGGCACTGTTTCCCAGTCGCTGGGATCTAACCGATATGCATTCCTGGAAATTGAAATAAGAACACCGTGAATTCATTGTCCCAGGAAGGGGAAACTTTATTGACACATTCCTGGGGTCAGATACATCACATGATCACACTGACAGAACCACAGGCACATAGACACAGGCAACAGAGCATGCACAATGTCGGCACTAGTACAGTGTATATCCACCTTTCGCAGCAATGCAGGCTGCTATTCTCCCATGGAGACGATCGTAGAGATGCTGGATGTAGTCCTGTGGAACGGCTTGCCATGCCATTTCCACCTGGCGCCTCAGTTGGACCAGCGTTCGTGCTGGACGTGCAGACCGCGTGGGACGACGCTTCATCCAGTCCCAAACATGCTCAATGGGGGACAGATCCGGAGATCTTGCTGGCCAGGGTAGTTGACTTACACCTTCTAGAGCACGTTGGGTGGCACGGGATACATGCGGACGTGCATTGTCCTGTTGGAACAGCAAGTTCCCTTGCCGGTCTAGGAATGGTAGAACGATGGGTTCGATGACGGTTTGGATGTACCGTGCACTATTCAGTGTCCCCTCGACGATCACCAGTGGTGTACGACCAGTGTAGGAGATCGCTCCCCACACCATGATGTCTGGTGTTGGCCCTGTGTGCCTCGGTCGTATGCAGTCCTGATTGTGGCGCTCACCTGCACGGCGCCAAACACGCATACGACCATCATTGGCACCAAGGCAGAAGCGACTCTCATTGCTGAAGGCGACACGTCTCCATTCGTCCCTCCATTCACGCCTGTCGCGACACCACTGGAGGCGGGCTGCACGATGTTGGGGCGTGAGCGGAAGACGGCCTAACGGTGTGCGGGACCGTAGCCCAGCTTCATGGAGACGGTTGCGAATGGTCCTCGCCGATACCCCAGGAGCAACAGTGTCCCTAATTTGCTGGGAAGTGGCGGTGCGGTCCCCTACGGCACTGCGTAGGATCCTACGGTCTTGGCGTGCATCCGTGCGTCGCTGCGGTCCGGTCCCAGGTCGACGGGCACGTGCACCTTCCGCCGACCACTGGCAACAACATCGATGTACTGTGGAGACCTCACACCCCACGTGTTGAGCAATTCGGCGGTACGTCCACCCGGCCTCCCGCATGCCCACTATACGCCCTCGCTCAAAGTCCGTCAACTGCACATACGGTTCACGTCCACGCTGTCGCGGCATGCTACCAGTGTTAAAGACTGCGATGGAGCTCCGTATGCCACGGCAAACTGGCTGACACTGACGGCGGCGGTGCACAAATGCTGCGCAGCTAGCGCCATTCGACGGCCAACACCGCGGTTCCTGGTGTGTCCGCTGTGCCGTGCGTGTGATCATTGCTTGTACAGCCCTCTCGCAGTGTCCGGAGCAAGTATGGTGGGTCTGACACACCGGTGTCAATGTGTTCTTTTTTCCATTTCCAGGAGTGTAGTTACTAGGCGCCGCCGGCCAAGTCTTGCTGTTAGCAAATGCATTCGCGTCGGTTGTCTGTTACCAAGGCCTGTTACGTTCATCGTACGTCCCTCATTGATTTGTGCGGTTCTTTCACGCAGTGTTGCTTGTTTGTTAGCACAGACCATTCTACACAAACGCTGCTGCTCTCGGTCGTTAACAGAAATGTGTTGGACACTGTGCGGTCCTTGGTGAGAGGTAATGCCTGAAATTTTGTACTCTCGGTACAATTTTGATGTTCAAATGAGGTGACTTAACTGCTAAGGTCATCAGTTCCTAAGCTTACACACTACTTAACCTAAATTATCCCAAGGACAAACACACACACCCATGCCCGAGGGAGGACTCGAACCTCCTTCGGGACCATCCGCACACATTTTTGACACTGTGGATCTTTGAGTGCTGAATCGCCTAACGGTTTTCGAAACGCACTGTCCCAAGCATCTAGCTCCATCTACCAATTCGCTTTCAAAATCTTTTAATACCCGTCGTGCGGCCATAATAATTTCGGAAACCTTTTCACGTGAATTACTTGAGTAAAACTGACAACTCCACTAATGCTCTGCCCTTTTATACCTTGTGTACGCAATACTATCGCCATCCCATGCTTATTGTCACCTCAGTATATACACTTTATCTCTGTGACAACACAGAATCCTTCTATTATATTGCATTTCGTTTATTTGTAATAATCTTTTATTTATCTCTCTTTTCTGTTTTGTTTACTTTAACATTATTGTTGTTACTGATTTTTTTTTTTTGGTCATCAGTCTACTGACTGGTTTGATGCGGCCCGCCACGAATTCCATTCCTGTGCTAACCTCTTCATCTCAGAGTAGCACTTGCAACCTACGTCATCAATTATTTGATTGACGTATTCCAATCTCTGTCTTCCTCTACAGTTTTTGACCTCTACAGCTCTCTCTAGTACCATGGAAGTCATTCCCTCATGTCTTAGCAGATGTCCTATCATCCTGTCCCTTCTCCTTATCAGTGTTTTCCACATATTCCTTTCCTCTCCGATTCTGCGTAGAACCTCCTAATTCCTTACCTTATCAGTCCACCTAATTTTCAACATTCGTCTATAGCACCACATCTCAAATGCTTCGATTCTCTTCTATTCCGGTTTTCCCACAGTCCATGTTTCACTACCATACAATGCTGTACTCCAGACGTACATCCTCAGAAATTTCTTCCTCAAATTAAGGCCGGTATTTGATATTAGTAGACTTCTCTTGGCCAGAAATGCCTGTTTTGCCATAGCGAGTCTGCTTTTGATGTCCTCCTTGCTCCGTCCGTCATTGATTATTTTACTGCCTAGGTAGCAGAATTCCTTAACTTCATTGACTTCGTGACCATCAATCCTGATGTTAAGTTCCTCGCTGTTCTCATTTCTACTACTTCTCATTACCTTCGTCTTTCTCCGATTTACTCTCAAACCATACTGTGTGCTCATTAGACTATTCATTCCGTTCAGCAGATCATTAAAATCTTCTTCACTTTCACTCAGGATAGCAATGTCATCAGCGAATCGTATCATTGATATCCTTTCACATTGTATTTTAATTCCACTCCTGAACCTTTCTTTTATTTCCATCATTGCTTCCTCGATGTACATATTGAAGAGTAGGGGCGAAAGCTACAGCCTTGTCTTTCGTTACTAACTGCAACGTCAGAATTGCGTCTCTCGTGCCTTTACCATTGCTACAGGCAAACCGATCGTCATCTAGCGCATTCTCAATTTTCTTTTCCATTCTTCAGTATAGTACTCTTGTAAGCAACTTGAATGCATGAGCTGTTAAGCTGATTGTGCGATAATTCTCGCACTTGTCAGCTCTTGCCGTCTTCGGAATTATGCGGATGATGCTTTTCCGAAAGTCAGATGGTATGTCGCCAGACTCATATATTCTACACACCAACGTGAATAGTCGTTTTGTTGCCACTTCCCCCAATGATTTTAGAAATTCTGATGGAATCTTATCTATCCCTTCTGCCTTATTTGACCGTAAATCCTCCAAAGCTCTTTTAAATTCCGATTCTAATACTGGATCCCCTATCTCATCTAAATCGACTCCTGTTTCTTCTTCTATCACATCAGACAAATCTTCACCCGCATAGAGGCTTTCAATGTATTCCTTCCACCTATCTGCTCTTTCCTCTGCATTTAACAGCGGAATTCCCGTTGCACTCTTAATGTTACCACCGAATCTTTTAATGTCACCAAAGGTTGTTTTGACTTTCCTGTATGCTGAGTCCGTTCTTCCGACAATCTTTTTCGATTTCTTCACATTTTTCATGCAGCCATTTCGTCTTAGCTTCCCTGCACTTCCTATTTATTTCATTCCTCAGCGACTTCTATTTCTGTATTCCTGATTTTCCCGGAACAAGTTTGTACTTCCTCCTTTCATCAATCAACTGAAGTATTTCTTCTGTTACCCATGGTTTCTTCGCAGCTACCTTCTTTGTACCTATGCTTTCCTTCCCAACTTCTATGATGGCCTTTTTAGAGATGTCCATTCCTCTTCAACTGTACTGCCTACTGCGCTATTCCTTATTGCTGTATCTACAGGGCTATTACAAATGATTGAAGCCATTTCATAAATTCACTGTAGCTCCATTCATTGACATATGGTCACGACACACTACAGATACGTAGAAAAACTCATAAAGTATTGTTGGCTGAAGCCGCACTTCCGGTTTCTGTCGCCAGAGCGCTGGAGAGCGCAGTGAGACAAAATGGCGACAGGAGCCGAGAAAGCGTATGTCGTGCTTGAAATACACTCACATCAGTCAGTCATAACAGTGCAACGACACTTCAGGACGAAGTTGAACAAAGATCCACCAACTGCTAACTCCATTCGGCGATGGTATGCGCAGTTTAAAGCTTCTGGATGCCTCTGTAAGGGGAAATCAACGGGTCGGCCTGCAGTGAGCGAAGAAACGGTTGAACGCGTGCGGGCAAGTTTCACGCGTAGCCCGCGGAAGTCGACGAATAAAGCAAGCAGGGAGCTAAACGTACCACAGCCGACGGTTTGGAAAATATTACGGAAAAGGCTAAAGCAGAAGCCTTACCGTTTACAATTGCTACAAGCCCTGACACCCGATGACAAAGTCAAACGCTTTGAATTTTCGGCGCGGTTGCAACAGCTCATGGAAGAGGATGCGTTCAGTGCGAAACTTGTTTTCAGTGATGAGGCAACATTTTTTCTTAATGGTGAAATGAACAGACACAATGTGCGAATCTAGGCGGTAGAGAATCCTCACGCATTCGTGCAGCAAATTCGCAATTCACCAAAAGTTAACGTGTTTTGTGCAATCTCACGGTTTAAAGTTTACGGCCCCTTATTCTTCTGCGAAAAAAACGTTACAGGACACGTGTATCTGGACATGCTGGAAAATTGGCTCATGCCACAACTGGAGACCGACAGCGCCGACTTCATCTTTCAACAGGATGGTGCTCCACCGCACCTCCATCATGATGTTCGGCATTTCCTAAACAGGAGATTGGAAAACCGATGAATTGGTCGTGGTGGAGATCATGATCAGCAATTCATGTCATGGCCTCCACGTTCTCCCGACTTAACCCCATGCGATTTCTTTCTGTGGGGTTATGTGAAAGATTCAGTGTTTAAACCTCCTCTACCAAGAGACGTGCCAGAACAGCGAGCTCGCATCAACGATGCTTTCGAACTCATTGATGGGGACATGCTGCGCCGAGTGAGGGAGGAACTTGATTATCGGCTTGATGTCTGCCGAATCACTAAAGGGGCACATATCGAACATTTGTGAATGCCTAAAAAAACTTTTTGAGTTTTTGTATGTGTGTGCAAAGCATTGTGAAAATATCTCAAATAATAAAGTAATTGTAGAGCTGTGAAATCGCTTCAATCATTTGTATAGTGTTAGAGAACTTCAAACGTATCTCGTCATTCCTTAGTACTTCCGTATCCCACTTCTTTGCGTATTGATCCTTCCTGACTAATGTCTTGAACTTCAGCCTGCTCTTCATCACTACTATATTGTGATCTGAGTCTATATCTGCTCCTGGGTACGCCTTACAATCCAGTATCTGATTTCGGAATCTCTGTCTGACCATGATGTAATCTAATTGAAATCTTCCCGTACCTCCCGGCCTTTTCCAAGTATACCTCCTCCTCTTGTGATTCTCGAACAGGGTATTCGCTATTACTAGCTGAAACTTGTTACAGAACTCAATTAGTCTTTCTCCTCTTTCTACATCTACATCTACATCTATACTCCGCGAGCCACCTTACGGTGTGTGGCGGAGGGTACTTATTGTACCACTATCTGATCCCCCCTTCCCTGTTCCATTCACGAATTGTGCGTGGGAAGAACGACTGCTTGTAAGTCTCCGTATTTGCTCTAATTTCTCGGATCTTTTCGTTATGATCATTACGCGAGATATATGTGGGCGGTAGTAATATGTTGCCCATCTCTTCCCGGAATGTGCTCTCTCGTAATTTCGATAATAAACCTCTCCGTATTGCGTAACGCCTTTCTTGAAGTGTCCGCCACTGGAGCTTGTTCAGCATCTCCGTAACGCTCTCGCGCTGACTAAATGTCCCCATGACGAATCGCGCTGCTTTTCGCTGGATCATGTCTATCTCTTCTATTAATCCAACCTGGTAAGGGTCCCATAATGATGAGCAATACTCAAGAATCGGACGAACAAGCGTTTTGTAAGCTACTTCTTTCGTCGATGAGTCACATTTTCTTAGAATTCTTCCTATGAATCTCAACCTGGCGCCTGCTTTTCCCACTATTTGTTTTATGTGATCATTCCACTTCAGATCGCTCCGGATAGTAACTCCTAAGTATTTTACGGTCGTTACCGCTTCCAATGATTTACCACCTATGGCATAATCGTACTGGAATGGATTTCTGCCCCTATGTATGCGCATTATATTACATTTATCTACGTTTAGGGAAAGCTGCCAGCTGTCGCACCATGCATTAATCCTCTGCCGGTCCTCCTGGAGTACGTACGAGTCTTCTGATGTTGCTACTTTCTTGTAGACAACCGTGTCATCTGCAAATAGCCTCACGGAGCTACCGATGTTGTCAACTAAGTCATTTATGTATATTGTAAACAATAAAGGTCCTATCACGCTTCCCTGCGGTACTCCCGAAATTACCTCTACATCTGCAGATTTTGAACCGATAAGAATGACATGTTGTGTTCTTTCTTCTAGGAAATCCTGAATCCAATCACAAACCTGGTCCGATATTCCGTAAGCTCGTATTTTTTTCACTAAACGTAAGTGCGGAACCGTATCAAATGCCTTCCTGAAGTCCAGGAATACGGCATCAATCTGCTCGCCAGTGTCTACGGCACTGTGAATTTCTTGGGCAAATAGGGCGAGCTGAGTTTCACATGATCTCTGTTTGCGGAATCCATGTTGGTTATGATGAAGGAGATTTGTATTATCTAAGAACGTCATAATACGAGAACACAAAACATGTTCCATTATTCTACAACAGATTGACGTAAGCGAAATAGGTCTATAATTATTCGCATCTGATTTATGACCCTTCTTGAAAATGGGAACGACCTGCGCTTTCTTCCAGTCGCTAGGTACTTTACGTTCTTCCAGCGATCTACGATAAATTGCTGATAGAAAGGGGGCAAGTTCTTTAGCATAATCACTGTAGAATCTTAAGGGTATCTCGTCTGGTCCGGATGCTTTTCCGCTACTAAGTGATAGCAGTTGTTTTTCAATTCCGATATCGTTTATTTCAATATTTTCCATTTTGGCGTCCGTGCGACGGCTGAAGTCAGGGACCGTGTTACGATTTTCCGCAGTGAAACAGTTTCGGAACACTGAATTCAGTATTTCTGCCTTTCTTCGGTCGTCCTCTGTTTCGGTGCCATCGTGGCCAACGAGTGACTGAATAGGGGATTTAGATCCGCTTACCGATTTTACATATGACTAAAACTTTTTAGGGTTCTTGTTTATATTATTTGCCAATGTTTTATGTTCGAATTCGTTGAATGCTTCTCTCATTGCTCTCTTTACGCTCTTTTTCGCTTCGTTCAGCTTTTCCTTATCAGCTATGATTCGACTACTCTTAAACCTATGATGAAGCTTTCTTTGTTTCTGTAGTACCTTTCGTACATGATTGTTATACCACGGTGGATCTTTCCCCTCGCTTTGGACCTTAGTCGGTACGAACTTATCTAAGGCGTACTGGACGATGTTTCTGAATTTTTTCCATTTTTGTTCCACATCCTCTTCCTCAGAAATGAACGTTTGATGGTGGTCACTCAGATATTCTGCGATTTGTGCCCTATCACTCTTGTTAAGCAAATATATTTTCCTTCCTTTCTTGACATTTCTTATTACACTTGTAGTCATTGATGCAACCACTGACTTATGATCACTGATACCCTCTTCTACATTCACGGAGTCGAAAAGTTCCGGTCTATTTGTTGCTATGAGGTCTAAAACGTTAGCTTCACGAGTTGGTTCTCTAACTATCTGCTCGAAGTAATTCTCGGACAAGGCAGTCAGGATAATGTCACAAGAGTCTCTGTCCCTGGCTCCAGTTCTGATTGTGTGACTATCCCATTCTATACCTGGTAGATTGAAGTCTCCCCCTATTACAATAGTATGATCACGAAACTTCTTCACGACATTCTGCAGGTTCTCTCTGAGGCGCTCAACTACTACGGTTGCTGATGCAGGTGGTCTATAGAAGCATCCGACTATCATATCTGACCCACCTTTGATACTTAACTTAACCCAGATTATTTCACATTCGCATTCGCTAATAAATTCACTGGATATTATTGAATTCTTTACTGCTATAAATACTCCTCCACCATTTTCGTTTATCCTATCCTTGCGGTATATATTCCATTCTGTGTCTAGGATTTCGTTACTGTTCACTTCCGGTTTTAACCAACTTTCCGTTCCTAATACTATATGCGCACTATTTCCTTCAATAAGAGATACTAATTCAGGAACCTTGCCCTGGATACTCCTGCAGTTTACCAATATTACGTTAACTTTTCCTGTTTTTGGTCTCTGAGGACGGACGTTCTTTATCAACGATGATAATGTCCTCTCTGGTAAGCCGTCAGGTATTTTATCGTTTCGCCCAAGGGGGGGGGGGGTCCCTCTAACCTAAAAAACCCCCGTGTGCACGCCACACGTACTCTGCTACCCTAGTAGCTGCTTCCGGCGTGTAGTGCGCGCCTGACCTGTCTAGGGGGGCCCTACAGTTCTCCACCCAGTAACGGAGGTCGATGAATTTGCAACCATTATAGTCGCAGAGTCGTCTGAGCCTCTGGTTTAGACCCTCCACACGGCTCCAAACCAGAGGACCGCGATCGACTCTGGGCACTATGCTGCAGATATTAAGCTCAGCTTGCACTCCGCGTGCGATGCTGGTTGTCTTCACCAAATCAGCCAGCCGCCGGAAGGAACCAAGGATGGCCTCAGAACCCAAGCGGCAGGCGTCATTCGTTCCGACATGTGCTACTATCTGCAGCCGGTCACACCCAGTGCGTTCAATAGCTGCCGGAAGGGCCTCCTCCACATTACGGACGAGATCCCCCGGCAAGCACACCGAGTGCACACTGGCATTCTTCCCCGACCTACCCGCTATTTTCCTGAGGGGCTCCATAACCCGCCTAACGTTGGAGCTCCCTATAACTAATAGGCCCGCCCTCTGTGACTGTCGGGACCTTGCCGGAGAATCGGCCACTGGCCCAACAGGCGAGGCATCCTGTGGTGGCTCGGAAACGATGTCATCACCACTAGGAAGCACCCCGTACCTGTTGGAAAGGGGTAAGGCAGCTGCCACGCGGCCAGATCCCACCTTCGCCTTTCGGCCAGGCACGCGCGAGCCCACCACTGTCCGCCATTCACCCTGGAGTGATGGCTGACCGGTAAGATGCTCACTGCCGGAAGACGCAGCGACATCGGGGGTTCCATGTGATTCCAAGGCCACCGAAGTAGGCATAGGTCTCACCACAGTTGCCCCAACGCCACTACGAGCCGACGCCTGCGCCTCGAGCTCGATGAGCCTAACAGACAAAGCCTCCACCTGCCCCCGAAGAGTGGCCAATTCTCCTTGCGTCCGCTCACAACAACCACAGTCCCTACACATGACTATGTTTACCCTACTCTATACGGTGACAAATTCCCAAGATAATCTTCTGATGAGCTACTCTGATAATCAAGAAACACTCACTGAAATACGAGACGCGAAAACTACGCTAGGTTTTCCCAGAAAAACTATTTAAAAGCTAAGCGCAGCAAATAAGTATAAAACGCTTTATACAAACAGTACTCGCTGCTGCTGGTGCTCTCGCTCTGGCTGTCACAAGACAACTGCTGATTCAAGAGACTAGTGGCTAACGGCCGCGAAACAAACAAAAGACGGTTTTAGGGCGCTTTCTGTTCTAAACGATCAAGAAAACACTAAGAAATCTAACACGAAAACTACGTAAAGTTTTATCAAGAACTGTTAGTTACTATGCAGAGCAGATAAACACAAATAGAATCCCTTCCTTAGTGGAAGGTCGTAAACAAAATGCAAAATAAACGCTTTATACAAACAGTACTCGCTGCTGCTGGTGCTCTCGCTCTGGCTGTCCGGAGCCCATATTCTCCTATAACCTTTTCTTCTACTCCTTCCCCTACAACTGCATTCCAGTCGCCCATGACTGTTAGATTTTCGTCCCCCTTTACATACTGCATTACCCTTTCAATATCCTCATACACTTTCTCTATCTGTTCATCTTCAGCTTGCGACGTCGGCATGTATACCTGAACTCTCGTTGTCAGTGTTGGTCTGCTGTCGATTCTGATTAGAACAACCCGGTCACTGAACTGTTCACAGTAACACACCCTCTGTCCTACCTTCCCATTCATAACGAATCCTACACCTGTTATGCCATTTTCTGCTGCTGTTGATATTACCCGATACTCATCTGACCAGAAATCCTTGTCTTCCCCACACTTCACTTCACTGACCCCTACTATATCTAGATTGAGCCTTTGAATTTCCCTTTTCAGATTTTCTAGTTCCCCTACCACGTTCAAGCTTCTGACATTCCACGCCCCGACTCGTCGAACGTTATCCTTTCGTTGATTATTCAATCTTGTTCTCATGGTATCCTCACCCTTGGCAGTCCCTTCCCGGAGATCGGAATGGGGGACTATTCGGGAATCTTTTGCCAATGGAGAGATCATCATGACACTTCTTCAATTACAGGCCACATGTCCTGTGGATACACGTTACGTGACTTTAATGCAGTGGTTTCCATTGTCTTCTGCATCCTCATGTCGTTGATCATTGCTGATTCTTCCGCCTTTAGGGGCAATTTCCCACCTCTAGGACAAGAGAGTGCCCTGAACCTCTATCCGCTCCTCCGCCCTCTTTGACAAGGCCGTTGGCAGAATGAGGCTGACTTCTTATGCCGGAAGTCTTCGGCCACCAATGCTGATTATTTATCAAAATTTAGTCAGTGGCGGGGATCGAACCCGGGACCGAAGACGTTTTGATTATGATTCAAAGACGCTACCCCCTTTTTTTCTTTTAATCTCATTTTGTTCGTTGCATCTGCTAGGGGCGGACGTCGTAAGACATCCGTTGAAGTTCGTTGTTGATCGATCAGCTCAGTTTGTTTATTACAGAGGGCTGCTAACCCTCTGACCGAACACGCTGAGCTACCGTGCCGGCAGTCCTAGACCACGGTGACCCTATTGATTACCCGAGAAAAATATATTAACATTCTAACCGTACTATTATTTTCTTATTATGAAAACCTTTATATGTGAATTTTTTACATAGGTGGAAAATAGGTAATGTAGATAGATAGGCTAATTTAATATCATAAAATGCTGCTGACAGTGACTTTTCTGTGTCTATGATAAAGCATTTCGGTTGGAGTATTGCCACCATTTGTTATAGATTACAAGAAGTTAAAAGAACTAGTCACAGGCCACACTAATAGCCACGGTAACACCACAGCATTCCACAAGTCACCACAGAATCCTGGAGTATATAGTATACCTTGTCACGCATGTACTGCTAAGATACATTTTAGTGCGTCCATATGCTTTAAAAACAGAAAACCGTTCTCCGTTCCTACATATATTTTAACTGAATGGCAGTTTACCAAATGTCCTAATAGTATTTTGTATGTCCACTTTTAATGTTGGTTCGTTTGCATCGCAATTCATCATTAAAGACTTGTGACGAATTATGAGGATACTCGCAGAAAGTTATGAATTATTCTTGCTTGTCTTCTTCTTTGGTATATACGAAAATCACCATGACCCCTAGCTGTTGTCAAATGTACTGTGAATATTGTAGCTCGTGAAACATTACCACTTTTCGTTCAGTGGCACTGCTATTCCGCAACAAGGTCCTATCCTTTGGTCTCCTTCACAGTAAATAATTGTACAACGAAAATCTTTGACTGTATATTTTCTTCGTTTCGTTTCAAAGGCTATTTTTCCCTTTATTTTCTGTAATAAATATTTCGGGTTATTGTCATTACGATAAAAAACTTTCACGTCCACGTTCTGCTTTTATTATGCCATTCACTATTAAACGCTTGCATTTTCTGCGTTGGTCATTAGTAATGGAAAAACTACACTAATCTCCCTATGGTCGTTACACAAGTAGTGATATTATTTCAGAATTTTCTTCACATTAGTATTATTGTTATCCTACTTCTGGTAATACAGTCTCAGCTGCTCTTTGCTTTATAGTTGCTGGAATTAGATTTACAGCTTTCTTACGATCATACAACTGCATGATATTTTACTGTGAATTTTGTAATATTTTTCAATCAGTTTGTCATGCGTCATGTTTAAATGTATAGCATCAAGACGAAATATGCCTGGTAAGATAATAAATACCCCTCCCCCCACCTCCCCCGACCATTCACATTGTATCTCAACTAAAGGAGATACATTAATATAGTAATAAAACGATGTCGTAAGACAAGTAAAGCACATTGAGGAGCCCTACAAAGAGCGCTATTCAGAGTGCTGCTATCAAGCTACTGTCAAGTGACTACCTGCCATAAACTTGATCAAACCATTCGCTTGTTATAAAGTCAGAAACGATGTCGAGACGTACCTACATGTAGCCTTACTGCTATACCGTATTCACGACATGATATGGCGTCAGGAGTGAAAATATCTAACGTATAATGGCTTTGGCTTGCAGAAAGTTTTTGCCTACAGCGAAACCATTATATTTACAGGAGTAATACAGTGACATAAGAACGCTCATCTGGAACGACACTGGGTCACATTTGTTAGCGTTAACAGTCTCAGTTGAAGCGGGCAAATGTGCATATCGGTCGTGAATGGTGACTCTAGGGGGTCTATTCACCTATGGTTCTTCCCCTTGGCAGACTGTAGACAACAAAACTGTATACCTCGTTGGGTTTAGACTATGAATGCTTTATCTGTAAAGTTACACTACAAGGGCGGAATGATAAATTCTACGCAGGCCAACGTATTGCAATGGTGTTAAAAGAACTTCATGTCGGTGCATGTGTTGTGTAGGTCCTATTGACACGCGAAACAGTATTTTCCGTATGACACATTGAACATTTTAGTGTTGCCTGCTCTAGAAAGGACAAACCTCAAAACTGCCATCTCATGGTAAAGTCAAACTATTAGTTTCTGTGGGAGAGCCCATTTGTCGAAATTAGTGATTTCGGTGATGTGAGACCTTCATTTCTCGACTTTTTTTGTCTTAATAGATGTCCTATCGTCCTGTCCCTTCTCGTTATCAGTGAATTCCACATATTCCTTTACTCTCCGGTTCTGCGCAGAACCTCCTCATTACTTACCTTATCAGTCCAACTAATTTTCAACATTCGTCTGTAGCACCACATCTCAAATTCTTCGATTCTCTTCTGCTCCGGTTTTCCCACAGGCCATGTTTCACTACCATACAATGCTGTACTCCAGACTTACATTCTCAGAAATGTCTTCCTCAAATTAATGCCGATATTTGATACCAGTAGACTCCTCTTGGCCAGGAATGCCCTTTTTGCCATTGCTGGTCTACTTTTGATGTCCTCCTTGCTCGGTCCGTCATTGTTTATTTTACTACCTAGGTAGCAGAATTCCGTAACTTCATCTACTTAATGACCATCAATCCTGATGTTAAGTTTCTCCCTGTTCTCATTTCTACTACGTCTCATTAACTTCGTCTTTTTTCGATTTACTCTCAGTCCATACTTTGTATTCATCAGAGTGCTCTTTCCGTTCAGCAGATCATGTAATTCTTCTTCACTTTCACTCGGGATAGCAATTTAATGTAATACGAGCACCTCGTTCTTGGTCGTCCACTCTTATTATTCCCTCTTGGCTGTTGTACATGTTGTATATTACCCGTCTCTTCCCATAGCTTACCCCTACTTTTCTCAGAATTCCGAACATCTTGCACCATTTTACATTGTCGAACGCTTTTTCCAGGTCGACAGATCCTATGAACGAGTCTTGATTATTCTTTAGTCATCTTTCGTTACTAACTGCAACGTCAGAATTGCGTCTCTCGTGCCTTTACCTTTCCTACAGGCAAACCGATCGTCATCTAGCGCATTCTCAATTTTCTTTTCCATTCTTCAGTATAGTACTCTTGTAAGCAACTTGAATGCATGAGCTGTTAAGCTGATTGTGCGATAATTCTCGCACTTGTCAGCTCTTGCCGTCCTCTGAATTGTGTGGATGATGCTTTTCCGAAAGTCAGATGATATGGCGCCAGACTCATATATTCTACACACCATCGTGAATAGTCGTTTTGTTGCCACTTCCCCCAATGATTTTAGAAATTCTGATCGAATGTTAACTATCCATTCTGACTTATTTGATTTTAAGCCCTCCAAAGCTCTTTTAAATTCTGATTCTAAATCTGGAACCCCTATCTCTTCTAAATACACTCCTGTTTCTTCTTCTATCACATCTGACAAATCTTCCCTTTCTTGGAGGTTTGCAATGTATTCCCTCCGTCAGTCCGCTCTCTCCTCTACATTTAACAGTGGAATTCCCGTTGCACTCTTAATGTAATCACCCTTGCTTTTAATGTCACTGACGGATGTTTTGACCTTCCTGTATGCTGAGTCTGTCCATCCGACAATCATTTCTTTTTCGATGTGTTCACATTTTTCCTGCGGCCATTTCGTCTTAGCTTCCCTGCACTTCGTATTTATTTTATTCCTCAGTTAATTGTATTTAACTATTCCTGAGTTTCCCGGAACATTTTTGTACTTCCTCCTTTCATAGATCAATTTGAAGTATTTCTTCTGTTACCCATGGTTTCTTCGCAGTTACCTTCATGTTTTCCTCTTCAACGGTACTGCCTACCGGGCTATTTCTTATTGGTGTATCTATAGCCTTAGAGAACTTCAATCGTATCTCGTCATTCCTTAGCGCTTCCGTACTCCATTTCCTTGTGTAATTATTCTTCTTGACTAATGTCTTAAGCTTCAGCCGACTCTTTATCATTACTCTTGAAAGGGTACAGTACCGCCCGACATTGAAAATAGGTACAACATTCTTCGTTATTCTTGTCAGAACAACATATTTTTTCTAATAATAACTCAATTTCAATTAATACAGCGAAGCCGGATACCAGTGTGGGAAAGAATGACAATTTATTTATTTAATTGATCACATGTGCACTCCCACAAAATAAATCCCTACATCCAGTTTGATGAGATCTGTAAAATGAATGTGAATGAGAATATATGATCATCTTTGAGATGGTACTTGGGTCACCTTTGGTGGGACCAAAGAGATGGAATTTACCTGACCTTTGAGCGCCTGAAATGTGGCTGACCAATACGGTAGCAAGGTGTTCCCCTACTTCGGCAGAAGTGCGAGAGGACCTGAAGAACGGCCATGTTTCGGCACTCTGCCGCTGGATCTAGTGTTGGTAAGACCTGTCTTAGGCGTGCTCCGTAAGGACAAAAGAGTGGAGACATGATATGCATGTGAAATACTTAAGAGTAGTTTAGAATAATAATTTCTCTATTTGAGGAACTTTTGTGGGGAAAATTAAATGTCAGGCAGGTAATATTAAGGGGATCGTAGTAATCTTCGGAAGTGACCAACGGTCGCAATGAAACCACGTGTAGCAATAAGTTGAAATACTTCCGAGTGCTTAAGTTAAACTGAATTACTAGCGTGTGTACTATAAGTTGGAAATATTTAAGAAATGGCGTGTGCAGGACTTGAAATTAGAGACGAGTACTTCCACGTGGTGAGTACTGTGTGAGTCTCAATCTGTGTATGTGGCAAAGGATAAAGAGAAGCATTCGTCCATGGTATCAGTTGAGGACTCGCGTGTGTGATGAATACGTTCTTAATTTTACTTTGCGTGTTATGTTTCCGTGTGACGCTTGATTCAAACTATAATACTCTGAGAGAGAAGCAAGGTGAGTCTGCTGTCTATCCAGCAACGCCACTTGGCTTGCATTGCACAGGAAGACGTGCATATATCGTCCAGAGTTCGTAGTAGGAAAGAAAAGTTACGAAGTGGGGCTGTGTCGTGTGAAACTGGGATGAATACTAATTGAAGAAGCTGAAAGTGATGTGATTATAATGTTGTGACTATTCCTTATGTTGTATTCCATGTTGCAGTGTGGTGTATGTCACGTAATTTAAGTGTGTGGTTTGCATGGGAGAGTAGCAAGGTAGTTTCAGAGTTAGTGGGTTATGCATGTTCCTTTTGTACCGCTCGGTCTGGAGGAAAGTTTCGTGATGATGGTTGTGAGAGTCGAAGTGTGAGATATAGCAAAAAAAAGATCCACCATCCTATCCAGAAAGTGCAATGTAGCATTAAGTAATTACGAGACCATAAGGTAGAGAATCACCAATGTAAAGCCATGCCCACTGGGCGGAATTTCTCGTGTGTTATTGTTGTGGGTTATATAGAATTTGTGTGTTTAGGTTATAGAATATACTGGAATAAATAAGATAGTGAAAAGAAAAAGATTGGTGGCCTTTTCCTTTGAATTGTATGTTTTCATGATATCCAGAATTTATAATGTGTGCGCCATTCATATTCAGTGCGATGGCCACGTGTTGATAAAAGCCGCTAAATAAAAAAAAGAAAATGTGGTATTGCCAGTGCGTAGTGAACAGTCAGAGTATTGTAAATTACTAATAGTCAGATGTGCATTTCCGTTGCGTAATATTCATGCAGAAGAATAATTTGTAACTTAATTGTGAGTACTAGAGTTCATGTTAATCGACAAATAAGAATGAATCCACTCGCTTGGCAGACCGCTCATCTTGCAGGCCTGACTGCTTGATGCCACAGTATGAGCAAGGCATGTGGGTGCCTCTCACTCTATTGTGATATGAGTTTACGTCTGCTCCTGAGTACGCCTTACAATCTGACCATGATATAATGTAGCTGAAATTTTCTCGGATCACGCTGTCTCTTCCAAGTATGTCTCCTCCTCTTGTGATTTCTGAACAGCGTATTCGCTATTACTAGATGAAACTTGTTACAAAATTCATATAGTCTTTCTCCTCTCTCATTCCTTGTCCCAAGCCCGTATTCTGCTGTAACCTGTTCTTCTACTTCTTCCCCAAAAGGGCATTCCAGTCTCCCATGACATTTTCATATCCCTTTACATACTGTATTACCCTTTCAATATCCTCATACACTTTCTGTATCTTTTCAACTTCAGCTTACGACGTCGGCATGTACACCTGAACTACCGTTGTCGGTGTTGATCTGCCGTCGATTTTGGTAATAACAACCCTATCAATGAACTGTTCACAGTAACACACTCTCTGCCCTACTTCCCTGTCCATAACGAATCCTACTCCAGTATTACTATTTTCTGCTGCTGTTGATATTATCCTATACTCATCTGACCAGAAATCCTCGTCTTCTTTCCACTGCACTACACTACACTGACCCCCTACTATATCTAGATGGAGCCTTTGCATTTCCCTTTTCAGATTTTCAAGTTTCCCTGCCACGCTCGAGCTTCTGACATTCCATGCCCCGTATCGAAGAACTTTATCCTTCCGTTGATTATCGAATCTTTTTCTCATGGTAACCTCCTCCTTGACAGTCCCCTCCCAGAGAGTCGAATAGGGGACTATTCCGGAATCTTTTTCCAATGGAGAGATTATCATGACACTTCTTCAATTACAGGCCACATGTCCTGTGGGTACACGTTATATGTCTTTAAAGCAGTAATTTCTATTACCTTCTGTATCCTCATGCCGTTGATCACTGCTGATTCTTTCGCCTTTAGGGGCAGTTTCCGACCCCTAAGACAAGAGAGTGCCCTGAACCACTACCCTCTCCTCCACCCTCTTTGACATGACCGTTGGCAGAATGAGAGGTAACTTTTACGCCGGAGGTCTTCGGCCGCCAATACTAATTATTAATTAAGATTTAACCAGCGGCTGGATTCGAACCGGCGACAGAAGACGTTTTTATTGTGAAACAAAGACACTACCCCTAGAGCACGGGGCAATGCCTAGAAAAACCATTAGATAATGTAAAATAGTGCAAGGTATTAGATGTTCTGATCAAATAAGGCGGGAACTACACGGAAAATCCGTTTATATACGATATTAGGGAACCCGGCAATGCTCCGCAAATGTCCTAATGTCCTAGTCACCTCCTCCCTCCCTTTCTGCCTATATCATCTTCCCCACTGTATCTAAGTAGTTTCGTGTACTTTCATAGAAAACAAAACCTTGACTGGGAATTTATATTGCTTAAAATTAGTTGGTAAATTGGTTTGGATCATTGGTATAAAGGTTATGAGAGAGATCTCTCTAGCTGCTGAATCAATGAGAACAGTAGCTTCAATGGCCGGGATTACAGAAGTGTCAGATTCCACACGTCTTCTTTGACCCATGACGTTATCAATATGGCGGAAATGGCTATTCTAAGCGTCTCCAATATGCGTCTATGACGTCACTACATATACACGGCAACAAACACGAAAATACTTATAAATAAGATAATAACATCTCCCTCCAAAAATACAATCGAACCAACGTGACACCACGGGAAATTGGGGCTTTTAGGATGTTAGGGTGAGGACAAGCTAAATATAATAGTTAAAAAAACACACACACACCACGATCCCAAAACAGAAAATGATGAGCAAAAAAAGAAAGAAAAAAATTATAACGTTCCGCTACACAACAAAATCTGCAGGAAACGGACACTTCTTTGACCTATGTAGGTCAACAAATGAAACATCCCTATATAAATTAAAACACATCCAGTACACCACAAATACACAAAACATCACAATTCGAGAAGAAAAGAAAAAAAAAAGCGGTTACCTACCACCAGAAAATGCCGGCGCTTCAAACCAATTGGTCAGCTCAAGGCCCACCCGCCCCTAACCCCCCCACACATATACACACATTGAAGCCTGATATGGGCGCAGTCCGGAACCGCGCGACTGCTACGGTCGCAGGTTCGAATCCTGCCTCGGGCATGGATGTGTGTGATGTCCTTAGGTTAGTTAGGTTTAAGTAGTTCTAAGTTCTAGGGGACTGATGACTACAGATGTTAAGTCCCATAGTGCTCAGAGCCATTTGAACCATTTGAAGCCTGGTATGAATGATCTGATAACATATGAGACAATAACATTTAGGATATCACAAAAACTGAAAGATGCCGGTGACTGTGGGCACTATACGATAATGACAGAAGCTATAAATTAAAGCACCAATTGACACACGAGACCTTAAGAAAATAATAGTAAGTCAACTCATTTTGACAAGTCGTGTGATATCGATATAGTAACTTTAAAGATATATGCTTACTAAATGATGAGTGCTGAAGCTGACTGTTCAACAACAAAGCAGGATAAGGAACATAGGGATGAGCTGGCGGAGATGAGGAAAAAGTGATCATTCGAGGATAAGAATCCTGTGGGAATATGATGTTTTCTTGACTTCAGAATCCCTATATAAAAGGTTATCTTCATTTTTTGAGCCACGTACTGCTACTAATTAGTCAGTTAAATGCTATGTTTCAGTCACTGCAAGTCTCTGAACAGGATCTATATCCAGAGAGTAGAAGATCCATCGGAATTTGGAAGTCAGTTTCATGAAATCTTCCTTATTCAGCAGGAACGAGAAATAAGATAATTTAAATGTGTATGATGCGAATGCGTAGCTCGATATAGCAGAAGTTAATGTGGGGGAACGACCAGTGAAAGCGCTGAAAGACTGTAGTGAGAAGAACAATGAGCAATCCTGGATAAAATAGGTGAAATTTTACCAGAAGTATATGAGTGATCCCTGCAAGAAGTTTCCAGTTAACAATAATTTATAGACCGATGACCTCGCACTTTGGTCCCTTCCACCCCCGCCCCCCATTTTAAACCAAATAATTTATACTGTCATTTGTGAAGCCAAAAACAGCCCTTAGTGCCACAACAGAACTTGTTGATAACTTTTATACGGAAACACGAAACTGTCAAGGAGTTAAAAAGTTGAAGATGCAAACTGCTGGTATTTCCGCTTTGGAATACCAATATAGAAAGGGATTTCTCCATGATGACAGACGTTAAAACCAAAACCCATAATAGGCTAAACCCAGAAACACTAAGTGACTTGTGTCGAGCACGTTTAGACATGCAAAACAAGCTACATTGTTGCATTTGGTATCCAAATACGAAGGAACATATCATTAAGTTTGGAAAATGTATGTATAAGTCTTCAAACAGAGAGGAACAGTTGCTGAAATTTTCTGACGATTAGTTACACTGATCAGAAAGAACATTATAACCACGTACCTAATAGCTGACAAGTCCACGTTTCGCACTGATAAATGCGGTGACGAATCGTGGCATGGAAGCAACGAGACCTTGGTAGGTCACTTCAGGGAGTTGGCATCACATCTAGTCACTTAAGTCACCCAATTCTGGGGAGGGAGCGATGAGCTCTGACGCCACGTTCAGTCATGACCCAGATATGTTCGATCGGGTTCAGATCCGGCGAAACGGGGTCCAGCACGTCAACTGGAACTCGCCACTGTGTTCCTCTAACCACTCCATCACAGTCCTGGCCTCGTGACATGGAACATTATCTTGCTGAAAAATGCCATTCCCGTGTGTTTACGTGGTTTGCAACCAGTGTACGATACACTTGACCGTTATGGTGCCTCGCACGAGCTCCACTGGACCCGTGGATACCCGTGTGTTTTTTCCCCAGGGCATAATGGAGCCGCAGGCAGCTTATCTCCGTCCCGCAGTAAGGTGTCAAGGAGATATTCTTCTGGAAGACGACGGATTCAACCCCCCCCCCCCCCCCCCGGCTTAATGAAGGAGGTATCGAAATTCATCAGGCATGAAACGCTCTACCAATGCACCAACATCCAGTGCAGTGCCGATCGTCATGTGCCCATTTCAGACATAGCTGCCGATGTCGTTATGTTAACATTAGAACATACATTGGTCATTGGCTGAGCAGGGCATCGTTTGAAGCTTTCAGTTCACTGCGTGTTCAGACACACCTGTACTCTGCCCAGGGTTAAAGTCTGATGTTAGTTCCACCACAGTTCGCCGCCTGTACCCTCTTACCAGTCTGCTCAGCGAGCCTATGACGTAAAAAGTTGTGGTCACATAACTCCACTACGTCTGGACTTCGTTTCAACTTGGTTTCGTCATGTGTTGAAGACACTCAGCACAGCAATCCTCGAACGCCCGACAAGTCGTGCACTTTCCGAAGTGCTCGTACTGAACCCCTGGCCGTCCCAATCTGCCCTCGGTCAAACTCAGATATACGGGCACCACTGGACATATGGAGGCCCACGTGAATGTTCCCCAGAGGATAATGGAGTCGTCCACAGTAAGGAAAAGACACAAAAATATTCTATATTCTTACGTAACTAGTGGAATACTTGGGTACTGGAGTGTTGCTAGTTAGTGTAAGAAAAACATTAAACGCAGGAAAAATATTATTTACTGCAAAAAAAAAAAAAAAAAAAAAAATCTGAAAAATCAAGTGAAACTTTTGCTTATAAAATAATAAATTTCCGAGATCTTTTCGGAACAGTAGATTGCCTCTTATGGATAGGAATGCTACTATTTTACAAAGTATGGAAAGGTTCTTCTCCCCCTTTTCTTTAAGAATCTTATTTGCTCGGCAGAATGGCTGAGAGCCGCACCTACACAACTTGAATAACTTTTCTAGGTACGGTCATGGCTGTTGCGTGATAAATGCAATGGTGTGTAGTGTTATGGAGGACAGATGGGGCTCGCATACGCTGTAGCCCACAATACCATGAGCTGCGTCGACTGCTGCCTGCGTCGCTCGCTGTTGACAAATAACCAAACTATCTCTTTCTATCTGGGCTGATCTTCACCATGTCGATTATAATTATCCGGGCTGTTATGCCGTGGTCAGTTGATGAATTCTGAGGTGATTCCCAACGTTTCGTCTCCGACTGCGGGAGACATCTTCAAGGGGGTCCGTAGCTTGATGGAAGGTCCAACACACACACAGGCTCGCCACTGACTGCCGCTAAATTCCGTGTCCGCGCGCCCCCGCGCAGCGGCGTTACGTCACGTGTTTTGAAAACGTCAGTGCAATTGGCCGCTGTCCGTCGCCGTCGATCGCCGTTGCTATCACCCGGTAGTGGACGAGTGGTACACATCTTCTTTAACACCGGCATCCATAAAGCCTCGGTGGTAGCGCAACCGAGGCTTTATGGATTGCCCAAAATTCATAAAGAAAATGTTCCGTGAAGACCGATACTAAGTGCCATTGGTGCGCCAACCTACTCGTTAGCCAAGTTTTTGACTACGCTGTTAAAACCACATGTGGGCCGTTCGGACTCGTATATAAAGAATTCGACACATTTCATCATCAGATTGAATGGCATAGTGGTCCAGCCGGAGGACATATTGGTCAGCTTCGATGTGGTATCGCTGTTTACCATGGTTCCACTTAATGATGTATTGGAACAGCTTTATCGAATTTTTCCTGCCGATATTATAGAGCTGTTTAAGTGTTGTTTGACGACCACATACTTCAAGTGGAATGAACAGTTTTATGAGCAAACGGATGGCGTGGCTATGGGAAGCCCCCTATGTCCCGTAATTGCAAACTTCTTTATGGAGAAATTCGAAGAACAGGCCTTAGGTACTGCCAGCAAGAAACCAAATGTATGGTTCCGATACGTGGATCACACGTTTGTGCTGTGGAGACATGGTAGGGAGGAACTAGCCGGTTCCACGAAAATCTGAACAGTATAAACTCAAGAATTCAGTTTACTATGGAGGAGGAGGTAGACGGAAAACTACATTTACTCGATGTGCTTGTGTTTAGAAACGAAAATGGTAGTTTGGGCCACTCAGTGTACCGCAAACCCACGCACACGGACCGTTATTTGCACCAGTATTCGAACCACCACCCACAACAGAAGCGGGGTGTTATCAAGACGTTAGCGGACAGAGCTAGAAATATTTGTGAACCTGAGTTGCTCGACGCTGAGATGGAACATCTCCACAATGCACTAATGAAGAACGGATATTCGTCCTCCGAAATAAAACGTGCGTTGAGGCAGCCACGCAGAAATCATACTGACGTACAGGCTACTGCAAAATCTAAGGTTTTCCTGCCGTTTGTTAAAAATGTAACGGAAAGAATAGGGAGGATCTTGACGAAGCGGAATATTACCGTAATTTACAAGCCCACCAGGAAGATACAGGAATACCTTAGGCCTGCCAAGGACACTCGCAAACCAATGGAAGAATCTGGAGTGTATAGGATCCCATGCAGCTGTGGTGATGTTTATGTGGGTACCACCAAAAGAACTGTTTCTAAACGTTTGGAAGAGCACAAGGGATATTGTAGGAGAAACGGAATGATCAGCTGTTGCGGAGCATGCTTTCCAGCCAGGGAACCACAATATTCGTTTCGAGGAGACGCAAGTACTAGCGGCCACGAGCGGATACTGCGAAAGGCTCTACAGGGAGGCAATCGAAATCGCTAAACACCCAAATAATTTCAACCGAAAGGAGGAGGGCGTCAAATTAAACGGTATATGGATGCCGGTGTTAAAGAAGATGTGTACCACTCGTCCACTACTGGGTGATGGCAACGGCGATCGACGGCGACGGACAGCGGTCAATTGCACTGACGTTTTCAAAACACGTGACGCAACGCCGCGGCGCGGGGGCGCGCGGACACGGAATTTAGCGGCAGTCAGTAGCGAGCCTGTGTGTGTGTTGGACCTTCCATCAAGCTACGGATCCCCTTGAAGATGTCTCCCGCAGTCGGAGACGAAACGTTGGGAATCACCTCAGAATTTATCAACCGACCACGGTATAACAGCCCGGATAATTATAATGGACATGATATTTCCGGCAGTGAAAGTTTACATTTTAGTGATCTTCGCCAATCAAACTCTCCCTACGCCTTCATGAAGTCAAGGACTCCTATCTGCCCCTAGTCAAACTATTGGCGTGGTACACCCGTCACGTAACCAGCCCACTGCGATGCCACTCAATATTCGCTTGCAGGCATTGAACTAGCACTCTGTCCGTGTTCACACCACACAATAAGTGTGGCGGCCAACACAATGAACAATGCTTAATGGTAAGTCTCTCCGATTCGCTAACGACTGAGATGCTCTCCCAGTGAAGCACCGAGGAGAGACTTTGTTCCTCGCTGTTTGCGTACACGTACGAGTGTACTCCCTCTCGTTACGTGTTCCTGCTCCAAGAGCAACGACAGAACGGCCCCTTTTCCTGAAAAAATTGCAAGGGCATATCATTCGCTGTCTTCGCTCACTCCTCTGGCTCTTTGTGTCAGAGCTATTCCGCCAATCAGCGATGCTCTTTTAAATGGTTGAATGACGTTTCGTTTAAGTTGACCAATGCAGAAAGATGTAGCATGTCCGTTCCTGTGAGACTCTGTGACTATGCAATCGGTCCATGAAAAAATGCGTCTTCTGGGTGCCTATTTTGTATCTTTCCGCCATTGTGCCGATCGTTTCGGTACTCAAGAGCACCGAATTGTCTAGTACTCGAATTAGAGTCCCTGCATTATTCAGTATGCATTTCGGTAGCGATAACGTTCAGGTCTAGAGAACCGAAGCGCTTTTGTCGGTTCATGTCGCGCAAGTGGCCACAGATCCGTGCATGCACACTGCAATGCGCACAGCGCCACGAACACGAAGCGACTAGCAGACGACACAGGTGGGCTATTCTTCCAAGTACCGAAAATTGCGTTTACGTTGCCGTAACGCATGACGCCGCATTCCATCGAGCTGATGTGCCCGCTGTCATCGCCCTTGCCTCCTCCTTAACAGTATCAGGCGCAGTATATCCATTTCCATGATTCTCAGCTGAAATGGATAAAACTTTTTAGAGTTTCTCTGACCGCATGTTTCCATGCATGCATAATAACGATAGCGTATTTGACTGTATTCTGCAGATTGTCGTAAATGCTGCATTGTGTCATCTTATTCGCATTCACACTGACATTGTGTTTTGGATTTTACGTTTCGGAAAATGAGTTAGGAATAGTGTGTAGTACCACATTGTACTAATACATCCATAAAAACACCCTAAATATAGATTCTGAGAGTTTCAAAGAATAAGAAGATAAACAGAATGTGGTTATAACTCACTCCTAGGGATCCAAATGATTCAGCAGCCCACTTCCCTTTATGATACGTCAACGATTTGAGTCTTAAAACTAAACCGAAAAAAATACGCATTTTCGAGATCTCCTGCAGTTCGCTCTAGTTTATAACATGCATCTCATGAATGAAAATGTTTCGTATGTGCTGCTACAGTCTAAAAATATTACTGCAGAGATCTTTCATCTTACGGTTGTTGAGGATTCGATTGCAGATAAATACTTGTGACAAGCAATATTATGAAGATGACTGCTGCTAGTTACATTCCCAGTAATTTAAGTTGTGCTCTAAGATTCCTGTCAAACCGCATACACGGAAATTGCAAAATATTCGGAAAAAATGGTGAATTATTTCTGACAAGAGAAAATACAAAGGTCACTGTCGGTTGTTTTACTCACAGAAATTTCGTCTCCAACAATCTCATATTTCGTATTTTAAACACACAGAAATCTCGAAATCATTACTGAGGAAGTGCGCTCTTACATGTAAGTAGTAACGAATACTGCAGAAGAATCTTAACTTACACGAATAAGAAGGTCTCAGAACGTGTTGCATATATGAAGAGGAAAAAAATTTTTTGGCATATCCATGCGCAAACCCGTGTCCCTTTTCTCCGCATTCTGGCACGCTAACCACTTGGCCACCCCGAACAATAGACAGATGTTGCTCAATTCTTGTAATATTCAGGTAGAGGAACATAGGCTGACTTTGTGGCCAAACGGTGCTCCATAAGTCATAAATGCGTGTTAGTTTGGAAGGTTTCCAATATCAGGCTTCACATAATTGCATTCCAATGTTACTTGAAGTTGTAAACACGTTTCGATAGTTACTAAGTAAACCATTTGTGGGAAAAAGTACACAAAGGCACTAGTAATGTTAGTTCACACTCATGTAATCTATGTAAGCAGAGCTGATATCTTGATGTTTAATGATCTTTAAACTCTTATTTGCATAAAAAAATAAGAAAACTGAAGCAAAACTTTTTTTTTGGATGTAATCATTCACAGTAACAACCTAACCTAAACATATTTCTAACAACGGAAAAAATGAACTCACTTTCCAAACATATGTGTCCATTGGTGATTATTTAGTAACACAATCACTAAATCCAAAGGTAAAATCACTAAGTATCTTTAAAATAACAAATTATAGGTGTACATAAACCACAGCTCACCGATCGACAGGGCCAGATCGAAATCCAATACCTCTCGGTACAATTGTCGTAAAATCGGTAGGAGGACCGTTCGGCAACAAGTCTCAGAAGCTTACTGAATAGAATATTTCGCTAAAGAACCGAAAATGATGTCACTACCGAGACTAACCTACTACACCGATTGGTATGAACGATACAGAATAGGGCCCCTGGGCCTTCCCACACAATGTAGCGGAATTTGCTTTTAAGTCGAACGTGGGGGTTGTTATCCCTTTGCTCTGGCAAAAGCTGTCCTCTCTCTGGGCGGTTGCTCCTGCCAAAGTTGGTGTGCGTGTTGACTCACCCCTCTGAAGGGACAGGCCTCCCAGCGGGTTGGTTACCCGTGGCTGTCATGTTGTGTACGCCGGCCTCGACTTTTTCAACCTCGGTGCTCACTTGCGATTTACATATTAGATTTGCATATTGCTTACATGAATGCATACAAAATTGACTGTACCTTATCGAGTTTGGGTTCGGATGAAGCGTCTTGATGTGCAGAATACGATTGTGAGGACGGAATAGGTAAGAAATGAAGGTCAGGAGATATGCCACCTTACATCCCCCCCCACCTTGTCGCAAAATTTTTGTCTGGGGTTTGTCAATGCTGAGGAAAACATTGACAACGTCAGGTAAAAAATGTTCTTTTAGATTTTCCAATAAACTTTCTCAGCCTTTCTTAACAATTTTGTAATTATTTCTTTATAGCTATCGATTCTAATTTTTTAATTATACAATTTGTGTTTTGTTGTTAGGCAAACCTAGACTTAACAAAGATTGATTTTCTTTGTCATTGCCATTATGTGTCTATGTTTTTCTTTTTCATTTCCAAAAGTTGATTTTACAATATTAATTTTTCTATACTTGTTAGTGTACAGTGTATCATGTCATAGTGTGGTTATTTCTTTTCTTTAGTTAAGCTTTGTTTGAATGTTCGCAAAAGCTCTGTTGTGTCAGTTTGTTTAATTTATTTATTTCTTTTATGTGTCACTGTTTTTCTCTTTCTTTTTCTTTTTTTTTAAAGTATGAAGAAGCTTTTCTCTTAATTCTATCCTCTGTACTAAGGTTATGACTGCAACAAAAGTGTATTTATGGACATTTTTACAAAAGGAAAATACTACATGATTATTTTTGTAATTCTACACATAAAGGAAATATCAGATTGTATGACTATCCTAATTCGGTTTCTTTCTCAAAAATTTTGAGGTATGTATAAATTAGGGACTTTACATATTTAATAAAATAATTATTTTTACAAATAGCAAGTAGGTAAGTATTATTTGCATATATCTAACTTTTACAATCTACGCTGGTTGTATTTACTCTGTCCGTTTCTTTGTTCGACGATCCCCATGGAAGTGCTGGAAGGTGTCGACACAAATCATGTGAAAAGCACTCTAGCATGCAATGCCGGGTCTTATTTGTTGATATTGTCATCATTATGTGGTATTTTTATACAATGATGATGGCTAGGGTTTACTGTGATTACAATGACTTCTTGGTACCCCTTTTCTGTCACACCTTGGGCGGTGTGGCAGTTCGATGATTGTAGTAGGATGGTGATTACCGACGATCGTCACCCAATATATGTGCCGTGATGTCTTGGTACTCCACACCCGGTTCGGTATGGCAATTTGGTGATGTGGTACGGAGAATGACGTTCATTTTGCTGAATCCATTTCTATATAATGTTTGTTGGTACCGCTTAATATTCCATTTGCCGTTCGTTTGTATTTGTTTGACTATTCAAGGTTTATTTTTGGAGAGGTGGTTGCAGTAGTTACCATGCCTCAAAATACATGGAAAGACGTTTGTAACAATTTTTTTTGTAGCACAGAGGAGAAAGGTATCTTGCTGACTTATGCCCTTCTTTGTCTTGCATCTTCTGTTCTTTTCTTTCTTGCATTCTTCTTTTCTTCTTGGGCTAGGAATATGTGAATTTTAATGTAGGAGAGATATACGATATGTAGGATCTGACTGCCTTTCCAAATATAAGTTGATGACTTTATTTCTTGTACCTTGTTTGTAGTATCGTCGTATCATGATTCTCCCCACACTTGTCCATGAAGTAGCAGTATCGTGGCATATGACATGTCCATCTGTGCATTGTTCTTCTGAAGTCCAACGTGGTTGGAACCTGCATTTACAGTGTGGCGATGGTCTTCATGTTGTTCGTTGCCCTAAGTGCTATCTCGAAGCACCTGATGTTGAGGGAGCTGGCGATTTATGTTGGTAGCGATGTCCGTCTGATGCGCAGAAATATTAACAATTTTTGTTTTATATATATATTTGTTATTGTTATTTACAAAAAACTCTGATTTTATGTAATGCAAAATTTTTCTGATAATTATATATATATATAGTTTTATGTCTTTATTCTAATTATGTCCTATCACTTCTTCATCCATTTATGGGTTGTGTGTCATTTCTTTTTTGTGTGCATGTTGCAGGATACTCAATGCTGCAAGAAATTGTTAGTCTGTTTTGTGTCCCTTGTTTTTCTTTTAATTATATTGTCCTGTTGATCCATTAATTTAACTTTTATTTAGTGATTAGTATACGATAGGGTGGACGTTAGTTTGCCTAACCTCTTCCGCATTTTTCACGTCAAACTTTACGTTTTGCAGTATTCGGTAGCCTAATTTCTAGTTCTGCTTTCTCTTTTCTGTGTTGTTCTTGTCTCTGTGGACCATAATTTCCTCTGTAATCAGTCGCACCCTGGTCTCGCCAGTTGCTGTTTCTGACATCGTGACGTCGTTCAAAGTACCATTTACCGTTGGCATTTTGATTCCTGAACCCATATCCACCATTGTATGAGTGTCCATTACCGTTCCTATTTCGGTACCAATTACTCTGGTTCCCGTTTCTGTGCCAATTACCTCCATTATGCCACTGTCCTGGTTTGTATAATAGTCTGAAATTATTGGTATTAGGGTTACGTTTCTTATTATTGGAATATTCGTTCCTAGTCCTCTCCTTTTGCTTTTCCCTCTCCTTTCTTTCAACTCGTCTTCTTTAAACATGAATTCAAGTTCCCTTAAGACCTCTTTGTATTCTTCAGTATTTTCATTTTTTCCTACTGTAGTCAGTTGATATTTTACCGGTAACTTCATTCTAAATAGACTTATCATCTCTCCATTACTGTACGGTTTGTCTAGGCATTGGTTCTTTTTGTCCATTGTGTCAAAGAATTTTACCACGCTTTTCTCCCCTGAGTTTTCATATGGTATCATCTGAAGTAACTCGTATTTAATTTTGTTTTGCGCCTCCTTAGACCAATATCTTTCGAAAAATGCTATTCTGGACTGTAGGTAAGACGTACAGGTAGCAGCGATCTTTTGCATCACCTCCGCTACTGTCTCTGACATGTGTGCACAAATGAAACCAAGTTAGTGAGCCACGCTCAAATGGTTTGGCAAGCCTACTTGGAACTGATCGATGATTCTGCGAGCATGCAAGCTACCACCTTCTTCGTTGAAATGTTGCAATTTTCTAACTGTTAGGAAGTGGTCTGTGTCATATCTACTCATAAATCCGGTCTGTGGCTGGTTCATAGACTCAATTAATCTGCCACTGCTTGTGTCATCTTGCCTATTCTCTGGTAATCTACTGCCTGTCTCCATATGCTCAGTTTCCTACGCCATAATTGCATCTTATCGTAAAATTGGTGAACAAAAGTGTTGTTGGTTTGTCTCTACTCTCGTCATTCGCAGTACTGAACCTGTGCTATTGTTATATTGCGTCACTGGATTTACTGGTTAATTCGCCTGTCTTTCTATTGGTATCGGCTGACTGTATGTGTCCTGTTTTCTAGATACTGTGCCTGGTTCTGTGGCATGTCACGTATTACTTTAATCAGGGTTTTTCTGTTTCGATTTCTGCGCGAGTGTTACGTCTGGCTTTCTTAGACAGCGCGTGTTCGTGTACTGAATTAATGCTTGACGTACCAGTTGTTTAGGTACAAGTTTAATCGGTCTCGATGATTTCTTCGATAGTTTGTATCAACTTTGTTCGAAACTTTTCAAACTGACCTTTGTTTTTAAGTTCTGTCTTATTGATCCGCTTATCATTTTTTTTCTGTGCAACTTTTGAGACCTTTCTTTGAATCGCTTGTTCTTCCGAAATGTGTATTGCTATTCGAGTGGCTTTTTTTCTTAAAACGTTCCATCTTTTTATCAACGTTTACGATCTGCAATTGGACCTCGTTCACGTCAGTGCGTAATTGCTGTTGACTTTGTGTTAGTACCTGAATTCTGTCTCTAGATTATTTCGCGTCTTTGTTTACCTGTGTGATCTGACTATCAATTCTAGCGATCCATTCTTCCATCTGGATTTTATCCTGTTGAATATGTGTCTTTATCTCTTGTCTCAAGTTGTGATTATCCTGTTTCAATTGCTGATGCTGTTTCGTTATCTGTGTATTAATATCCTTCATCTGTGTATTCTGTTTCGTTATACTCTCGTTCATTTTTTCTAACATCTCCATGATCGCGTCCTGTCCTGTAGCACTGCCTTCTACTGAACTGTGTTTTCTCGTTCTGTTGTTTTATACTCGGTCAGTTTCGTAGTTTACTGGGCTATGCTGTGGCGTTTCTAAGTTTGATAACTGCAACAATCGGTGCTGTCTTCCCTTCTCCTTGTGTTGTTCTTTGTGTTGAAGACTAGTTGCGTATGACATTGAACAATTACGTGGCGCAAACAACTCCACCCACTGCCCTCTCTATTGTGAATCTCTTGTGTTTACAGGTGCAGTTGTGTATATTAAGGTGCCCTTTCGCGGCGCTCGCAACTCCACAAAATTCTGTGCCTTTCGCTGGGGCATATTTAGAATGTGTACAAGAGGTTCGTCGTATTCTAAATGTTCCCCTTCTTCCTCTCTGTCTACTTCTCTTTGGACGTCCGCTAACTGCCGATTCATTGACTTTATTGACGCGTATTCCGTCTCTGAATATGCGCCAAACTAACGTGTCTCTTTAGCTCGTTTCGGTGCGAATCATTGCCATTTCCTGCATGGGCTGTCTATTTCTGGCTCAGAATGTGCCCTAGACGGAATGTCGTATTCTCGAAATTCGATGTTCTCGTCCCTTCGATTCCCGTCTGTCTTATCTCAGTTCTATCCCAATATAACTGAGCCTGCTGTTTCTGCAACTCACCGACTGTCCTATTCTCTGATTCACCGTCTGTCCTATTCTCAGGTTCACCGTCTGTCCTATCCTCAACAAGCTCCTTTATTTGCTGTTTATCTGATTGCTTGTCCCACATCTTGTCTACTTGCTGTCTATCCTGTAACCTTTTGGCTTGTGCTCTTGTCAGCAAAGAAATTCTTTCAACACACCACAGCCCTATCTACAAAACCGTGCGACCACTTACCAGTTGGTTGAACCAACAATAACAACGTCGTAAATTCTCAGCTGCTGTGCTGTCTGCTCTGCTACAGTCTCCAATCTCCACCTGTGCGCTTGCAAAAGGCAGAAAAATGTTACTTCTTAATTCTAACTTACTTGATACTACGTCACTGCGTCTCTACGCTACTCAGCGCTGTGCCTATCACCTGAAACTCCTATACTCTAACATCTACTCAAAAATCGTAAGAATACAAGATTATCCAGTACAATAACACAAGACCTTGTCCCTACAATTCTACTTTCCTCTCTACTGGTATCTATTCTAATCCTAAATCTTTGCAAATATCTCTTCGAGATATGAAAAAGAATTTCCAACTACGATAGTGATCTGCTGTACCTTGCTCCGACACTATTCTTTCTTATTAATCCACCTATTTTTACATGACAATTTTACCTATCCTGGCAGTTTTACCTATCCTGGCAGTTTTACCTATCCTGGCAGTTTTACCTATCTTGGCAGGGTCTCCATTTTCTTTGAAAGTGTGGGTTTTAATTTTGTCAAGTTGCACAATGGATTGATCCAACGACTACCCTTTGGCTCCAGCAAGAAACAATTTCCACCTCACACTATTACAGAAGTCAGACACATGCTCCTAAGTACCAACAAGAACTGCTTGAAAAACATTCAGCAACAAACATGTTTTAGAGTCATCCACTGTAAGGAAAAGATATAAAAATATTCTATATACTTACATAACTAGTGGAATACATTGGTGCTGGAGAATTGCTAGTTAGTGTAAGAAAAACATTAAACGAACTAGAAATATTATTTATTGCAAAAAATTCTGAGAAATCAAGTCAAACTTTTTCTCATAATATAATCAATTTCCAGGCTCTTTTCGGAACAGTCGATTGCCTCTTATGGATAGGAATGCTATTACTTTACAAAGTATGGAAAGGTTCTGCTCTCCCTTTTCTTTAGGAATGTTATTTACTCGATAGAATGGTTGAGAGCCATGCCTACACATGTTAAATAACTTTTCTAGGTACAGTGAAAGCTGACACGTGAGAAATGTAATGGAGTGTACTGTTATGGAGGACAGATGGGGCTCATATACACTGTAGCCCACAATACCGTGAGCTGCGATAACTGCTGCCTGCATCACTCAGTGCTGACAAATAACACCACTATCTCTTTCTATCTGGATTGAACTTCGCCAATCAAATTCTCCCTATGCCTTCATGAAGTCAAGGACTCCTATCTGCACCTAGTCTAACTACTGGCGTGGTACATCAGTCAGATAACCAGTCCACCACAATGCCACTCAGTATATGCTCACGGGCAGTTAACTAGTACTCTGTCCATGTTCACACTGCACAATAAGTGTGGCGGCCAACACAATGAACAATGCTTAATCGCGAGCGACTCAATATACAGTATCACTCCAATTCGCTAACGTAAGAGGTGCTCTCCCAGAGAAGTACTGAGGAGAGACTTTGTTCCTCGCTCTTTGAATGCATGTAGGAGCACACTCGCTCTCGTTAGGCGTTCCCGTTCAAAGAGCAACAGCTGGATGGACCCTTTTTCTGGAGAAATTGCAAGGGTATATCATTCGCTGTCTTCCCTCACTCCTCTGGCTCTTTGTGTCAGAACTATTCCGCCAATCAGCATTGCTCTTTTAAACGGGAGAATGACGTTTCGTTTGAGTCGACCAATGCATATATTGTCCTCTTGTGAGAACTCTGTAACTATGCATTCGGTCCATGAAAAAATGTGTCTTCTGGGTGCTCCCACACAATGTAGCAGAATTTGCTTTTAAGTCGAACACAGGGGTCGTTATCCCTTTGCTCCGCAAAAGCTGTCCTCTCTCTGGGTAGTCGCTCCGGCCGAAGTTGGTGTGCGTGTTGGCTCACCGCTCTGAAGGGGCAGGCCTGCCAGTGGGCTAGTTGCCTCTTTAGAACGAAGATTCCTGTGGCCTTCATGTTGTGTATGCCACGTTTGACTTTTTCAACCTCGGTACTCACTTGCGATTTACTTTTAGATTTGCATATTGCTTATATGAATTCATACAAAATTGACTCTACTTTATCGAGTTTGGGTTCGAATGAAGCGTCTTGATGTGCAGAATACGATTGTGAGGACGGAATATGTAAGAAATGAAGGTCAGGAGACACGCCACCTTACACGCTCTGCCACTGCACGGACGTCCAGAGCCAATGGTCAGGTGCCCATTTCAGTTGAGGTTGCCGATGTCGTGGTGTTCACATTGGCGTAAGCTGATTGTGGAAGCTGATTGTTAGGAGTGTACGGTGCACTGTATGTTCAGACACCCAAATACACCACCCAGCATTAGAGTCTCATGTTAGTTCCGTCACAGTTCGCCGTCTTTGCTGTTATAAAAGTCTGCCCATCCTACGAAGTCTGACATCTGCAATGAGGGTGGCAGCCCATCTGTTCGTCATCTGGATTTGGTTTCATCCCCTGAAGACTCTCACCACAGCACTCCTCGAACACCAACAACTCGTTCCATTTCCGAAATGCTTGGGCCAATTCTCTGGGCCACCACAAACTGCCCTCGGTCCAACATAGATAGATCAAACGCCTTCCCCATTCTGTACATGAATAGCACCGCCACTGCCGCTACTAGTACAAGCGCGATGCGTGTATCTGACTAGCAGTTATTTCTCACCAGGAGGCGCTGTTATCACCTGATTGGGTTTATACTGGTAGCAAGTAGTCGGTCTTAATGTTCTGGCTTATCAGTGTATAACAATAGAATTAGTGAATGATCCACGATCTTCAAGCTCATCGCTGTCATCCACGACGTCACTGGTCGTGAAATGGCCTAACTTGAGAGATCTACAATTTACTTCTTCTTGGTTTAAGTTTTTTATTTAGCTTGTACGTTGTCGGTAATTTGTGAAGGCTGCATTATAAATACTATCTGATGTTGTAGTGGAATGTACCGCAATTTCAGTGTGCTCGTAGCGGAAATAACTTACGTTTTCTATACAACACTGTTTATATATTACATATATGAAAAAATGTACCTCAAGTCCTACCGAATGCTTATTAGATTATCGTACGAAAACCTGAAGTAAATAAGTCAAGTACTTTCCGAGATATTTGCTAAAACATTTCTGCTTTATATACGAAATATATTAGAGTAGTATCTAGCCCATGTCCATCCACGTGAGTATTAGAGCATCGTGTATAGGTCTCACGTACATTGGCGACTAACTGTTCGAGACTTTAGCTAACAGTGATAAACCACGTCTTATCTTTACATAAATTGCAGATGTACAGGAACGAACAGGGGAAAATTTAAGTGGAAGACAAAGAACAGATTTAGGATATAAAAGAGTATAAGACAGGGATATCGCCTTTAGCACTATTTTTCAGTCTTTACATCTAAGAATAATAACAAAATTAAAAGGAAATTTTATGACTGCGATTAGATAATATTTGCTGATGACATTCCATCAATCAGTGATAATATTCGCTGATGGCATCGTTATAATCAGGACCTGTGGAATGGATTCAACTGTCTAAGGAGCACACAAACTGTTTCAGAGTTAAGATGTTCCAAGCATAAAATTTTTCTCTCTACGTTTGACCAGAATAAATAATTATTACCCTGAGGTGATGATTCTGCCAGATACTTAGAGCGCGAAAGTTAGTAGAATAGTTATAGAAGCGAATATTTTAGGTAGAAGGAATTTAAATCAACAGACATTATGGAAATGTAAACTACTGTAGATGTGAAACTTCCCGGCAGATTAAAACTGTGTGCCCGACCGAGACTCGAACTCGGGACCTTTGCCTTTCGCGGGCAAGTGCTCTACCATCTGAGCTACCGAAGCACGACTCGCGCGCGGTACTCACAGCTTTACTTCTGCCAGTATCTCGTCTCCTACCTTCCAAACTTTACAGAAACTCTCCTGTGAAAGGCAAAGGCCTCGAGTTTGAGTCACGGTCGGGCACACAGTTTTAATCTGCCAGGAAGTTTCATATCAGCCCAAACTCCGCTGCAGAGTGAAAATCTCATTTTGGAAACATCCCACAGGCTGTGGCTAAGCCATGTCTTCGGAATATCCTTTCTTTCAGGAGTGCTAGTTCTGCATGGTTCGCAGGAGAGCTTCTGTAAAGTTTGGAATGTAGGAGACGAGATGCTGGCAGAAGTAAAGCTGTGAGTACCGGGCGTGAGTCGTGCTTCGGTAGCTCAGATGGTAGAGCACTTGCCCGCAAAAGGCAAAGGTCCCGAGTTCGAGTCTCGGTCGGGCACACAGTTTTAATCTGCCAGGAAGTTTCATATCAGCGCACACTCCGCTGCAGAGTGAAAATCTCATTCTACTGTAGATGTGTCACTTGCTGTCTGGGGACAATCTCTGGTGGATAGGGGGGAGGGGGTTAAGAATCGAGTACCTATCAAATGGGAAGGGAAGTGGTGTAAAGTACTTTAGCTCACGACGTGCGAATTCACAGATTTAGCAGTGGTTAGTGACTTGCAACAAACTTAACAAATAATTTCAAACCTTTATGAAACTTTTTCTTGGTGACAACACCCTCAAAACGATGAAAGGAAAAAACTTTTATCATTTACAACATTTTCCCTGTCCATGCTGTACAACTGCTGCATTAGGTATGAAGTTTTATTTTATTACATCTTTACTACTAACAGTACTCAAGACACTTTTTACAAACAGTATTCACATAAACGACTGAATGTACATGCAAAGTTATATCATTGTACTACACATAGTTCAGAAGATATGACGCCACAAACACAGACATACGTGAAAAACTGCCGCATCATTCATGACTTTTAAATTTTTAAGTCTTTACTTCTAATTCTATTCGCAACACATTACGTTGACAGTATCCATACTTACCACCAAATGTATAAGCAAAATTATATCGATTTACGACACATTTTTCAGGTGGTATGACATGACAAGCGTAGACCTCCGTGGAAACGAAACTGCAATGCGAAATTCGTTAGAGATAAAGGTGAATTGTTTGTATAAATATGTGTGAAAAAAGTTAAATATATATGACATGGATGTAAGCTGGCAAAGCCGCGGGTAAAAAGCTCCTTCTATACTCCTTGATCGATTTGAAACAAGCGTGGGACTTATATTACACCCAATGTGGAAATAAATGCGGTGGGGGTAAGAACGAGCAACCTCCTATTGGGGTGGGGGAAGATAATTCAGACAGAGAGCTTCGGGGGAAGAGATGGGTAGACAGAGGGAAGGAAATTGGAGATGGACAGAGAAAGGAATACGAGATATACATGCAGGAGATAAGAAGGACAGAGTGAGAGTGAAGCGGATCTGACAGAGGAGGGAGGTGGAAATAGAAGGGGTGCGCGGAGATATCGGGGCAAGTGGCTATGGAGGGAGGAGGCGGATGTGGCAGAGAGGAAGTAGCAGATGGAAAGATGGGGAGCAGCAGATGGACAGAGATAGGCGGGAGCAAGTGGACAGAGAGAAGGATTGGAGGAAGTGGACAGAGAAGTGGGTGGTAGAAGGGGTGGCCAAAGGGAGGGGAAGGAGTAGAGAAGGGAGCATAGGAGACACAAAGAAAGAGGGGGCAGGAGCAGATGGACTAATAGAATTGAAATATATACATATCTAGGCAACGCTGGGTACCCCCTAGACTGACATCTGCATGCGCAGCCATGTACACTACACACCCATCTGTAATGCACTGCTCAGATACTCTGTCCTATTGCGCCATATGATGAAACAGTTTGGAGTCACACACAGCACATCTTCACGCGGGATACACTACGGAATAAATGGCATCCTTTGTGTTCCTATACTGACTCTTAAGTAGATGTCTCAGACTACATTACCAGATGAGGTTGTTTATTATTTTGTAGTTGCACAAGCGATTTTCAATATCAGAACACTAAAATTATAAATTTCCCTTTCTTATAATGCAGTGAGATATTAATGAAGCTATTTCAATAAAGCTGGTAATTATTTGTTATATTTACACCTTTCTACAGGTAGTAACTTTCATGGATACACAGTATTATCATATGAAAGATTGTTAGTTTTAGCTACGTGCAACTAGAACAAACAGCTGACTTAAAATTACGCCGCTAATATCCTGCAAAATATATGAAATCCAGTGAATGAAGATGTGGTCCTCTACATGACCATAGTGGTTGAAACAGAACTGTTGCTATTGAAGTTACTAGAAACATAGTGTATCGCATTGTGAGACCATTAACTGTTAAGGAAACTTAACTTGGGGAAGACAAATTACGTGATTATTCTCTGCATTTAGTCCCAAATCTTAATTAGTCCAATTATTACTCATTTATTATTTGCAGAGTAAACGCACGCAATATAATCTGCTAATTTGTGCCTAGCACTAATCGAGGACTGTATAATCTCAGTAGAATATGCATCACATGTCCAGCCGCTAACGCGGTTCAGGACGACAGGCTTTCAGTCGATGATGGGGACCTCAGGAATGACGACGTCTAAGCCTCATGGACGTTACGTAATACGAGAAGAGGATATTTGTGTAACTTTAAACACAGCAGTTAACTGTAGTAAATTTAAAACTTCAACTAGTGAACGATAAATACCGTTACGCTGAACGTTTACAATAGTGTAAAATGCCAAAATAAATAACAGTCTAGCTGCTTTTAAAGATTTATCTCATTATGCGTATTTTGTAGTGTCTTCGAACAAATAAATTAAGATACAGATTTGAACAATAATAAACTTGTTTCTATAGGTCTGATGTATGTTTTTTTTCATCGTATATTGAGAGTACGCTACTCTTGCAATATTTTTAGTACCTACAGACATACAAATATGTTAACAGCAGCTGAACTACTAAAGTAAACTCATCGTCAGGATGAGCCTGATTCCATATCCTAATTTCATAACATTTTAGTTTAATACTTCAAACAGAGGAATACAGTTATGATCAGAGAAACATGTACAGATCACTTACTTTAATTATTAGTCCGTGTGTAGAAGATGCTGAAACAGAGAGATGGGTCAGAAGAAACGGAATAACCTTCGGGTCTTGTGCGATTAACAGGAAAGTATATTGGTAATAAAACGTAACCACATTTATTCCAATGTGCTGACGTACAGCTCTGGATGCCTAAATCCGAAATCATTTTCTGTGCAAACTAATTAAATGAGACCACCTGACATATTACCGTTAACGGAAGTATTGGAACCAACCATACGTCGTACGAACCACCAGATTTTTCTATGTTACAGTAGTACAACGACTCAAACCTCTCTTAGCTTTATTCCGCACCCTACAATCTGTAAGACACTACGAGCAATCTGGTATACTGAAACATGTTTTATTCTCAGTATGATTCACCTTGAAGACTTCCTCTACAGTTGATGTACGATAATTCGACCCATTTCTAGAGGTGCCAAAAAAAAAAAAAAAAAAAAAAAAAAAAAAAAAAAAAAAAAAAAAAAAAAAAATTGTCAGCTCCAGATGGCCAACGGTGGCGTAACGTAGGCGATACCAAATCATCTTGTGGCAGATTCCAATGAGTAAAGTCAGCCCATTAGTACAGTGCTATCTTGCGGATAGGTTTTTAATTTTCAGATGTACTGAGTGCTGTATAATTCATACGTTTGTAAATAAATGGTATCAGTTATATTTTACCTCGCTCCAAGACTAAACTCTCAAGAGAAAAAAGGTTGCATGAGGAGCAAGCACAAACAAATGAAGTGAACTGTCCCACTACTTCATTTTCCATACGACCCGAGAAAGTAATCAAAGCAGAAAAAGTGTATTGGAATGTAACATACTGGCGAAAAATCGATATCACCTTGGTACCGCTCTTTTACAGTTTTCTACCATGACAATACTTGTTACACAAGTTGAGCTTTTCCTAATTTCACCAGAGCTGTTCCTACTCTAGGAACCATGTCCACCAGTAAAGTAGGTATGGCGTAAAAAATAGCAGGATCGTATCTCATTTATGAACTTACACTTGCCTAAATTTATGCATAATTAGAGTGTACAAGTGTTACAGAATTGAAATACATTTCTATTATGACATAAATTTGTAACAGATAACATCATTAAGGGAAAGGAAATCGTTGCCGACTTCAGCAGAATGCAGAAAACATCCATCCAAGAAGTTTTATACGGGCGTTGCAGAAAATATCCATGCAAGGAGTTGTATTCGGGCCGTTTCCTATTGGTCGGGCAGATAGCCACATCTGGCCGTCTGGGAATCATGGATTGCGTGGCGAACGGGTACGATAAACGCGAGACCTCGGGTAACACAAGGAATACTTCAATTGGTCAACGAAAGAAGAAAGTGGAAAGAGAAAAATGGAAAGACAGGAAATCAACAATATAATTCATTTAGAAATGAAAGGAACAGAAGGTCCAGGGAAGCCAAAACGAATTGGCTGCAAGAAAATTGGAGAAATCGAAAAATAAATGGCTATTGGATAGGGTTGTGTTGGGGGAAGAGACCAAACAGCGAGGTCATCGATCTCATCGGCTTAGGGAAGGACGGGGAAGGAAATCGGCAGTGCCCTTTCAAAAGGAACCATTCCGGCATTTGCTTGGAGCGATTTAGGGAAATTACGGAAAACCTAAATCGGGATGTCCGGAAGCTGGATTGGACCGTCTTCCTCCCGAAAGCGTGTCCGGTGTGCTAACCACTGTGCCACCTTTTTTTTACCATATTTTGTTCTGAATTGTTCGCTAAATTGGTTCGTCGCGGACGTCCGATGACACTTGCTCGGGTTGTTTGTTGATCCTTTCACTCAGTTTTTTATTACAGACGGTAGCTAAACCCTCTGACCCAACACGCTGAGCTACCGTGCCGGCATCTTGCTCGCTAATGGCTATTGGAATCAATAATTCGGCAGATAGAGAAGTCAAAACAACGTTAAATGAAAGCACAAGCTAGGGTGTAAAAATAAAAATTGAAATGCAAACTCGAATGTTAAACGCAGCAGAGGTGAAAGCTGGTAGGTGGAAAGAGTACGTTGAAGACCTCTAAGAGGAGGAGGAGTAGGCTCATAGCATTGATATGATATATGAGATATGGAACCAGTTGTAGGACACATTATTAACTCAGATTTGGAAGATTTGCGATCAAGTAAGGTAGAAGGGCTGTATAATATCCCTTCGGAATTCCTTAAATATTTAGGGAAGGAGCAAACTACTTGATATACGAGTTCATTCGTAGCATTACGAGACAGGACACATACGATCATACTTTCGAAAACATGTCATACATACAATGCAGAAGACAGCAAAAGCAAATGTTTGCGAACTATCACACCTTCTGCTCAACAGCGCAAGCAAGCTGTTGACAATAATAATATACATAAGATAGAAGTATAAATTTTATTATCTGTTAGACGACGATCACAGATAAAGAAAATGCACCAATGAGACAGTTTTGACGTGCCGCTTAACAATGAATGCAAGGGTTAAGGAAAATGAAGACGTGTTCATAGGATTTTTTGACCTAGAGAAAGCCTTCGTCAGTTAAACTCGTGGAAGATGTTTGAAAATATGAGAAAAATAAAAGTAAGCTATAACGAATGATCACTAGTATACAACTCGTAAAAGAACCAACGGGGAAGAATAAGAACGGAACACCAAGACCGAAGTGCTCGGATTAATAAGGGTGTAAGACAGGGATACAGTCTTTCACTCCTACTGTTCAATCTATAAGTCGAAGGAGATGTGACAGAATTAAAAGGAAAGTTCAATATAGGGCTTGAAATTGAAAATGAAAAGATATGAAGGACAAGATTCGCTGAAGACATTGCTATTCTTAGTGAAAATGAGAAAGAATTACATTCTCTATAGAATGGAATTAACAGTCTAATGAGTACGGAATACGGATTGAGAGTAAATCGAAGTGAGACGAAAGTAGTGAGAATTATCAGAAATGAGAAAAGTGAGATAATTAAAGCAGGATTTGTGATCCTGAAGTAGTTGTTAAGTAATTGTGCTACCTAGGAAGCAAAAATCCCTCGACGGACGGAGCACTGAGGACATGAAAAACAGACTAGTACTGGCCAAAAGGACATTCCTCGCCAAGGAAGGTCTACTTGTAACAGACATAGGTCTTAAATTGACGAAGAATTGACCGGAAATGTACATCTGGAGCACAGCATTGTATGCTAGTGAAACATGCACTGGGAACAGTGAAACAAAAAAAGAATCGAAGGATCTGGGTTGTGTTGCTACAGACGAATGTTGAAATTACGTGGACTGATATGGTAATGAATGAGGTGGTTTCCAGCAGAATCGGAGAGCAGAGAAATATACTAAATTCAGTGAAAATCACGGAGGCTGACAGAACATGTTCAACTGAATAAACGGTCTAATAAGAACCGAATATGGGTTAAGAGTAAACCAAAGAAATACGAAAGTGGAATACTACAAAATAGATTAGTGATAAATGTAACATAATAAGAGGTGACCACGATGGAGACGAAGTTAAGGACTTCTACATTGGGAGCAAAATAGCACGTTACGGACGTTGCAAGTATGTCAGGAAAATAGGGCATTCCTGGTCAATATAGTTCTACTTTTACCATACATAGACCTTAATTTGAGGAAAAAGTTTCTGTACTCAGTATTGTATGGTAGTGAATGATGGACTTTGCGAAAACCGGAAAAGAAGAGAATCAAAACATTTGCATATGGCGGTATAGAATATGTTCAAAATTCCTTAGACTAATAAGGACGGGTGGATTTCTACGCGGAGGCGGTGAAGGGAGAATCATATGAAGAGGAGTCAGGATGACAGGATATGTGTTAACACATCTGGGAATAGCTTCTGTATTATTGGCGAAAGAAGTAAAGGGGAAAAACTGTATGGGAATATAGAGATTGGAGAACACCCAACAAATAATTTAGTACGTTTCACGTAAGGTGAAGAGTTCGGCACAAGTGAGGAATTCGTGGTCAACAGCGTGGTACCAGTGAGGAAAAGAAAGGCGTTCCAATGTTCACAATCCTGAGACCATATATCACACACTTTACTGTATTGCAACTCTTATTTCCTGCATGTGTTTCATCTTTCATCCCACTGTACTAATTATTGATTTCACGTTGAAATCACATAATTCGCTATGTATTTATTCATTGGCGCACAAGCATATAACGAAAAAACACTTTCTTTTCGTTTTGTTACGCTAACTGCGATACTTTTATTCATTGTAGTTTTGAGGTTGACTATTGCTCTTTGAGAACATAGTCTCGTGTGGTTAGTAGTTTGGTGAATACATTAGATTTTCGTTCAACAAAATTTCTGCGTTGAAGCAAGTCCGCTAAGTGCCCCAAATGAAACTGTAGAAGAAGAAGTGGGGTGAACATATTTTTTAACCTCTTATAAACAGTGCAGCCGTTCTATGCACAATATACTATAAGTCAACCAAATCCATACACAAGACATATGTAGAATGGTAAGATACACATATAAAATTAAAGAAAATTTTCTTGCAATTCACGTTTACGCATCACATAGTTGTAATTTGTAATTGTTCTTGTGCTCGATTAGTTCACATTTATGCTTCATATCTTTGTCAATCCAAACTATCTTTGTGCTCAGTTAAGTTCGATACTGAGTGCGAAGAAACGGAAAAGAGTTCATTTACTCGTTACATCAAGAATGAAATTTTCACTATGCAGCGGAGTGTGTGCTGACATGAAACGTCGTGACAGATTGAAACTTTGCACTCCTAAGACTCGAACTCAAAACCTTTGTCTTTCGCAGGCAAATACTATTCCTACCCTTCTTTTAATCTCATTTCGTTACTTATTGATAGTTGCATTTGTTCGTGGCGGACTTCCCATGTTCATCGTTGATCCATTCTCTCATTTTCTTCAATACAGAGGGACACAAGCCTCTGACCGAACACGCCGAGCTACCGTGTCGGTACCTACTGAGCTAGCCAAGAAGGAGTCACGACCCTATTCACAGCTTTACTTCAGACAATATCTCGCCTCCTACCTTCCAAACTTTACAGAAACTTGCAAGACTAGGGCTCCTGGATGACAGGATATTGCGGAGGCATTGTTTAGCCACACACTTGGGCATATTTCCCAACGCCAGCGAAAGGCAAAGGTCCCTAATTCAAGTCTCGGTTCGATATATATTATTCATCTACCAGGAAGTTTAATATCAGCGCACAAATCGCTGCAGAACGAAAATTTATTTCTGCGAACATCCCCTAGGCTACGGCAAAACCATGTCTCCGCAATATCCGTTCTTCCAGGAGCACTTTTCTTGCAAGTTTCACAACAGAGCTTCTGTTAAGTTTGTGAGGTACAGGCGGAAGAAAGCCTTTGAGGGACGGTCGTGAGTCGCGCTTGGCTATCTCAGATGGTGAGTACTTGCCCGCCAAAGACAAACGTCCTGAGTTAGAGTCTCGTTCCGTTACACAGTTTTAATCGTTACATAAAATATGATTCTATCTTTAAGCGTTTACGTTGGTCTCAAATAAGAAGCTAGGCACACCAAGCTGGGAAAACTGCATTAGTAATTTCTTCAATCGATTGTATAGATCTTACAATTCAGGATCACTCTTACAGATTTCGTAGAATATGTACACTACTGGCCATTAAATTTGCTACACCAAGAAGAAATGCAGATGATAAACGGGTATGCATTGGACAAACGTATTACACTAGAACTCACATGTGATTACATTTTCACGCAATTTGGGTGCATAGATCCTGAGAAATCAGTACCCAGAACAACCACCTCTGAACGTAATAAGGGCCTTGATACGCCTGGGTATTGAGTCAAACAGACCTTGGATGGCGTGTACAGGTACAGCTGCCCATGCAGCTTCAACACGATACCACAGTAGTGACTGGCGTATTGTGACGAGCCAGTTGCTCGGCCACCATTGACCAGAGGTTTTCAGTACAGTAGTGACTGACGTATTGTGACGAGCCAGTTGCTCGGCCACCATTGACCAGACGTTTTCAGTAGGTGAGAGATCTGGAGAATGTGCTGGCCAGGGTAGCAGTCGAACAATTTCGTTATCTAGAAAGGCCCGTACAGGACCTGCAACATGCGGTCGTGCATTATCCTGCTGAAATGTAGGGTTTCGCAGGGATCGAATGAAGGGTAGAGCCACGGGTCGTAACACATCTGAAATGTAGCGTCCACTGTTCAAAGTGACGTCAATGCGAACAAGAGGTGACCGAGACGTGTAACCAATGGCACCCTATACCATCACGCCCGGTGAACGCCAGTATGGCAATAACGAATACACGCTTCCTTGTGCATCCACCGCGATGTCGCCAAACACGGATGCGACAATCATGGTGATCTAAACAGAACCTGGAACCATCCGAAAAAAATGACGTTTTGCCATTCGTGCATCCAGGTTCGTCGTTGAGTATACCATCGCAGGCGCTCCTGTCTGTGATGCAGCGTCAAGGGTAAACGCAGCCATGGTCTCCGAGATGATAGTCCATGCTGCTGCAAACGTCGTCGAACTGTTCGTGCAGGTGGTTGTCGTCTTGCAAACGTCTCCATCTGTTGACTCAGGAATCGAGACGTGGCTGCACGATCCGTTACAGTCATGCGGACAAGATGCCTGTCATTTCGACTGCTAGTGATACGAGGCCGTTGGAATCCAGCACGGCGTTCCCTGTTACCCTCGTGAACCCACCGATTCCGTATTCTGCTAACAGTCATTTGATCTCGACCAACGCAAGCAGCAATGTCGCGGTACGATAAACCGCCATCGCGATAGGCTACAATACGACCTTTATCAAAGTCGGAAACGTGATGGTACGCATTTCCCTCCTTACACGAGGCATCGCAGCAACGTTTCACCAGGCAACGACGGTCAACATGTGTTTGTGTCTGAGAAATCGGTTGGAAACTTTCCTCATGTCAGCACGTTGTAGGTGTCGCCACCGGCGTCAGCCTTGTGTGAATGCTCTGAAAGGCTAATCATTTGCACATCACAGCATCTTCTTCCTGTTGGTCACATTTCACGTCTGTAGCACGTCATCTTCGTGGTGTAGCAATTTTAATGGCCAGTAGTATGATTATCATATGAATACTTTTATAAAAGGATAACATTCATATTTAATTTCTCAGGCATGCTCCACATACATCTCCACACTATCGGCCTACAGAGTCATAGTGCACCTAATCTTGCTGTGAATTAATATAGTCCAGTTAAGCTTGTAACTAATTTCCCCTTATTAGAGAGGGCGATGAACCAAAGATTTACAGCACTTTGCTGTTGGAGAGCAGTAAACCACTTGACGTTAATAACATTTCTCTACTTACAACTTCTTTACAAGTTTTTCATCTTCAGTATAAAATCGGACGGCGGGTTGATAGTTCATCAGATAACTGCTGCAGCTCATGTGCATCTATAGTTCTAAGAGTTTCAAATCAGTCACATATATTTCAGACACTGTTCAGAACTGTCGAAATGTATATTTTCTTCCAGTATAAAATAAATTTCGTCATTTTAGTAGATGTTCACGACTCTTTTTTGCTGCGTCGCCTGAAACATGAATCTTGCTTATAAGGAATACTTACTCAAGGAGCTGGGTACTTAGACTATCAATCGAAGTTTCTATCACGTATCAAGAGGTAGTTCCCACTAATCAATGAAGCTAGCAGAGAAACAAACTTTCTGGGAACTGTGGTTTCGTACAAAAGTACTATTGTGTTTAAAAACCCCTTTTTTCCAGTATATGGATCGGTAAAGGCTTAGAGATGTTGTCGCTCCGCTAAAAAATTGTAATTTCTCTAATTTAAGGTCATTAAAGTGACCAACAAAAAGTTGATTGTGGCGTTTTATGTCTCAAACAGCTCAGCGTTTCACCGTGGACAAGCACTGTGTTGTATAAAACAGCTGAGATGAACTATAGGTCGCTGAAGCCTTTTTATTATGTTCTGAGAGTTGACAATATTGTACCTATTATTACTTCTAAACCTCACAATGGAAGATCACTACTTTCGATTCGCACAGAAACCAAAGGGAAGAAAAGTCGTGAAAACAACGAAGAAGATGACAATTCTGCCGGAGCTGGTGTTACCGTCTATTCAGTAAGTAAGAGGAATGACTTCAGCGATTGTAGTGTATTTTAAGTAATTATGAAGATTCATTACTTGAAGTTTATGGACTTTTCATTTTGTATGGAGACATATTCCAGTAACTTACAAAGCATAGTAGCCCAACAATTGAAATGTGAGCTCGCAGTTTTGGTTTTGTGATTACAGAAAAAAATTTAACTGCTTCAATGTGTCTCACATATAACATTTTGTTGGACACTGTTACCTGAGTTAATCAAAAAATTAAGAGTTTACAAGGCAGATGTCGCATTAAATCGAAATTTTGTAGATGCGGGGAAGTAAACAGACCTCCCTCAAGCTAATGTACAAAGGCATTCATATGTCTTAGAGCTACATGCTACAGGCAAGAAAGGAACTGTATAGATAATTATCACTTTAAGATGCTTATGAGGCAATGATATAAATAATAACATTTATTATGTGTTATTTTATTGGTGCGTCAGATCCTACCTTCATTTAAATCTTACGTTGTAGATGTGACGAAATGGGGACGATAAAAGCCAAAGGAATGTCGTATGGTCGCTAAGATTCGCAGTATACGTTACTGGTCTGGTGAAAAACTTCGGAACTTCCGTGAAACTGTTTTCTGGTGACTTTGTTGTACGTAGGAAAAGATGGTCTAAATGCCAGAAATCTGTAATGGAATGAAGGAGGAGCTGCAAAGGGTCAGTGATGGATGGTCAGTGAAGGATGCAGGGATTTACATTTGACCCTGACCGCTTAGAAATGTAACTGAGCATAAAGATGCGGAAAGGCCGACTGTTATTCAATTTCGCTATTGGAAATAAACCACATGAACAGCAAAAAGTCCAAAATCAAGCATCCCTTACGATCTAAGGTGCAACCACTTCATAACACTACCGACAGCAACACCATGTGTCACACAGATTTCTTAAAAGCTGAAAGAAATACAATGAACGAAAGAAGGTAGCTTTCAAAACGATCGTTTAACTGATTCTTCGGTATTGCTTGTTAGTAGTGGTGTCTTCTGAGGTATAAAAATGAGAGGAGATATGGAAGATTGAAGGAAACGTGACGTGTTTTGTCATGAGTCCGTTTAGTATACGCGAGCGTATTATGGAGTTGATCATGAATCTTTACTGGCTGAAAGTACATGAGAGACATTATGCTTTATTGCTGAAAACAAAGAGCTACAGGCTTACTTCTACTACATACCTCTTGCGCAATGATAAAAATGGTAAGACAGTCGTCGTTGAACTGAGATTTAAAGTGATTCTTGCAGTTCACAATTGGTCAGCAGCGTGGGAAATGGGTATATGGGGGGGAGGAGGAGGAAGATGGAGCGTGATAATCGTATTCGACGAACTTTCTGTTACACACTGAACGATGTTTTGCAGAGTAGTTGGGTAGATGCACGTACGCTATATTGCAAAAAATTTTAATTTATCGAGTAACAATTGGGTGTTATCAGTGTGGACTGTGTTGCTCATTCTCTAGTGTTTTTTGGTTATTGTCTTGCCAGTTAAGTACTAGTGAGGAGATGGAATTGTAGTTTACTCCATGAGTGGGAAAATTTTTAAGATGACTTCCTGAATGACTCTCATGAACTGAGTATTAAGCTTAATATCCTGGATCAGTTATTGTGAACACCAGGGGGAAAGTGCTCATATTGGAGGAAGAAGAATACGAATATGATACTACTTTTTTTAAAAAAAGACTGTGACGAAAATGTGGGGTACCAGCTGGCTCATTAATAGAGGACTTTTGTAGGTTCTGGCTCATTTATCCCCAAGCAAAAATCTACATAAATCACAAAATCCCTCGAATGTCCTCAGAATTTCATGATTTATTTCGTATTTGTCTTAGAAAAATAGCCCGGAACTTACAAAAGTATTCTACTTTCTTGCGGCTCATACATCTCAGTCCTGAGAAAAACAAATAAGTAAATGAAAAGGGAAAAGACCAGTTCACTATAATATCTATGTTATATATTATTTTTGTTTTATTTTGTATTTTTTAAATTCATATGTTTTCAATTCATACTTTTTTGTATCCTTTAATGATTCTAGGAAGAATATTTACCCACCCTGAGATTCTATACATAATTTTCTTTTCAGATAAAGTAAGTGAGATAAAAGTATTAATGGAATTCACATTAAAAATTCCACATCATGAAATTCATTATTACTATTTTTAAATTTCTTCATTCCCTTGTATCCCAATTTAGTGCCTCCACCTTCAAAAAATTGAAAATCCCAATTAGTTATTGTTTACAAACATCTGTCTGGTAAGATAATCTTAAACTCGTTATTAAGCTCTTTACAAATTTTCTACCCACGTCTAGTATTCAGATATTCGCAACAAGTAATGTTATACAAGACATTTACCTCCAGCTCACTAAATTTTTTTAAACAAATTAGAATTGCCTGCATTACTGAGCTTCTTGATTAATGGCTCCATATATATAGAAAAAGTTTTATTAATAAATTTCAGCAAAACCTTCAGGCTCACGAAGGAAACTCTCGAGGGGTTTTCAGCTTCTCTCACTCTTCTGTTTCTCATCTATTCTCCCTGCGGGGATTTTAGAAGTCCTGCTCGAAGTCCAAGTCCACTGCCGTGTCGTGATAATCCAGCGGCTTGATGATAGCTGCCCCTTCGTGAAATTGTTACCCAACATTTTAAATTGAGGTGGCAGTACTTGGATAGCAGCGGCTTAATGGAGCAATTACGATGATTTGCAACCCAAATGGCTCTGAGCACTATGGGACTCAACTGCCGAGGTCATTAGTCCCCTAGAACTTAGAACTAGTTAAACCTAACTAACCTAAGGACATCACACACATCCATGCCCGAGGGAGGATTCGAACCATAGCGGTCTCGCGGTTCCAGACTGCAGCGCCTAGAATCGCATGGCCACTTCGGCCGGCATTTGCAACCCAGTTCTGAGGCGTCCGCCAGTTCCCAGCATGGGTGCCTCACCGGCACAGTTTGCTTATATAGAGCTAAGTGGTGTACAATCCACATACTAAAACATACTACTTCCTTCAATTTATATTGGGTACAAATACGAGTACATGATTTCTCTGCATTAATGGCTTCTTCAGAAGAGACCAATTGTAAACAACAAGTAAATATGTATGTGAACACCCAAATTAATATTAAAAAAGAATATTTTACGTGAAAAACGACGTATATTTGAAATGGGATCTTTCTGACTGCGCTTTAACCAAAATCAAACGCTTCGAAGTACTGGGTCAGGGTTTTAAGTACACATCACTCACGATTTCACAAACTTTATTTTCATTAAAAGAAACACAGAGAAACAGTTTCTGAGATTGGCAACAATTATACTAAACCGCAATTAGGAAGGAGACAACAGTTTGGATATAGGGCCTTTAATCAGATTGTTACTTTTTACAGACAAGCCTACAAACTGGAAAATTATTAACGTCAAATTTTGAGTAAATATTATTATCAACCGGCCTCAGTGGCCGAGTGGTTCTAGGCGCTACAGTCTGGAACCGCGCGACCGCTACGGTAACAGGTTCGAAACCTGCCTCAGGCATGGATGTGTGTAATGTCCTGTTAGGTTTAAGTAGTTTTAAGTTCTAGAGGGGCTGATGACCTCAGAAGTTAAGTCCTATAGTGCTCAGAGCCATTTGAACCATTTTATTATTATCATTTAAACCATAGACTGTATGTATTTTAACAAAGGGCGCAGCTTGGGGGAACAGTAATGGGAGCAAACAAGTCAAATTCGGTTTTCCATTACCTTTTACAAGAACGTTACAAACTTGCCCCACTGAGCCGGCTCAACATTTAAACAAACGTGGAACTAAAGTGTAACGGCCTGAATTTTAAAATAAAAAAAAATGAAATTTAAGGTCTAGGCCGCTTCTATATCCCCAGAGAGAAATAAATTCCTGCTCCGTAGCTAACCTTAGAATTCAACGAATGATGAAATAAATTTAATATTTGGCGGTATCAAGGAACTCTGCCCCATTCAAGATCTGTCACAACATACTGCTAGAATGTTCAGCAGAGGAAAATCCTTTAAGCATGAAGTTTGAGCTAAGTAATGTAGATTATTTGCTTTTGCTCTTACAACATTAAATAGAACCCAAAAGGGCGACGACCCGCCAAAATAATAATAACTAAAAGCAATCTGTTTCCATCTAGACACCACACCTATGAAATACAGTCAGCTGTGGCAAAACCAAGCACGAGGTCCCAAAAGCTAGTGCCGCTACATCCCCCGTCATTAAAGAAAGGGTGGGTGCTACATTAAATAAACTACTAAACTAAATGAGTGAGCAGTTCACAATAAGAGTAGCTTCGCGTAGTAATTAGAAAAAAAGAACGTGACCAAGTTTAAAAACATATAACACTGTTAAATAAAGAGGTACCAAACTAAAATAGAATACCTGTCCTCTTACATCCTTAGAATGCGAAAAGCAGCAATTACATAAAGGGCTTACGAGATTACAATTATGTAGGTTTAGGAGAGGCGACCACCACTGACCGCTTAGGCCATTAGAAAGTGGAATACAGCAGTTGCATCAAACATTTAACAAATTACAATTACATAACCTGGCGTGTGGCGACCTCTTCAGCGAAAATGAGGCAGGTTGGCGTTGCATGTAGAGGAGCAGTTGCGAAGACAGTACGGTCCCAGAGTCCCATAAGGCGGCATACCATGCTATTTATAACGCTGGAGTCGCCAAAAGGTGCGTCTAAGTCGAGACCACCACAGCAGTCACAGCCCTTATATATAAACCCGATGCACGCATTGTTAACGACCCAAGTGTCTGTGAGTCTTTAGCGTCTGGGAGTCTTTAGCATTTGAGATTTTTGTGTCCAAGCTTTTAGCTTTGGAGTTCTGAATATTCGAGTCTCTCAAGTTAATGCGCGAAATAGTAAACTTAATTGGAAGCCGGCCTCATTAAAGGTATATTTTTTTGACTTTCGATTATTATCGGGCATAAGTATGACTATGCATCATACTTAATTATACCAAAAATGCAGTGTTCATAAAAACCGAGTTAAAGGAAAAACTATAGTGTCCCAGATTTCCAACAAAGTACCACGAGTGAGCCGTATATCGGATTCTCTCTGGACAGTAATAATAATAATAATAATAATAGTTTATACTTATTAGTATTTAAGGGAATAATTTTCAACGGACAAAACATCGTGCTGTGTTAAATGAAACCTGTGACCTTTGAAGGAATTAATTCGGTGTACGTGGGCTACGTATATCAAAGCTATCAATTGATTTTGAAACGCGATTCGGCCGCCTAGTAACTGTTTATGAGCATGTTTGGTGGCAACCGCTAAGCAACGCAGTTCTCCGATAGTAATAATTTGTTGAAATATTGACTGCAATGACAGATAGTGTTGTGTCGCCTCGCTTTCACGTATCTCGTCGAGGTGAAGAATACTGGCTGGGCACAGATAAAGGACGTTACACTTTCCCTGATCGTGAAAGTGCCAGTAGGTAGCAATAGGAGACGTAGCAAAAGGCGTGGCAACGTGGAGCCCGAAGGTAACAAATCAACAATACACAGTTTATACACATGATTTTTTGTGAATTATTAGTGACTGTATACAAACGAAGTAACCATTCGTGTAAACTTGTTCGTTGGGTTGTTGGTTGGGTTGTTTGGGGAAGTGATCAGATAGCGAGGTCATCGGTCTTATCGGATTAGGGAAGGACGGGGAAGGAAGTCGACCGTGCCTTTTCAAAGGAACCATCCCGGCATTTGCCTGGACGATTTATGGAAATAACGGAAAACCTAAATGAGGATGGCCGGACGCGGGATTGAACCGTCGTCCTCCCGAATGAGAGTCCAGTGTGCTAGCCACTGCGCTACCTCGCTCGGTAACTTGCTCGTGTTACATGTTGTCTGCCTTCGAGAAACTACTCCCGAAGTGACAGGAAGGAAGTACTACAAAGAACTGAAAGCGATAGACCTCGTGACGGAGGGAGGCACACATACAGGTGTTATGAAAGATACAACACCTAAAAGTGTATCGAAATAATTGACAAGCTTACCGTTTTAATTGATATTTAAAAATTGAGTCATAGCTCATTGTGCTTCAGTTAAATGTATTGTAAGAGCTGGTGTATGACTACGGCAAGTTTGCCGCGTTGTCAATTGATATTGTACCTAAGACAGTTTTTGGGTGTCGTGTATCTGTAGTTGTTCAAATGGTTCAAATGGCTCTGAACACTAAGGGACTTAACATCTGAGGTCATCAATCCCCCTGAACTTAGAACTAGTTAAACTTAACTAACCTAAGTATATCACACACATCCATGTCCGAGACAGAATTGGAACGTGCAACCGGAACGGTCACGCGGCTCCAGACTGAAGCGCCTAGAACCGCACGGCCACAACGGCCGTCTCTGTAGTTGTGTTAGTGTTTATTGTTAATAATTTTTAGTATTTGACCATGTCAACGAAGGCCTATAGGTTGAGAGGATATGAACGATGATATGACTGAGTAACAAGGAACTTAGATGGATGATAACGGAATAGAAAAGTATTTCCTGAACAGATGAATCGGGCAGGAGAATTAGAATCATCGAATGGAACCGGAATAGACTCGTTGTTTGCGACGGAAACGACTGAAAGTAACACTGTCGCAATATCATTTACCCATAGTGATTCCACTGTATGAGTCAGAAGAATGTGTATACCTACAAATGAAGAAGGATGGATATTCTGTCTGACTTTTTAATTATTCAAGGAGGAGATGGCACGGACTAATGAGAAACGGAAGGTACAAGAACAGAAACAATCGCAAGAATGGGATTAAAATTATCAAAAATTTAATGTAGAGATAGTCCGCCCCAATAGCTCAGTGGTCAGAGCGATGGACTGTTATGCCAAGGGGCCTGGGTTCGATTCCCAGCTCGGTCGGAGATTTTCTCCGCTCAGGGACTGGGTGTTGTGTTGTCTTCATCATCCCCATCGACGCGCAAGTCGCCGAAATGGCGTCAACTAAAAATACTTGCACCGGGCGTCCAGTCTACCAGACGGGAATCCTTAGCCACACGATATTTCCATTTCTCAGGAGGGGATATTAAAAGCTAATCGGCAACGGGAGGTACAAGAACGAAAACACAGGCAAGAAGGGCGTCAGAAAGACCGACAATTTAAGGAGGAAATCAAACCGGCGATTGAATATTTAGAGCCTCAAAATAAGGAATTCGACAAACTGAGACTGGACTTGAGGTCAGCAAGGCGTAAACAGTTACATTACGGGGATCGGTAAATTCTTTAGAGAAGGATGTGAAAGAGATACATAAAGAGTAATCTAACGTGTCGGATAGAACAGATGATCTATCGATTAAAGTAAAAGACTTACAGTTAACGAGCCAAAAGTATGTTAACAATTATTTAATGGGTCAGACGAAAAACATTGAGGAAGAAATGTCCGAGTGGATAGAGACCAAACCAGAGGAAGTACAATCTCAAATACAGAGCGCTGTAGAATGAGTCAGTAAATCGATCAAGCAGGAATCGCCGATACCAGAAATCATCGAAATCATAGAAAAATTTAAAGCCGAGTTTCATAATGTTAAAGAAAAGATAATCTCAGAAATTACCGCTTGGCAGACTGAAGTTCAACAATCGATTATCGCGTATGGAAGGTGCGTCAACTGAGCTACAGTCGCTGGATAAGTTGTCCGATCAACGTTCACCGATAAGTATCAAGATAAAGAAAGGAGGTGGAACAACTGCGAGGAGAAATCAGTCAGCAGTAGTGAAGATTCAGATTATGGAAATGGACATTTTGACCGTCTAATTTCAGCTTCATCGGCAAAGGTTGAAAAATTACGGCGTGTATCAAAAAGAATCATCGATTTAAAATAATCATAGCTATTATGTTATTTGAGATATATGAGTGAAAAACGGCTAGCTGAAGCCTGCAAGTTGCCTTGTTGTACAGGACCAAGAGAGGCACTTCTGCGATGTACTCAAAACGTTGCAATTTTAAGTTGTGGTCAGAAAAATGTTCCGTGATTTAGTGAGCACATTACGTCAGAGCTAACTGAGGTCGAATGTGGGCAAACTGTTGAAGCTCCTGCCTCTGGCATGGATATGTGTGATGTCCTTAGCTTAGTTAGGTTTAATTACTTCTAAGTTCTAGGCCACTGATGACCTGAGAAGTGAAGTCTCATAGCGCTCAGAGCCATTTTCTTGAAGCTCCTACGCCGGGTGCTTCTGTAACCAAGTGTTATGTGGCAGTTTATCGCAGACTATCATGCAACCTATTTTATATTGTAATGTAAACATACCATTAGTCAGTATAGTAGATCTTTTAACGCTGCATGTAAACTGCAAATTACTGCACAACTAATTACTTCTTCTCTTCTTTTCCTTTTATTATAGTTATTACTTTCTGCAGACTTCGGAGCCCTTTGTAGCTGTCTCGGGACGTGGAAGAAAACTTAAAAGAACCAGAGAGTTATTAACTTGTTCAGTTCTGAAAGCAGTCCTTCCAGGCAGTCAGAGGACAAAGACTTCACCATGTCCCATCTCCGTACAGTCGGTGCCTCCGGGGCAGCCTGATTGCTATAACCTACTTTGTGCGAGACACTACGAGGAATTCTTTCAGGAATGATAAAAAACCTGAAACCTGGTGCAACACTCAGAAAAAGAGAGCATGGGATCAGCCATTTTTCTGCGGCCATGCCACGAAAGAGGCCATTCCACGACAGAATGTTCATTTAAATCAATGTAACAGGGACTCTGACTGGCTAATCATAATTTGCTATTTCGGTAGCAGGCAGTTTTTCCCACACGTGTCTACATGCGAGCACTTTGACTGGTCAGTGTTACAAACCTGTCATGAAGTGGTACCACGATTGGTTAATCAAGACAAAAACTGTGAGACTGGGAATCTGCTAAAATTTCTTGTAAACTCATTTTTGGTCTGAACTCTCAAGGCTTGCTGCAGTTGGCTGGAGAGTTTTCTATGCCGGCAGAACGAGCGAAGTTTCGAAGTGTGAAGTGAGAGGATATTTCCTACCGGGATGTCGAAGACTAGGTATACGATGCCGAGGCATCACAGACAGGGAGGCCGCTTTCTTAGGGTACAGTACAGAGGGCGAATTGGAATCATAATTTCTAGCCATTACTGACGCCGTCTTCCACATTCACGCCGTATACGAGTTATAAGGATAAGCCGGCGCTGCTGTCGCTAAATCAACTGGGATATGAGGCAAGTTTACTCACATTAGGATTTAATTGGACGGTTGTGACTTCACAGCCAGCTAATTGCTTCCATCATGCACTTTGGCTATACTACCAGTGTTCATACATTTTCTTCTGTGTTCTTTCTTTAAACCACTAACCGAACTCACAGTCACTGGCCATTCCATGATAGAGTGCCAAAGCCATATTTCGTAATCTAAACCATTTTATCTGCTTATTAAATGTATATACACCGGGTGATTATAATTAAACTTTCCCTACTTAACACGTTATAACACGGAATCTAAACACTGTACGAGTCCAGATTTGGAGTATTAATGTTCAGAGTACGGGGTGGATGATTATCCATGCGTCACAGCGTCACCGTGCAGCTACAACGATGGCCATCAGGTGACGTGACCACTCATCGTTATTCATAGTGTCACACATCTGACCAGTTACAGTGGACTTGATGACGTGTCGACATGAGCTTTGACAAAACGAGCAGGGCATTATTGGTGAAGCTCTGTTATCAAAACAACAGTAATACTGCAGCTGCACTTCGAGAATAACGCCGGCTGAAAGGATTGCAGCAAGGTCGTCTTTCTCCACCTGCTGCGCGGAGCATAATGAAGTTCGAATCAACTGGAGAACTGGGCATCGCTCCGGGAAGAGGCCGACGACCGGTTGCACCACAGGTGTTTGATGAAATCGCTGTTGCTATGGAAGACAACGCTGCGCGCAATTCCCGATCGTGAGGCAGTGCGTGTGCTGTGTCACGACAGTTGAACGTCCCATTGTCCACTGGACGGAAGGTGCTTCGAACTATTCTGAAATGGTATCCGTACAAGATCCATATTGCTCAGCAGCTTGCACCATAGGACTTCGCTCTCCACATTCGGAAGGGCGAACGTTGACGCAGGCTAGCCCTGGACCGTCCTGTAGACAGATGAAGCTCATTTTTGTCTGATAGGTGAGGTGAGTACACATAATTGCCGAGTGTGGGGATATTCACCACTAGTCATTGTGCATGAAGTTCCTCTATATTGTGGACGCGTCACCATATGGTGTGGCTCACGGCTACGTCCATCTTTGGCCCATTCTTTTTTGAACAGGTTGATGCTCAAGGACCAGAGACGTGCAGTGTGACTGGTCACCGTCACTGCGATGTGCTTCGCCAGCATGTCATACCTGCCCTAGACAGAGAAGCATAGAAGGAATTATGAGCCGATCGTTTCCAAATGCTGGGTCCGCACGATCACCCGATCTCACTCCCTGTGATTTCTGGTTTGGGGGCTACCTGAAGGATAGGGTTTACCAGGGAACATTCACATAAGTGCTGATCTGAAACGCAGCATACCAAGACAGGTAGCCAGCATACCTACGGACATTCGTCGTACTGCTGCGCAGAATGCAATCCTGCACTTTCACACTTTTCTGAACACTGATGGGCTCCATACTGAGCCCCTTTAGTAAAAGTAATGATGTCAGTATGGAATAGTAGGATTACCGTAGCAGCACTGATTCTGCGTTATTTCTCTTCCCCATGTCCGGACATTAATGCTACCAAGTTTGGTCCTCGTACAGTTATTAGTTCCCGTGTTATAACATGTTAAACAGGAAAAGTTTAATTATAATCACCTAGTATTTATTTCGGTGAGTATCTCCTTTGTTTGAATCTATACGGTAGGAAACCAAGTTGTTATAGGTACCACTAATTTCTTTTGTAGCTTTTGGAATGAAGTGCATTGGTCAGATGAGTTTTCGCATTGTTTTCCACGTAAGGTCCAGCTTACCTCCTAGGAGTGAAAACGTGTACAGGTTCAGTAATGATTTGGCAGCCATATCGTGGAATTCAATGGCTAGCATGGTTACTCTGCAAGGTCGCATCACTGCCAAGGATTGTGAGGCCGTTTTGGATGATCAGATCGGTTCTATGGTACAATGCTGCTCCCCCATGGTAAAGCTTTGTTCCAAGACGGCACGGTCCCTGTTCACATAGACTGCATCGTCTAGGACGGGTCTGTGAAGTCGAGCCTGAATGTTTGCATCTTCCCTGGCCAGCACAGACACTATTTTTCAGTATTATTAGGTTGTTGTGGTTTACTTTGAAGAGAAATGTGCGGGATCAATATTCAGCTCCATCGTTGTTGCCTAAACATGACACTAATTTGCAGGACGAATGGTGTAAGAATCCTTGTAGTCTTTTCGCGACGGCCTAAATGAATAACACGTTCTCGGTTTTCTAGCCGTGCCAGTTCGAATAAAATCCTGGAGCTTTCGATGGCAGTATTGATGCTGCTAGAAAACCGATAACGTTTTATTCATGGCGTAAGAATCCCTCCGAAATTAAACAGGACGTGTATTTATGCACTGCAAGACGGCTGGAAGCTGCTTTGAGTGCCATCGAGTTTCCTACATCCTACCAGACATAATAACGTGCTGTGTTTTTGTTGTTTCCATATTGTCGTCCACCTCTGCGAAAAGAAGTAGAGCATCACCAGAGAGTATTCAACGCCAAACTCTTTTGAATTACTTACTGTAGTTACCTTAATGTGTGAGCCTCTCGATTTGCGTTGATCGTTCGGCGTCTTGTCAATAAAATCCACCCAGAGGACACTCTTACAATCCCAAAAATTCATAACATGAGTTTCCATTTTGACAGAGTTTTCTTTAATTTTTTGGATGATTGGTGATAATGTCACTCTTGTTATTGGAACTAGTTTCTAGCTTGAAGTGAAACATCTTGTCCCCTCACGAATAACCATCTGATCGATAAAGACAACATGAGCTGTGTGATATGTGAATAAGGAGATATATTAGAGATAGAAATTTGTGACTCCTGCCTTGCAATATTTTCGTCTTCGCTGAATCCAAGTCGTTGGTGAAGAGTGACGACGTCCACATCCTTTTTTGTGTTTAACAGCATCTCGCACCACGCCCTCAAATTTGTTTCGTTCATTACTGCGTAACCAACCACACTATTTAATTGATGATAAACGTTTGCAGGCATCTACTGACATACGCACACACACACGCACACGCATACGCACACATGGACGCACTACCCACTGTATCACATAAGTGTGGCGGTCATGATTGACTGTAATGGCAACGCAAATAAAACCAAGTAACAGAATGAGTTTGGTGAACTATAATATGCACTGATTGAGAACAAATCACAGATAAACAAAACTGTTAGGAAAAGCAGTACGAATTCTCATTAACCTATTACCTTACGGCTTAATACAACTAAAGCACCTACAAAACTAAATACCACGTCTCTTTCAAAATTTTAGAAACAAAACCGTTAAACAAAGTTTCTGGAAGGAAAATTCGTAAAATAAAGCGACAGCAAATGGTTAAATATAGCGAATTTTAGAGGTGGCACACCATTCTTTCACTTTAACAACATTGCCAGACAGATTGCTATTCATATTTTAGGTGTTGATCTCGGTTTTTCCCAGTACCACGTTTCGTATGTGTGGTTTAGGACCCTTTTAAACGAGGAAATTTTGGGCAGAATGTTCATACGACTGAATGTGTTGCCTGTAGGGAACTTGCACCCGAGGGGCCGTAGTGGAGGCGACAAAGAATAGGTGGAGAGATGGATTGCGGGCTATAAATGCTGAGTCCAGCAACCTGGCTGTACAAGTGATTCTGGGAAGTAGCAGTCTGTGGATTGCACCTGCAGAGTGACTTCGGGCCATGGTACTCACCACTTTTCACTTAGGATCAGAGCGTGCCTTTGTGCAAAATTCTTCAGTGCGGAGGTGGCCGTTTGGCGGAAAGTGGGTGGTTGAAGCCATTTAAGAGAGACTACTGTAATCTGAGTTTCTCTGAAAATGGTGGACAGGTCACAAAACTCTGAGCATTCTCATATCAGAAGCTGTGATGATATGGTGAAAGCATCTGGTGCACATGGAGACAAAAGTGTAGCTCCTCTAACACTAGGGAGTAGCCAGGTTATTTTAGCGAGCGGCAAAATCACATATTTCATGATCACAACTCTGGGAAGCTTAACAACCTTCTTTCAGAAACTGGAGATTGTTGGCCTGGAAAGACTAGATCTCTTCACAAACAAGGAATTGTGGTACCGTCTAGGTAGGCGTTTATTGCGTAAACATGGTCACAGTTACCGTGAGAACGACGTCTCCGAATTCTAACATCTTTTTTCGGAGCAGAGAGATTTTGAGTCACTGTTTGCCTCCTCTGAGGATATGCAGCTTGGGAACCCCGATGCTGTGTCTGGATTGACTACCAGGCCAATAGAACAATCAAGAGGGTTGATTTAGTGACTAGAGGCTGGTTCAGATGGCTCTGAGTACTATGGGGCTTAACATCTGAGGTCATCAGTCCCCTAGAACTTAGAACTACTTAAACCTAACTAACCTAAGGGCATCACACACATCCATGCCCGAGGCAAGATTCGAACCTGCGGCCGTAACGGTTGCGCGGTTACAGACTTCAGCGTCTAGATCCGCTAGGCCACTCCGTCCGGCTTAGTGAGTAGAGGATAGTTCGATTGGTTTGTATAATGTGGAGATGGTTTAGATTTTGCTAATTTGGCTCCCGTACCTAGGCTTGGTGGAAAGTGGATGTGATATTTTGTCTTCTTCGTCCTCTGCTCCTGGCCTGGTGGAGAACCTCAAGTCCTTCCCTAGTGAGTGAGACTTGTGGTCTGCAACTTGTGGTGGACTTAGAGCCAGTGGCAGTTTCCAACTGTACCGGGAGTGGAACTGCATATCATCTCGGACATAATATGTGTCACCGCCTGATGTTTGACAATTCCAGCACACAACGTTTGGCAATACCAGCGAATGGATGCATCTCACACTGAAATCTGCCTGGATTCCAGGACTCTGATAGGGAAGTTTCCTAACATTCAGAAGGCTAATCAGCGTAGTTTACAAATCCTCGTGGGCGCTTCAGAACATTACAGCTGCCGCAACGGGCTGCTCCTCGCCGACAGCGTGTCGCTTTTGCTGCCGCCTGAATCAAGGTGAAAGTGTAAAGTATTGCTGCACCGGCGTAGGGTTGTTAAATGATATTCATAGCCCATTGGCCTCCTTTTCTCCGTGAACCATAGTTTGTGGTATACTTGATCATAGTAGATTCCATTTGAATTGAATTGGACCTCACATTGGATTCAAGTAATCAAAGTCAGTTTGTGTTGTAAGAGGGATTAAATCAGGAGAGAAAATCTGTAGTTTCCATCCCAATATATGCTTTTCCAATCAAGTACGATCCCTTTTCTGATTTGTGTCTGCCATTTTCTTTTTGTAAGATTGATCAGCTCATTGTAGTTATAAAAGGATGAAAAAAAATCGTCATTATCTTTGTAAACTTAAACACGCCACTTTTCTCATTCATACTCCCTCAGCTGTTCACTGTCTTTATTTTATTGCGGTGATAAATCGATACACCAGCAATTCGAGGTTCAGTCTTATTAAATTAGTCAATTGCAATATTAATTTGAGTTCATAAAGTGGCTGCAGACCTAGAGAACAAAAGTGCCATGAGTAAATTCACTAATTCCTATATAAAAACTAAGGTGTAGCTCACGATTACAAGGTGATTGAGAAGATAATGCTTTTCTTTGTGTAATGATAATAGCATTTAGCAACACTCAAGACATAGATTTAAGATTAAAGCAACTGACAATTTTCAGATTGGTGTGTGGTCTGCAGTACCACCTAATAGGGAAGAATTGACAGTATCTTCGAGCTCCTGCTCTTTTACTAGTAAGAGTAACCTACACATATTCACACACACACAACCAGACACCCAAACGTAAACGAACGTGGGATGAGCGAGGCGATTAGTGAATATCGATTATCGAAAGTAATTACCATCAGCTACACAGGCAACTCGTTTCGATAAACGATACGTATTCACTAATGAAGGTCGCTGCCACCGCGAGAGCGTACGTTTGAGCGTCCGTATGGTTGTGTCCGATATAGATAACTCCTACTAGAAAAAGTGCAAGAGCTCGAAAGATAGGGGTATCTTTTTTCTATTACATTTTTCTCTATGTCTCGCACCAGTCCTCTATAAATGAATGGTTGCCATTCCCTTACTTTACGTACCGTTCAAAGAACATTATTTCTCATTCTAAAGTTTAGTTGGATCCTGAAATTGGCGATACGGAGTGGGAGCGCCGTCGGAGGGGCGATACTAGCTAATCTATAATGAGAGTCACGATTTTTGTTTTTGGTTGATGAGTCTTCTGACTGGTTTGATGCTGCGTGACATGAATTCCTCTCCTTTGTCGACGTTTTCATCTCAGCGTAGCACTTGTAACCTATGCCCCCAATAATTGATGGGTGTATACCAATCTCTGTCTTTCTCTACAGTCTATGCCTCTGCAGCTCCCTTTAATACCATGGAAGTTAATCCCTGATGTCTTAATAGATGTGCTATCATCATTTCACCTTCATATTATCAGTGTTTTCCATACTTCCTTTCCTCGTCGATTCTGTGGATAACCTCCTCATTCCTTGCCTTATCCTCCGAATTTTCAAGATTCTTCGGTAGCGCCCCACCTCACATGCTTAGATTCTCTTCCCTTTCGGTATTCCGCCTGTCCGTGTTTCACTGCCATACAATGTTGTGCTCCAAACGTACCTTCTCAGAAATTTCTTCCTCTAATTTTCAATGTTTGATACTATTAGACGTCTCTTGGCCAGGAATTTCCCCTCCATCAGTACTAGTCTGGTTTTTATTTCCCCATTCCTCTCTCCGTCATAGATTATTTCGCTACCTAAGTAGCAGATTTCCTTAACTTTATTTATTTCGTCATACCAATTCTGTTGCTAAGTTTCTTACTTTTCTAATTTCTGTTAATTCCCATTAATTTCGTCTTTCTTCGACTTACTCTCACCTCAGGGGCTCAGCATTCATCTGCAGGGCACGGGCTAGGCGACACCGGATAGCCTATGGACTGGTAAGGGCCGTCGGTCCCCTGACATCGTAAGCTCTGGGCATGCTTCAGCGACCACCGTGCGGCGCGGCGGTGGAACTTTGCCTCTCTCAGGGAACGGGTACCTTGGCTTGACCGCCCAGATCGCGAGGACGGAATAAACCTCTATAAAACCCCTTCAATGATGCGCGTTGATGGGCTGCACGGCTATTTAGATGGAACAGTCGTTAGCGGGCAACTTCTGGGGAATCTGCGTCACAATCAGTTGTATAACGCTTACTCAGGCACGCTGGGCTCTGAGTGGACTTTAATGTCTCTAGCAGCTCTTAGGACCGAGACGGAGCCGTCGAAATCATCTTCTTCTCCTCCCAGAGGGAAGAGTGTACCACCACTGAGTATTCACACCCATTCATCTAAAAGAATGGGAGAGGATTCCGCCTGATAATAACACTTTTGACTTAAATAACAGGGTTCATGGGGTCGTGAATAACAATGTATTTCTGATGATATAGAGGAAGAGGAGACATCTGAAAAAGTGTCTACCTTCTATATACATAACATTTTACAAGGCCTTGCTGGCAACTCTCTCAACTGCAGTATCCATGTCCACATTTCGGAAATGAAGCAATAGTGGGCATCGAAGGGGATTGTCGATGTTGAGCAACGAAAGCAAAGAAATAATGGAGCTACTGAAATGACTGCGGCCTTCATTGTCACATCCAATTCTCCGAGATTGCTTGAACATATTATGGCGGGGTTCCTTCAACTTCATCTTCGGCCTTTTATTCCAAACCTTATGTTGTACTATAAATGCCAACGTTTCTGCCAAACAGTTATGAGTTTGGGGAGATGAAGTGAACTGTGGGAAATGCTGAAAATCCGCTCATGACTTTTGGTAGTGACTGCCCTTCTTCAGCGATCTGCATTAACTGGTGTGGGAACCACTCAGTTTGGAGCCGAGACAGCCTTGTTTTTGCAGATAAACTCAAAATATAGGAAATCAAAGTCACCAAACGGTACCCCTATGCTAGAGCCAAAACAGAATATAAGGCTACGAAACCCCCTGTCTTTGACACCTCGTATTCTTTCATGGTGCAAGAATCTATTCCCAAGGTTGATACTTACATGCAGACGACGTCTAGTGTGATCGTATTGTCTGCAGGCACCTGTAATTACACATGTACATGCAAGGGAAAGAAGAGTAAGGACAAAGCAATTCAGTCAGCTGCAACAGGAAAGACCAATAACAGTTCTGCAGTAATCATCCAGGAGGCTCGCGAAAAGTAGAGTGTTTCTCAACGCCCCCTTTCCCCATCATTCTCGATGGGACAGAGTGTAGGGAAAGGATCCCAACGTTCAGGTGAAAAGCTGTCTCAGGCGCCGTCAGATGTCATTCTGGTACAGCTGACTTATGAGGAGGACATAATGAGGTTAGCCGCTTCGGGTCCAGGCAGCCCCTACACTCCCCCTGTCTCTACCAGTGCTTCAGCTCCCCGGTGCAAAGATAGGGGTAAATTGAAACCACACCGACGACATGGTGTCCCTCAGGGCAGTTTTTTAAGCGTTACTCTCTTTACCATAGCAATAAACAGTACCACATCTTTGGTAAGGTTTCGTGTACGGTGCTCATTTGTGGACGATTTTGCTGATTTCTGTTCCTCCTTCAGTGTTGCAATAACGAGCCATCAGTTGCAACTTACAGTGCGGAGGTTAGAGGAGCGGGCTGCAAAGACAGGTTTTCAGTTTTTTGCGGATAGGTGTGTGTGTGTTCATTTTAATCGTTCTCGTCGTGTCTTAATTTTCCTGCCTTTCATATTGGGAATACCATCGTAAATTTTGGAGACAGTTTGTTTTCTGGGCCTCAATTTGATTCAAAATTGTCGTGGTTGCCACACCTGAAAGACCTAAAAGCCAGAACACTGAGGGCATTAAATCGCTTAAAGTGTCTAAGCCACACGTCTTGGCGCGAACACTGGGCGCGTCTCCTCCAGTATAATAGGGATTTCGTACGTTCATGGATGGACTACGGGTGCGCAGCGTAAGGATGAGCCAGGCCATCTTATTTGCTGATCATTGACGCTGTCCAGCATGAGGGGAATTGGTCGGCAACGGGTGCATATTTTACCAGTCCCATACCCAGTCCATGTGCTGAGGTTGCCGACTGTCACTTACCATCCGGCGGCAACTCCTAATGGTGCATCAGGCTTGTGACATACTCGCAGCTCCAACTTCGTCCACACACCATACTGTTGCTCATCCACCCCTTGAACGCCTTTTATCCAACTGTTTACGAGCCACACTGCCATTTGGAATCCGTGTGCATCGTGTGCCGCTCGGTATGGAGCTAGTCCAACCCCGAAATCATGGTTTCTACCATCTGCCGCCCTGGTACTGCAGAGGCCGACCGTCATTTTAGATTTAGTGGATTATAGAAGAGATTGAACTCTTGCTTTTGTTTTTAATTAGCTATTTCTAGACATTTTATAAGAGCACCACAACCAAGCAGCTATGTTTACGGATGGGTCTAAGCCGGAGGATTCCGCTAGTCGCTCTGTCGTTTTCCCAGATCATGTTCGCAAGGTCAGACTGCCTCCAGGATTTACTGTCTTCGACCCAGAATTAAATCTGATCTTGTGCCTACTGGAGCAGATGCGAAGTTCTCCCAGTGTGGAATTTCTTCTCTGTTCAGATTCTTTGAGCGCCCTTTAGTCTGTCCAACGTTTGTACCCAGCACATGAAGTAACCCAGAATATCCAAGACGACCTCCACCAACTACAACGACTGCGGAAGGAGGTGTCTTTCTCCTGAGTACCTAGGGACATGGGAATTACAGGGAACGAAAAGACAGATCGAACAGCCAAGGAGGCTTACCTTGATCCGCAGGTATTTCAGTGTACCATACCCCTGCATCATCTAGCTGTTGAGGTAGAAAGTCATGCGTCAATGTGAAGGCGGGTGGCTGGATGTGATCGACAACATGGCTCGATTAGTAAAACCCGCAACTCGGTCGTGGTGTACCTCCTTCCAGCCACGTCGACGGGACGAGGTTCTCCCTACCCGTCTTCGCGTAGGGCACAGTCCCATAACTTTCTTGCTCCGGGAAGAGGACCCTCCAATGAGTTGTGCCTGTGACGTGCAGATCACTGTGCGCCATATTTTATTGGACTGCGTTTTATTTTCCGATCATCGGGCTGCGGCGTATTTGCCGATGGATCTTCCCTCTTTTTTGAAGTAATGTTCAAACGAATGTCGCTCCAGTTTTAAAGTTTTGTGAATTGTTCAACATTTTTAACAAGATTTTAGGGAGATGTTTTAATGTGTCAATAGGATGCCTGGCTCATCCAAAATTGTTGGTAAGTTGTTCCTGCGCTTTTCTTTTGGCCCTCCTCTGTTTTGTTTTCTCTGGGTTTTAATTTCATGTACGGCTACTTTCCCTTCTAAATGGTTTTTTTGCATGTTTGTTAGAGTGACTGTGTGGTCATTTCGAGTTTATGAGTGCACAACGATTTTAGTTCATCTCCACATTCGTTTATTCTTGGTATATGTAAGGATTTCCTTTTATTTCTGTCTTTGATTTATCCTATGTGTAGTTTGAACACTAGGCCCGCGAGATTACACCTGACTTACACCCTTCTTAATTCGAGCACTTCTTCCTTGGTCTTGTAGTCTTATTGCTCCCTCTTGCATCTTGTACATGTTGTATATTGACCGCCTTTCACTATATCTTACCTTATTTTCCCAGAATTGCGAACATACTCCTACATTTGACATTGCCGAAAGCTTATTCCAGGTCGACATATCCTATGACGATGTCTTGATTTTTCAGGGGTGAAAAGGTTTGGGAACCACTGTGTTAGAGTAATGTGAGCAGCACTTCCTTTGTTGACTGGAGTGTGGGAGTACGGTCGTGTTACTCGAGGCGAACGGTAGCGTGCCCCATCTAACACACCGTGATTCTGCTCAACTGTGTTTACAAAAAGGGGGAACTCTAGCAACCGTTCAGGCTTTTTGCGTAAACACGCTCCCCACTACAGGCACCCCTTCACCCCTTTTGTAACAACGTGCGCGGCTGTGGTCACTGGCGCACAGAGCGCGGTGTGATGCGTTCTCTAATGGCGGCCAGCCGACCTCTCCTCGTTGCCTTCGTGGCTACCGCTGCTCGGTTGCCTCCAATTTCCTCGCCTGTTAATTTACAGCCCCGCTCTCGGCGCTAATATCCACCCAAATTGCGAAACACGCTCGCCACGTGCAAACGTACACCGACTTTTATTATTGCGTACATCCCACGTATAGTAACCAGCAGGAGTGGAGACAGTTTGGTGTTGTATAATGTCCGCCGCGTTTCCTGGCCACTTACAGCTTGAATCGGATGCATTTTTCTTTACTTCCTCTTCGCACGTGAACGATATCTCATAAGGACAATATCGATTGATCTCCGTTCTAAATGTAGTGTAGTATCAGATAGGGAAACAAGCAATATTACGACACATACCTGTGTAAAAACTTTCAGATGAAACCTACAGTTAATAACCTAGGAGATTACGTTCAGACGCTCTTTGTTATACACGGACAGGTCCTGTCAAGTACCAACGTTTGTGCTGAAAACAGTGTGGCTAAACTACAACACACCAATGTCTGTGAGGTGAGCTTTAACATTTGCATCAACTACATTCGCATTTGTAGACTGTAGTCAGCAGCGCAGTGTACAAGATGTCCATAAAGTCATTTAAAGTCTCAAAACTGTTACATCTTCGTCGAATTTGAGTTATGCCATCTGTGAGTATGGAACCTATGAATGGCATTTAGGACCATGTTGATAAACACGATACTGTGAAACGAACTCCATATACAATGGCTATGCTGCAAAGGAAGGTGCAGGGTGTATCGTGGATTAATGTAACAAAACAGAGCTTGTGGTCTAGACGGGACTTCTGAACTGTGTCAGCTGTGTACACCATTTTGTTTTGAAATATAATACAGGTTAAACTAATGACAGTTAGACAAATATTTTTCTTCAGTATAAAAACCGAAAATACTTCCACACTTTTTACTTCCGGAGCGTCTTTGTATAGAGGTTCAGGTACTGCCCTTAAAATACAAGAGATGTGATAAAATGATGAGTGGTCCATCTCACCAACAGGTGTATGGATGAGATGTACCAGTGTACTGGGAGAGATGGACCATATATGTGAGAAATGGGTCAATGGAACTTTCATATTTTTGTTTTGAAAATGTTGTAATGAATTAATTATTCTATTAAACATTTTAATCCAAGGCAATTTTATCATTTAGTATAAGTCTTGACCGAAGATTGGCTTTTCAAATGAGTTGTTGGTTTCATTCACGCACTAGTCTGCCTTTCTCTCACCGAGGCAGTTGCACTTATTACTAAATGTTTGCCATAGTGAACAGGCAACACACTTAATCCTACCGTTACTTTTATTAGTTTCGTAATAGACTTCACTTCAGTCAACACATTCTGCCTCATGTCATTCATCAAACTTATTTTCGTAGTCTTGGTTCAAATGGTTCTGAGTGGGACTTAACATCTGTGGTCATCAGTCCCCTAGAACTTAGAACTAGTTACACCTAACTAACCTAAGAACATCACACACATCCATGCCCGAGGCAGGATTCGAACCTGCGACCGTAGCGGTCACGGGGTTCCAGACTGAAGCTCCTAGAACCGCACGGCCACAGCGGCCGGCTTTTCGTAGTCTTCTACAATGTCTGTACTGGTGAGACTGAATATTTTTTTCTTTTTCCTTTCACATTTTATCCCCCTTCTTCTTTATAGTTTCGATATTTTCAGCATAGTTTAACGCTTTGGATACGGTTGCCGCCTTACTCTTAAAATTCACGATTTTATTAACACAACAACAGGTAAGATTTCTTCCGAAAATTTTGCCTGTGCTGTGCTTGAGGTAGCCAGTTTGGATGTGGTAATCTTGGAAGTTTTAGTTTTAGTAGGAGTGGAGTCTGAAGTTGTGTCAGTGAAGGAGTTTGACTCGTGGAAATAACTCTGCTCTTTTGGTGTGATTGGTATCAGTAGGTGTTTTGATCAGCTTTGAAGTGGTTGGTTGGGGTGAGTACAAGATTCTGCTCTTCCATTAATTACTACAGACTTATCTTCCGACAAATATTCTGTGACTGCGGCCATCTTCAGCATGATTATTCCACATGCGTTGAAGCTAAGTTTAATTATGTACCATCTCTCTCACATTAAAACAAGTGGTCTTTCCCTCCTAAATAACGCTGATTCCAGTTGTCTAGAAGAGATGGACCACCCGATTCCCGCCTGCAGGCAGCAAACGCGGTGGCCATTTTAGGTTAGTTTCATGCCCACTCATTCGTCAAAGTTGCAGTAAGAGCTGCATCGTGATCGAGAAAACTAAACCCTAATGCTAAAATTACGTAACTACACAATAAAATTTTTCGGCTCACCAGAACATAGAATGCGAATTTTCTCCAGATCTATCATAGAAATTACAGCAACCTTTCAGCACGACATTTGTTCATAAAAGAGGTACCTTGCAACTAGCGGAGCTCTCTCCAGGGGCGTATTTGTGAAATATGCCACTGGTCTGTCTCATCCAGTGGTCTATCACTCCCGGACTTACCATAACACTGTGTTATTTGGCGTTTACTACGTATTTTTGTTGAAGTTCATTTTCAATATTCTGTGTTAATAATGTTATTATACTACTACTGCATTTACCGATATCCTAAGTGACAAAAACTGTAGTAAAATTAGTGCTAGTACAACTCCTTCACAATGACTTTGAAATTTCTCGTGCGTGAGCGCGATTAGGTCGCGGAGAGGAAATTAGGCAGCAGATCTTGACAATTTGGAGCAGCTGGGTGCCTTGGCGCGGGCTGCGCTTATTTGGATTTGCAAGGCACTATCAAAAAACATGCAACCGGCGCACTCATTTGTTGACGCTGAACAATATTAGTGTTTTGGCAAAATTTGCGTATGGAGCAGTTTTGCAGCGTTTCGTAGTCGCCGGCCAACCTCTCTGAAAGATAACGATATTCGATTATGCCTTCATCACGAGACTGCAAGGCTCGCGCACAGTCAAGCTAGTATGAAAACTACTGTTGTTTTTAAAGCAAGTCGTTTCGTAACACCTTTGCATTAGCCAACAGAGCTGGAATGAAATAGCTAATATTTAGGTTTTTGAATGTGCTGATAATGAAAACGTTACTTACACTGCAAGATTAGTTCTCATTTTGAAGTTATGATAACTGCTTTCCAAGTCAGAAATTTGCTTGTAGAAGCTTACTCCGTTCAGCACCATAATTGTCAGAAATGAATTCCAAGTAAAATTCTAGGAAAAGTAACTTTTGCACCTTCGGGGATTGTAGCAGTACAGAAGATTTGCCACAAGATCTTAATACTTCCCGTCATCTAATTTCTTAGAAAATTTGTTGACGCTTGAACAGTTTGCGCATCTGGGGACCCACGAAAATACCCTTGTTTATTTTCACCTCACTAAGACGCGGAAATTTCTCACACAAATAGAGAAACGCTTCATCAGTTTTGTAGATGGCCTTAAAGAAGTTTCTCATGAGGCCCAATTTTGTATGAAGAGCATGGAGAATTATGCTCTTGGATTCGACAACAGCTTTGTGCATAGCATTGTGAGATCCTGGTTCAAGTGATTGAGGCTTTGGCCAGTCTTCCCTTTTCTAATGAAGCGTTTTGGTGCGGTTATCCCATAGGTACTGGAAGCAACAGAATTTGGTGTAGCCATGTTGTAGCCCAAGCAATATGCCTAGGACTTTCAGATCCCCGGATATTTGCCGTTTAAACTTGTCGTAGTTCAGTCGCCATAGCGTTGTTTCATGTTATCATACGGTTTTTTCATGTAAGGTGCCTCCGCAATTCGAATCAATGGTAACACGTTGCCATAATGCAGTAGCACACACTAGAGACTTACTTTGGAGCAGTCGATGAAAACCCTCCACTGATTACTTTTATGGTATATGCCCACAGCTGCCATTTGTCCCTGCACTCACTGCAAAATACCCGACCAACGGTTCAGCTTTACGTTTTGGCAATTTCAGATCTCTCACAAGGTCACTAAGTTCACAGTGTCTTATTTTGTGAATCTCTGTACAGTCATCGTTACTCACAAAACGAGAATCTTTCGAAGCAATGGTTTTTGTAGGTGATAGTGTATTCTCACTACGTTCCTCATCAGTATCACAAGCAGGTTGAACAGGAACAGGCAGTCCGTCTCCGTGAGGCACTGGCCGCATGGCCGACTGTATGTTATTATAATGTATCGAGGAAGACATATTCGTCATAGAAGTGCCATGTGTTAATAGAGTTGTAAAAAAAAGGAACAATCATTTATATTGTTTGATGGCTCTTGGCAGATCAAGGGTATATGAGAACCCTTGGAAGATCTTTTACGATTCAAACGCGAATGAAGAATAGAGACTTAAGATATGCAACACACATGAGGAGCCCAGGGCTTGTCGTAGTCCCCGATTTCACAGCCTAAGCACACTCTGTGCGCCTACCCATTATACACTACTGGTAATTAAAATTGCTACACCAAGAAGAAGTGCAGATGATAAACGGGTATTCATTGGACAAATATATTATACTAGAACTGACATGTGATTACATTTTCACGCAATTTGGATGAGTAGATCCTGAGATATCAGTACCCACAACAACCACCTCTGCGCGTAATAACGGCCTTGATGCACCTGGCCATTGAGTCAAACAGAGCTTGTATGGCGAGTACAGGATCAGCTGCCCATGCAGCATCAACACAATACCACAGTTCATCAAGAGTAGTGACTGGAGTATTGTGACGAGCCAGTTGCTCGGCCACCATTGACCACACGTTTTCTATTGGTAAGAGATCTGGAGAATGTGCTGGCCAGGGCAGCAGAAGAACTTTTTCTGTATCCAGAAAGGCCCGTACAGGACCTGCAACATGCGGTCCTGCATTATCCTGCTGAAATGTAGGGTTTCGCAGGGATCGAATGAAGGGTAGAGCAACGGGTCGTAACACATCTGAAATGTAACGTCCACTGTTCAAAGTGCCGTCAATGCGAACAAGAGGTGAGCGAGACGCGTAACCAACGGCATCCCATACCATTATGGCGGGTGATACACCAGTATGGCAATGACGGATAGACGCTTCCAATGTGCGTTTACCGCGATGATGCCAAACACGGATGCGACCATCATGATGCTGTAAATAGAATCTGGATTCATCCGAAAAAAATCACGTTTTGTCATTCGTGCACCCAGGTTCGGAGTCGAGTACACCATCGTCGGCGCTCGTGTTTGTGATGCAGCGTCAAGGGCAACCAAAGCCATGGTCTCCAAGCTGATAGTCCATGCTGCTGCAAATCTCGTCGAAATGTTTGTGCAGATGGTTGTTGTCTTGCAAACGCCCCCATCTGTCGACTCAGGGATCGAGACGTGGCTGCACGATCCGTTAGTCATGCGGATAAGATGCCTGTCAACTCGACTGCTAGTGATACGAGGCCGTCGGGATACAGCACGGCGTTCCCTATTATCTTTCTGAAACCACCGATTCCATATTCTGCTAACAGTCATTGGATCTCGACCAACGCGAGCAGCAATGTCGCGATACGACAAACCGCAATCGCGATAGGCTACAGTCCGACCTTTATCGAAGTCGGAAATGTGATGGTACGCATTTCTCCTCCATACACGAGGCATCACAACAACGTTTCACCAGGCAACGCCGGTCAACACCTGTTTGTGTATGGGAAATCGGTTGGAAAATTTCGTCATGTCAGCACGTTGTAGGGGTCGCCACCGGCGCCAGCCTTGTGTGAATGCTCTGAAAAGAAAATTATTTGCATATCACAGCATCTTCTTCCTGTCGGTTAAATTTCGCGTCTGTAGCACGTCATTTTCGTGGTGTTGCAATTTTAATGGCCAGTAGTGTATATGGCGTTATTGGCCTCCTTTGCAATTTCAATGCACCTGTCCACAAATGTAGCAAGAAGCACTGTTTACGCATTTGTGAGGCATATTGATTCATCGGAGCTACAATGAGCACACGCTCTAGCTGCACTTCAGTAATACGTTCCTCCAGCTCACGAACAGTCTACAACTTGTAACGAACTGAAACTACGCTTAAGTGAAACATGCTCCGCTCTTTCTTTCCTCTTCCCCTTCCCCTTGTTGATACGAACCCAGGCCAAAAATAACGACAAAATGCACACAGCTCTTTTTGCTTGAAACCTCAACACTCTGTCCACCATCAGCTGCATTTAGAGACCTATATGAGTACTGGCAATTAATGCTAATAAAACGTAATTACAGTTAAATGATAGTTACCAAACATTTACTTCATTCCAGTTACATTTTCACTGTTCGTAGTTTTATCAGTTGCTACTTTCTCTTAATTACGTAAAAGTAGATGAAGTAAAAAACATTTAAACAGAAAAGGACTAGAAAACATTTTACGTTTGTTTTGAAAATTATCTTACTTTGTAGCAGTATAACCCGAAAGTGCTGCTCTTCAAATAAAGGTGTCTTGTTTATGTATATACGTCCACCGGAGAGGAACATGTCCATTTGGAAAAAGTGGCTGAATGTAAATGTGTCACAACCAAGTCAGCTGATGGCCCAAATAGTTTTACAACAAAGAGATATAATTGATGACGACTATGGTTCAGATGACTCCTGTGTTCCTGAGACTGACAATCTCTCATTTTCCAGTCTTAATGTAGACTCTGAAACTGATGAAAATGAAAGTGAAAATAGTGAAACCTATGGCAATAGGAGTTCGGATTCTGGTGCAGCGGAAGTAGTTCAAATGGCTCTGAGCACTAGGTGGGACTTAACATCTGAGGTCATCAGTCCCCTAGAACTTAGAACTACTTAAACCTAACGCCGGCCGGCTGGCAGAATAAAAAAAGATTGGGTTTTCTATGGGAAAAATAAGTGTTTCATGTAGAACTCATTGCAACCATTCAGTCATGGAATATTAAGGGAAAGTAATGTTATAAAATAAAACCGACCTCACTAAAGGCAGTTCTTTGAGTCTGAATAAGAATTCAACACTATTTGTCGCGCGCATTGCTGCACCAATAGGGCGAACTAATAACAACAAAACGGCAGCCAGCTGGTTCTCAACTCTTCAGTTGATGTTTGAACTGGGAGAGAAGAAACTTGCCTACATGGGGACTCTTTGAACAATAAAAAGAAAAAGAACTCATCAAAGAGTTTTCTCCTAATAAAATTAGAGAAGTTGCCTCTTCAATTTATGGCTTCACTAGCAATCCACCATGGTTGTCTTATGTATCTAAGGAGTCTGAAGCTGTGGCACTTGTGTCATCGTTGCACCACTCATAGATACAGATGTGACAACAGCAAGCTAGAGATCATTTCCTTCTGTAATGCCACCAACTCTTATGTTGACACATTGGATATGAAATGTGCAAATGGGCTAACCAGGAGATGTCCTCAAGCAATTTTCTATTTTATCATATCAGTTACTTGTGTGAACACAGGAATAATATTCACAGCTTTGAAACTAACTTCAACATTGAACAGATTCGACCTCATAAAAATATTATCAACTAATCTAGTAAAAACCCATATGATAAGACGGCTACACATTCCCAATTTACCAGTAGACGTTAAAAAAAAATTATAACAGACACTTTCCCTCAGCAGGATGTAGAAAGGACCACGGACCAGAGATCAGGCCGACTTGAAATGAGAAAGACATTCCACTATTACCCGTACGAAAAGTACGGTAAAACAAATAATGAGTGTGGCCAGAGTAGGGCACCAAATTGCTTGGAGTGTTCTACGAAGTTGTGTAAAGAACGTGTGAGTAAATTGTAATTTTTTGCGGTGATAATGAAAATTAATAAACAAGGAAGACACTACTGAACACAATGTTATATTATTATTATAAACTCAATATCGTAGTGACAATGTGCAAATAATATCAAATGAAAATTAGAAGGTGTGAGAGACAGGCGTTACCAAAATTTATGTTAGCATTTTAGGGTTAAGAAGGGATTTCTCGATTTCCATCCCTCAGGGTGTGAAACACGGGATGAAAGGGTTTGTGGAAATACGTCACTATGAAGGTAGTTTTGGAGCTAGACCAACAAGAATTTGTATCTGCTTTCTTGGTTAGAAATAAAGACATACTCGTTTCAGCATTCTTGGAAATTTAAACCCTATTGGAGTGAAATAATCAGTGAAAGATTTTTTTTGAAACTGAATCATTTTAAGCAACTACATACTAAGGGAATTTTAAAGCTTCATCTACGAAAACTGATATTTGACTTCTCGGATTCAAATAAAATTATAAATGTTTCAGTGTTTTTAGTAATTAAGCGTATAACTAGATGAAATAGGAAATGCAATTTCTAAGGAATACTTCATTACGAAAGGATTTTTGAAGCTGAAAAATACTTGGGCAGTTAAAAGAACAGTCGTTTGCAGTATAGAGGGTCTTTTATTATTTATGTTACATACTTGTAGATGTTGCAGAGAGGACTTAGTAGATCAAATTTTACGTAGGAACCCATGTCCGGGAACATCATCCAACGACGCTGAGAAGCGTCAAAGTTATAGGAGCTGGCGCCTGTAAATGTGTGTACACACTGGGCTACTCCGTGATGATGTTACAAACTTTCTAGGATGACGGGGAAGGGCGAATGTATCAATTCGAGGTAAGAGTCCTTGTACCGGAAACGAAGGAGTCGAAACCTACAAGCGAAAAGCGTTCTGATATCTCTGTCTGTGGAATACATGTACTCGTACGGTTGTTGCTAAGATTGTAGGGATTGTCAGCAAAATTTTAGTGGCGATGTTATGGACAGAAACAAGTAAAAAGGTTTAGTAAACATGGGCTCTAAAATGCATACTTTAAGAGCTATGAGGACTTGTCTAATAGAGGAGCTGTGTTCCACGGTAGGCGAAAACGAAGAACTGCTCATGGCTCCTGAGGTATGCATTTAGAGCTCTGGTTTTCCGGAAATTTTTTCCTTGATTTGGTGCATAATATCTCTGAAAGCTGCCTGCCCTGCAGTCTTAGCAACAATAGTTCCAGTAATGTACTCGACTGTTAGAGATATCAGAAAGGTTTTCACTTATAATATTCGACTCGCTGGTTTCCAGTACAGGAACCCTTACCTCAAATTGATGTATTTATCCTTCTCCATCATCCTAGAACGTGTGTAATGTCATAACTTCACGCTGCATATACATACATTTACAGGCACCGGCGCCCGTAACTTTGACGTTCTGTAGCGCCGTGATGTGTACCCGAAATCTCAGAACAGAGTCTGCAAACACTACTGCTGTTAACGCTTCAAAACGAATCTTGCGTCGCGATGAATAACGAAATAGTTTTGAATCATCAGGAGTAATGCAGCCGAATGCACTTACAGCTAGTCAGTATTCACAGATGAGTCAAAACTTGGGAAAAACAGCAGTAATTCTGCATGACATGGGTTCGGTAAGCCTCTGCTTGTTTTTCCGATGTCTGCGTCACAAGAAGTGTATGCAAAGATCGAACAGTTCCCATTAATTCTTGGACGGCTGTGCTTCGCCGCGGAGCTGGCGCCCAATACCGAATTTATTACTGAGTTAGTCCTTTCCTTAATCATAAAATGCAGTAGGCCCCTCGAACCGCAAATGGTTCCCTGTGCTTGGAAGACAGCACAGGCCACACCAGTCTGCAAGGAGAGTAGCACACATGATCTAAAAAATTATTGTCCTATATCTTTGGCACCCACCTGTTAAACATTAGATTATTCCTGGCTTAAATTTATTGAGTTATCTCGAACAGAATGACCTCTTCCATGCGAACTAAAGTGGATTTCGATCATGCATGACGCGACCATCACTTTACTCCCCATCCTCTAAAACCGTGACTGAAGGCAGTCAGGTAGATGCAGTATTTCCTGATATCCGACAGGTACTTGACTCAGTATTTCTCATGCGCTTACTATAGAAAGGACCGGGCACCGATCAAATTTGCGACCAAAGCGAATTCTCATTAATTACGGTTAGAATATCGACATGGACAACGTCGAATGTTTTCTCCAATAGAGACTCGTCGACAGAAGCAGAACTATCTTGAGGTGTGGCCAAGACAAATATATTTTGACCTTTGCAGTTCAATTTGTAGATTAATGGCCTTGTGGACAAAATTATAGCAACGTCAGAGATTTCGCAGTTCATGAAGTGTAATGACGTACACGGGAAGCTGCACAAACATTCAGTCAGAGCCTTATAAGAGTTGAAAATAAAGAATTTATTAGCAACTTGCTTGAAATGTTCAGAAATGTTAAAAATTGCAATGAGTCACAAGCGGACTTGGTCAGCTCATACATATCCTTCCTGTAACAATTTGCAGTGATATGAAATGGAATAATCGTATTGGTTCAGCCACGGGTAAATCAGGTGGCAGACTTCGATTCGCACGTAGAATACCAGAAAAATGCAGTCAGTCTACAAAGGAGATTGCTTACGAAACACTCACATCCCAAGGAGATGACCAGAACATGAATCCGAAGATACAAGGAAGTAGACGCAAACTGGAACAGTGTTACTGTACAGATCGCCTACCCGATCTGAGTGTTAGAAAAAATTTTGATTTTTTTAATATTTTTTATTTTAGCAGTGCCATGTAATGTTCGAGCACAAAATCATTGTGGCCTAAATGCCAGGTAGGATTGTCGCTTCAACAAAGGTTATTTGTTACTGTGGAACAGGATCTACTGACTACATGCCTACAATTGTGGGTAGCCAATAGGACCACTGGAGGGAAATGACGTGTTTACTGCTAGCCGCTGCATGGAGTGTCGGTTTTTCTCCGGCCTCCGCTTTCAGCTAGAAGGTATCTGATTCCTTTCCATTCATTGGACTTCGCTCAGACACCGAAATTAACGACTTCTCATGACCAACATCACTAACTAATTGCCTCACAAACCGTCGTGGGAGACGCCATTTGTATTTCGATAACTAATAAAAATGCCACGCCTTATGTGACCAAGTCCCTCCTACGATTGTGCACTGTTTACAAAGAGTTAAGGATCAATTCGAAGTCACGAATCTAGGAATGAAAAACAGTGGTATGGCACTGTTGGTGGGAAGAACCCGTCTGAGTTTGTGCGGCCGTCTGGTCCAAGTCTTTCTATCTGGCGCAGCTTAGGCGACTTGCATGTCAATGAAGGTGAGATGAAGTGATGAAGATCACTCAGACACCCAGTCCCCGAGCGAAGATAGTCTCAGGTTCATCCGGGAATCGAATTCTCAAATCCGACGAGATCTGCTGGATGCTAACCAGCAGTCAAGCGTCGCGGACAGTCTGGAAGGGTACTACAACGACTTACGTGTGGCTCAAGTATGGATAACGAAGACAAGATTAGGCTATCCACAGTGTCCACAGCGGCATTTAAGACATAAATCTCCCCACGATCCATACATTAATGGAACAGGAAGGAGCAGTGGTGCAATGGGAATTATCCTCTGCGACGTACTTCACTATGATCTGAAGAGTGTGTACTTCGATGTAAGTTTATACGTAGACGCTTGCCCCTCATGAATGTGCTGAGAGTCGGCTCCATTGATTTCATCTTATCTTTCGTCAGTACCAACCACATCCCCTACATTGATGCATGGTGAAATATTTAGAAGCCTCTATAAAGACTAGGAATGACGTAAGTAATTTTGCATTATATATTAAAGAGACTAACAACAGTAACTTCAACCTTAGAACACAAATGGTAGCTGTAATTCGTCGATGCCTTCCATCCTTTCTCTTACATTTTCCGCAAAAAGGGAAGATGAGCACACTGGTCAGTTCTAATACACTATTCACGAAGGTCAGGCTCATTTGCTTTCTTGTCCGCCATTAATCGTAATCTGTTGTAAAGAAGCTTTAATTCGGCATGAAATGCAATTCTATAGTGACAGCGGCTTCCTCGCCTTGGCCGGCACAACTGAAATACCGCTAAGTCATGCAAGCGGGCATAAGCGAGTTCCAGACGATTTAAAATGGGGCCCACCAGCTTTGGGATTCAACCCTAACAAAAAAAAACATCGGCACTCCAGGATCACTGGGAGTTGGCACTGGCCTGGCATCCCAATCTGCAAATATCAAATATCACAAAATCTAATGAACCTTCTGATTACGAACTGGCAGTCGTTTAAAGGAAGAAGAACTGGAACTCGGTATCGGAGGATCTCGGCACTTAACAGGGAAGAATGGAATAATCTCCTACACAGGATCGTGGCACACAAAGGGGTGTCTTCCTGGTGGTGGTGATACACTCGTATACCGCGGCATATTGAATAACAAATGCGCAGGATAAGACATTGTTCAAGATCACTTACCAATAAATTTATGTGAAGGAAAGGATATAACATATATGAACGCCAAATATCAAACAGTCTTCAGTGTGCTGCGAATTTCATAACCAAAATATGAGTTTTCTGTTCCCATATCGTCATGTGTACTGTTTATACCATTCTATGTCCGGCAGTAACGGTGGAGGCTATATGGTCAATGAAACTTTTTACTGGGATTAAGTTGAAAGAAATTTACTATGAAATATAGGCAACAGTGCGGCAATGGTTCTCTTGGATCAACAACGAGGTGGCAGTCAAGGAGGAAAACGTTACATGAGCCACATTATGCTTGCTCGTCTCCCCATTGTTCTCATTTCTTTTGTATTTTATTATTACATTACCTTTTCAGGGAGTCTGGTAGTGCTCTTGCTGCAGTTCAAGTTATATCCAGATGTTCGAAGAAAAACAGAAATAAACTGCGCAGCATTAACAGTGGGCCGTAGTGATGCAGTTTTAAAGATGCTCTGCATTCGTAGTACTCGCTGTGAGCCAACATGATGCGTTTCTGGGGAAACAAGATCTGTGGTAACATATGAAACTTATGATTCGGTTAAACTATAAACGTAAACTGGACTGTAAAAATACAGCTCTAGTATTGCGAAGCTGACACATGACCTACAATTTCATTCTGAAATGTTTTAGTAGTATAATGTGGCGTCAGAGAGGAGGCTAGGAGGGTGCGGGGGTGCAGCCTGCACTGGGTACCAGCTCTGTAGTGGTGACAAAACTCGTATTTACTACTTGTGGCGTAGAATCTTGCATTTTTGCTCCGTTTTATTCCTGATTCTTAGGTGGTGCTGACAATGAGGCGATACGATGTCAAATACGACACACGATGCAACTGACGATGGACCCAGAAGCAACTCGCATCTGATGAGAGCATAGAAACATAGAAACAGCAAGTTTTTATTTTGAGCGCACTATTAATAATTTTTCTTTTGCATTTTGTAGTCGGACGTCACAGCTTGATAATGAACTGGTTTTCTTTTCTTTTTGCCTATAGACACTGTGATACATCGAAGTGAAGTAATACACCACATATATTTGAAAAACTTGCACTGACATCTATGGTTTATGGTTGGTGCATTTATTTAATGGGTTTGCCTATAGACACTGTGATACAGCGAAGTGAAGTAATACACCACATATATTTGAAAAACTTGTACTGACATCTATGGTTTATGGTTGGTGCTTTTATTTAATGGCATACTTTGATCGATGCAGATGTAGCTAACACATTGAAATTTCTCTAACATTGGAAGGAGAGCCGTAACTTTTCCATTCTAGAGAAAATACATGAAATGTATTGGAGGTTGTCTGCAATAAGCTACGTGACATACGCGGGGCTACTGCCGCCTACTGAGGCCTGTTATGTGGATCACAGAGCGGTCTCGTGCTCCTTTCTTCCGCTTGGTGCCAGTACAAGACCGAGCTTGAAAAGAAAAAGACTTACTGAAAAAAAACGCATCTCATCACCTGAACGTTTTTTTAGTCTATGGTACCTGATTTCAGTGAACTTTGTGACAAACTTTGTGACCTAGTCACATCCATCCAAACACAAATTTTTACTCGCACTCAAACTTCTGCTGCTTGCGAGGGAAATGGGTGAAGTGCTTTCCAATGTTGTGTTCACAAAATGTTTAGCTAACTCGATTATTATAACTCTACAAAACATTTTGTACTGTAATTGTGGAACAAGGTTTACATACCAAGCAATCTTTCTTTTTTTTCTTGCACATAATGTCAATGTTCTTAAGCGCTGCTAAATAAATGTACTTATGAAGTGAAAGCTTGTTTCGTTTTTATCAATAACCGATAATTCTTAGTGACTAAAATAAATAATTTTATGCAAAATTTATTTCTTTTGACACAAACGCAATCAAAACATATACAGACTTGGAGTAACATCATCCAATAGGAACATAATAAAACTCTAATAACAAGTCTTACCTTGTGCCATTATTTTCATGATAAGCCGACATGATGTTGATGTAATTCCACTAAAGATAGCTACATAGCAGCTGGAAACAATATGCAGTTACCTGATGAGAAATGTGTGACCGTTGCTGCCCTTCCTTCTACCTAGGATCTCATTAACTCTGTCGTGGTACGCACTGTTCCTGACGAAAACAAACATAAAAGTTATGTTTCACCAGTATATAATTCCCCATATGAGGTGGTGGATGGTCAGAAGAACCCATCACCATTCAATCTGATCAAGACAAACTAAGGTAAAGCTGGAGACTTGGAACATAAGTTTGCAGAAACAGTATGAGAAGCATGGAAAGAAGAACAGAAGACGGATACCATGGCGTTAGAAAACAGAAGGAATCAGCGAGACGTACAGCAAATTTACCACAGTATAAAGTAGGACAATAGGTGATGTTACCCAGACTGTAGAAGCCGAAAGGGAAGACGAAGAAGTAGATCACAAGGTACCAAGGAGCTTATTAGGTGGTGGAGACTACTTCACCAGACAACGTGAAGCAGCAGTAACCAAGAAGAAGAGCACTAGTACATGTCGGGCATCTACGACCTTTTCGATGAAGTCAAGAGTCGATGCAAGAAGCGCCACAAGGTCGGAGCAATAGAATTCAAGGAGAAGTAGTTGGTGGAAGGGGCAAAAGGATGTGGTTCAACCTGTACAAGAAGAACTGTATATATTAATATGAAAATGATGACAAGTGTTTGTCAGGAATTCCTTTGTTTCTATGTCAATGTATGTTTCTGTGTTAACGTATATATTTTATTTATTTACACGTCAATTTCCGTAGGACCAAATTAAGGAGCAAACCTCCAAGGTAATGCTATGTGTCAGTAAATAAAATTACAACATAAAGGTAGTAACAGATAAAAATAAAATGTTTATGAACCTGAAAAAAGTCAAGCTATAAGTTTAAGTAAACACGATCAACAATACAACAAGAATTAGATTAATTTTTCAAGGCGTTCCTCGATAGAATAGAAGGAATGACCGACGAGGAAACTCTTCCGTTTAGATTTGAAAGCGCGTACATTACGGCTAACATTTTTGAATTCTAGTGGTAGCTTGTGGAAAACGGATGCACCAGTATACTGTACACCTTTCTGCAGAAGAGTCAAGCAAGTCCGATCCAAATGCAGATTGGAGTTCTTCCGAGTATTAACTGAGTGAAAGCAGCTTATTCTTGGGAATAAGCTAATATTATTAACAAGAAATGGCAGTAAGGAATATAAATTACAAATATGGCTAAATACAGGGCTAACATTAGCAGCACAGTATTTTAATATTCTGCACTCATATCTATGAGAGTTCTTAGTCTTCAGCGATTTAATTATTGACTCAATCTCCCCCTTGTCAGTATCAGAGAGGAGTATTTCAGACATCAACCTCGGAAAGGCATTTGTCAAGAGAGTTATATTATTCCCTGTAGAAACTAAATTTTTATATAATTCACCAGCAATGCTCAGAATGTTATTGTTAAATAGTCTACATACATCTGATTTATCAGAAACAGAAATATTTTTACTACGAACTGACTTTATATCATCGACCTTGTGTTGCTGAACAGATACTTCCTTCACAACTGACCACATGGTTTTAATTTTATCCTGTGAATTATCTATTCTGTTTGCATTCTACGTATTCTTTCCTTTCCTAATAACGTTTTTAAGCACCTTACAGTACTGTTTGTAATGGTCTACTGTTGCTTGATTGTGACTACTACTAAAATTTTGATATAATTCCCGCTTTGTTCTTCATGATATCCTTATCCCTCTAGTCAGTTACCCGGGCTGCCTTTTACTGCTAGTACCCCGCTTAGAAAGTTCTAACGGAAAGCAAATCTCAAGAAACATGAGAACTGTGTTACGGAAAGCATTATATTTGTCATCTGTGTTATCAGCACTACAAACATTCTGCCATTCTTGTTCCTTGACGAGGTTTAAAAAACTCTCAATTGCTGTTGGATTAACGTTCTTACATATTTTGTAATTATAGGTGACATTTATTTGAGTACAACCATTTAGTGTTAAACTTCGTGCATCATGGTCTGAAAGGCCATTCAGCCTTTTACTAACAAAATGCCCATCTAGTAATGAAGAATGAATAAAAGTATTGTTTACTGCTCTGCTACTGTTCCCCTGCACCGTAGTTGGAAGAAAGACAGTCTTTATTAGATCTTATGAATTTAGGAGATTTAGTGAATAAGTTGTATTGGTGTAAAGAGTTTATCTGTCATTTTTGTTTTTTGTGAGTGGGCTTGCTGGTGGCAGCAGATTTCTGAGCGAAGAGGGGCGAAATTTGTCCTGTCCTTTGGTTGTGATGTATCGACAGGAAAAGTGGAAGGAATAATAGTTATTGGAATATTGAATTTTGTCCCCTAACAGGGTTACATAACGTGCGGAGGAAACTGAGCCGAATTATAGAACCCAATAGACAAAACTTCCCCTCTCACTGCGACATAGCAACAGTAGAAGTGAGAACTGATAGATCATGATGTGTATTTCCTTCGGTTCCCTGTAACACGAAGACATGCATCGTTTGAGCGTAATACCACTCACGTGTACTCAGTGAAGTCGCCATTTCTCGGAAAATTTGTGCACACAAGAATTCACATTATGTTATTAACTTTGGGAGGTGGTAACAGTAAAGCAATAATGATGGACATAAAATTAGAAGATCGTCGAAGGGACGAGGGAGGGTGGAGAAGGTCACTATGCGCCCAACAAAGGCAATAAAGACCAGCTAGAGCACACGCACATTGTAATGGTTCATAGCTCGAGAGAAGAGACTAGGTTTATCCGAGGGATATAGTGGAACCCAGACTGCAAGCAGGTTTTTATTGGTTTTACTCCACTTATGGTAACTCAATAACAGCGGCAAGACGCTAGAAGCTGCGGAAGGTCGCAGAGGTCAGACCGATTGAAAATAAGGGAAGTGAGCTATAAACCACTATGATTACATGAAACATATCAGGGCCAACCTTCCGAGATATAAATTTAGGTTAAAAGAAAAGGAAGCAACAGAGCATGGTATGAAGGTTTAAACCGCCACAAGCGAAAATAAGTGTGACAAATAGAATTGTACGCAAACAGGACAAGAACCACAGAAAGTGTGAATGAAAGCAATATTTAACCAACTTGGGTAAGTCAGCAGTTGTTTCAGTTGTAAAATGTCTGTATATTTTACGAAAATGTTGTGTAATGTGAAACTGGTTTTAAGGCCTACTCAGGTCTGCGTATTGTTCATGGCGTGGGTGACGTAGCGTTACGACCATATATGGGCATGTCATTGTGAACCTGAGGTGTATTGCCGCGGCACTTATGACAAGCGAATGTGAGATATTGTCACGATAAGAATTCAGCAAGACCGGTACAATGTTGCGAGGCAGGTTAGTTTTTGAAACTGTGAATTCAATGGTATTGTACACATTAGTGCAATAAGGGGCAAGGCAGATTTACACATTGACAGCGGCAGCAGTGTTTTAGGATATCTCATTGATGGTGGTGAAAATGTGCACAACATTTGACATTGTTTCAGGACACCTCATTGGTAGTGGTGCAAATATACAACGAGCAAGACACTGTTGCCTCTATGTACTGGTCATTTTTGGAATATAATTATTACTTGCAGTCCAGCCATAGTGACGGGACTGTACTAGACGAGGACGCCACATTGACTTGCCTCTAGAAGTCACCGATTCGTGGCCCAAACAGGGTAACAGCTCTATGCACAAAGTCCATGCCCAGATAGATTAAGTGGCGGATGATACGATATGCGCCAAGACATAAAAGTTTATAAGTGATGTGACTCGTCATTCGAAAGCGACGCAACAGCACAAATAACGTTTCTAGCAGGAATCAAGAGATCTTCTAAAGAGTACGTTATTGTGACTTATCATTGTTTAAACTTGAACAAACTGAACAAGAAAATCAGGTTTAGGTGCACCCACCCAATGATAAAAATATAAAACCTAGTTCGGCTATGGTTTCTCATGAGCTCTCCCGGAATGGTCACAAAGTCCGAAAATTCTACAGAATGAATAGTGGCAATTTCCACTTTTGGGGAAAAAAGTTTCAGCAACTCTGACAAAGCAGAACACAGATATTTTATTTGCTTTTCTTCCTGCTGAGAAGCTTTTCATTACATCAAGGCAATTTGGAGGAAGTGCTTGAGTTGGGATCACTCACAGCTATCATGTTCAGAAGGAGTAGTTATGGAGAGACGAACGGAATTGCACAGTATAGAGTGGTGTTGATAGCTGTATCAAACCAGTCTTCAGGCTGAAGATCATAACAACAAGAACAACAAAGGTTAAACCAAGAGTGATGTACAAACTTGAAGCTCTGGCTGCTGGCAGAGGTCTGCGCCCAGTGGTGGTACTACTGGACCAAAAACACTTTCTGGAGAAAGTCAGAAGCGAACTAATTATGTTATCTTGGGAGCTGAATGAGAACTCCACTCGTACCAGAGATTTCCAGGGAACCGCGCTGGACTGTAGGTGTCCCTCTGGGCCCGGTACACTGCGGTCTCGGCTTCTCCCAGCAGCCCAGTTCACCAATAATGTGCGACTCCAGGCTGGAGACGGCCCCTCGGGAGCTGTGCCTACTTCCCTGTGTCGCTTATCGGGATGCAGAGCGCAGCTCGCTCTGGGACTTTCTTTCCCGACAAGAAGGGGAGGAGCGAACGCCGATTTCCCATGAGGGTGTCTCCGGTGGCCACGTCTTCTCCGCCGGCTGCGGTGTCGACTTGAGACAGAGTGGCAAGCCGGTCCAGACAACCTGTGGCCGTTAGACAATTACTGTAACTGTCCAGACGATGTAATGCCATTAATATTTGGCACTAATAAGCAGGACTATAAGTGCTATTATATTTGTTGACCTAAAGGTCTCTAGCACGTTCCTTCGTTACATTATTTCTGACATTGTTTGGTTTGGTACTGAATTAGTTTCAGTAAGTTTTAGACATTGTTTTTTTATGAGATACTCTATGTGATCGAAAGTATACGGACACCCGCCAGAAAATGGCTTACACGTTCGTGGCGCCCTCTGGACTTCATATGGTGTTGGCCTACCCTTAGCCTTGATGACAGCTTAACACTCTCGCAGGCATACGTTCAGTCAGGTGCTGATAAGTTTCTTGGGGAATGGAAGCCCATTCTTCACGGAGTGCTGCACTGATGATAGGTATCGATGTAGGTCGGTGAGGCCTGGCACCAAGTCGGCGTTTCAAAACATCGCAAACGTGTTCCATAGGAATCTGGTCAGGACTTTGTGCAGGCAAGTCCATTACAGGGAAGTTATTGTCGTGTAAGCACTCCGCCACAGGCAGTGCATCATGAACAGGTGCTCCATTGTGTTGCAAGATGGAATCGCCATCCCCGAATTACTCTTCAACTGTGGGAAGCAACAAGGTGCTTAAAACATCAATGTAGGCCTGTGCTATGATAGTGCCACCCAACACAACAAGGCGGCAAGCCTCTCCATGAAAAACACGACGACACCGTAACACCGTCGCCTCCGAATTTTACTGTTGGCACTACGCACGCTGGGAGATGACGTTCACCGCGTATTCACCATACCCACACCCTGACATAGGATCGGCACTTTAAGTACCGTGATTCGCCACTCCAGACAACGTTTTTCCACTGTTCAGTCGTCCAATGTTTACGCTCCTTACACCAAGCTAGGCGTCATTTGCCACTCACCGGTCTGATGTGTGGCTTTTGAGCAGCCGCTCGACCATGAAATCCAGGTTTTCTCATCTCCCTCCTACCTATCACAGTACTTGCAGTGGATCTTGATGACGTCGGAAGTTAAGTCCCATAGTGCTCAGAGCCATTTTTGAAGTTATTGTCGTGTAAGCACTCCACCACAGGCCGTGCATTATGAACAGGTGCTCCATCGTGTTACAAGATGAAATCACCATCCCCGAATTGTTCTTCATTCCTGTGGGATAGTCTGGATAGGTGTCTGCCCATTACACATTACACACTCTCTTCAAATGCCGGCGGTGTCAGTCAGTCAACAGACGAGGTCGGCCTGTACGCTTTTGTGCCGTACGTGTCCCTTCGCGTTTCCACTTCATTATCACATCGGAAGCAGTGAATCTAGGGATGTTTAGAAGTGCGGAAATCTCGCATACAGACGTATGACAAGTGACACTCAGTCACCTTACCACGTTCGAAGTCCGTGAGTTTCGCAGAGCGCCCCATCTGCTCTCTCACGATGTCTAATGACTACTGAGGTCGGTGATATGGTGTACCTGGCAGTAGGTAATATGAAAAACGTATGTTTTTGTGGGCGTCCGGATACTTTAGATCACATAGTTTGTATTACTTACTATGTATTCCTGTTTTTTATGTTTTAGGCAATGTAAGGTCACGTACAGTTAAAATCTTTTCAGTTTCTTCGTCTCAATCTTTAATGTTGATAAAAAGAGAAATCAAATTAGGAAATTCTGTACGTTACAAAAATTTAGGGCATTCCGCATTGCGCTATGTCGCAGTTCATAGTAGAGAAAGACGAAAGAACTCCTTAAAACTCAGTTGAAATTCTGTTTTCACTCTGTATCCTCACTTTCTTCTGGTAAGTACCCTACAAAGTCTCCTACACTTTATAGTAATAGGCTCTGCTCTGTACCTGTACACGATTCAGTTACATTAATGCGACCACCGCCTATGTACGATGTCAACGTGCAATAAGAGCTTACCGACAGCAGATGGCAGGACTAGCAGTGGATCGTACGTGAAACGCTCCGGGAGGACACGGAAAACAGTGAGGGTATTGTCGTAACACGTTGAAACTCAACGAAATATCTGATGCCCAGAAAGGCATGATAAACGATTTTCGGGCCAGAGATGGAACCATCTCCGAATCTGCTAAGCTTAAATGCTGTTCACGTGCCGGCGTGATTAAAATATACCGTAAATGGTGAAATGACACTAACAAAATCGGCTACGTTTCAGCTGTGCTGCACTTCGGGCCAGATGAAAGTGGTGAACTCCTAAGTCTGTAAATTGTCCACGTGCAGGTGTGGTTAAAGTATACTATGAATGGAAAAACGACGCTAAACAAAACCGACTCGGTGACATCTGTGCTGCACTACGGGCCATTGACAACAGGGGCGAATGGCGGCTCCGGTGACATGTATGTGCGAACTGACATGCAACTGTTATAAAACTGACCGCCCAGATGAAACAAGGGGCTACCAAAATGGCCTCCTCAAAGACCATTCAACGAACGTTGCAGATTGTAGTGGCCCTCGCTGCAGGTGCCTGGTTCAGGTATCAGTCATGACTGCTGTTCATTGGCGACATAGGCTGGGATATGCACACTAATACCGGTGACGGGTTGCCATTTCGCATGAATCGTGTTTTACGCTCCATCGGGCGGAATGTAAAGTTCCTGCAACAACTGCTGGAAGGGTCCAGGCCAGAGGAGAGAGCCTTATGGTCCGGAGAATGCTGTCATGGCATTCACTGTATGATTTCGTGATTGTGAAAGGCGCAGCGGATCATCTGGTTCTTCCCCAGCACGGTGGCATCTACCAGCAGGATAACACAACGGGTTACGCTGCTCGCAGTGTACCAGGAAGAGTTTACCTTACTCACCTGGCTACCGCACCTCTGGATTTAAGCCCAATCGAGAATCTATGGGACCACCTCGATCGACTTGTCCACCCCACAGATTCTCAGCCAAGAAACCTAGTGCAGTTGATCACGACACTTGAGTCGTCATGGCTCCACATCCCTACTGGTACCCTTCCTGAACCTTATTGACTCTCTTCCTGTACGTCACGCAACGGGTCTTGTTGGAAAGTTGGTTTTCCAGGCTTGTGACAGATGATCACATAAATGTGACTGGACAGTGTATCAAGATCAACAACGACACTATATCTTTCATCTTTTCTGAAGATAACAGTAAAGGTGTCTGCCAATGGATTGCAAGTTATGATTCACCGGAGACTTCCTCTTGTTGTGAGATTAATGTCTTTAACACCTTTTGCGTAGTCAAGGAAAAATTATAGGCTACATTCCCAGGTAAATTAAGTCTCCGTTACAACTGAATCTCCCAAAATATCTCGTTTTGTGTTTTCATAAGACCAACGGAATAGTTCTGTGACAGTAAGAAAATCGTTCAGCTCACCTCAGACTTCATTTATCGAAGTTTTCGTAAGAACTAATCTGATCGAATTAACCCAATCGCTGCATGTATCAATTTTTACAGCTGTATACGTTTTTGCTTTTTCCGACAACGCATAAAGAAGCAGGGTTCCATTTGGTTGCGACCAGGCTTAACGAATTTACAGTTAACAACGTCCTGCTTATTGTAACACAGCGCTTCACAGCAAACGTGCTCCACGACCAGACAGTGAATGCAAGCCTGTGAGCCGCGAGTATTGCACTCCAGCGATCATGACAGGCAGTAGGCTGTGGAGACGTCTGGAGACATATGAAACCGAGAGGAAATGGTTGCAGACTTCTAGACTACATTCATATTCCTTGTTGCATTACGGAACAATTATTTCACACTGCAGATCGGCACAAACTGGATACTGGAAGATTTTTTCTTTTCCCATTCACTTACACCACGAGCCCTCATTTTTATAGCATCACGAATGGCACCCCATCTGTACACTAAAATACTAATAAATTCTAAGACAAAACTAAATTATCTACACGTTCTTCAACGCTGCTAAGAATTTCACACCAATCTGTGTGCCTGCGATATGTACATTTTGACAGACCGCAGCAAATTCAAAACAAAGAGTTACAAAGCTGGCCACGAAAGTCCCCTGTCACGATTGTCAAGTTTGGTATCACGTGTAACTTTTCTACCTGAGGCGGGCTTAAATTTTCTTCTGGCACTACCAAGTATTCTTTTATTACGTCGCAATCTGTGAAAGCGCACAGGATCTTTCCTTAAGGGACTTCGTTGACGGCAAACTTCATTTTGATTATTAACACCTCTTGTGCACCCTCAGTCCATATTTTCCCTTTCTGTGTTCTTTGACGTGGTTAGACTTGCATTGCCTTTCTAAACTGAACTTCCTGAAGGTATTCAACGTCCTACTATGCACAAAACATTTTGCGAAGCCACCTTTTTGTATAAAATGAAATGATTCCTCATACTGTGGACTGAAGTGCTAGGACATTGTCTATGTCACACAATGATGTCCCGCCAATGCTGCTACGGATGGCATCGGTGCCTACACTGAGTTTCTCCTATGTTGTTGCGATCTCATGATGCGTGCGTGTTTCTCTCACTCCCCACAACACTGCAACTGCTCTACTGGCAAGCAAGGCCCTCAGGATACGTGAATGCTCACTTTTAAAATAGGCGAGATGTTAAGCTCTCTGCAAAGGTGTTTTTCCTCGTGAAATACAGTACACTTCTCAAAAGAATTAGGGGAGAACGTGTGTCAACGGTCGGTATGCTAAATATGCTTTGATACAGGCAGTATGGTGTGGCCGAGCGGTTCTAGGAGCTTCAGTCTGAAACCATGCGACCGCTACGGTCGTATCGGGCATGGATGCGTGTGATGTCCTTAGGTTCGATAGGTTTAAGTAGTTCTAAGTTCAAAGGGACTGATAACCCCAGATGTTAAGTTCCATAGTGCTCAGAGCCATTTGAACAATTTAATACACACAGTACCTCTGGTATTAATGAATAGCTTGAGATCCTCGCCTTTAATGTATGCTAGAACTAATATCTTTCGTCAGCTATCCCCTGTGTTGTGCATGGTAGCGACCCGTCAGACGAAGTGAGGACCGGGGTACAAGTATTCTCTAGTGGGGTACACATATGGTACACGTCGTTAGTATCGTTGTATTCATCCAAGCACATGATTTGCGACATCTTAATGCACTGAAGGTTGCGAGTACAGTCTGTTTGATCCAAGAAGGAAGGAATTTCCGTCGTGTTGCCGAAGACGCCAATGTTTCTCCACTTGCCCTACACAGGTTGTGGACATGTAGGTACCCAAGGCGAGCGGGATAAGGTAGTTCAGGCGTTACTACCCTACGTGGAAACCGATATCTGGCCACCTCTGCCTTGCGCTGTCTTAGGGCTATCACCAGAGCGCTGCAATACGATCTCAGAAGAGCCATTGAAGCCACTGTAAGGAGTAGGTTAAGAGAAAGCACGTTACGACCAAGACGTCGTGTTGGAGTACCCTCGTGACACGACAACATCTCATACCTAGCATTCAGTTCCGCCATTCTCAAGTCAAATGACAACTTCGTCACCGACAGACGCGTTATTAACAAAGACGTCCAGATTTCTCTAACGCATTGTGATGACCGTGTTCGTGTGTGAAGAAGCGGTGGTGAGGGGTACCTGCCCAATGTTGTCCAGCGATTGGACAGTTCGGCCAAGGTTCTGTGATGATGTGAGATGTATGTTTGACAGCTGTACCATCTTGGTCGTTGCGTGTCGTCACTTTACAGCCAGATAGTACACCGCACAGATCCCGCTGTACGACGTGGTGGCGCCTGTATACGGTGGTTGGAATACTGCGGTAGCCAGGAGCTAGTCATTGGAGTGGTGAGAGGCTGCATTAGCTAATAAACACATAATACTTCAAAACACACTTATTACAGATAAAATCTCCCTTAGGATAAACCAAATCTTAATTAAACCTTTAATTAATCACTTCCACAATGGACTTAAACAGGCAAACATTACAGAAGAAAATTCAATCGTAACATCTCATTTAAACAATGAAACGCTCAACTACTTTGAAACTCTGAAAATTTACTGCTGCTATACCCTAACAGTTCTTACAGTGGCAAAATTTGCTAGTGACCAAAGTAAAACTGCAAGACACTAACGAAGTTAATAAGCAGTTAGAGCCTAACACAGCTTTCTATTAAAGTAATTACTTTCTGAGCTACAAAAATATTTAAATTTTACACATAAGTGAGGCTGCAAGTTGTCTCAAGATTTACAGTAATAACAGATTTAGCAATCATGCACAGAAGCATCGGACATAACTACTCGCGTCAGGTGATGAACTAATAACACTTTGCGGTAACAAGAGACCACTGAGCCATGACATACCTAACGCACGCCAAGAATCAGTATAAGCCCTAGGAATTATAGGGACTGTTATTACGCCGTCTACAACGTATGAGAGAATTATAATCACAGGTTCAGAACAAAGGAACACACACTGTCTAAAAGCAATCAATACAGATTTCCACAAACGAAAAATATTTAACCACTTGGACTTTAGCAGGCATCGTACTGATTAAGCAACCGATTCAAAACAGTCATTTAAATATACCAAAGGCTAAGACCTGTGTCTTACGCAATCAGGTAATTATTTAATCACTGTTACAGTCTCAATCACAAAACGTACTCGGGCTCTTATTTTCAACAAAAGACCTTACAATGTCATACAACGAGAGTGTGATAAGGGTGGTTGGTCACCTGATTAAAATAACAATATCGCAAGGAAATTTATTAGAGCGCTCCTTTAAGCGAAGGAAGTCTGGGCAACAATAAAACAAATCAAGTCATATCCACAGGACGTTCACGATCCAGGTGCGGAGTCACCATCGCATTGCCGAATGACAACAGCCAATACTCCATCCAAGGCGTGCAGTACAAGTTTTAGTCCGCAGTGCCATAAGCCCTAGAACAGTCTCGCCACGATGAGCTTCAAAGCGTTTAATTTTTCATTGCTGCTGGCCAGTTAAGCCCGCTGCCTTTATAATATAGCGGGCTGTGATTTACTGCAAGTGCTCTCGTAGCCGTCACATCAGTCACCAAAGTCCATTACATGGGAAAAGCCACACTGATACTCAGCATAAACCCGCTCACAAAACACACACACACACACACACACACACACACACACACACACACACACACACACACTGTAATGCAGCAAGTTATTACGAGATAACATTCGTTGCAGGAAAGCACGCTGCTGTCTAGCACGGTGGCTGCAGGAGGGCTATGTTTTTTTCGCTTTGTTCACAGCATAGCTGATGCTGTCTACCGTGAGAACTGCATAACGTAACATTCAGTTGATACGAAGATTCGTACCCTCCACGAATCTAAATAATTCATATTAAAATTATAAATAATGTAGCAACCAGTCATGGAAACATATTTCATTTATCTTGTTGCAAATTGATTTCGACTGATATCAGTCATCTTCGGTGCATTTTTCTAAGTGATACATGCCATAAAGAGAAGTACTGTCCTTGACAGATTTCTATAATGATATAAATATGGTTGTAGAGTCTATTAAACATCCTTACTTCTTTAGTGCTATCCAACCCACCAGATTTGCCGAGGGCGCTAATGCGCTGCTTCCTGGACTTGGGTAGGTGTGCTGGCCCCGGATCGAATACGCCTGGCGGATTGACGACGAGGGGTGGTTTGCGGTTAGCCTGGATGTGGTTTTAGGCGGTTATCCACATCCCACTAAGTCAATACCGGGCTAGTCCCCATGTCCCTCCTCCATTACACAACTCGCAGACATTTGAAAACGTTTGTACTATTCCACGGCTTACACTACACACAGACAGCTGAGGTGCACTAATTCCGTCACAGGAGGTACAGGGTGGCGACAGGAAGAGCTTTCGGCTACCTTCTGACATTAACGACGCCAAATCCACAGTAACAATGCCGATCCCGCGGTGAAGTGGGAGAAAGACCCAAACAAATGATGGTTATGACTTCCGACTTTGGCTCTGTTTAACTGCACGGATAATACCCCCAATGCTGTTTGCAAACAATTTTGAATAATAATTTCTGTTATGAAAAACTCTTATTCTCAATAAGTGGTTTGCTACCTATGGAAACAATAATAAATTTATGGTATGTAATTAAGTCACTAAAATTTTTTAATAAAAACAGGATGGGCAATATTACTAACCTAACACATCGCAACACCAATGAAATTAACTTCTTAAACTTAGTACCCTGTCATTTGCACAATGGCACAATGGAAACTCCGTTCCTTAACGCAACCCTTTCGCTAACTTTCGTTGGTTGATACTGGTCACGCAAGTCGTTGTTCTACTGAAGCTCCAGCTAGACAGACAGAGAACTCAAGCAAAGAACACATACTCTTTTAAAATTGCAGCGCCCTACTTTGCTAGCGGTTGGCTCTAACATCCACGTAATTTAGTGTGAAGATCACGACGGTTGTCCCCGGCACCGGCGTGATGTCGTCTGTCCCCTCTGAAATCTCGACTTTTTCTAAACACGCGGATCTGCTTTCCGTCCGAAAACCCCTCAATCGCAGAGTCCGTTACGAAAAGATACACAATACACTTGCACAAATGCAAGGAGTAGGTGGTAGACTCAAGTGCGCGGCAGCAAATGTAATGCCACTTCCTCGGACGAGAAATAAAAATAAAAAATTAGCTCCAAATACCCCAAAGATTTCCCCCGTCTCAAATTACCAGAAAAGTGAATAAGCGAACGAAGTTCCATTTATCACTATTATTAGGATAATAACAAGTAATTAAATCAGGAATCTAAGACTTGACAATTTAGCAATCTACGAAAGAAAGATTAAATTTCAGCAAAATTAAAATCAAAATCATAATAAATCGCAAAATTTGCATAAATTAACATTCGCAAAGTAGAACCAACGGTCCCAAAGAATACTCCGTGTGAGTACTCTTTGGGAATCGTGAGTAATGACTGAGTATAATTCAATGCATTATCACTACGTTGCGAGAGTTAGCCGAAGCAGGTCATTTATTTGAATGCTCGTACATGTAGGCGCGCTTGGATTGTTTTTGAGATTGAATAATTGCGATCTATTACGACGCAGTAATACGATCTTCTGACTTTAAATATCACGGCATCATAATTCGAACAGAGGACTTTTACCTACTAGAATAAAGTGAACTTTTAACTAGATAATTGAACTGAACATTACTTAGACAGTGATTTAAGCAACGAACACTGATAGACAATTTTCATTTATAATAGCCAGTGATTTATGGAACGTCAGTGATAGGTCCGAAGCATATAATTTAAGTCCCCCCAACACCTGGGAAGGTTTTCTTCTCAAGGCTCGGTTAGGAAGTGACTGATATTGTGCAATAAAACACCATCTCGGGCCAAGTCGTGCATTTGTAAGCCGGCCGTTGTGGCCGAGCCGTTCCAGGCACTTCAGTCTGGAACCGCGCGACCGCTACGGTCGCAGGTTCGAAGCCTGCCTCGGGCATGGATGTGTATGATGTCCTTAGGTTAGTTAGGTTTAAGTAGTTCTAAGTTCTAGGGGACTGATGACGTCAGATGTTAAGTCCCATAGTGCTCAGAGCCATTTGAATCATTTTTTTGCATTTGTGATTTAAAATTCTATCAAATTATTGACATGAAACTCCCGAGTAATAATTACGCGCAGCGGTAATATTTGACTGTAGCTCTCGGCACTGGTGTAGAATCTTTGACTCAAATAACAAGCCCACTGTTACGATTTCTTAGATACTTGAAATTACGACCAGCTTCTAGGGAATTTGTTGTGGATTTAACTGCATTGGTTTTATCATTAATATTTCATCTTTAATCAGTTAAACATCGATTACGAACGATTAGTTACGATTCTTGGTGAAGTAAATATCTCACGCACGTCGACATTTCGGTTCAGCACTGTTATTTTGTGTAACGTCGTCTTCGTAACTTGATTACGGTCCCAACACTCTACCGACTGTCGCCGAGTTTTAGCCGAGGCCAAGTACAAAGCAAACCAAATCATGAAGACGAAGAGCCGTTATACAAAGGAACACTTAATGTTGCATTTGAACGCCACAAGTGAGCACAGATCTGTTTTCTCTTCTCCGAGCAACGGATCTTTCTGCTTTTGTGTAGATACATGCAGTAACTCTGAAAAACTAGCGAGGGATCTGTAGTCGCAATGCCAGCAATATCTCTAAACCTATGTCTAGGCCTCCCCTCGCGGACTAGACACGCCGTGTCGACCCAGCATCACACCAGCCACTCGAGAGCATTACCTCTTGTTGCCAGTTCTTCTCACATGTATCCCTACACGTTTTCGGCCAATTAGGACTCTGAAATTTCGAGCGGTTCTCCCACCTTTCATGGGTGCCCCGTATTTGTGTCCCGTTCCAACCGCTGTACAGCCGCAGCGGCAAGAAGCAATCTTTCCCTGTCTCGCATGTACGCTGTCTCTCTCTCCTTCCACCTGTGTGGGCTCAGGCTTGCCCGGAGCGCCCTGCGGCCACTGGTGACACTGCCAACACAGAAGCCGCTGTGTGAAGCTCCGGCCACCTCGTTTGTCCTGCAGCTCAAAACAGCTCTTTCCTGTGTCCGTCCAAACCACCTTCCCCACGCAAAGTTTTCCAAATCTTACGTACCAGTCTGAACCTTGGTTTTGCTATTAGTATTATTCTGCCCAACGGCTATACCTGTCCATCATTTACTTTCTGAATCAGTCTCATGTAAGGTGCTAACATCTGCCACCTTACAACTTCACGGTTTCCTACACGCCACTCAGCCATCCTGTCTCTATAGTAATCCTGTAGACTATACTAGAGGGCTGCTGGCAGCCGAAGTTCTCTGAGACATGCAAGCATCGCATCGCAGGCCACCACAGATTATCGAATGCACCTGCGATATCTATCAGAATTGCAATGGAGTATTTTTGTCCCTTGCGAATGTTTACACTGAGTGCTTGATTGATTACTTCTTCAATTGACTTCTGTTTATGTAATGTATATTGGTAGTGACTCAATACGACTAACTCTCTACGAATCTGGGGCTATCACGTAGTAGTCGTTCTGATACTTTGACTAGAGTGTTTAAAAGACAGATCGGACGACAGGATTGCGTGTCCTTTGGATCTTTCTCTCTGGACTTCTTTATAATCAATGGCAGTGAACGTTTTTCATGCTATGGGCATTTTCCCAAGCTGTAATGCCTCATTTAGGAAAGTTGTTACAAGTTGCGCAATCTGCTGAAGGACTTCAGCATGAATGTCTGGCCCAGCGGCCTTACCTTTCGTAAGTCTTGCAATTACTCTAGCCATCTCCTCGTATGTAAATGGACCGACTATCAGTTCAGTTTCCATTTAAGTTCGCATGTCAGTATGTATATCCAGATCAGAATTTACGTCATCATCAGGAAGGAGTTTCTTCAGGAAACTTCTGCAGTGCCCTCCAACCTTATCTCAGAGTACCGTCATCTTGTGCAAGGGTAGCCAGAACCAATGGAGTTTTTACCTCGTCTGTCAGAATTTTAGGAGGGGATCGCCACATATTTTCCTGTAACTGTCGTTGTACGTAACTGTCCCACTGCCGTGCTTTTGTCTCGAGAATACAAGTCCTATATTGTTCTTTAGTCTCTCTGTATATTTGCAGTCGGCCAGTCTTTCGCTGATAATATTTACGTGATTGTCGTGTTCTTTTCGTTAATTCTGCAAGTTCACAAGTCCACTGCATTTTCTTTCGTTTTTTTTTTTTTTTTTTTTTTTTTTGAAGTTTTACTTATGTGTGGTATTACTCTTAACTGAGCGGTTTGTATTAACTCTGTCAGATTATGTATTTTGTAGTCCATAATTCCTGTAATAGTGTCTAGTTCGAAATTATGTGTTGCAGACTTTCCTAGTTTGCTTTATTCAACAGAAATCCATTAAATGTTGTTGTACCTTCTTCATTACGAATTTATATGTTAATCGTGATAACATTGTGATCATTTTGGGTGTAGCCTTCGTGAGCTGTTCAGTATGTGGCTAGTATGAGTGTATTGTTGTTTGGTATAGATACATCTATGTTACTTGATGTCCAGTATGTGTAAGTCAGGTCGGTGGTTGTCCTTCCTTATTGAGAATGTACAGGTTGTTTTCATCTATCCTGCCTCTTTTATGTGTTTCATTTGAGCACTGATCTAGATACAATGTATGTCTGCGCAAATGAGTACGTTTTTGTGGAACGTGCAACATTCGCGATCAGTTATAAGAGTTAATCAATTTCATCTGAATATTGAGCACAAAGTGAGGCTATAACCTATTTTATACGTCCCCATGTGTGTTCTACTGTGACTGTATATTCACTACTATATTGGCTGACTTTACTTTCCACAATATTTGTATTCTGTACAATGATGGCTGCCATCGCAGTCAAGTCACCAGTCACGATGATTATGCTGGGGGGAAGGCGTATGAGTCCTACAGCACTGGAGTATGGCTCTTCGAGACAGATGACGTTCACACCTAGTTCTGCTGCGGCTTTTGACAGTTCAGCACTCACTAAAATTCTCCTACCGGTTCTCAGCTGCATTATAATCACAGTAAACATCTATTAAGGATAAAGCCAATGGGTGAGGTTTTGTTAGGGTCAAAGTTAATTCTTCGATGAGCACGAACTAAGTCCTAACCGACTTTCACTAAATTTAACTTCGCTGAACGACTCGTACACACCTCATTCAGTAGCTCTTCTAGTGCTTAGGCATCAGTAGGTATATTTTCTGATTCCAAAAGTACCCTATCCATTTGTTCTGTTGTTGGCTAACATATTTTATCAGTCTGTGGATGGGTTAGCCTAATAAGCAGTCCTTGTGTGGTCTGTAGGTTTTCTTAGTTCTCCATCCTACTTAATAGGTCTTCCTCCAATCTGTTGTTGTCTATCGTGGGATACGATGGGTCTGTTCTTTCCAGCGTACTTTTACTTGCGCTTACTTTGGACTGAAGTTGTTGTAATTCATGTGTAGTTGAGCTCACTATACACGTAGTTGTATCCTGTACTCTCATCTCCTCCGCAGCTGTTTGTAAATAACCTCCTGATGCAAATTTTACTGAATTAACGATCTCCTTAGACTTCGTTGTATGTGTTTCGATTCTTTCTGAGACTGGTCTTTTACGATCCTATTTTGATTTATTAACGTTTTCTGTGTTGAATGTTCAGTAAAACTATTGAGTGTACAGTGTAATTGATTAATCAGTTCAGAACCTCAATTGTCATAATCATAAGAATGACTGCACATTAAGTTATTTTTATGACTGCATGTAAACATACATTCGTTGGTAGATAGTCCTCTTGTAGAGCTTCAGCTCTATTTGTAGCCTTTGACTCTGCCAATGCCCACTCGAAAAACTTGTGTTTCAAATTTCGTGAAACAAAGTAATCAATTGCGACCTACATGGTCATTGCTTCTATAGAATAAGTAAATTTAAAAAAAAATCTATTGAACCTCTGCTGTTGAAGACGTAGGTGCGGTGGTGTGCATTTCGTGTGCTTCTTTGTGTTCCTTTTGTTGTTGCCATGCAGTGGCTCTTCGCCATGCACACGCCCTCATAGAATGTCATTTTATTTCTTTGTAAATTATGGAGTTGTATTCATATTTTGATTTGTATGTGTTTTGGGCACCACAGGACGAACAACGACGTGTTGACTCGCTCTCCTCTTTCTCGCCAAGGATTGAAGTTGACAAGGGCTGGCCGTGTACCATCCCATGGACAAATGAAGCTCATTTTTCTGGTAGGTGAAGTGGACACACAGAATTGACGAGTGTGAGGTTGGTTCAAATGGCTCTGAGCACTATGGGACTTAACATCTGAGGTCATCAGTCCCCTAGAACTTAGAACTACTTAAACCTAACTAACCTAAGAACATCACACACATCCATGCCCGAGGCAGGATTCGAACCTGCGACCGTAGCGGTCGCGCGGTTCCAGACTGTAGCGCCTAGAACCGCTCGGCCACTCCTGGCGGAAGACGAGTGTGAGGGTCTTCACCTACAGTCACTCCGCATGAAATTCCTCTGTACGGTGAACGTGTCACCTTATGGTGTGGCTTAACGGCTTCGTTCATCATTGGCCCATTCTTTTTTGAACAGGTTGGAGCTCAATAACAGAAGATATGTAGCGTGACTGGCCAGCGTTACTGCAACATGCTTCACCAGCATGTCACACCCACCCTACAGGAGAGAGACGCACTGACCTTACTAGTTTTCTTGCAGATGGGCCCCATCGCATATCGCTCGTGAAGTTCACCTGCTGCTCCGAAACACATTTCGAAACGATCGAATTATCAGCTGATCGTTTCCACATACTGTGCCGGCACGATCACCTGATCTCACTCCCTGCGATTTCTTGTCGTAAAGGTACCGGAAGGACTGGGTTTACCAGGGGAACATTCACACATATGCTGATCTGAGGCGCATCTTATCAAGAGAGATAGCCAGCACACCTACGGGCATTCTTCGTTCTGCTGTGTGGAATGCAATCCAGAGCTTTCAGACTCATCTGGACACTAATGGGCGCCATATTGAGCCTTGTGTGTAGCAGTAATGGTATCGGTATATAATGGAGTGATGCACCGCTGCAGCAAGTTAAAAGTGTTTCAATTGAATTTATTCTACACCTGCAGTTGTAATCTTGTGTTTTCCCTTTCTAGCTCGTTTATTTGTCCCTCGAGTCTAGCTTGATAGAAGGCAAGTGGAAATAACTCGTTCCCTGTAATTCCAATAATTTCTCGACCTACATGTGTCCCTTTCAGTTCACTAAATATTTTCATAATTATTGAGTCAATCACCGCTAATTTCTTCCCCATGTCATGACATTAATGCTACCACGGTTGGTCCTCGTACGGTACTTAGTTTCCGTTTTATAACCTGTTAAGTAAGAAGTGTTTCATTAAAACCACACGGTATTATAGGCCATCTTATTAGATCTCGCTTGTGTCATAATCGGTTCTTTCAATTTGACGCATATACAACTGTTTTGTATGTCGGACAGTCAGGAACGCCTGCTTTATCACACAAATGAGTCCTCGTTGAGTAGTTTACGTGAGATGCAACCCGCTTTTCTCTCCCTTTCAGGACAATCGGGTTTTCTGTGTCCCTTCACTCCACAGTTGATACATACAGATTTTCTTTCAGTACAAAAATTAGTGGGGTGCCCTAAGTCACAGCAATTGAAACATTTTTCAGCGTTGTTATAGTCTTCTGTTTTGAGGGCATGGAAGCTCATGTAGACCCTTTCCTGTCGCAGTAATGGGTCACGCACTCTAGGGATAACTTCAGTTAAATTTTTGACTGTGCCTCTTGCCTTGGATCCAGTTTTGAAGTGAAATTTCGCTTCATCTGCAAATTCCTGCCCTGTTATCAGTAAGATTCAGAGCATACAGTTCATCTAAGAAGTCCGCGTCAGAAACTGTTGCTGGAACTGCCTGTACCTTGAGCAATCGTCTCCTCTGTTTGGATATTCACATTCTCTTTTATCTTTGATGTTTTTTTTCCATTCGTTTCTTACAGTCATCTTTGGATTCATTTTACACTATGACCACGTTTTTAATAGTTCTAATTGACTTTAGATTAAGTTTACCTACAGGAGAATTGGTGTTTCTCGTTAGTATGTCCCTCACAACTTTCGTGTCTTGTTTTGTAGTTCACCTAATAAACAGAGTTGTCTCCTGTGTTTCTTTGACTTGGTCAATCTTTATGTGCTTTTTTTGGCACCAGTTACTGCTGCGTACGATGGAAGAACCATTTTATTTTCTGCACTTCCTAGCTTGTCGTTTTCAGTTTTAAGTTTATCGTTTTCTCTTTGTAATTCTTCAATACATTGCTTGGCGTCTGGCGCATTTGCAATTGCTATTTCTTGTCTTAGCCTCTCACTCTCTTCCTTCAAAATATCTATTAGTTCTTCCAGTCGTTCCTATCTGAAGGCCTCAAGTGATTTGACATTACTAGCGGTGTGTAGTCCATTTAACGTATCTACCTGCAGTTGTAATCTTGTGTTTTCCCTTTCTAGCACGGTTATTTGTCCCTTAGCTTGCTAGAAGGAAAGTGGAAATAACTCGTTCCCTATAATTAGAACAATTTATTGACCAACATGTTTCCCTTTCAGTTCACTAAATATTTTCGTAATTATAGAGTCAATTACGCCTGATATCTCACATGCATGCCTTCCATTTCGGAAATCTCGACCGTGGTGTAGAGCTCTAACGCGTTGTCTCTGGTTTCGTTCCCATTACCTCAAGGGGTGAGTAATCTTGGTTGCCACAATCTGTGCATATTCTTCTTGCCTCCGCCTCTCTCCTGGTAAAGTCCAAGGGCGGAGACTGACTTGATCAGAGATGGTGCACAGAACGTACTACTTCTGTGGTTCATAAAACGAACTACTTCCGCACTACTTACATCGGACTTTCTTTGTGGTACACAGAACGAATTATTTCCGTCATTCACAAAACGAAGTTCCTGTGTGGTACACAAATGTAACTAGAGCACTTTTACACAACACACTTTTGTGATTATTGCAGTCGACCGTTTACACCCAATAATAAACTACAAAACGACACATGCGAGGTATTTTTTCCGCGTCTATCAGTCCTTTAACACTTACGCTGATGTTATGTAAGTAAAGGAGAGGTAGCAGCATTCCCAGACTAAACTGTACAATTTATAACCTACAGTACACGGCACGGGGCTCGGAATAACTATAGTTTTAAGCTCACACACACGGAAATCATTCGAATACACGAATTAAAACTCACGGAAACGCGAATCACTTCCTCTCTGACTGTCGAGTAGACGTATACACCGATTCACCGTGTTATATGCTAAAGAAACAGGGAGCGAACACCGTCGGCGGACAATTGGACAGTGGGAATATGGCACTGTGGCAATACAGGAGTGCTCGACCCATTAGCCAGTAAAGTCCGTTGCAAGTGCACAACTACCACCAGAGCTAACGCCGTCCTACAGAACGCCCTGCAAACTTCTTTGTCTCTGGCGATTGTTCACCAAGCGAGTGCTACTTACCATTGTCTCGCCTCCATCAACGCCTCCAGCCGGAACCGAGCACTATCGATATATGAGGCAAAGAGGACATCGGGCAAAAGTAAACGGAACTGACGTGCCATGGCTTAGTAGTCGCCTTGAATTCCTTCTCATGCACGATAACGCCAAGGCTCACGTAGTGGGCGTCACCACGGATGCATCGTGAAGCCTGATCACTGAAGTAATGGAGCGGCCAGCGATGAGTCCCGACGTAAACTCCACTGATCAAGTGTGGGACATATTTGACAGACGTGTTCGCGGTCGTCCTGTTCCACTACAGACTCCCGTAGATCTCTCATAGGCTCTCGCTGAACAGATACCTAAGGGTGAAGTGCAAAAAATGCAAATGGCTCTGAGCACTATGGGACTCAACTGCTGAGGTCATTAGTCCCCTAGAACTTAGAACTAGTTAAACCTAACTAACCTAAGGACATCACAAACATCCATGCCCGAGGCAGGATTCGAACCTGCGACCGTAGCGGTCTTGCGGTTCCAGACTGCAGCGCCTTTAACCGCACGGCCACTTCGGCCGGCTAAGGGTGAACTGTGTGAACTTATATGGAGCGGACTGCATACGTAGCATGGGGTCATAAACGCTCACGGAGGGCACATACGTTAATGAAGTCCATTGAAAACATCGAGGACGACGAGATTGTTTTCATCTTGTTTTACACACCTATAGGACATTTAAGTGCTAGTTATGTAAATAGACGCATATGTAATGACGTTTTAGTAGGTACTTAATTCACTAAAGATAAAGGTATAATTTGGTAACAACCCAGTCCTCGATTATTGTTCAGTGGAGCATAGCAGACGCCCAAATGCATGATCCCTTAATTCTTTTAAGCAATGTTAATCGACGAGCATGACTGAGAAATTAATATACCTGTCTGGTTACTGCAGGAATCATTAAATATACTGATGTCAACGAGTTCTTCAGGTAATGATAGCATATGCTTCCAAACACAACAAGCTACTTCATTTCCTCTGCGGTCAGCAATAGTTTCATCCCACAAAAAACACTGAGCGGAAGTGTGCATGTTGGTTACAGAGTACATAGTTAAACTGAAAGTACACAGCAACAGTTTATTGAAAGTTGTCTCTCTATTAAAAAGAGGTACTGGTAAACGCTTCTACACTTCAAAGGATATGAAAGAAACCCTTTGATTTTCCTACTTTTCTCGTAATCGACCTACAGCTCACTGGTATGCACTGCTCACTGCTACATTTGAAGTTGCTTTCTTTTTTCTTCCCATTTAGCATTTTATTTTTATTTTTATTTTTATTTTTTTTTTTTTTTTGCTTATAATCGACACTGGATCTTCCAGCCATGACAACTATAGAAGATCCTTCACCAGTACAAAGGGTGATTCTTGTTAACGTTTAGAAACCTCCAAAGCGACGTAGATGACTCTCAGCCAAGTAATTTAATATGAGACACACGGGGTCGCAAATGTCGGGAAATACCTCAAAAATGGATGAGAAACGTTGAACATTTCACCGGTGACGTACGTAGTCGCAGGTGCAGCGGTTGGACTTCGGCATGAAGGAATGACTGAGCGATTCAGTACTTGCATTTGAACAAACGGGGCATATTCAGAACACCTTTTGTAAATGTGATCTATTGTGAACGTAGGAATTGCAAAATTATTGTCCTCGCTGTAGCCAAGTAAAAACTGTTCTTATTTTGTTTATCTTTTTCTTCCCTTTGTCGCCGGCCGAAGTGGCCGAGCGCTTCTAGGCGCTACTGTCTGGAGACGCGCGACCGCTACGGTCGCAGGTTCGAATCCTGCCTCGGGCATGGATGTGTGTGATGACCTTAGGTTAGTTAGGTTTAAGTAGTTCTACGTTCTAGGGGACTGATGACCTTAGAAGTTAAGTCTCATAGTGCTCAGAGCCATTTCAACAATTTTTTTCTTCCCTTTGTCCCTTTTTTTGTCTACAGACATTATATAGTAAACGAAACGTAAGTTATTTTTTGGTAACGACGCGATTTGGAAATTCATGCTCATTTACTTGAGACGCAATAAGGTAGGTTTTTGTTGTACTGAACTTCGCAATAAACCAGCGGAGATCAAGAGACTAGTAGATAAAATAGTAAATCTGACCGCAATGTAAAGACATGTTTGCCTAACACAATGAAAAAAGTTACTGCCTGCTAGACGCAGGACTCAAACCTTATGAGCTCCACGTGCTAATGTCGTACATGTGGGCCCAGAGCCACACCGACGTGAATGCTGGGCTTGGCTTGGGATGATCAGGTGTGATAGACCGATAGGCTCCAACTCTGCATGTGCACCGAGATTCAGCATTTGCTATCTACTTTTGGGACATTTCCGGATATTAGCGATCCCATGTAGCCATATTAATCTATTTGTCTCAGGGTCGCCTCCGTCGCTTCGGACGTATTTAAACGTTAATAGGAATCTGCCCCGAAACATTGGTTATTGCTACATGAAGTTCTTTCGTGTTTATATGAAGTCATTGGTCATCCGGTAGCAATGTTTTGCCGTTCCTGTCCATATAAAACTAAGTAACGTCTTTTGCGGATTCTGTAATTAATCACAGATTCGTGATAAAACAAGCTTCGTTGTTCTTGCATTAATCCAGAGAACTAATCGTCGTATAATATATCTCCTTTGTTCTCTCAATCTTTTCCTTTGAATTACTGATAAAGTGTTCTGAGATTGTAGATAGGCTCCACCTGCGACAATGAATAAACAGGATTGAGTTCAGATAAAGAGATATGGACATGTCTTAAAAATTCAGTCATCGAAGTTGTACAGCCAAATAGAGACGCAAGGAGGGTAACTGTGAAAAAACCCTAATGTTACAGAAGAAATACTTCAATTGATCGACACAGAATAAAATACAAAAGTGCTCGGGAAGAGAGAGGAACACAGATATATAAATCAATTATCAATTAAATGAATAATAAGTTCGGAGAGGCTAAGGCGAAATGGCTGCAGTAAAATTTACATCCGCACGTGGACTATATAACAATTACCACTGACAATCAATTGTAATTAAAAAAGAAAATGTGGCAGTATGACCCGTGGCGACACAATGATCAGCCAGAACATTATGACTACCAACCTAACAGCCGGTACTTTCAGTTCAATAAACCGTAGCAACATCTGTATACTTCAGGTTATTTTATTTTATTTCGAATGCAACCAGTTTCGGCAATTCATTTTGCCATCTTCAGGCACCATACGCTTTCTTCGTATCAACGAGCTTATCGTATAGCGTCATAAAACTGGATACCGTGAATCCCAATCGTTGTGAAACTGATTCATACGAAAGCGTGACGCAAAATGAATTGACGAAACTGGTTGCGTTCGGAAGAAAGTAAAATAAAGTAACCTAAAGTATACTTCAGGTTATTTTATTTTATTTCGAATGCAACCAGTTTCGGCAATTCATTTTGCCATCTTCAGGCACCATACGCTTTCTTCGTATCAACGAGCTTATCGTATAGCGTCATAAAACTGGATACCGTGAATCCCAATCGTTGTGAAACTGATTCATACGAAAGCGTGACGCAAAATGAATTGACGAAACTGGTTGCGTTCGGGAGAGAGTAAAGTAAAGTAACCTAAAGTATACGGCTGTCGGTAAAGTTTATTGAATTGAAAAGTACGTAGAAGTCGATGTGCCCTGCCCATAATCGACCGAAAGAGACTGACAGCCGGTATGTCCACCTATGGCACGCATAACAGGGGCGATGCGTCGCGGCATGAGAGGAATGAGGTCTTGATATGTCGCTGAAGGGAGTAGGCACCACATCTGCACACACAAGTAATCTGAGACCCACAAATTCTAGGAAGGGGGGCGATAAGCTCTGACGCCACATTCAATCACTTTCCAGATTGTTCGATCGAGTCCAGTTCTGGCAAGTTGATGCGGTGGTGGATTGGGGGGGGGGGGCAGGACATCAATTGGTACTCGCCACTGTGTTCATGGCCTTTTAACATGGTGCATATTCTTGTTGAAAATTGCCGCTGCCGTCGGGAAATATGATCGTCATGAAGGGCTGTACGTGGTCTGCAACCAAAGTACGAAAACTCCTTTGCCTTGCACGAGCTCCATTGGAGCCATGGAGGCCCACATGAATGTTCCGCAGAGCATAATGGAGCCGCCGCCAGATGGTTTCCGTCCCACAGTACAAGTGTCAAGCAGTTGTTGCCCTGGAAGACGACGGATTCGCACCCTCCCATCAGCATGATGAAGAAGGTATCGGGAATCGTCAAACCATGCAACGCTCTGCAACTGCCCCGACGTCCAGTGCGGATGATCACGTGTCCATTTCAGCCGTATCTGCCTTTGTTGTGGCGTTAATATTGGGTCTTCGACTCCGGAATTCCATCGTTAGCGGTGTTCGGTGCACTGTATGTTCAGACACACAAGTACTCTGACCAGCACTAAAGTCTGATGTTGGTTCTGACACAGGTCGCCACCTATCCTGTTATTCCAGTCTGCCAAGTCTATGACGTCCAAAATCTATAATGAGGGCTTTTAGCTAAACCCCACGACGTCTGGACGTGGTATCACCTTGGTTTCGTTAAGTGTTGAAGACGCTTACCACGACACTCCTAGAACACCCAACAAGTCATGCATTTTCCGAAATGTTCATACCTAGACTATGGGACACCACAGTCTGCCCTCGGTCGAACTCTGATAGGTCGCACGGCTTTGCCCATTCTACAAACAGGCAGGGCGCTCTTTGATACTACATTCACAGGCGTGTGTCTGGCTAGCAGTCATTTCTCACCATGTGACGCTGCTATCGACTGGATGGGTATATACCGGTAGTAGTAGGTGGTCATTATGTTACGGCTGATCAGTATGTATGCCTAACGTTGTACATTATGTGAAAATTTTGTATATTTGTGGCAAGATCCCATGGGACCAAACTGCTGAGGTCATCGGTCCCTAAGCTTACATTCTACTTAATCTAACTTCAACTAACTTATGCTAAGGACAACACACACAGCCATGCCAAAGGGAGGACTGTAACCTCCGCCAGGGGAAAACCGCGCGAACCGTGACAAGGCGCCCAAAACCACGCGGCTACACCGCGCAGCATTATGTAAACATGACGATCTAGTTTAGTGTGTACATAATAGCTAGAGCGATTCTGATCATCAGATTATGTAGATGTGTTAAGTTTGGTGGCTGACACACATGGAATTAAGTAGCAGTTTTTATTGATCTGAAGATGGTTCATCGATAAGCTGAAACTAATAATCACTAACGGAGTTATAACGAACTTTACTTATGATTTCCATCGACACATTTTAAAATCTGAAGAACTAGAAATGGTGGTAAGAAGGATAGTTTGAACATATAGAATATTCTAAACAATAATCCGTTAAATTGACAGAATAAGTCAGCATTAAGAGTACAAGAAGAATCTCACTGTTAAAAGTGGAGGAGAGCAGACAGGTGGAAAGGGTAACGGCATCCACGTGTCTATCGAAATGTTAGTGACATCCTAGAACAGGAAATGGGAGTCTATTTAGATAACACAGTGGATCAAGTAATACAGCCAACGTTTAACAGTGCTGTGGAAGGCATAGATGATATTCCTTCTGAATTTCTGAACTCGTTGAATGTAGTGGGTAACCAAAGGACTATTCAAGTTGATTTGTAGAATCTACCAGACAGGAAACGTACAATAACCCTCTTGAAAATTACTCTCCACACAACCCAGAAAACAGCTGGGGCACAACCAGTCAAACAGCTCATGCATCCCAGTTGCCGACAAGAACTTTAGACAGAAAAACGGAAATTAAAAAAGTGAGATTCAGTAAGGTGACGACCGGTTTGGCTTTCCGAAAGCAAAAGCCTCGTGGGAGCCACTTCTGACGTTGTGTTGATAATGGAAGCAACTCAATTAAGAAAACCCAAGACAACTTCATAGGTATTATCTACCTAAAAACATATTCGTGAACGTAATATGGTGCAAGATGATAGAAGTTTTCAGAAAAATTAGGTGTAAGCTTTGTGAAAAAAAAAAAATGGTTCAAATGGCTCCGAGCACTATGGGACATAACATCTGTGGTCATCAGTCCCCTAGAACTTAGAACTACTTAAACCTAACTAACCTAAGGACATCACACACATCCATGCCCGAGGGAGGATTCGAACCTATGACCGTAGCAGTCGCGCGGTTCCGGAATGCGCGCCTAGAACCGCTAGACCACCGCGCCCGGCTTTATGGAAAGACGAGGAAAATATGTAAAGGAACTAAGAAAGAACAATGCGAATGGAAGACCCAGAATGAAGTGGAGTAAACAAGGTTCGTTTACAACTACATCCATACTCCGCAAGCCACCTGACGGTGTGTGCAGGCTTCGTCCTCTACAATTTAATCTATATATCGAGAAAACAATGACGAAAAGATATTATGTTTTCAGGAGTGAGTTTAAAATTGACGGTGAAAGGATTTCGACAGTAAGGTATGCTGATGAGGCTGCTATCTCCAGCGAAAGTGAGAAAGAATTACAACATACTGAACGAAATGTACAGTCCACTGAGCACAGAATATGGAATGAGAGCAACGAAAGAAAGACAAAAAAGTGATGAAGAATAGCACAAATTGGGTAGTGATAAAATTGACATCATAAACGGGGATAATAAATTATACAAAGTGAAGGACATCTGCGACCTTGGAAGGAAAAAACACACGAAGGACGACGCACGGAGGACAAGAAATAATGTTAGTACAGGCAAGGAGGACATTCCTGGTCTAAAGAGATCTCCTGGTAATAATCATCAGATTGAAATTCATAACGAAATTTCTGGGACTTTACAGGAAAAGAAGAGAATCGAAGAGTTTTAGATGTCGTGCTATAAATAACGGCGAAGATTACGTGGAATCGTAAGGAATGAGAAGGTGTTCTGCAGAATCGGCGAAGTTGGAAGTATAGGTGGTGCATAGAAGGTTTACTTTCGAAATTCATAAAAAATAGAAACGCCACAAACTGTTGAACAGAGTAAAACAACATGCAACTTTGAAAAGTTATTAAAAAGGAACAACTAGAAGAACATAACAGAGAAAAAGAGCATTTGAGAGAGACAAGATGTTGGACTAACGACCCCAAGAATCAGTAGGGCAAGAGGTAAACCTTACTTAATGCGTCTCCAAATACGACGTGAAGAGAAGAATATTGAGTGTGATAACTAAAGGCAATATATCAGTTACGTTAAGCATAAAATGTGTGTTGCTCGAGGTACATTCAAACTATCAAATTCGAGAAATACGTACATGTACGACAAAAAAGTCAAAGATAAATCAAAATCTTCATTGGGTACAAATCACTTAAATCTAACACCGAACAGAGATCACTAAACCACACGGGTACTCTTGTACTTTCTACACGAAAAGATAGGGAGGGTAAAATAACCACAAAGAATTAATTCTGAAATTTTAATCATAGAAAAATTAAAATGTTGTATGCAGTATTAACAACAATGAGAGGGACGAAAGTCGTAAGTTGTAATAACGTAAGCATAGGGCTTCTCAAACACAGTAAACTTTTTATGTGTATGAATCTACATTTGTGCAGTTACAGTAGGCAAACGTTTGGTACCATGGAGACGCATATAGCTCTGGTAATATCCCTGTTCTAAGCAGGGTATGGAAATAACTTTAAAATTACAAACTAATCAGTTTCCTGAATGAGTGGTACAAAGATAAAAAAATCTGTCGATAAATTGATCTGGATCTTTGCTTCTAGGACAAGTTAAACTCCCTAAGCTGTTATTTTCATTTCAATACCTACTGTTCTTCAGATGTGCGACATCAGATATGTATGATGTTAAAAAACAGTGTCACAGGAATTAGTACTGGTCAAAAGAAAATCAAATGTTCCTATACCTGGAAACGATATGGGCCAGTCTGTCCTCTCATTCCCATCTACCTGTTGCCTACAAGTAGACACGTTAATCAGTGGTGCATGCGACTAACACGCATGCTGACACTTTCTTCAGGCTTTCTTCCCAGTGAATCACTCTCTCTAATGCACATGGATTCACTCATATTGCATCATAAGGTTTTTAACATGGCTGTCAATCAACGACTGTTGTGTAATACAAAATATTGAAAAACACAGCCCTCAGTCGCGAACAAAATTAGTTTGTAACCTAGGTTTCGGTGTCACAAGGGACACCTTCTTCGGACAAAATTAAAACTAAATGTTACAGCACAACGTGCCAAAAAATACGAAAGCAGCGGTCTTACCTGACAGCGTCAGATAGAATTAAAATGAAATGCAACAGAGGTGCAAGGCACTAGGGGCTGCCATGTGTCCTCTGCTACAGGCAACACAAAACTGAAACATCATGTGACTTGTGCGCCACGGCGACATAAGGGACAATACCGCCATCTGGTTGCTAATTGGTAAAACAGGCTATTTTGTAAACATATCTCGTAACTGCAGAGAGGGAAATAAACAAACACCTAACGGTGTACATGAAGTAATTACAATAGCGGGATACTGCATGATATAAAATACAACTAATGAATGACTGGCTGTAGTAAAAAAATTCCAGAATAAATGCATAAAGAAGACATATACGAAATAATCCATTAAATGACATTACTGCTTGCTATAATAGATACGTTATAAAAACGAAAAAAGCTTTTTTTTAATTTACATATATGAGCAGTAAAAAGTAGAAATAAAAGGTATCTCTGAATCTGCAAGAAGTAGTTGGTACATCAGAGTGTTAGATCTCGTCAAGAAGCGGCTTTATACCATTGAAATAACTTCTTCCGCGCAACTGCACCTGCTCGTTGAGAAAAAGTCCGTCATTCGAAAGTAAATGCTTGAAAATATTCAGCTTCTCCAAAATATTAAGTTTACGCCGTTTTTTACAATATGCAAAATTTCCAACTTCTCAATCCCTTTAGGAGAGTGCCCTATGATTAACAGGTGATCTGCAAAAGAAGAATTAGAGGCACACGAACCGTTTTCCCTCAGAAAAGGTTCTTTAGAGCGAATTGAAAAGGCTGGTCCTGTTTGACCAATATAATAGGCACCGCAAGTGTCACATCAAATCTTGTAGACACCAGAATTCTGCAGAGGGCTAGTAGTTGACTTTAAATTATGAATGACATTTTTTCTGAAGTTGTTATTTGTAGAAAAGGCAATATTACAGTTGTATTTAATCCGAAGCAACCTTTGAATCTGGTATGACACTGGACCTAAAAATGGAATTGAGAAGAATTTTATCTCCGATTCGTCTGGGACGCTGATGAAAGAACCAAGTGTAGGACCCTTCTTGCCAATTTTCTTTCTGAGGATATCATCTACCACCCGAGCTTCGTAACCATTACTGACCGCCGCAGTTTTAATAAGATTAATCTCATTATTAAGAAATCTTAGAGTGAGACCAAGAGATGAATACACTAAACAGATTCATATGGATATGGGTTGCAATAGTTATTCGTAGATGCACAGGACAGAGTACCATGGAGAGCTACATCGCACCAGTCTCGGGACTGAACACCACAACGACAACAACATGAAAAATACCGCACGATGCACGCACATTTGATGTGTTTATTCTTTACTACTACGATGCTTCTACAGTCGAGTCAGCTTCAGGAAATTCCTCACACCAGACAGAGCTTTTGACCGCTTTCAACTGAGAAACGCAAACGGCTGTAGGTGAAAACGATATCTGCCTATAAAGCTATGGCGAGGCGTAGCGTAGCGACGTTTAAGAAATCGCGTTGTGCACGCGCAGAGGAACTGCTTCCAGTGGCTTGGATCATGTTTCTTAATCTGGTTACTACAGTTGCACGTTTGGATATTATGCTTATTTATTTGTACGACTGTTTATAGTTAAAAGGTGTTTTCACATGGGATCGAATTGGTTTGACACTTCACTACAAACACAGGTCATTACTTGATTTCGTTTCTAATCGAAAATTGGCAATATGGATACCTGGACAATTCTGGGTTCGTCGGATAGTATTTATTATACACGCAGGTAGTAATGTCACAGTTTCGTCATAATATTCATTACTGCACGAAGTGATATCGTAAATGGCTGTAGGTACAACACAAATAAAAGATACAAACTCGTCTGGCGTATAGCTCTCTAAATTAAGGTGTGATATTTTTAACACCTTGGCTACAGAGCGGGGTAGTGCAGTGATCAGCACACTGCACAGGCGATCGGAAGGACGAACAGTCAATCCCGCCTCCGGCCATTCTGATTTAGGCTACCCATGATTTCCCAAAATGGCGTAAGGCGACTGCTGGGATGATTCTTTCGATTGGGCACGTCCGCTTTGCTTCTCCATCCGTCCGTAATTTGAACTTTTGCTCCGTCTCTGATAACCTCGTTGTCGACGGGAAGTTAAACCTTAATCCTCGCCTCCCAACACCTTGCCTGCGGATATGTGTTTCTGCGTTCCATGAAAAATAAAATCCAGTCACTTACTTAAAAACCTGACCTAAAGGAGAAAAAGTATTTTCAGATTCCAAGTCAGCATAAGAAACCTCCATTACGAAAGTGAAAAATCAAGGCCAATACGTAATATTGTTTATCAGTGATAAACACTCCAATGAGTCTCAACACATCAATGCCAGTTTACTTGATGAACAGAATCGATTTACAACAGAAAAGTCCTTCATATATATCGAAATTCTGTAGCAGTCAATTTCTCATCGCTGAACGTTTTTACGACCAGCCACACTCGTTGTGTAAGTAACCACTCAACCGACAACCCCATAATGATTCTGAATGTTTGTTGGCAGATTAAATGGCCAGACTCTACATATAAGGACCGCATAGCGTAAGGCAGACGTTAAGACGAAGGAGTAATCTACGCGAGTCAGTGATTTTAGATACGATACTTGTTTGACGGGCTGAGAGGTAGAGTTCTATTATTAAAAATACCTGATCACCAACTAAACTACTGAAAATTGAAATATGACTAGTAATTAAGCCCTGTCATGCCGTGTATGATTCAGATCGAGACGAAACTGAGATTGTCCTGATGAAGATGTTTGGTTTGTGGGGCGCTCAACTTCTCGTTAATCAGCGCCCGTACAAAGTCCCAAATTTTACACAGTCCAGTTATTTCACAATGCAATCGGGACCGATGACCATCGCAGTCTGGTCCCTTTACTCCCACATACCAACCAACAATGCAATCCAGCCACTGTCACGAAAGATGATGATGATGACGACGAAATGATGAGGACATCACAGACACCCAGTCCCCGGGCAGAGGAAATCCCCAACCCGGCCGGAATCGAAACCGTGACCCTGTGATCCAGAGTCAGCAACTCTAGCCACTAGACCACGAGCTGCGGACGAGATTGCCGTGCAGTGCCCACAGACATTCGTATTCATGTCATAGCTCGTAGGAAGTGTCAGAATGCAGCAATAATCAATGTCAGTCAGCTTTTCAATTGTGAAAAAATTTTTCACCAAGGAAACTACTTTGGTACATCTTTGCTGCAATGTATTTTCCAGGAGATTTCCTACAGAAAGAAATATTGCTGGCATAAACAGTAGTATTGATTGTTCCTTACCGTGTCGTTCAGGGCTACGATGTGGTTTGGTAATGATCAAAATATCGGTGGCAAGGTATAGCGAGTTCTCGTTTACTCATGAAGTGTTTACATTGTACCATTACAGAGCAAAATGTTGCCTATCAGCGTCCACTGTTTCCAAAAAAGAAGGCAGAAGCAGCGGTGCCAGCAACGGCAGAGAGAAAAAAAACAGTCGTATGTGATTCAGTTGTCAATAGGGATGCTGTTTTTTTTTTTCAATAGCAGAATTATTTCATCGTATCGTAATATTTCAGATGAATATTAAACAGGCGTGAGCTAATATATTTATGTATCTTGATGAAGGGTTTTCGTTTTTACTTTAAACATTCTCATTTTCATGTGTCAGCTCTGAAAACGTCATTTGCATTCTTAATTTATCACCGACATTATTTCACGAATATCGAACTAATAAATCTAATAACAGATACCACAAGTCTGATTTTTTTAGCGAGTTAGTTTATTTCATATTTGGTGCAGTGATATAGAGTATTTGTAAAACTTATTGGCGCAAAATCTATAAAACATAATTTGACGTTACGACTGGTTGCTGTGGAACAGTGAATACTGCTGAGATCCGCTTGCCATCATTAAACATTCTTAAATTTTATTTTGTCTTAAGCGTTAGTAAATTGGCTGTAAAATATGTTAGCCACTGAGTTCAACTTAGTTAAGTAGGAAAGTTTAAAAAAATGCATTTCCTGAAATATATTTAATGCATTAATTACCATAAATTCAAAATTAGAAGGTAATAATGATAAAGCATATTTCATGTATTATGTACAGATCCTACTAGTTACTTTTCCACAGGCAGGGACAACATAGCTAATCAATTCGTAGGCACATGATCTATACTAATTGGCGCCCACGGAATAATAGTAACGATAGTAAGTACTTACAGTCATAGAAATCAGACATAAATTGATCTTCCATGTGACGAATTGGGCGAGTTTTTGGAATTCAGTACAATTTTGACACTGAAATTCGGAAGTGGTCAATATCCTTCATCAAGAAAGAAATTAATGTCTAAGTCTCTACATTTCTGTTGCTAAGACCTTCTTAAGTCATGGATTAGCCACTAGTAACAAATAAATAGAGGGTGAGAAGCGTCAGGCCTCCCATGGCCCGACTCTCCTTATTTCCTTTTTTTAAATATTTAACTCCAATAAATAATTCGACCATTCATGTTCAGATCTGTTCAGTCTTTCTCTGATTTAATAAGAGAGCAATAGCAGTGATTCTGAAGTCAGATCACCATCTTGTTCTCTAATTAACACTATGCGCTTGTGTACAGGACTTATTTCGCTTATGAATGGGAGTTTTTGGAGATTACAGGGACTGGAGCGCGGATAGCGGACCTATGGTCCGTCGAAGCGCGGACCCAGCGTGGGAAGGAAGCATAGCACGAGGTAGAGCCAACAAGCATAGAGACGAGTGACCGCGACAAATGGAAGGTAGGCTCCCAGTGAATGTACCCCAGTCTGGCGTCACTGAAGGGCCTGGGATAGCTTTCGACAGCTGAATAACAATTGTAGCAGGCTCGCCACCTCCCCCCTCTCCGCACCCCTTTCACCTCGTCTATGCAGATAACGTGGAACGAGTCTGCTTACAGTATATACATACATGTCTCAGTTTTAACATTAATAACATTAATGAACAACTTATATTTTGGTCCTGCTCAAGCAGCGACACTTAAAAACTATTTTTATAGGCTGCCAGTATTTAAATGGAAGTTTGTCCTTGAAATACAATGAAGTATCCACAAGAAATGATTTTTGAGTAGATTTAAAACTGTCAAAAATTTCATGTTTTTCTTCTAGTTTTGTAGCTGTGGACATCACAATTCTTGGCAAATTGCGATGGATAATTTTGTAGCGTAGATGACGTTCCTTGAGCAAACCCATTTGCGTGGAAGCAGACATTTTCTCGCTTTTCTTACGAACATTCGATGTTGCCCCTAAGTTAGTAGCTTTCTGAGAATTCTTATCTCGGTAGTATGTGCTTGCATAATTTGTAATGGGACAACTGTTCATAATTATGTTACCCTTCTTGAATGTATGAACTTCTGTTTTGTGTAGTTCTTGCTGTTGATGATGTTTTGTTAATTGCATAGTGTATTTCCTGTGCAAGAAACGTGTAAATACTACAAATTTTAGTGTCTACGAATAATATGATGAGTTGGTAATAATTATATAAGCGAATTCCATTTTCCTGTGTGTGTGTGTGTGTGTGTGTGTGTCTGTGTGTGTGTGTGTGTGTGTGTGTGTGTGTGTAAGACTACAATAATAACGTGACATTCCAATAACACCTCTCTAATATTTTTTCCTGATTGGCATGAATTATGTTTGTATTGAAAATGATAAGAATTTTGTACGTTATTGTGCTGTTTGGTAACAAGAAAGGACAATGTTGCTTTAGTATAGCGTCACAAGGTTTTCCTAAGATATCTGAAAGTATAACACTCACATAATATAATGTTATTCAATAGAAGAGAAAGACTGAGGATTTCATCTGAGTTTCGAATATGATGGCCAAAGTATTACTAAATTAACCGGCTAAAACCAAAGAACATGTTCGACTGTCGTAATCTCTCCCACCTCTCTGTAACGTAAATCTACTGCAACGAGTGTCTGTGCAAAGCAAGTAACACATTATGGCACTCTACATTGGGTCAGGAAGCAAAAATAATCTACAAAATTTTTACGCATTCGCTTGAATTTCCTGTTGTCTTAAAAAAAAGGTTCACCATCCTGATACGGTTGATACAATTAGTGCTAGAGGACCTACGTTTCAAACAGAAACATCGAAATTATCGGAGCACCCTTTAACTTCACCTTCATTCTGCAGCTCTCACATATCCGCAAGCAAAGGGGCCACTGTGCGTGACGGACGGCCCACCTAACAATGCGATATGATATTTGCGTTTCTGTGTACCGTCTTAATATAGAGCACAAAATATATTTCACAGAATTTATGCTTTTCGGCAGCCAAGGGCAGTAATTCACATGCAGTCCGTTTTCCTTAATTCCTTGCACATAAAATTTACGGAACCCTAAAAATCTAAAAAACAACTAGACGATGTTATTAGGATCTTAACCGGCCTCGATAGCACGTGGTTTACTACATTTTGTGCCTCTTTTCACTTTGCAAAATTTATTTAAAGGGCAACTTTTGCTTAACAGAAGAAATACATAAAAAAAACGCGAACATATTTCGAATTTTCAGCATAGTATCCCGTTTTAAGTATTAGTGATGCGATCCCATTGCCACAGTTTAGAAGACGGGTAGCAACAAAACAACTCTCACAGGCCACTCTCGAACATTTTCTGTGCATTCGGCTGCAGCCACTGGAAAAACCACAGCTGATGTTTGAGGCTGGATGGTGGTTAACAGTTCGGTGCCTAAGTTCCTCACAAAGAACTCTAGTGGAATATAACGCTTTATTTTGTCTATGATCCTCCCTTTTCTGTTTATACAGACGAATCATTCGAAAGCAAATTCCAGATATTCTGAACACTCATAGGTTTGTCGAGGTACACTATGTGATCAAAAGTATCCGGATTCCTGGCTGAAAATAACTTAAAAGTTTGTGGCGCCCCCCATCGGTAATGTGCTGGAATTCTGTATTTTGGTGGCCTACCCTTAGACTTGATGACAACTTCCACGCTCGCAGGCATGCGTTCAATCAGATATTGGAAGGTTTCGTAGGAAAAGACGGCCCATTCTTCACGGAGTGCTGTACTGAGGAGAGGTATCGACGTCGGCCGGTGGGATTGGCACAAAGTCGGCGTTCCAAAACATCCCAAAGGTGTCCTATAGAATTCAGGTCACGACTCTGTGCAGGCCAGTCCATTACAGAGATGTTATTGTAGTGTAAATCCTCCACCACTGGCCGTGCATGATGAACATGTGCACGATCGTGTTGAAAGATGCAGTCGCCATCCCCGAATTGATCTTCAACAACGGGAAGCAAGAAGTTGCTTAAAACATCAATGTAGGCCTGTGCTGTGATAGTACCACGCAAAACAATAAGGGGTAAAAGCCCCCTCCACGAAAAACACGACCACACCATAACACCACCACCTCCGACATTTGCTGTTGGCACTACACACGCTGGCAGATGACATTCCCCGAGCATTCGCCATACCCACACCCTGCCATCGGATCGCCACATTCTGTACCGTGAGTATTCATTCCACACAACGTTTTTCCACTGTTCAATCGTCCAATGTTTACGCCCCTTACACCAAGCGAGACGTCGTCTGGTATTTACCGGTGTGATGTTTGGCTTATGAGCAGACGCTCGACCATGAAATCCAAGTTTTCTCACCACCCGCCTAGCTGTCATAGTACTTGCAGTGGATCCTGATGCAGTTTTGAATTCCTGTGTGATGGTCTGGACACATATCTGCCTATTACACATTACGACTCTCTTCAGTTGTCGCGGTCTCTGTCACTCAACAGACGACGTCGACCTGTACACTTTTGCGCTGTACGTGTACGTGTAATTTGAGTGGTTATAAAATCGAGACAAATTTACAAAGAACTCGGCAGTATGAGCCAAGTCATCAACATGGCGTTGCACCCACCCTGGCCTGAACACATCTTCTGATACAGACCTTGTATTCTCCCTTGAGATAAGCTACCCCGTAACTGTTGTAAATGGTCCTTGATATTCTGGATAGTGGCACTGGGATGAAGATGGTGTCCGAGCTGGTTCCACATTTACTCCATTGGGGACTAATTTGTTGATCTTTCTGGCAATAGGAATGCCTCATCATCAAGCAGGCAGTTAATAGAGAGGCGCTCCGCGTGTGAACGAGCACTGTCCTGTTGAAAAACGACATAACGGTACTGTGGTTACACATGAGGGTGCCGGATATCTGTGATGTATCACTGTGCCATCAATGGTACAGGTTGCTAAAGAGTTTTGCAGGGGGTCCTTTATTTGTTCTCGGACGGCAGGCGTAGATGTGGAAGGGGTTACGATTTGCCTAATGCACAACATGGCGATTCTCCCTTGCGGCGGTCAGATCGTGTCTGTAAAATTTCATATGACTTAGCTAATAGCAGTGGACAGAATTCCACACGAAATTTCCCGGACTGAAGATTTCAACTTTGGAAGTGGATAAAACACAACAAAAAAATACGATTACGAGATCTGACTGCCTCAGATATGATTCGTAACAGACAAGCATTCTTAACGGAACGGAAACTCTAAAAATGGTTCAAATGGCTCTGAGCACTATGGGACTTAACATCTATGGTCATCAGTCCCCTAGAAGTTAGAACTACTTAAACCTAACTAACCTAAGGACATCACACAACACCCAGTCATCACGAGGCAGAGAAAATCCCTGACCCCGCCGGGAATCGAACCCGGGAACCCGGGCTTGGGAAGCGAGAACGCCACCGCACGACCACGAGCTGCGGACGAACGGAAATTCTGCTGGCATCTGAAATGGTCTGCTCTTAAGTATTGTGTCCCAGTACAAACTTAACTTCCATAATACGAAAGAGTTACTAACGAAAAAGAATTCTCTGCTGAGCCTTACAGCTCGTACAATGTGAAGAAGAATGGTCATGGAACTAAAAAGTGAGCTGAAGGTAAAAAATCGTACACACAATTATTCTTACGCCAAGCCTAAGTGCAAAGTCTCATGGTTACTCAACACTAGCGCCTTGAACAATCATAATTTAGTAAGTTAATTGACGAAAGAAAGGAAACAGAAGTCAATATCTGCCATCTTCGATTCATTTAGCATTTCTATAACTCTTAAAAACAATAATATTTAACGTGGAATGGTCAGGTTATTGTTTCACGATTCACGTTGTGTTCTCAGCAGAGTCATATGAAGGTAAATTTGGAAAAGGTATATGACGCAAAACCTGTCGGTGAATGAATTAGTAGCTTGCTATATCCTTTCACGAATCCGATGCAACACTTAAGGATAACGGAACCTGTCCCACACTAATCGTAGTATTGAGTGTCTCACTGCCACTCATTCGAAATCATTGCTCAAACAACCACACCGTGCCAGAATAGCTCTTCAGACTGTAAAAACAGATATACATTATATTATGTTTTCCAAGACATCCCGTTTGACAACTATATATAGATAGTCAGTCATTGACTCATGGTAGGAACTATCCACTATTAACCTGATTTAATTTATGGAAATCGCAGGAAATATAGATCTGGATAGTCGAACAGAGATAGGAGCCTCCATCCTTCCAGTCAGAAAACCAGTCTGTTTAAAATAATCTGCTTGAAACATTGCACTCTTATTGTTTATCCCTGGTGTTCCTACACGTTCTAAGTACCTTTGGAATGTTATTCATAGATCCTTACGCTGTTGCTTGGGAGCAATAAACGTATTTAATCTTTCTGTATGAGGACTAGCTTGCATTAATATCTAAGTATTCGTGAAACACGTTTGCGGTCGTACTACTAACTTTAATACGTCGCCCTTGTAATTTTAGCCTGTAAAACATATGGGCTTAAGAGAGGAGCCGTTTGTGTACTATGCAAGCAGAGTGTGGGGCTTGGCTGTTGTATATGGTACTTGAAAGTTCCCTTAATTCTGTGTACTGTAAACTTGCTGAAACTACTGGGACACCCGCAAACACGACAACGCATATAACATTTCCTCTAACACGTTGTTGGGCCCAGAATACCACCCCTCCTTCTCCCTCCCCCTCCCCTCTCTCACTCGGTCTCTCTCTCTCCTACACACACACACACACACACACACACACACACACACACACACACACATACACACACCTGAACACAGGTATGTGTGCAATTTATGTTATAAAAGGGGCATAGTATCAGCCAGGAAAGGAATTAGTTTCGTTAGTTACTTAATGCTTCGTTACAAATCTCAGACCCTCACAAAATAAAATTTTTGAGAAATTTATTTGTACCTCAAGTGGGCATGAAAGATATACTTATAAGCTTTGACTGTACACACAATAATTCAGAATGTGTATTCAGTATATCGGAAAAAGCAGAACGGCTCTCGAAGTGCACTAAATAGATTGTGACATTGGCTGTTATTGTTATGATATTATATTGTCCCAAAGAGGATAATTAAAATGAAGTTAGCACCAAAAATACTACTTGAGTAATATTATCCTCAAAATCGAGCAAAAATTCAAACTTTCTAGGAAAGAAGCCTAATGTTACCTGAGTATTATTTCCTAAGTAGAGAAGCTCAGTACCTACCTGTCCAGTCACATTACTGTCACGGCAAGCGCATAACGCTAACTACGTATACATATGATTGTGTGATATGAACCAGGATTAGTACCCAGACTGCAGCTTCACTTTTTATCGCGGAGAGAACTATTACTGGTAAGCCTGCCTGTGGACTGGAATGCCTCTCCGCGAGATATACGTAGGCTGACTCTTCCAGGAAGGTATGCTCTCGGAACTCTAACAGTTAACCAAATCGTGATGCAGGACGTCTCTCTTGCACCGTTTGGCTGAGAATTTCCTCGGCGCTTTCGCGCTTACCTAATGAACCTGTAACGAAACGTACTGCTCTTCTTTTGATCTTTTTTTATCTCTTCTATCCTGTGTGGTTTGATTCCCAGACTAACGAGCACTATTCAAGTATTAGTCGGACGAGTGTTTTGTAAACTACTTCCTTTATTCGTGTACTACATATCATGAGGAATCTTCCAATGAATCTCAGTCTTTTATCGCCCCGTAAGCATACCCCTGCATATTTTATGGAAGTAACAACTTCCATTGATCGTAAACTTACAATCATATAATAAGAGGGCTCTCTGTATACGTATTCCACAAACGCTACATTTATTTACGTTTATGGTCAATTGCCACTCCCTCATCGAGCACTTATCTTCTGTATGTCTTCCAGCATTTCACTACAGTTTTCAACCGTACCAGATTCTCTTTATACAACTCCATCATTCTCGAAAAGGCTCGTGGATCTTCCGACTAGGTGATTTACATGTACTGTGAAAAGCAACGGTTCTATAACCACTGGGACACACTCGAAGTTGCTTTTACGTTTGAAGACTTCTCTCCGTACAGTATGATGCACTGTGTTCTTTTTCTGGAAACTCTAGAGCCCAGTACCACAGTTGGTCTGACATTCCTACGTATTTTATTCACAAGGTGGCAGTTCGGAGCCGTGCCCAATGGGTTTTCAGAAATCGATTAACACAACATCTCCCTGGGCGTCTGTCTCTACTGCTTTCAGAGTGTTGGAGATAGTGAGCTGGGTTTCATGAGATCGTTGTTTTCGAAATCAATGTTGAATCCTACAGAGGAGAATTTCAGTCTCCATAAATGTTCATAATGCATGGGTAACCCTACGGCTTTTAGCGTCTGTTTGACGACCGTTTTTGGAAATGGGAACAACCAAGAGACCTACAGTACAGCCGGCCGGGGTGGCCGATCGGATCTAGGCGCTACAGTCTGGATCCGCGCGACCGCTTCGGTAGCACTTTCGCATCCTGCCTCGGGCATGGATGTGTGTGATGTACTTAGGTTAGTTAGGTTCAAGTAGTCCTAAGTTCTAGGGGACGGATGACCTCAGAAGTTAAGTCCCATAATGCTTAGAGCCATTTGAAGCCTAAGGTACACTTCTGCTAGAAGGGAGGCAAGTTCATTCGCATATTCTACACATAATCGTATTCTGTATTCTGTCAGGTCCAGCGGCCTTTCTTCCGCTGAGTAATTTCAAAGGCTTTTCGATCCCTTGGTCACTTATTTCGGTACCTGTCATACTGTCGTGTGTACGACGATTTAAAGGAGAAACTTCAGTGCGATTTTTCTCTGCCAAACAGTTGTGGAAGAAAACGTTTAGTATTTCGGCCTTTTCTGTTTCATACTTCGCGTGCGATCAATTCGCTTGGATTCGTTTATTAACACAAGAACAAAACTTCTCAGGAATTTCAGTCAAAGCAACACATAGAGTCGGACTTTCGGATTAATTGATCGTTTCACGCATGGCCCTCTTTACACTAATTTTGGCTTTGGTTAATTTGTCTACACGGTTTTGCTTATCTTTAAATTTGGAGCGAATTTCCCTTGGTTTCCGTAGCAGCTTTCTAACACGACTGTCGAACCACAGCAGGTCTTTTTCATCTCCCAAAATTTTGCTCGGAAATACCAGTCTAAGGAGTATAATACTGTACAGTGCACTTCAACTTAGTCCATTGGCGCTCATCGTTACCTGTACTGGAGATGATACTTTTATATTGACCTTCCAGGTAATTCGAGTTCTGTTTCTTGTCGCATTTGCTAAACGGAAAAGTTTTTGTACCTTTCGCGGTACTCTAATTCATAGCAGTACTACTGACGCTGTAATAACCTTGTATCCCCTGATTCTTGTTCAACAATCAATCGGAAAGTTAGGGTCAGTTTATTAGCAACAGATATAAGATATCTTCAGTAGTCGGTTGTCTGGTTAACTGCTCAAAGTAATTTTTGGAGAAGGCAGAACGATTACACACGATTCAGTGTCCCTACCACCAAACCTAACCACTTACGTCTTCCAGTCTATAGCTGGTAAGTTGAAAACCCCACCTAAAACTATAACGTGATAAGGAAATTAAAATGAAATATTCTCAATTCTGGCGAGTACTGCTGCTGAGGCACGGGGCTTTGAAAGCATGATCATGTTTGATCCAACTTCAACACGTATCTTCACCCAAATCATTTCACATTCTGTATCTATACTAATCACATTAGATATTTTTATTGCTATAAAGACGCCTCCAAACTAAGTGAATTTCATTGTTATTAGACTCTGGTTTCAGCCAGATTTCTATTTCTTGTGATAGGTGGGCATCGTTAACGTTTAAGAGTGAGAACTCGATCCGGGACCTTTCTCGTAGACGCTCCTGATCGGAACAATGGACGGATTTCTGAATCTTAGAAAATCCAGATGTACTCCGCTACCTTAGCAGTCGCTTCCTGCGTTTAGCGCACGACTCACCTAAGAAGGAGGGTTCTACCCTTCTCCACCTGATAGCAGAGGTCGAGAAATTCACTTTCACAATCGTCACAAAATCGCCTGAGCCTCTTGTTTTGACTATCACTCACTTCCAAACCAGTGGACCAGATAAGTTCTGGGGACAATGCTACAAAATGATAGCTCTGCTTCCATCAGGTAACCGGGTCCAAATGCCTTCACTGAACTGGGAACTGAGGATGGGCTCTGAACCCAGGCACAATACGGCATTCGTGCCACAGTCACGATCTACAGCTGGATGTATCCTGTGCACTCAACTGCCACCAGCAGAGGCTCCTCCACATCTGAGATGAGATACCCCTTCCCCCCCCCCACACACACACCTACCTTCCGCCCCTCATGCAACCAAAGTATGTGGACACTAAATCTCCCTCCCGACCTGTCCAATATTGTCCTGAGGGCCTCCATCTCCCGCCCCAATATTTTAGGTCTCTATGAAAAGCAACCCAACTCTCTGCACTTGTCCAGACCCCTCTCAGGATGATCGGCCAGAGTCCTAAAAGTTGAGTCACCCTGTGCTGGCTCTCATGTCCTTTCAGCAGTGGGAAATACCTCAGACCTGTTTTTGAGATGTAGGGAGATGGCTGTGCGGCCAGGATCCACTTTCGCCCAGAGATTCGCGACCACCCAACTGTTCCCCATTCATAATGAGGGAGGTGTCGGCCAGCTAGGACGTGTCAATGGAAAGGCGCAGCAGCATAATGGACCCAAGGCGCCGCTACAGGCTCCAGCGGAGCCGTAGCATTCGCCCAAGGCACGACACTGGCACCGCAGCCTAGTACAGCAGCCTGAAGATTGGCGGCCGAGGACGACAAAGATTCCAGCTGTTCACGGACAGCTGCCATATATCCCTGTAGCCTTACACAAACGCAAAGTCCCTTTCCATCTTCAATCAGTTTTTGTTTGTATCGCAAAAAATGTAAAACAGTCCCTCTTCATTTTTAAAAATCTATGTTTATATCGAAGCGATGTATCACCAACCGAATAAGTCCTCGAATGTAGTCTAAGTTCTGCTGGTATGCTACCACTAGTTTACACTACGCAAGAAAGTCCACTCACAAATGCAGGTGACGCACTAAATTTTACAAAATAAACTTAAAGTAAGTTTGTAAAACCTGTTCTGCAAAATGAAGTACACTGTTAAAATTCAATTCTTCACAGAACTATGTGTGAATAGAAACTACCCTAAATTTCTATGTAATATTTTGTGGGATATTTATCACGGCAGCAACTGGGTAGAGCAGGAGAGCGGTAGGTAGCTTTCTGGGCTCCTTTAGAGTGAGATGTGAATGCAATAATTGGTTTTATTTTCCAGAGGTCTCCGCAATGAAAATAAGGCATATTCCTTCAAAAGACATACTCCAGCAAATTTTACACAGTTTAAATAAAGCACCATGAAGTCAAGGAAAAAATAGAGGAAAAAAAATATTCTTAAGACCATGACCATTAAGGTTAATATTTGAACTAAGCAATTACAAAAATTACCAAAGCAGTTTTAAAGGCAACAGAAAAATAAAGCAACAAACTTCAGTCACAGCTTTCAATACTTGCTTAGTTGTAAGATTGAACGACAGAAAGTCTAAAAACCAAATAACAATTAATAATCAGCTCCTCTGTAGCAAGAACAACCAATCAATACCCCAAATAAGCTCGGCTCCACATAGCTGGTTTGTGTGCTTTATAAGACACGAATACCGCTACCGCCAATAGGCCACTCGGGAAAATATACAGAAAGAAAAGATACACACATGTCATACACTTGAATATATAAGAAATGTAACCAATCAGTGGAGCTTAAACCTTAAACGTGTATCAAAAAGCTGTACTTGACAGTACATGGGGCTTAATAATCTAAAGGCAAAAATACCATCATCCGTGCAGAGTTGGCTTATACTCTGTGTTTACAGGAAACTATCCAGAACACAAACTGGTTTCAGCGCAAGAAAAAAATACTTACAGCAATATTCAACAGAAGTACTTACAATATGGCCAAAGCGTGGCTATGGATACTACAATCAAAACGGATCTTCCAGAGAACATAACGGACTGCCTCAGATTAAAATAAAAAGGCTCACCAGGTTCAACACAATCCTGTTACACGGATGAGATGGCTGTAAATCACTTGTGAATACACATCAGCACCCTGCCACCTGGTAGAAATAATCAGTGGAAACCACAGAACATGCTGCTGGACTCCACTGCTCGATAACTCCATTCGTTACAATGCAACGCACCTTCATGAACAGTGGGCACAACCCATGCTCTGCAATGCATGGCGCCTCGGCACCCGCACACTTTCACACCAGGCGGCGTAACAAACATGGTCTCTAATGAAAAAGTCTGTGGCCAAGAGCTCTCTCTTTCCCTCTCTTTCTCTCTCTCTCTCTGTCTCTGTCTGTGTCTCTCTCTCTCTCTCTCTCTCTCTCTCTCTGTCTTCCCTCCGCCGTGCAGTGCTAAAATCCACACTTTTCCTCTTTGTGTGTTTCCTACTGGGACGTCGCGCTTCTCCACGTCCGGATGCAGCTGTACGTTGTATGGTCCCATGAAGTGTCGACAGGTTCTGGTGCACAGCTTATCCTCCCATCTGTAATCTGATGCCTGATGGAGGACATCAGTTTTATATGAGCTTGTTCCGTCTTTAATCACTTATTACCCCACCAATTTCCGTTCTTTGTAGTGAAATGTGACTGGCGGAAGGACCCCAAAATTTCCTAGCGACCCACGGATTGCTGCAGCACATTGTAAGAAACTTTTTCAACAGCCTCAGTTTCTTTGGGCACGAAAATTCTACACTCAAGCTAAATCGTGCACCTCATCCCAATTCAACAAATTTCTATGGATATATAGATTCAACTCTGCCTCCTTACTTTCTAAGTACTCAGCCCCTAAATTTCTCTTGTCGGAACTCAGCTGGGCCACGTCAGTTGTTCCTTATCTTTGAATGGTTTCGTAAGCCTCCAAGGATCCCCCTGCACATTCACTGACGGAAATACTGAAAGACTGTTGCTACATGCTACTTGGGTTCGGCCTCCCATCACAGCGGGTACAAGAACACAAGAATCCCCCAATGCGTTGGTATACACTTACCGAGTCGCCTTACCTCACCTGCTCCTTAAAACACCATACGGGTCATCCTCATCCTGTTTTTCTTGTAAATATTCGAATAATTAGGGGATCTCAGCTAGAATCTCAGCATTTGATAAAACCTGTCCTCTTGTTCCCAGTACCTGAGCGACATTTTGCTCTGGCCAGAACATACGAGTTACGGCGTTCGCCACTTATCACAGCCTCGTGTATGCCGCATAAAACTCAAACACAGATATACAGACTGCACAACCGGCTATCCCAATTTTCCAGCACCTCGACAAGAACCAACTGAGGGCTTGGGTATTGGTCTCCAATGTGAAATATTAATGTTCGACGTAGAAGCGAATCTTCTCTAACCCAAATAACACGAAGGGAGTTTGCAATTCATAAACTGAATGTTTAATTTAATGAACAGACGAGGACCTAAGAGGCGTAAGCAATAGGCGGAAGTTTTCCCTCTTTTTCCCGAAACACATCCGAACCGACTCGGTTCGCATCAGTTTGAATAGCAAATCCCTTCCTAAAATCTGGGATCAATAGGACTGGCATATTACTTCAAGGCGTCAAATACCGGGCGTTTGCTCTCTGACCAACAAAAATTGGCAACTTTCTTATTGACCTGACATAATGATGAGGCTAGAAGTTCAACACTGGGGATAAATTTTTGAAAAAAAAATAATCATCCCGAACAACTAATCTATCCCCATTTTAGTCTTACGGGTGTGGATAACCACGTATGGCTTCAATTCGCTCATCATCAAACTCAGTTCCTTGGACCAAAACCAAACGTCCCAGGAAACTAATTTCCGGATGCTTAATCTCAGTAGGGTTTACCATAAAACTGGCGCTACAAAACCGGCTCTGCATGGTTAAGGTGCTTTGAAAGGTCTCACTGTAAATGACCAGATCTTCCTAACAATTAGAAACACACTGAAACTTTAAACGTGTCAATACTGAATCAAATATGCAACTGTGCAAAGCACAGTCAGCTGTCTAGCCAAAGACGACAGTGGAAAATTTAATGAAAAAGTTTTCTTTCGGCGTGGTCGAAAACATTATGGCCTCTTGACTATAAAATTACAAAAATGGTTCAAATGGCTCTGAGCACTATGGGACTTAACATCTGTGGTCTTCAGTCCCCTAGAACTTAGAACTACCTAAACCTAACTAACCTAAGGACATCACACACACATCCATGCCCGAGGCACGATTCGAACCTGCGACCGTAGCGGTCACGCGGTTTCAGACTGAAGCACCTAGAACCGCACGGCCACACCGTCCGGCTATAAAATTACAACCCAATATAATACTTCATTGGCTGCTAGCTACCAGGAACTAAAATGGCCAAGACGAACACTTAATTTTTATTTGAACTTGTACCTTACCTAACAAACGTAAACTTACCCCATACAATGTACAACATTTGTGATTAATGGATTGCATGGTATGGGACATACAAATAGACCTATGCCTTTAGTACCAACGACAATCCGTTAAGGAACAATTACTGCCCAAATTTCATAAACTACAAACCCAGTCGTGATTGATAGCTACGCAAATAAAAGAACGGCCACAGTTCGGCTTCATGAGCCTACCGCGTCAACCCACTGCTTTGCCAGTTCTGTCAACTGTTTTAAGGATGGTCTCACTGAAATAACAATCGCGACCCATATGCTTCTGCTGATTTCCTCGAAAGCCTTTATCTGTGCGAAAAGAATCTAGTCTTTTTAGTTTCACTCCTAGATTCACAAGACTTGCCACTACAGATTTTTACTCCGTTGTTCTCTTTCCATCTCTAGAGCGAAAATTTTCTCGCGTTGCTATTAAACTATAGAGTTCACCAAAATTGTTAGTCTTTCTTGCGAAAACCACCTGCTACTGCTCCTCAGAGAGACTGCTGAACCGTCCGGCTGGCTTTTATCAAATTCTTTTACCGATGATTTTGCTGAGCCTTCAAACTTCTTGGATTGATATCTCGAAATTTTCCCGTCGGAGGTTTTCTTGCGGGTTAGTGCGCATTTCCGCGGAGCATCGCTTCGAGAGAAGCCCGGTGGGTTGTGTGGCGATTCACCGCGAGTTGCCACGACTGGCTGGCCTGCGACGACAAGTATCTGGGCAGTCGGCTGTTTTGTGTCTAAGGTGGCTGTCACTTGTGTAGTTGCGTGGTCCGACTTGCCATTGCTAGAGACACGTGTGTCTCTAAGGGCTCTATTAGCGTCTTGAAGAGCGGATTAGATGACTGTGTGCTTTTTTGCAATTCTGTGGAGGGAACTTTTGTGGAACCTGCAGTGAATTGGTAACACTGCGACAGACTGTTATGGAGGTCTTGTCAGTCATTCTTATTCTGATGTCCTGTCACCATATTGGTAATTATAACTGCTCTAGAGAGAGAAGCTATGTGCTGGTGATTTTCTTCTAATGAGTACTCTAGAAAGCGGCGAGAATTTCTATACACTTTTTACTGTTTCTGTGCCCTGGTTACATCCGAAAGCTGAGCTGTTTATTCTCATGTCAACGTTTGAACAGTACTGTGAACTCAAGAAGTACGTGTTTTGTCAACATTCGCATCAAGAGCTGTTGTACGTCACAACTGTATGGTGATATTTGTTATGTTTCAGTTATGCTAGTAGCTTGTGGTAACAGGTCTATGTGTCAGGCATTTCTACGTAAAAGTTGTTAACGCAATTTAAAGACCACATTGATGACTGATGTTTTGTTACAAACCCATGAATCCACCATCGGACAGTGGGACTTGCACCTGCACGATATTATTTGGAGACAAGCTCTTAGTAATTTGGGTAATAATTTGTCGTGTTGTAAGATAGTCAATGTTTTAACATTCATGCTGTGAGCTAGTCAATGGTAATTATTACTTGGTGTTATTTACAGAAAATCGCTATTTATTTCTAAGCCATCACTACCGGTTTCTTGGAACTGCCACTGTTTACAATGAGATGCTTCAGCTCCTGTGGGTAGATACTGTTTGAAAAAGCCGTAAGAGTGAGATTTACCTTATTTGGTATTTATTTAATCCTTAAATTCTGAAGGTTCGCTAGATGAAGTTATGTAATTATTGTTACTCTTCTTAAAATCTGTTCAATGCAGAGGACTTCGCTGTAACCCCTTTTACATGTTTTCGTAATTTATATGATCATTGCAGGGTCATTGTCCCAGAATTGATTTACGTCAAAATCCGCGAAAGAGCAGCTAAGTTTTCAAACTCAGGCTTTAAATTGCGTAGTTATTACTTAAACCCTATGAAACTCATATCAGTTTGAAGCTTTGTTTTCCTAAGTTACTAGCAGTGTGACAAATTTGCAATTTGATGTTGATTTCATGTGTGTTACCATGAAACACTTGAAGCTGTTCTCTTGGAACATGGTGTCATTAAAATCTTTGATGTGAAGTAAGGGTACGTGAAGTTTAGTTCGGAAGGAAAACTAGGTTTTGGGCTTTAATACTAGAGCCCAGTCTTCGTGTAATAAATTATTTTCGGTAAAACGAGTAAAGAAAATTTGGCCCAGCACCTTATCACTTCCTCTCCGCTTTTACCACTACACATGCCTTCCAAAATATCGTTAAAAGAATAACTTTTTGTAGTTCTTAAACATAGCGGAAGAATAAGTCCACCATGTGATGAAAATCTCGTTCCCTTCTTGAACTATAAAGTAATACCTGTTCGTTCTTACATCTGATGGAGTGGTTTTGGTGAATAATTATCTAACACAATTCCTCCCAGGGACCCTCGCTCACAAATAACTTGTTCAAGGAGTCCACTCTCTCTGAAGTATCCTCTTACTGAGGAGTGATCTAAGATGTTGATGATCTTTGGTTTGTGGGGCGCTCAACTGCGCGGTCATCAGCACACTTACACATTCCCAATCTGTACGCAGTCCAGACTAACCACTTTCACGAATGGTGATGGATTGTTGAGGACAACACAAACACCCAGTCCCCCTGCAGAGAAAGTTCCCAACCCGGCCGGCAATCGAACCCGGGAGCCCGAGTGATCTAAGACACTCTTAAAAGAATAACTTGTTTAACAAAAAAATGGTTCAAATGGCTCTGAGCACTATGCGACTTAACTTCTGAGTTCATCAGTCGCCTTGAACTTAGAACTAATTAAACCTAACTAACCTAAGGTCATCACACACATCCATGCCCGAGGCAGGATTCGAACCTGCGACCGTAGCGTTCACGCGGTTCCAGACTGAAGCGCCTAGAACCGCACGGCCACAATGGCCGGCGCTTGTTTAACAAAATCAAACTCAAATGTAACGTTCTTGGATGAATACCCACACAACTACATACAACAGAAATACCTCTCCTTTGATTCTTTCGGTGATTCGCCTATGCAACAAACCCCAGAGGTGTGGTAGGCTGCCGCGTGAAGACCTGGGATTTAACTGGGCCGGTGCTGCCGGCATGGAGAGCTGAGACGACACTGCTGGTACTGCCACCTGGTCGTGCTGGAACTGAACTGCTGATGCCGCTGTACGGAACTGCTAGTCCTGCAGATTTGAGGCGGTGGCGTAAATAGCTCGTAGCAGATGGATATCCGCGTGGCCCTGCTGGGCACGTGACCTGTTGAAACTAAATAATCCCCTTCTGACAGAACTCTCTGTTGCGACCGGCACGCTACCAGATTGGCGCCCCCAGACGGTGTCGAGGCGACGTGTAACTTCACGGTAAACATCCAAATCCATGCAAAGAATATATCTCTACTTTCGTAAGAGCCAGTGACGCACGAGCTCCTGGTGGGGCGGCTGCCCGCACGAAGTGTCTGTTGCGCGGAGGAAATGACTACCAGGCGGATACAATACAATATATCCCAGGTGAAAGGACAAGTCACGTGTAACATGAGAAGATGAGAAAAATGAAGGACTCTGGTTGAGGCTGTAATCTAAACGTTAACCTCAAAAACGGCAGTCTCATCATGCATACACATCACTATACCAAGAGCATCGTCAAATCCTTCCTGCAGACGCAAGTAACTGGTCAACATCTGAAGTGCCACAATTTTTGAACAACTGGAATATGTTATCTACCAGTATGAAAATGAAACAGAGCTTACACACAACCAGCGAAATGGCTTAATTGAGCTTGAATACTCAATATCTGCCTGTGGGAAGGGCAGTGGTCCTACAAAAACTCAGTACTGGATTGTAACATGAAAAGATATGCAGAGAACTGTTTAGTGCTGAGTTCCACTATAGTTAGGTTTTTAACACGATAATTGCTTTTATTTTTCAGGCGTCTCTAGTGAAGAAATATAACGAAATCTTTTAAAAGATATATTCCAATTAATTTAATACAACTTAAACAACGCACTCTGAATCCACCGATAACTGAAATTCAATAACAAAATATCTTAAAGACCTTGACGGTTTCGGGAAAGTCTTGGCGAAAGCAGCTTTAAAATAAATTAAAGGGATAAAGAAGCACACTTCAGTCACAGCTTTAAATACTAGGTTACTATCAGAATGCGTAGACAGACAGGTTTCAAAAGAAATAAAAATTCGCAATTAGCTTTTCTCTAGCTAGGACACGGAATGAACACGCCAAATAATGTCTGCTCCGTGCAATTTGTTAGTATGGATACCACTAGCGCCAGAAGACCTCTTGAGCACAACATACAGGAAGCAAAGTTACACACATGTCCTACACTTGAGTACATAATAAATGTAGCCACTCAGTGCATATTAAAACATGGAATACGTGCCAAGAATTGCCACTAGTTAAGTTTAACTTGGCACTATACTGGAAGGTAACGATATCATCAGTTTATGTAATATCGATGCCCACTTGCATCGTACATTACGTTACTAGGCTTCTGGGAACTAACCGGAATACAAACGGTTTCACCACAAGAAAAGCCACTTCAAGCAATTTTCACAAAGGGCGGTCATGGACAGGACAATCAAATCCGGTCTCACAGTGAGATACACTGCCTCTGATCAGAAAATAAAGGCTCATAAAGTCCAGCTCAATACAGCTGCTTATATAAGATAACCATAAATCACCAATGAATACACTTCAGCAACCTAAAATCAAGTTTAAACCTTCCCTGGCAAAAGTAGTCAATGCAAGGGATGCAAAACAGTGCCGTAGGACACTGCTGGTGAACTCCATTCCTCACAAAGCGCCAGACCCCGATAAACAACGGGAACAACACGTCTACTGCAATGTGTGGCGTCTCGGCACTCTTCCAAAAAATGGTTCAAATGGCTCTAATCTCAATGGGACTTAACATCTGAGATCATCAGTCCCCTAGTCTTAGAACTAACCTAACGACATCACACACATCCATACCCGAGGCAGGATTCGAAGAACCTGCGACCGTAGCGCAGTTTTCCACACCAATCTCAGTACCAAATAAGCTCTTCACTGGAAGGCCAGGAGAGGAAGATCTCTTTCTCTCTCCCTCCGCCCTGCGGTGACTAAATTCACACCTTTCCTCTCGGTGGTGGTGGTGGTGGTTAGTGTTTAACGTCCCGTTGACAACGAGGTCATTAGAGACGGAATTCCTCTCGGTGCGCGTTCTCCCGGGTCACGCTGAAGCGCACCGCATCCCAATGCAGGAGCACGATCTTTGACCGCTCTCATCAGGGAATCGATAATGGCCGGCGCACGGCTCACTATGTATAAATCAGAGACCGCTAGGAGTCCAGTCGTGCCCGTTGGGCTACATGACAGCCGATACACTGATTATGCAGAGTACAGCATCCAACGGTCACGAGATTCAAACTGGGACACACGACTGTGGTGCGAACGATGGTGGAAAATTACACCAGAATGTTAACTCACACACACTAGAATTTATATGAAAAATTAGAGTAAGTTAGTAACGGTAGTCTGCGCAGTAAAATTCACAAATGCATTTAACTGAAACACGTGAAAACGGAAACTGAACGGAGCTAATGTGCATAAATCAGAGACTCCTAGTGCTCCCGGCACGTCCGCTCGACTGCTTAACCGTTTTTAATGGACTATAAGGGCAACATCATAACTTTCGAACATGAAGTAAGTCTGTACAAATTGGTGAATACACAATGGTACAAAATTTTTCGAAAAAACTGTTCTGAATATATTTTAGGAAGGTTTCTTTAGCATATGTGACTGATAAATTTCCAACATGCGCGACTTTGATACTGCCTGCCGTGTAAACAACTATTTTCAGTTCCTGATACTAATCTAAACCTGTATAGAAATATGTTACTACTCACAGTTCAGTAAACATACAAAACATTGTTTTGTCATGACCCTGATAGTACATCTTACCCACGCAGTAAGATATCGAACTTAAACTCTGCTTTTTCTCCTTTCTAATGTAGCACTTTTCTGTCTGTTGACCTGAAGTAAATCGCGCAGCATTTTCTGAAAGCACTGTTAAGCAGTCCGTATTAAATAAATCACGCAAGGTGAAATCCATGTCAGCTGCTTTAAATCGCGCAATTACGCAGTTACGTGTTTATGAATCAGTAAATCAAAAGCTTAGTCCTGCTTATTTTATTTTAAGCGTATTTCCATATAGCTGTGAAAGCATGGGTGGTTAAGAGATCAGTCTTTCAAAAAACGAATATCTCTCTGTTGAACACCGTTGATTTAACAATAACTTGGACACAAGTACGCAAGCATGAAACTATCTTAGTAAACTGAAAAAAAAAAATTAACTAGGTACAGCTTCTGCATCACGCGCATTTAAGAGGAGGAAGAGTAGTGTAATGTATTCCTGCGTACATGCATGATAACACGCAGACGATGTTCTGATCGCCAAGAATTGAACTTCTTCGTGCAGCTCGCGAAATAAAAAACCTCCGCCAGGTGCATCTCTCAAATATTAGTAACTGCAGCAAGCGTAAATGCATTGCCGGATATTAACCCATTTAGCGTACCTCGAGATGGAGAAAATGTTATCCCGAAAGTAAATCTTTTCACCATTGCTAACAGTTCATGCATCAAAACTGACAACTATAATATATAGGAAAATGGAAAAGAAAATTAGGGATCTGTTAGACGAGGATTGGTTTGGCTTTAGGAGAGGTAAAGGCACCAGAGACGCTATCCTGACGGTGTGGTTGATAATGGAAGAAAGACTGCAGGAAAATCAAGACACGTCTACAGGATTTGTCTACCTGGAAAACGCGTTCGGTAACGTAAAGTGGTGCAAGATGTTCAAAGTTCTGAGAAAAATACAAGTAACCTATAGGGAATTAAGGATACAAGAGGGAGCAGTAACACTCAAAGACCAAGTGCTCGTATTAAAATTGGTGGCACATGAATGTAACCTTTCGCCTCTACTGCCCAATTTATGTATCGAAGAGGCAACGACGGAAATAAAAGACTGGTTCAAGAGCGTGATTAAAATGCAAGGTTAAAGGAATCAATGATAATATTCGCTGATGACATTGCCATCCTCACTGAAAGTGAAGAATTACAGGATGTGATGAATGGAATAAACATCCTAGTGCCTACAGAGTATGGACTGGAATTAAATGGAAGAAAAATGAAAGTAAGGAGAAGTACCAAAAAGGTGTTTTGTATCATTATTGGTGATCACAAAGCAGACTTAACTGAAGTTAAGCAATTCTGTTACCTAGGCAGCAAAATAACCCAAGACGGACGGGTCAGGGAGCAGATGAAACGTACAATAATAACGGCAAAAAGGTCGTTTCTTCGCAAGAGGATTCTATTAGTATCAAACATAGGCCTTAATTTGAGGTAGAAATCTACGTTTGGAGTGCAGCAGTAAATGGTAGTGAACCATGGACTGTGATAAAATTGGAAAAGAAGAGAATCAAAGCATTTGAGATTTGGTGCTGCGGAAGAATTTTGAAAATGAGGTGGACTGATAAGCAAGAAATGAGGAGATTATCCGCAGAATCGACGAGGAAAAGCATGTATGAAAAACAGTGAAAAGAACTAGGAGCGGGATGATAGGGCACTTGTTAAGACATCAGAGAATAACTTCCATGGCACTAGACGAGCTGTGGAATGTAGAAAACTGTAGTAGAAGACATAGATTGGAGTGCATCCAGCAAATAATTAAGGACGCAGGTTGCAAAGGCTATTATGAGATGAAGGGGGTAGCGCAGCACTGATACGTAAAAAGTGAATTGATATTGTATTGGGTTAGCATTGCCGAAGCGAAAAAATAAAAACCCATTAAAGTTGAAACCAAGAAATACGTCTTATTTCAGAAGAACGAGCAGGAAAGAAATTATGGGGCATGACTTTAATATTAAGAAAGCAACTGGTTAATGAAAGAGAAATATCTCAAATGGACGTGGTAATGACGAAATGGGACAAAAAAGTTCAAAGCTAGAAAGGAATTCAAAGCTAGAAAGAAACTGAACCCAGACAATGATTGAGAAATGTAGACTAACAGATATTACCGAAGAAAGAGTTGGTTTACGGCATTAAATTACGTAAAAACGGAAAGGTACTTCGTCAAATAGTAGACACTGAAGAGCGGAAGAGGATCCACACGGCTGGTAGGCAGATCTTTGTCAGAAGCTGTGGCAAAGTTTCAGTGTAACACCAGAGGTCCAGCTCGCACAATGACTGTATGTAGTGGGTTCAGAGGAATGAGCTACAGTGGGCAAGGACCTCATCATAAGCCACGTATTTCTGTAGTCAATAATAAGAAACACCTGAGATGGTGTAAAGAGTGACAGTATAAAGAGTGACACTGCTGAACAGTGGATGACAATCAACGAGTTTTGGTTTCGCAAATACTTTGATAACGTTATCTGCGATTATGTGGATTGCCGACAGTGAAGTGGGAGTAGGTGGTGATACGGTATGAGGGCATTCCCGTATTATGGTCTCCTTATTACATTTTACAAAGTGCTAATTCCAGATGGAAATGAATACATTTTATAGGATAATGTACCGCTTAAAGTAGAGAAACAGTTGATGATTTGATCAACATGGCTATGCAGGCTATGCACCCTGTCATAAAGCAGCATCTGTGAGGCTATGGTTTGTTAACAAAACATTCCTGAAATGGACTTGGCTGCGTGGAGTACCGACCAGAACTCAATGGAACACCATTGGGTGAATTAGAAAACCCACGTGTCTCCAGATCCCAGCGTGCAACATCACTACTCCCTCTGGATTCGGCTCTTGATGAACAATGGACTGCCGTTCCTCCACAGACATTGAACCCCGTTGAAAGACTGTGATCTATTTCAATGAAGTACACTAACTCTCGATGATTGGCAGCCGCTTTCAAGCCGTCAAAGAGATGAAGTGTGAATCCTATATTAACGTCCGTTAATATATGTCCAGATACATTTCACAAGACAGTCTACGTCGACGTATAAGCTTGATAACTTACGCAGGTAGTGTTGGTCTCAGTCACATAGAGTATTATACGCTACATCAAGTTCAACACTAATGGTTTATAGAATAAACTGCACTCTAAATTTAGTTCTTCGATGTTTCACAAAACAGTGATGTCAGTAGGGGTCAGCAGGCGTACCACATTTACTCTCCCTTCACAGTCAATGGCGTTTTCTTCGATGCACCAAAATAGCTCTCATGGCTTTATGCGAAAGAAAGGACTAAAGATTAAGGTTTAATGTCCCTTCAACAACTGGGACATTGGAGACTAGGCACAGACTCGGGATGTTTCAAGCATGGAGGAGTAAATCGGCGGCGTCCTTTCAAAGGGACCATGTTGGCATTTGCCTGGAACGGTATAGAGAATCGTTATTCAGCTTCCCCCACTGAAAAATCACAAAAGTGTTTATGTGTGCGGGTGTGTTTTTGTTTGTGCATATATAAAGGCATGCAATGGCATCTTTGTGTCGCAATATCAACTGCTATCTAACACAAAAATGGACGTCATCATCTAATGACATAAGTCGGCTCCAGGAAATAAAATTTCGAACGCATCACGTAACCGACCAAAAATGACGGTTTCACATTCAGGTCACCATATGAATCTGATTACATAAGGGAAACCAGTAACTACCGGTATGACAAGTTTCTACAAAGCTGACATCTGCCTCAAGTGTCTTCCGACCAATTCTCTTTTGGCAGCTCGCATAATTGGCCTGCATACCTGAAGACGGAGGGTGTATTTTTTGTTCAATTCTATCGGGAGACTGACCGTCTGTAAGGCGTATGTTGATTTGTATCGATCTATACACGTAACTTCATTGAAAACTGAATGAAGTCCAAATTAAGAAAATGCATTTGACTGTTCTCACCTTTGACTCTATAGACCTATCCACCTCAACGAAATGTTTAGTTCCATTTAATATTTCCTAGATTAGATTTATACATTCATGAGTAGAGTCGTTATATTTCGTCGTAATGACCTAGTAAAGATACAACACCCCAAAACAGGCGGATAAAATATCGACTGGCTGCCGTTTCGAAGCTCTCGAAGTGACTTACCTTATCTGACCTGAAAATAATTTACTAACCTAAAAAACGTCCCTTGTGAGCTCCTCTTACGAGTGAAATGGTTTTTTAATCGAAAACACTGACGTGGATTATGTACAGCAGTATTTATTTTAAATAATTGCACAATCGCAGAGGGTTACAGGTCAAAACTGCTGTCTTCTGTTGTTTGACTGAACTGATTTTTTAGTTTATTAGATTTATGAAAGGTGAGAATCTGAAGTAATGATATGAGATTTTCACTGACATTCCAATTATTACTGGATTTAAAAATTTATAAAAACCTTACACAGTTCAACTTCTAATTCTACAAACGCCTGCTATTCTTTGGATAGTCATACAAATATCGATTCATTCACACACTTTTGCAAATGAAGTCTCGACTTACTGTACCTCACCACGAGTTAGACTCTGTTGATAAACAGAGCAAGACCCGCTTCACATTGACGGTAGCCTTTGGTGCCAGCCTGCTACACATTCAACGAGATGATCTGGAGAAGCATTTCAGTGTAACATGCTTAGTGATAAAGAGAAAATTCAGATTACTTCTTGTTGCTGAGCAGACAAGTAGAGAGAAGCACTCCGTGATTGTTGTTCTCACGACCTCAATACGAACTTGGTACTACACTCATGCACTGCTCTCTCTCCCTCTCTCTCTCTCTCTGTCTCTCTCTCTCTCTCTCTCTCCCTCTCTCTTTCAATGCATGTTGTTGTAGTGAAGGTCATTCCCACTTCGTACCAAGATCATGACTCTATACGCAGCAGTGCTGAAACAGGATTCATCAGATAACTGCCTGACCAATACACGCAACTTCTAGTAACCACCCCCAGGCCAGCGCTATCTGCCTGCTACGGGTGGCAACAGCAAGCCACACGCACACACAGTAGATTGCTAAACGTCCAGTTCTCACTTCAACATTCCGTAACCAGCCTGACATAGGAAGGACACTCCCGTTATTCACTGACTGAACCAAACTAGATTCAAAGACGACAGGTGCAGCAGAGGAATAGCGGAAATCGATCAATGTGTAACTGATATGGCAGCAAAAGTGCATTCCAGAAATCCACATGTAAATAAATGTAACGTATAAAATATGACTCATTAGGACAACTTTCTTCAGACTTGTGGAATAGAAGAGAAAACTTGGAATGTTTTCTGTGGCATGATTAACACAGCACATTCAAAGTTGATCATCAACATTACCCTCACCAGAAGTGCTGTTCATGCACCAAAATGGATGATATTCAACCTATGTAAAAATCACTAAGTATAACAGACACTTCGGGACATACGCTAGTAGACATTGTTAAATGCAGCCTATTAGTACATAAATTCCTTTTAGATAATTATAAGTAACAAATGATCCTATATGGTCTGAATATCTAAATGGTAAAATAAATTATACACGTAAATGAAAATATTAGAATGGTATGTACAAGATGTCTTAAAGCTACAGTGAATATTACAAGTATTATCAATTTTGTAGGTGGAACCATAATATGGCCTGACAATCAATGATTTAAGCAAAATAGTATCCGAAATAATCAGATGATAAGAGTTACTTGGTTGAGGAAAAAATTAGAAAGTAATTTTACAATATGGCCGCAATATGGCCATGGTGTTGCGTTACAGTTTGAACACCCTCAACAAAAAACAAAATTACGCAGAGAATTTTTAATCAATAAATGCTATATCCAAGGCATACAAAGTTATTGAGTTAAAATAATAAAAAAATGACTTTAAAATATGACCTTGCTGTGGCCGTGACGCTTCAGTACAGTACGAATATCCTCAATTTCACTGAAATTCTACGCTTTCTTTTTAATGTCTTTATCCACATATCATAAAAATTATTCACCAAGCGCTTCCTCCTGTAGATTAACACCATGACTTTGCCCGTCTTTTGTAAGTCTGACTAGACCTATCGTTAGTCACCACACCAACTTATGTGCCAGTGCATTGACTACAATAATATGAACCACAACCAACTACCGTTTCTCTACTATCTCTAAAGAAAAACTGCGCTAGACCTCATTATGATGATAGGCACGGGAAACTCAATTTTTAAAATGTTATGACAGTCATAAGTAGCTCCAACGGAGAAATTCCACAACCAAACAAGTGCAAATAATTTTAAATTCGTTGACCTCGTGTGTAAATTGAAGGTGCAGAGGGTAAGAGAGGAAAGGAAAGGGGAGGGATCACTGTCGTCAGCTGCATCGGGACATTACGCGGAATCGGCAGCGACGCGTGAACGTGTGTCCCGGACCAGGATCCAAATGTCCGAAAGAACCTACACCACACATTCATATAATTTGATAGGCCTATCTGGGCAATGAATCCACCGTCTTCAGTGCAGACGCACAAACACGTCCGATCTCCTGTGGGAAACTAGAAAGAGCGAATTTTAGGTGCCGCTCGATGGGAGTGTGGATCGGCTGTGACGCGAGCCGAGACAGTCCGTACATTTGAGATAACACTGTGTCACGGATGGCGCAGTAGCTATCGCACTTACCTAGTAGACATGAGATCCAGGGTTCGGTACATATTTTAACTCGTCTCCGCAGATTCCCCGCAATGTCCCAGTGCATCTGACAGCAGCGATCCTTTCCCTTTCTTTCCCTCTCCACCTTCAATTTACATGTAATTATCTAAAGAACAGACACCACAAATTCATATACACTAACCTAGGTTTCGAAACCTCTAATGATGTGTTCATCATAACGAAATTTTAACAACCGTGTAGTTACCCTGCGTGCAGACAATTCCCGGCATTTGCATGGAGCGATTTACGGAAAGCACAGAAAACCTGAAACAGGATGGCCGGGAACAAAGGTTTACCATCGTTCCTCGAATGCGAGACCAATGAGTTAACCACTACGCCACCTCTGTGAGCTAGGACTTCCCACACAATCCCTCGAAACCATCTGGCATTCCTTTATAAAAGTAAGGCGGCAAGTTGATCTTTTGCATTACCATTGTTTTTGTTGAAGTCTCGTTTGTAGCAAGAAACCAAAACAGAAATAAAAAAGGGCGAGAAGGCGTTTACGATTCTCAGATCAAAAATCTCATGAATCCTTACCGTTCACGCCACACTGTGAAGAGAATTGTATTTTTATTCACTAGGACAACATTTGATTCGTGATACAAAGTTGTAACCATTTTTATTAATTACTGTTAATATAATATTTAGTATAAAAATAATACTTTTCAAAATACTGGTCCTTCCAATGACAGCTGTTTTCAGACACATTCAAGAAACGGCGCACCAGATGGAAGCACTGTTGAAAGACATAAGTAAGGATTTGGTTTCTTTATCTTTGTATTTGGACAGGACTTCTGACGAAAAATATTGCACCGCTTGCCTTGTTTCTGACAATTATTGATGCTGGACCCCAGTAGAAGATGTAACTACAGCCGAAGAAACATTTTCTTGGTTAGAAAATTTAATCGACAAAACTGATATTTGTTGGGAAAAACTTTTGTCAGTCGTCAAGATTGGAGGTCCAGATTTAACTGGTCGCAAATCCCATCTTGAGTTTGAAGCACTTTTGTCCGTATTAGGTGCCAAATAAATTTGTTTTTGGATGTGATCTGTCTTGGCTTTCTACCATCTGCGTTGTAGCTATTTCTCTATCAAGTTTTGTTATTTTATCTCGTGAAAAATTCTCTTTATTATTTTATCTTGTTTCCTCATTACTGTGAAAATCTGCTCTTAATAAACTTAAATAATTGTATAGAAAAATATCCGCTACCAGTCACAATAAATGTTTATTTACTAGTCACACGACCGGTTTCGGGCTTGCGCCCTTCCTCAGGTGTTTATGCATTCGTGTACATGTTTATACTGTTGGAAATCACTGTATAAATACAAAAAAATTATTTGCTGGTGACTACACAGATACAAGTGGGACAATTGTAAGTGACAAGGCAGCATTTGACGAAAATATATCTGTACTTACACAAAGATGAAGCACCATTATTACGGCTACGCTGTGATCACAGTTCTGCCACTTAGTTACACACTTATTATCGTTTTCACTCCCATATTTCAGTTTCACCAAGTATTTTGTTTATTTACACAGTGATCTGCAACAGTATAAACATGTACATGAATGTATGAACACCTGAGGATGGGCGAAAGCCCGAAACCGGTCGTGTGATAAATAAATAACCTTTCATTGCGACTGGTAGCGGATATTTTCCTACACCCTATAAAGGAACAGTCACGGAGTTCGACAGCATCCACTAGGGATAAAATTCATTAAAAATTTTTGTGATGGTACTAGGCGGATCTTATTCAAAAACTATTTTGATCGGTCATGAGTTTTCTGCCATTGTTTAGGTGAAAAAATTGATGGAATTTGCTGTCATGCAGGATATACCAAGTATGTACTGTGTTCTAAATATTGTTAATTTCCTACCAAAATGTGTTACTCTAAATCACTAACAATTGTCACGAGTCTGGTGTACGTCTTAGGTGAGAAAAATTGTTGCAGTTTGCCATCAAGCAGGAAATACCAAGAATGTACTGTGTACTAAATCGCGATAATCTACTACCAAAATGTATTGTTATGTATCACAAGTAGCATTATTAGACATAAAATATATCGATAGTTGCATGAACCACCTCCAACTGTATAATAGAATGATGACAGTGAAAATTCTTGTCGGACTCGCACTCTAGCCCTAATTTTCCGCTTTACTCGAACGATCGCCTTAGCCGCTTCGGTTATCCGAGCTGCACCCTCGGCCAGACCGAGACTTCCGTATTTCACCATCCATGTGTTATACCTGTAATCGTATATCCCATTAATGCGATTCCCATACAGGAAAGACATTTTATTTGTAAGTCGTAGGCTCGGAATCGGTAGCTAAATGCGAAATTGCAGTGCCTCTGTTGTGAAGAAGGAAGCTTATATTGTTATTCTTCACAACAGACACCGTAATTTCGTAATGTCATTATTAGGAGGGAACCCACGATTGGTTTGTCCTGTCACCTCGTGCAAATCTTCGTATCAGACGCGTCTTTGACGACATGCGTACCGATGTGATGAAGATCTTGGGAAATGTTTAGGACAACACCTAGAGCTAATCCTCAAGTGAAGAAAATCTGTGGCTTGGAATTGAAACCAGCACCCCGCAATCTAGAGGTAGTGACGCTAATTGGTATACCATGACCTACGCCCAGTCAAAGATTGCATGGTTTGGGCCACTGGCGATTCATACGTATCCTGCATGATATCGACTATTAATATGCCGGTGTGACTTGTTTTTCTGGATTAGAGCTCCTTAAAGAGAACTTGGTCCGTACGCAGAGACGCATTCTCGTTCTCGTTCTCAGTGATGGGCGAGTCCACTTTCTGTTCTGAAGGGGCAGCCGTCGCAGATGCCTGTTGCCTACTGAGCTGTGAGCTTCGTCGTTATGACCGAAACATTGTCTGCCGGTCTCAGCTACACTATGGTAAAGCAAGCGTGTGCCCACCAGTTGTACTGGACTCTTTCTCAAACGATTTTATAGAAAGTACTCAGCAAAAAAGAGATTGATTTTCATACATTACATAGCTTCAATTATCTGCTCCCTAAAGAACTGCCCATCGTATCATTAACGGTCATAGATATTGTGATACTTCTATATTTAGTAAGGAATTGCACGAAGTTTGAATTAGTTTCCAAGCAACAATAATGATCGCCATTAGTCTGCATTTGGTGCATGTTACATCAAATATTCTTGCATTCAATTTTGAGCTAATTTCCTCAGTTTTTCTCTATCTATCACCATTCTCGAGCGCATTGATTATATGCAGCACAGTCACCTCTGATCGCATCTGCAAACAACTGAGGGGAATTGATATATTCAAAGCATTCCTCATGTCTCAAAACCGGTTTGAGGTACCGAAAAGAATTTTTGGCAACTGACAGCACTTAAAGCAGAGACCATTTTCAAACATTGCTAATATAGGGAACTTTCTTATCTATGGTGATGTACGAGTGATTGTAGATTTTTCTGAATGAAATAAGGTTACAACGTAATCGATAGCTGGTGAAATGAGAATAAGTATGGGTCTGTAATAATGTAAGGACTCAGACTTTTATTTTTATACCGAATGGCTCAGTGAACTATGCTACTTCACTTCTGAGGTCATCAGTCGCCTAGAACTTAGAACCAATTAAACCTAACTAACCTAAGGACATTCCACGCATCCATGCCCGAGGCAGGATTCGAACCTGCGACCGTAGCGGCCACTAGGTTCCAGGCTGTAGCGCCTAGAACCGCATGGCCACTCCGGCCGGCTTTTATACCGAGAATGAGCTTTTCGTATGGTATTGAACTTACTTGTCCTTCGTTTTGTGATCAACAGTAGATTAATTCAGGATCCCATCGCAGTTGCAAACTGCATTAGGATGTTAATGAGGCGAAATTGTGTAAATGCCGCTGTGTTTTGTGAAAGGAATTTTATTTTTACATGGTAACAAGAGAATATGTCACTCTCTCTGTTGCAATTCCAGACAATCTTTCACCATTGGGCTTTTAATAATAAACGATTGACTTACCGATTTAGTAGTTGTGCTGGCGTAACCCCTACCACTATGTACCGTCAGCAAGAGACCCCCTCCCCCCTTCAACATGACCACTGCCTATAGCGGCTTTTGAGCAGCTAGGAACCAAATAATATAGCACATCCTGTTTGGTCACTGAGTAGAGGTGTTGTTTTCGATCATACTATCAACAATCAGACATAACGCACTCCATGGATATGATAGAAAGGTCAGTGAAAGAGTTTAGCAACTCTCTGCGGGTGTTAGTCTTGCTTTTCTAACTGAACTGACTAAGCACACACAAAACACGCAACAATGATGTTTCCTTGAACCAGAACCCTTTCAAGTACTTCCGCAATTAGTTATTGTTTTTCCTTCAACGAAACTTTCAGGAAATTCGTGTGTGCACTTTCCAAATACTAGACTAAATGTAAGTGGAAAAATATTGAAAATGAAACTCTGAACGAACTTTACAATGGATTTATTCATGCGAAACTGGCTTTTTCAGTGGACATTGAAAAAACGCCTCTGATATGCTTTTGTAGCACAACATCCCAAACGCTTTTCCGGTATTTCCACTGTCCATGACGCACTGCCATACAGTGAAATACTTCAGACGTACATTGTCAAAAATTGTACCTAAATTGGTGGCTTATGTTGTATACTGCACACTTCTCATAGCCCTACTGTAATGACCAGTCTAGAGTTTATGTCCAGCAGTGAAACTCATATGGGCGATGGTTATGAATTCATTCGATAACTCTGTCTCCGCAAGCCACGGCAGTGCAGGTCAATGATTATTTTCCAACTGAACTTCTGACAACACCAGAGACAACCAGAAGCTTTTTTTCCATAAATTGTGTATATTACGTCAACAGACTGCTGTGACAGATTCTTAATCTCTTGCACAACACCTTAATCTCTTTCCCTCTGCGAAACTGAACGTCGCCTGGTGGTTTTAAGGCCACGTGAAACGACATCCCTGTCTTTCTTGATCGGAGATACTTTGATTGCTAGTTATGCTGTATGGGTTAAAAATACATTTTAGCAAGCCGTCCACGAGACTGAAGGTCGCCCATTGGTGTTGCGAATACCTGACACGGTAAAGAGAGTATATAAACGAAGCAGAGATAAGTAAGAATTATTCTGGAGGCGATGTGGGACGCAAATGACAAAAATCCAGTTACAAAAGTTACTCTGACTAAGGACAAGTCTTACGGCCTGGCGTCTAAGGAAGAAGATCTGCAAAATGGCGACGCGGGTCAGATGTTCCTTTGCCACTTTCATGAGGAGCAGAGAAAAATAGCTGAAAGTGAGCGACAACGTATCTTAGGTCCACGCTTCATTACAGAAAGTGGAGATCGGAGACTTGTCCGCTCTATAAAGCAGGACAGGCTGCGACCTGTGGGAGATGTGATGTCAGAGACAATGCAGGTGCAGGGTGTTCCGTAGCACACCGGTCACTGACCATTGAGCTCTGCAACAGGCAACACCTTAGTGTTCTCACGTTGACCGAAATGCATCGTCGATTACGGTTACAGTCTACATCTACATCTACATGATTACTCTGCAATTCACATTTAAGTGCTTGCCAGAGGGTTCATTGAACCACAATCATACTGTCTCCCTTCCATTCCACTCCCGAACTTACCATTCCAATCCCGAACAGCGCGCGGGGAAAACGAACACCTAAACCCTTATGTTCGAGCCCTGATTCCTCTTATTTTATTTTGATGATCATTCCTACCTATGTAGATTGGGCTAAACAAAATATTTTCGCATTCGGAAGAGAAAGTTGGTGACTGAAATTTCGTAAATAGATCTCGCCGCGACGAAAAACATCTTTTCCTTAATGAGTTCCATCCCAACTCGCGTATCATATCTGCCACACTCTCTACCCTATTACGTGATAATACAAAACGAGCTGCTCTTTTTTGCACCCTTTCGATGTCCTCCGTCAATCCCACCTGGTAAGGATCCCACACCGCGCAGCAATATTCCAACAGAGGACGAACGAGTGTACTGTAAGCTGTCTCTTTAGTGGACTTGTTGCATCTTCTAAGTGTTCTGCCAATGAAACACAACCTTTAGCTCGCCTTCCCCAGAATATTATCTATGTGGTCTTTCCAACTGAAGTTGGTACTTAGTTGAATTGACAGCCTTGGGAATTGTACTATTTATCGAGTAATCGATTTCCAACGGATTTCTTTTGGAACTCATGTGGATCACCTCACACTTTTCGTTATTTAGCGTCAACTGCCACCTGCCACACCATACAGCAATCTTTTCTACATCGCTTTGCTACTGATACTGGTCTTCGGATGACCTTACCAGACGGTAAAATACAGCATCATCTGCGAACAACCTAAGAGAACTGCTCAGATTGTTACTCAGGTCATTTATGTAGATCAGGAACAGCAGAGGTCCCAGGAAGCTTCCCTGGGGAACACCTGATATCACTTCAGTTTTACTCGATGATTTGCCGTCTATTACTACGAACTGTGACCTTCCTGACAGGAAATCACTAATTCAGTCGCACAACTGAGACGATACGCCATAGGCCCGCAGCTTGATTAGAAGTCGCTTGTGAGGAACGGTGTCAAAAGCTTTCCGGAAATCCAGAAATACGGAATCAACTTGAGATTCCCTGTCAATAGCAGCCATAACTTCTTGCGAATAAAGAGCTAGCTGCGTTGCACAAGAACGATGTTTTCTGAAACCATGCTGATTACGTATCAATAGATCGTTCCCTTCGAGGTGATTCATAATGTTTGAATACAGTATATGCTCCAAAACCCTACTGCAAACCGACGCCAATGATATAGGTCTGTAGTTAGATGGATTACTCCTACTACCCTTCTTAAACACTGGTGCGACCTGCGCAATTTTCCAATCTGCAGTTACAGATCTATCGGTGAGCGAGCGGTTGTATATGACTGCCAAGTAGTAGCTATTGTATCAGCGTAATCTGAAAGGAACCTAATCGGTATACAATCTGGACCTGAAGACTTGCCCGTATCAAGCGATTTGAGTTGCTTCACAACCCCTAACGTATCTACTTCTAAGAAACTCATGGTGGCAGCTGTTCGTGTTTTAAATTCTGGAATATTCCATTCGTCTTCCCTGGAGAAGGAATTTCGGAAAACTGCGCTCAATAACTCCGCTTTAGCGGCACAGTCGTCGGTAACAGTTCCATCGGCACTGCGCAGTGAAGGTATTGACTGCGTCTTGCCGCTTGTGTACTTTACATACGACCAGAATATTTCGAATTTTCTACCAAATTTCGAGACAATGTTTCGTTGTGGAACCTATTAAAGGCATCTCGCATTGAAGTCCGTGCCAAATTTCGCGCATCTGTAAATTTTAGCCAATCTTCGGGATTTCGCGTTCTGAACTTCGCATGCTTCAGAAGAACTCCATGAGATCGTCCAGATTATACAGTGGAACAATAGAAACGGTGGGCTCTGTCTGACGAACCACAATTGTTATTACACGAAATCGTTGGCCGAGTTCATTAAGCCGCAATCCAAGTGTTGTGGCCACATGTAGTAAGCGTTGCTTCACGCAGTGGAGAATGGCAAAACAGGGGCACGCCGGCAACGGAGGCGTTGCGAAGTAGGCATGCACAGATAGCCTTGCTGAGCCGTGTACCAACTGGTTGACGCAAGGACGCACACAGACCGAGCACTGAGTGAAGCCTGGAGAGTGCTGAGTAAGGGGAAGTGAGGCCAGCAAGTTAAGTTACGCTGCAATATCCTGCGGGAGTAATAACAAAAAGCTACCACCGAGGGTAAAAATGTCCTCCTGCTGGACATAAATAGTGGAGCGCAGGCAGCAACAGACAGAAGCCATTACGAAGCAGTTTGGATCTGAGAACGGACGTGGTCCGTGTCCGAATGTTCAATCATCATAGGTGACAACTCCGGAAGTCTGTTCCAGCTGGCAGGAGTCATCCGTTCGCTGATAGAAGTCAACTTCAGCTCTGGAGGTCGGACCGAGTTCGGTCGGCTCCATGGCTGACTAATTACAGCGAGAACTTCCAGCAGGACCGGCCACAGCGCGGTCTTGGTCACAGGCGCCGCCGGGGACTGACGCCCGGACTTCACAGCAACCGGGCCTAACGGCTCGTGGTCCGTCCATGACAGGACCTCGCGGACATTGCGACTGACAGCTTCCCAGCCGCCGGTGCAGCAGGCGTCGGCAGCTGACCTCACGGCGACGAGTTCATCTTCTTCAGCGGAGCACTGGTGGCCTGAGGCTCCCGAGTGCTATCAGCAGCGCGCATTGTCGGAGAATCTACACAGCAGCAGCCAGGCGGGGGGGGGGGGGGGGGGGGGGGAATCCGAGGGCTCGGCAGCGATGACGACGGAGAAATCGTAAAGAAAGCTCAATAAATAATTGTAAAACTCCACGCCGTCTCAGTCTTTGGCGCAGCCACTTTGTCTACTGCTAACAAGAGGTGCAGAAATCGTAACACAAGTAAACAGCTGCTCGCAAGATGCACTGTGACACAGACGTAGGCTGGTCGTGATGTTAATATGTAATGAGGATATGTGATGGTAACAGAAGGCATCATGACAGCTTTCGCCTACTTGAAAAGTTTTACAGCCGAACTCTTCATCCATTCATGTTGGATGTCTTCCCCGCTGGTCGGTGTGGCCGTGCGGTTAAAGGCGCTTCAGTCTGGAACCGCGTGACCGCTACGGTCGCAGGTTCGAATCCTGCCTCGGGCATGGATGTGTGTGATGTCCTTAGGTTAGTTAGGTTTAAGTAGTTCTAAGTTCTAGGGGACTTATGACCACAGATGTTGAGTCCCATAGTGCTCAGAGCCATTTGATGTCTTCCCCGACGGCGATATATTCCTGCAGAATAAATATCCATGTCTTAAGGCCAGAAACGTGCTATAATGGTTTGAGCAACACGACAGTTAACTCATGTTGTTGTCTTGGCTATCGCTTGATCTGAACTCAATAAAACACATCTAGGGTGCCAGGTTACAGCACCCATACTACCTGCCCGTGAGTTACGAAAGCGGTATGATCTACGGGTACACACATAGTGCCATACGCCTCAGAAAACGTAGAAAGTGTTCGACGAAACCATGCTACGCAGAATGGCGTTGTAATGTGTTCGAAAAGTGAAAAATCAGATGATAATAACAATTTGGCTCAATAGTATTTATACATTTATTTCCCGCTAGTTGGGTACTCCATTTCTAATGTAGGACAGTTCTCCTAAAAGCTCTAAAAATTATCTAAACTGAAAGTCATTTACCATAAAACCGGATAACAAACAAATTCTTTAAGTGGGAAGTTACACTGCCAGTGTTCGACACATTGGTATCAAGTTGTCGTGCTCGCAAGTAAACAGTCATTAAAACTTCAAGCTCCAGCTAATATTTAATTACTCCGTGTGTGCTACGTTTCATCAGCCTCTGATCTTGCTTTTAGCACTCATAATGCTTCTGAAAAATGCTGTGGCTCCACTCCACCCTTCCCACTGTCGTTAAAAGTAAAGCAGTTACGCTGTTTGACGTGGCTCATAAGTAATTCAGCTCCACTTTCGGGACCTGCTTCCCTCGAGTGCCCACTGCGAACATAGCTCACCCAACCTTTAGATTTCACCACACCTGTGACCATTCGCGAGCAGCAGACATTAAATCAGCAGCAACCCTTTTTCACTTTCTGTAACACTCTTTTCCAAAAAATACTGCTGGTAGAAATTACATCAAAATCAGATTTCACTAAAGTCTGCGTAGCTTCCGGATTATTCTAGTTGCTGGAAAACTGCAGCTGTATTTATTGATAATTGCCTCTTTTGGAAGAACGTTATTATATTCAGTGCAGAATTTTAAGTGGGAACGTAGTGCTACACAAGAAAGAAACGGTGAACATGAACTCAATATTTTAGCTGTATCATATTAAGTACGTGATGAGCCAGTTAAGAACGACCACTAGAAATATAATCGTAACGAGGAAACACATCGACGTTCGGACTTCGCGAATTATAACAGACATTCGCTGCCGAGATATGGGACACACAGTTCAATGAAACTATGTACTTTTATTCTTTGGCAGGGGAACGAGCCTTCGGATGTGAGTTCGACATGACATGCATGAAACTAGATCAGACAATCAGGGCTGATTCGAGGACACATTTCCACGCAAGCGAATTATTATCCTGCGCATCCCCCCCCCCCCCACCCTCATCGCAACCTTTTTCCCTGATACACGTCGCCGTGTAAGGTTTCACCAAAAATTTTGATGTGCACTGTATAAAATCTTGCACATGACACCATAGAGCAAGTTTGCTTTATTCAGGATTACAGTACACCATATTATTGATCACTATTTTGGCCACAGAATCCTGTTTTTGAACATAACCTCGTTCAATGTGATGACCTTACGCTACCTTCCTGGGACTGCCTGTAGCCCGCAAGCCACCAATTCACACGTCGACATCGTAGTCGACTTTATCATTATCAACATATTGCCTCCCACGGAGTGCATCATTCGTTGGGCCAGACAGATGGAAGTCGGAAGGTGCGAGATCGAGGTGGTAGGGTGGATGTGAAAGAACATCCCAATGAAGTTGTGTGAGACCTTACGTTCTCAAGGGGAAGTTAATTTGCATTTTTGTGGCAACTAACTCTATGAAGACGTTTTTCCCATTTCCTGAGGGTACCACAACGTGCTTTAGAGCTGTTCTTTGCAACCTGAGAGAGGATATCGAACAGAATAACCCTTCAGCGTCCCAGAAGAGCGTCACCATCAGTTTACTGACTGTGGATGCGACTTTCAACTTTTTCTTCGGAGCAGAGTTGACATGAGGCCACCCCATGGATTGCCCGTTTTGTTTCCGGTTCTGAATGGTGAACCTATGTTTCAATTCCTGTAACCATGTTCGACAAAAAATTGTCACGAACAGTATCGTAATGCGCAAGAAATTCAACAAAAATGGCACTTCCTTGCTCTTCGTGGTCCTCTGTTCGGCGGGAAGGAATCCAACAAGCATACACCTTGATTACCACGACTGCTGGACGAGTGCATCAGCACTACCAACAGAGACGTGCAGTTGATCAGCAAAGTGTTTGATTGAGATCTGTCGATCACCTCAAATGACTGTATATGCACATTCCAACACGCTATGTGCGGTAGGGCGGCTCGTGAGAGATTCGACAGCCTTGAGCGAATCTGTTGCGATGATGATAGACGCCTCGTGCAAAGAATCCCAGTGCTCTAGTTCACTGCCAGAACGCCGTGGACGTTATGCAAGCGCTTATGAATATCTGCGATCGTCTGGTTTTCCTCCAAAAGAAACTCAATGACTGCTGTACTTCCAGACGAAGGATACTTAGAGTGCCGCCACATATCGAAACTTCTTGAAACGACAGGTGCTGAAGGCTATGTCTCACAACAAATTCCGGACTTCTCAAATAAAAATGGCACCAAGAAAATGCTTTGCATTACTTATTGATCGCCCCCCTAATTATAATCGCCCTGTACAGAGATGTTAGAATTGTGATTATTCTGGTCATACCTCTCAGCCAACCGGAGGCTTGTCTCGAATGTCGTTAAACCGGCGCTGCTGACACCAGATAGTAGCTCCACAGAACACTTTCCCTCCGTCAGTAGAACAGGTGCCACGAGAGCCTTTCCAATTTGCAACACCTTTATTAAAATGAAGCGGAGAAAATTGTAAAGGTGCAACATGGCACAAGACGTAAAGTTTGGGTCGAGACCACCGGCCGGCCGGTGTGGCCGAGCGGTTCTAGGCGCTTCAGTCTGGAACAGCGCGACCGCTACGGTCGCAGGTTCGAATCCTGCCTCGGGCATGGATGTGTGTGATGTCCTTAGGTTAGTTAGGTTTAAGTAGTTCTAAGTTCTAAGGGACTGATGACCTCAAATGTTAAGCCCCTTGCGCTTAGAGTCATGTGAACCAATTTTTTTGAGACCACCGGTGGCAACCATCGTGGAAACAGCGGTCCCGCTTGCTTTCTCTGAACAAAGCTGACCTTAAAAGATGCCCGTATTTTCCTGGTTTGTCGCTGGTGGAAGGAAATGTCGGGTGGCAAAATCCCATGTGGGTGGCGATGCTGGTTATAGCTATAGCCAATTGTTACGAATGTTTGCATTATTGGAGATGGGTAGCGGATTTCAAAGTGAACGGTCGCGAATGTAACAGCGGGTTAGTAGTTCTGAGATATTATCGTAGAGAGACTAAGGCGCTGCCCTGTGCTGACTGAGGTCGAGTGTTTGGGCAGTTAGGTTAATCATGAACTGTACTCGACATCGTCTTGGTGCACGCTGTCTCCGATAGGAGATAACCTAAGGATTCTCCATTTAGAACCAAAAGGTAAGATTTTAGATAACCTTGAAGATCTGGAGATCTACGCGCGTATACAGCACGCTGCGCACCGAGTCTTTACTGAACAGGCTTCCGGTGGGAATAACTGGTTTTTTTGGCTTGTCTGAACGGATACTATTTTGAACTTGGTGTCTATTATTCCCTCATGAGAAATATGATAGTGTATTTTATAGGAGCTGGTGGTGTTTTGTGCACCCACCGTTATGATAGGCTAAGTTTTTTGCTTAATGGTTGGCTAGTTTAACGTCATATGGGGAAAGTTAGATGGGCAGATAGGTTGGCATATAGGGATTTGTTCACCATCGTACCCTTTGGATGATCCTTGGTGACACAATGGTTTATTTTATTGATTTTAGACTTTGCAGTTTTAGCACTTTTAATGTTTTGTTTTCTGTTTTTTAAAAAGTCAATAGCTCTCCAGTATCTGGATAGCATAGGTAGGACTCGGGCAATTGTCGTGCCATTAGTTTATATAAGGAATGTATGTCGTATAACCCACATGTGATTTGGGATTTTATGAAAATGCTCGTCCTCCCACCATTAAACTTTTTCCGTGTGGTAGAGGGGTGTAAGTAGTTGTTTGAAGGCTTCTATTTGGGCAATCATGGCCCATGAGTACCACTTGGCTGTAATTCGTAAGGTAGATGGCTGCCGCCGATGTGGTTGCCGTTGGATTTAACAGATAGTGCCTAAGGGGTTTGTGTACGCGAGCTGCTCACAGGGTTTTAGTTTATACAATCTAAAAGTCCAAACATTAAATGGCACACGCGAGAACATGTAACACTGCACTGTAAGAGCAAGGAATATCTCACAGTGAATCGAGATCAGAATTAAACTTTACTGAACTGAACCTGATGACAATTTTGAAGTCCAATGCTTGACTTGTATCCTAAGAGTGATGTTAAACTGGTCCTAACAAACTTTTGTGACAACCTTGTAACAGCGGAAATTCAATGCTCCTCGAAGGTGGTGAATGTTAAAATACAGCACAGTAGCAAACCAGCTAAAGAGAAACCTTACCCAAGTGCACTGCAATGAAAAGCAACAATGCGAATTACATCAAACTTTAAGCTTGAACAACTCTGTTCCGCTAAGTGCCATACGGCGCCACACTATTACAAAATAAAACTTTAGAAAAGGAGAGATGAAAGAAACAGAAGCTACTGAATGGTGTGGAAGAGACTGTACTATAAAACTGACTTTTATCTAATACAACAATATTTACAAAACCCTCTTCCTATAGGAAAAATTACACTGCCACGTAATTCGTAACTCTGAGTCCAAGCCATGTGAGTAGAAAGTTTTGCTTAATCTTCTCTTGACAGTCAAACTAACCAATCTCACCGTTCAGCAGCATGACCAGCACCCGACTCTCTCAGCAAATACTCTCGAATGCTACACTGGCAACGACGACACAGCCGACAACAGAAGATCACATTGCTTCTACTCAGAAGATCGCGGAGCAACATATCGTCTATTAAAGACGTCTATCTGAAAAAGTACCCAGTGCATATATGTGAAGTATGACTCATTGAATACAAGGAGAACTCACGTCACTCTCGTCGAATACTAACAATAAACGAGAAACACAGGAAAGTTCATGATTATTAGGTTTTGTGTCAAAGAGCTTAATTCCAGATCGTGTGGTTTCTCAACGAGTGAAGGGATGTAACGCTGTTGGTGGAGAGCCTACCGTTGGATGGGAACGTTGAACCGTGTGGCCCACTTGGTGCTGTTCGAGCGGAGTACGTTACGTGCCCGCACCGGATTTTGCTGTCTCCCTTCTTTCACCACCATGGAACGCAAACATTACGCTGCACTATACACACTTTCACTACAGCGATTTACACTTATCAGATACACTTAGCGCACAACGTCCACAGTTCGCGAAGGAAAGACGCTAGCTTGTGCGAAGGGTAGGTAATGCCTTTCCAAACAGGAGGCTGAACCCCCACCTCCCATCCAGTCACCGAACCAGTCACACCATACGACTTCACTTTTTTTACGCCAAGTCAATTTAATTCATAGGTTTCTGTCCATGCAGTGGTTACATTCAGCTATCATAAAGACAATATTTCATTGCCTGGCCGTCTCTAGTGGCCTCTTTGTCGACGGACAGTAGATCCTAATCTTCCTTCACTTTCCTTCATCATCTGACTTTATGACTTAATTCTTAATGTATAGTAATATTTATCTGCGATAAATTAGTTGCACATATTTTGGTCTTATAAGGATTGATTTTTCATGCTTACGATTAAACATGTTCTATTACGTTCTACCATCAATTGCTGAAGTTAATGTGCAGTAGAGTCAAACAGTAAGATGTTATCAATCAAATGTTGTTCAAATATTTGCCATTGTTTCGTATTATTTTATCGTTTTACATGATTGAGAACTTCCTGTATGACTGATGAAAATAGTTTAATTCATAAACCTCACTTAAGGCAAGACTCAATTGGAAGTGCAAATTTTTGTTTGGGTATATTACGAAAGAAGAATGTCGGAGTTATTACTAAGTAAATGATGAACCATATGTAAAAACCGATCCAGGTGACACCTGTTCAGCTCTCGAAAAGTAATGTAGGTCGGGGGTCAACATCATGTTCATGTCATTATCACTTGAGGCAGCACATCATTTAACCAATGAGTCATAAGGAATCAGGTTTTGACCATTACCGATATTTCAGATGAGCTTATTTCTAGAATACATCTAAGATCTAAATGAAACACAACCATATTGTAAGAGATCTTCTGTGCCTAACTTTGTTTTCTAATGTCCATATGACACAATTCAGATGAGTAATACGCAGAAGTATTACCGGTTTACTTCAGTGGAGGAAGGAGCTATATGCCAATCTCAGGATGTTGGATTGGTATGAGACGAGAAGGGCAAAGAAAATCGGGTGATTATATTTGAAAGAACAATTTCCCGGAACACACCTTAATCGATTCAAGGAACTCACGGAGAAGCTAAATGAATCTTGCCAGACAGAAATTACAAACAGTTCTTCCAGAGATTCGACTTTGATAAGCGTGCGAAACCCTGTACATCCTTTCGTATTAATTTTAAAGGCTACAAAAGAACGTTGAAAATTAATGGAACTGATAAGGTACTGAAAATTAAGCGCACTGAAAAGGTGCGCAATGAAGATGATATCCGCAGAATCTGCGAGGAAATAAATATATGAAAAACACTGAAAAGAAGAAGCGACAAGATGGTAGGACATATGTTACGCATCATGGAATAACTTCCATGTACTAGAGAGAACTGTAGAGGGAAAAGCCGTAGAGGAAGACAGACTTTGGAATACGTGCAGAAAATAATTGAGGAAGTAGGTTGCAAGTGGTTCTCTGAGATGAACAGGGTGGCTCAGATTTCGTAATGGGCCGCATCAAATCCGTCAGAAGGCAATGACTCAAAAAATACCCATTGTGATGGCTGCTGTTTACATGGTTATCTGTTTCCTATACAGAAACCAAAAACTTGGCATGATTCTTGATACTGTAATTTAGTATAATCATGGCTTCTTCAGCACTTATGCATCTGCAGCTGCTGATAGAATAGTAAAAACCAGTCACTAGATATATTCATTCCAGTGGGTACATTAGCTTATTGGACGGTAACGCCAATTCCACCACGTTACATATTGTATCCACTTACATTGCGCAGTGATTGTAAGGAGAATAAACACGCTCGTATAGTTTAATGACTATATTTTATGAATTACTCGTTTTAGAACACAGCAACAAGCACTGCACATTTGACAGTAAAGTTAGTCATGTTTCAGTTTCAGAGGTTTGCGCGTGTTGCGTTTAAAAATATTTCCATTCATCATAGAAATCGCAATATCGATTAATATTTTGAAGTAAGATGTGCACTTTTAATCAGAGAAACCAACAGCTCAGTAGCATTTTTCTGTTAACACATGTTTTGGTGTTTGTTTCATATGACTAACCTGATTTAAGGTCATTGTCGTAACACGACATTTCAAAGTACGCCTCTACCCCGTTCCTCACGTTTGATAATTGAAGTTCTCGACTCCTGATATCTTAACATGTTTCTAAGACTATTTAATTCCTCTCTGAATAAATCTAAAAGGTCTGTTTCTACCTGTAATCTCGAGGAACACTCTCAAACGTTATTTTGTACTTTGCATCTGAGCTGCTGAGATATTACAGTAGGTTGAAACTTTCGTCTCGAAGTTGCGCACAGCAGATGCATCAGACAAGGCCCATTAGTTGTGCTGGTATCCAAAACTCCCTCTAGACTGCTTGTTACTTCTGACGCGCAAGAAATCTTTGCCCCAAAAGTCCCTGAGTTTGCATCGGGGACCGTGTGCTGCTGAAGGTAATAAATTGTTAGTTTATCGTGGACAGCGGGGCAAGGTGAAAGCAAATTATGCATGAGAAACTTGAGGTGCCTGAAGCTTCTTACTAGAACCACCAGCGAAGTTTAGCTGTATTTAGCTGAAGTGCTATTCTTCTTGTGATCACCGAGCAGGTTTTCCCATAGAAGTCAGCCTCCAGTGCAGTCTATCCTCAACTACGTGTCAGTTCCTAACTGTTGCAAGCTTTATCATTTATCGATTTACTAATGCAGTTAATTCGACGTCTCAATTAACAAGTTTTGTCTTTCTGTTTAATAATGGCTTCATCAACACTTCATGGCTGTATTCATTCCAATTTCATACGTCTTTCCTTGTGCGTAAAACGATCCGTACGTCGAGTTTCACTTCAATTCCAGTCATTTCCTTTTGCTAGGAACACTATATCATAATTCATAATCGCTTCCATTCGTCTTTGTTCATGTTGTCCTGCCTAGTGACGAAATATGATGTTTGTTATCTAATGCTTGAGCTGCAACAGATTAGTAACCACTGAGTTATTCATAACACACGCATTTATAGAATATTGCATTGCAACACAGCTGTCGAAGGTAGTGATCTTAACTGATCAACTGCCCTAGGATCTGTGGCGACAGTACACCTCAGATATAAACTTTGATAAGATCAGGAAAAAAATATTTTGATTCTGTTGAAATAGCAATCGGAGATCTAAATCTGTAAGCTATAAAATGGGAGAGTGAAACGGTCACAACTGATGCCAAGTGGAGCGCTTCGTTTTCGACGTCTTTTCAGAAATTTTTTCTGAAGCAACTGGTCAGTCGACTGTAAGATCCCCTGGTACATTAAAAATTTAACTTCCAGATTAAGGCACTGGCAGGAATAGGTGCCGTAGGGCTGACAGAGCTACCTTGACTATGCGTGTTTAGAAACGAATATTAAGACTGACAGAAAAAATACAATCCTTAGCCAGCGTGTAGGAATGATACTACACATTATTTCAGCAGTCGATGTCATTCATCCCTGGGGACGGTGCTGTGGAGTATGGGTAAAAGGCATTACCATTATATAATACCGTTTAGCAGAACATACCTATGCCTAAGAATTCAAATTTGGTGGCAAAATCAGTCAACGTTTCCTTTACATGTACTGTTTTTCTACATGGACTCCATCACGTTCTGTGGTCTTACGCTTGCTTTGCGTAAGAGCATGCTTTGGAGGAAGTGGCTGTTCTTTACTCGTACCCATGTTATGACTACATGAATTACGCTCTAATCATCTTCAAAGTTTGTTGCATGTACAGACTCTTTAAGTGACCCAAACGGAAGTCTGATGGCGACACCTCTGGGTTATATAGTGAGGGGGGCAATGACGTACAACCTAATCTGGCGATTTGTTCCTGGATTCTGAGTGTTGGGTGCGAGCATGCATCGTCGCGTTGGATCAGGGATTCATTTGGTTTCTTGTCTGACCGAACACTCCATAAACGTTTAAATTCACCTCGAAATTAATTAATGACCCTTTTAACAACACATCCACGAGAATGACTCCACCCATGTCAAAAAACATATCCATAGTGACTCTGCCAGTAGATGGAGCTGCATTGAATACCTTCTTTTCTTGGTGGTTGCGTGGGGGTGTCGCTCCAGTGATTATCTTTTTATTTCCAGCTCAAAGTGAAGCATCGAGGTTTAGTCACCTGTAACGTTCCGTAATTGACGGGCTGCTCCAACAGTTCAAACAAAATGACTTTACTCTGAAAATTGTGAGCATTCGTGAAAGCGAAATTCGGCACACCTTTGAGTATCCAAGAGTCTGAGTCATTGCACACTCACTTCAAATACTCATCGATAGCTGTAGAGTCAATTATCCGGTTGTGATATGCCAGTCTGCAACGGAAAAAGGCATCCGAGTGATTCATCGCGTCGGCAGCAGTGACTGCTACGGGACATCCCGAACTTTGCGGAACATGGGGCTCAGTTTTAGCACTTCCTGACGCTCCAACTCTTTTTGACCATCGACCAACAATACTCCTAACAGCTACATCTTTACCATGCACTGCACACAAACTTTTATGAATGTTAGAAACGGTTTCATATTTCGCAACTAAGGACTGAGATGCAACACGTTAGGTGTAACGAGTGTCATGTTTAAACGTCACGTCATTTGGTGGTTCGTGATAACTTTCTCAACACTCAGAATTGCTAGAAAGTTTTGTCCACGTGCAGAAGAAATTTCGGATTTGAAGCACCAAAAGGACGTTTTCCTATACATACACCATAACAAGGAAAAATACAACGAAACTCGATGCAATTATCTGAACAGAACGGTAATGGGTACATGTGATGTAGATGTAAAAACAAGCAAACAAACACAGTTTCAGAAAAATATTATGATTTATTCATGAGAAAGAGCCTCACTAATTGATCAGGTCAATAGTGCCCTCATTTGTGATAAGTCTTATGTGACCAAACTGCTGAGGTCATCAGTCCCTAAAATACACACTACTAACTTGCGCTATGGACAACACACACACACCCATGCTCAAGGGAGGACTGGAACCTCCGTCGTGGGGAGCCGCATGGACGGTGACAAGGCGTCCTAGACCCCGCGATCACTCCGCGCGGAGTAGTTATTAGGCTTGACATTTGTTGACAACGTTGTTTGATGTCCTCCTGAGGGATATCGTACCATATTCTGTCCAGCGTGGAGAGACCAAGTGACCTTGCTGGCCAAGTCAATGTTTAGAAAGCATGAAGACAATCAGTGAAACATCACGCCGTATGCCGGAGGGCATCGTCTTGCTAAAAAGTAAGTCCATTAAGGCTTACAACAAAACGGGGCGCAGAATAACATCCACATACAGCTGTGATGCAAGGGTGGCACGGATGACAAGCAAAGAGGTCCCACTATGAAGTGAAACGTCTCCCCAGAACATCACTTCTTTTTGTCGCGTCATATGGTGGGTGACAGGCTGGCATCTCATCGATGTATAGTGAGTCTCCAGTCACTCTTCGGTCTGGAATATCATTGGTGGCAGGTGACGGTGTTTCTGGACAGTGATGGGTTACCAACCTGACTGTAGCCTACCATACAGCCTGATAACCAGGAATGATGGTCTTGGGTGCCGCCATTTCTTCCCACAGCAGGACTTCTTTGCTTGTCATCTGCTGGAGCTTTACAACACAGCGGTACATCGACGACATTCTGTGCCCCGTTTTGTTACCCTTGATGGCAAACCATTCCTGGCTTACGTTTCAGGAAAATAGTGCCCGTTAGAAAGGACGCCGAATCTGTCCCAAACAGAGCAGGGGATATTTACGTTCTATCACTCCAGTTTTACAGAATCTTGCGCGATATCCCTCAGGAGGACATCCTACAAATTTATCAATGTCAAACCACAGAACGGCAAAAAACAGGAAAGAAAAAAAACCGGACAATTGCGAATAGGACTTTCGTACAAATAACAATAATCGCGTATGGCTCAGTAGCCTGGTGCTAGCCTTTGTATTGGACGCCACGTAACCTTATCCACTCACCCAAATGGGGAAAGGAGACCTGTAGATTAACATGGAATCTGAAGCACGTGTTGTATCTGGCGACTCCTCACAACAGTGAGAGTTGAAGAATAGGTTATAACGAATACTGAAAAATCCGTCGTTCCACCGAACTTGGATCCCGTAATCTCTCGAGTTCCAGGCACGCTCTTTAGTATTCTTTCTCCAGGCCAAATCTGTAGGTTTATTACTAAGCTACAGATATTCATGAGATCGGGAAAAGCAAAATTTGCGATATGTATGGCCGCATATTTTGACTACGTTATTGAAAAGCTTTAACTATTTTCAATGCCATGGACTGTAGTGCTCAGTATTTGATATAAATTATAAGTTGTTATCTCTACCCACTCCTGAGAAAAGGGATTCTTAAGAGACGAACAGAGAGACGGGCAAAAAACGACAAAAGGTATATATTTTTTATGTGATATGATTACAAATTAACAATTTTTATTTATTGAGATTTTACCCTATAAAAGGTTTTCTACAACATTAAGAAATACCCGTAAATCATTTCTTCTGTTAGACAACGTTTCAATTTAACTCCTTATGATGTCGTTCCAGGGGTTTCGAATTTGTGTATCTTCTTCCTCCGCGCCAAGTCTTCTGATTAATAATTGTACATTACGAAACCTGGTGTTCATACGGCGTCCTCTTCTTTCCCTGCGGTTCCCAATCCAGGATGATTTTCGGTAATCTATCTTCCCCCATTCTTCTGCAATGTTCAAAAATGGCTCTGAGCACTATGGGACTTAACTTCTGAGGTCATCAGTCCCCTAGAACTTAGAACTACTTAAACCTAACTAACCTAAGGACAGCATATACATTCATGCCCGAGGCACGATTCGAACCTGCGACCGCAGCGGTCGCGCGGTTCCAGACTGAAGCGCCTAGAACCGCTAGGCAACAGCGGCCGGCCTGAAATGTTCGTATCATTGTAGCTTCCTTCCATCCAGCACGTCATGCATTTTTTCTCTTGCTTCCATTCTGTTTATTATTCCGTCGTTTCTTATTCTCCCCTTTCTAGAAATTCTTGGTGATCTCCAGAAGTCCATTTCTACTGTTTACGTGTTTAACAATAGTGGTCCATTTCTCCACTCTCTAGTATCGATTTATATATGATTATTTTGGTACGGTTTCTTACATTTTTGCTCCATAACATTGTGTTGAGGGCCTCAATGACCTTCCTTGCTCTACTATTTCTTTTACTAATTTCTGCCCATGAATTTCCCTCCATCTCTAAAATGGATCCCAAGTAACAGAAAGGATTGCCCTTCTTAATTTTCTTTCTCTCTATGTATAAGTCATCTGGATAATTAGTGAGGTATTCTGTTTTCTGATAATTAATCTTCAGTCTTGAGTTTCTGTATTCCATTGCTAACTGATTACGAATATAATTTGCATCCTCCCCATCTTGTGCTGTAACTACTTGATAATCAGCAGATAGTAGGTGATGTAAATAAATTCCTTCTTTAATTTATAGCCCCATCCCATTCAATATACGAGACCATGTCTTAAGACTTGTCTCTATATAGATTTCAAAAGGTGTGGGTGACATAGGGCGGCCTTGTAACAGACCCTTGCGTGGTCTAAATTTCTGGGAGAGGGTGTTACCAATTGTCACTTCACGTGTGTTATCTATATCATGAGTAATGCTCTCCAAAGCAGTTTTCTCTTGACACTATCATATGCTTTTTATAAATCTATGAAAAGTAATTATATAATTTTTTTTATTTTTTCCTATGTTTCTCTAGGATCCTTCTTAATGGGAAACTACGCCAACGCCTGATATACCAACCCTGAAGAAACATCGTTCTCCCTGAGTTTTTAAATTTACTTCCAGCTTATTTTTCATTATTTTCCCAAAAATTCTAATTCCTTGAGAGTTCTAGCAGCTTTTGTGATCCCCTCTCCTAAATAAGGTATTGACATATGCCAGTTTCATTTCCTTGGATACTGATTCTTCATGTAACATTTTATCGAACAACGGAATTACTGCTTTCACCATCTTCTCAGCGCCATATTTTAAGAACTCCAGATTGATACTGCCTGGTGAAGATAATTGACCATTCGTCCCTGTTCATAATACTTTACTCACCTCACTTTCTAAAATTTGGATCTTCTTCCCTTTCTGCTCCTTTCCTTACACTGTCCCTTCCTGCAAATACTCTTCTCTATCTTCATTTAATAATTTTCGAAAATGTTCCCCCCAGTCCTTTGGTATTATCAGTAGAAGACTGATTTTGGGTTTCGTTTCTAGTCGAAGTCCTTTTAACACTGACCACGCTTCGTTAGCTGTACCGAATTCTAGTTTGCTATTGAAGTTGGCACATGTCCTTTCCCACGCTTCATTCTTTGCTATCGTTATTTTATATCGCTTAATTCTTCCTTTCCTTGTCGATTGTTCTTGTTGTGCTTCCGATTTATCACTCAGGCACTGGTTGAATGCGTTCCTCTTTTCTGCATTGCCACCTCTGTTTCACCCGACCACCACTGTGTTATGCAGTTGTAGTTATTTTCTCTTGTGTCCGTTCTTCTATACTTCCTTCAAATGATTCTTGCAATATCCTTTCCATTCTGGTGGTAAAGAATGTTCGTATATTTTCGTCTTGTAAGCTGTGAATATTGAAGAGACGATTTTGAGCTTTCTCAGCACAGTTAGTTCTAGCATTGTTAGATTCATTCTTAGTCTTCTTCCCTGACAAAAGACTCTTCATTTTTACTAGAGAATGGTCTGATTTACACTGGGCTCCTCTAAAAGAGCTAACATTTGCTGCCTTGAAACTACTTGTATGTCTAATCTATTATAAAACGCTCTAGTATTTTGTTGCCAATATATGTCTAATCTATTATAAAACGCTCTAGTATTTTGTTGCCAAATATATTTATGAATATCCTTGTGTTTAAAAAATTGTTGGTAATTTTCAGATAAAACTGTTCACAAATTTCACTCAATCGTTCCACATTGCCATTACATTCTCTCTGACCATGTTTCCCCACTATGTACATGAGTCTCTAGTTCTTACTCTTCCATTCATATCCCCCACAATAATCAATTCCTTTCTCCTTGGGATATTATCTATTGCCTCCCTAGGTGTTGTCCAGAAAGTATCTTGTATCATTCGTGGGTGTATGCACACAAATAATTACAAATTCCCTTACAAATAAAGTCATTTCCACCATAATAATACGTTCACTAATAAACTCTTAGTTTGTGGTTCTCTGTTTCCTTCTATTGCCCATCATATTAGAGACTCCTGTTTTGGCTGCTACCGCTTTGCGTACCCCTCTCTAAATATGTACATAATTACGAAGTTCTTCTTCTCGTTTGCCTTTCCTCTTATTCTCAGAGGGTGTGATAACATTCATTTTGGACCTGTCAAGTTCTGTTGGTATTACATTCAGTTACGTTACACATTTCAGCAATCAAATGTCATTTTCCATTTTTCTTCCCCAGTTCGTTGGCCAAGGCACCAAATTTTTCCGCGGCATATTATTCCTTTGCTCGTACTGTGATCTTTGCTTTTTGTCTGCTTTCAACCAACACTGATCCTAAAGTCCCCTTTCACAAATTTGCAAACACCGTCAAAATTTCGTGGTTAATAAATTACCTTAATTCATTACACAACGCAATAATCTAGTCAAGAGTCGTGGAGGCACGTGTACAGAGTGAAAAAAGGCAGCAACTAATTTTAAGAATGTATTGTTGACAGTCTCCCGCCTTATAATTTGGTAAAAATACTGTCTTAAGGAAATGTTGACATATTTAATTAAGGGAATTAAATGTAGCAAAACTTTTCTTTGGACTTTCGTAATCAATGATGCTGTCCCGGCGATAAGACGAGCAAATATTCAACACTATTTCTAAAATAACTTTTCTTTTAAGCCTAGGTGTGAGTCTTTTGATGTGGTACTGCATTGAAATGTGAACTTAAGGTTATTAATTACTATTGATCTGAGAAGAAAATAATTTTATTAAGAAGTTCTTTCTTGTAAGAAATGACGACTATTTTCAGGTGCAACAACGCCTGAGATGCACTCGCGAAAAATCGACATATTTAGGGTTCCAATTGAAATTCAAGTCAAATGTTATGATCTACGATCCCTTCACATTGTGAAACATTTAAGCGTCTAATCAATGCCATCAAAACATATGGCCATCTTTGTCAAGCATTTCGATTTTAATTATAGAGTTTAAAAATGTTCAGTTGCACTGGTCGTTAAAATTCCCATGTTCTTGTAAATGGTTCCCTGACAAAATGCAGGCACGAAATATTGCACTAAACTAAGTGACTTTTTACGTATCCACAGGAGCAAATGCACTTAACAGCGCCGCACTGGATCTCGTCTCTGATGTTTTATGTATTAGATGCTTGCCACTCGCACAGCAGAAGATTCTCCGCCACTGTGGGCCGACTGCATCGCCAACAGGAGAGCAGGAAGGCGAATAATGGATGCAGGAGGGACGGAGCTCTTACCTGGCATATCCTAAATTTCCACGACAGGGTTTCACAAGAAGGTGCCGAATTATGAATATTCTAGTCGAAAAAAGCACATAAAACGTTAATAAAGCGAAATGCTCCCAGTGAAAAATTCTGAATATAAATACCAATAATAGACACTAACCGAGAACGCCAGTAGTATCCCAAGTAATAAATCAATTCCAAAAGTTGACTCAAATCCACTTTTTAGAATATGCCGTTATCTGGAGGTGAAAGATTACAACTTTTACACGAAGCTGGTTGTGATTGTCAAATTCGAAAGTCAGGCAGGAACTGACAAAGGACTGAGACTTTTATGGCATCCTTTATTGTGTTCATTCTGGTTCAAATTGCTGTAAGCTCTATGGGACTTAACATCTGAGGTCATCATTCGCCTAGGCTTAGAACTACTTAAACATAACTAACCGAAGGACATCACACACATCCATGCCCGAGGCAGGATTCGAACCTGCGACCGTAGCAACAGCGTGCTTCCGAACTGAAGCGCCTAGAACCTCTCGACGACAGCGACCGGTTGTGTTCATTCTGCTCGTTGAACACGCAGCAAATGTAACTGAGGAGAAATATGGAAATTCAGGCAGGAAAAATATTTTTTTTGTCGATGACACTGTATAACTGACGGAGACGGTAAATTGATTCTGATACCCTGTTGATCATAACGGATCGAGTATCGAAAAAAGTTGAGTCGGCTGTAATATGAAGGTAAATGAAAGGAAGAAACAAGAATAACGGAGTATGAAGCCAAGAGATTTTAACTAGGTTAGGTTAGAAATTAAGAGACTGTAATCAGATAAGAGTATTTAAAATCTAGGCTGACAACAGCAAAAATAAATAAATAAATAAATCCTTTCTCCGGAAAAGTGATATGTGAGTGTCGAATACAAATGTAAAAATTGCCTGAAGTGTTGCCTTGTACTGCTGTGGAACATGGACGACAAATTGTAAAAATAAAAAGAAGTGTAGGCTTCTTAAAAAGTAATAAAGTAATACTACAGAAGAATGATGAAGGTTACAGCCATAGATGGTCGAGAAAGTTATGAAAGGATCCAGAATTTGAACTGAGGGGGAAAGAGCTTTATCCCACAAAGAATAGGAATAGGAATAGCTCGACAGAACACGTCCCGAGCATCAAGAAGTAAAGAAACTTCTGGGCAGATTGAAAACTGTGTGTTCTACCGAGATACCAATTCGCCTCTGCCTTTCGAGGACAAGTGGTTCAAATGGCTCAAAGCACTATGGGACTTAACATCTGAAGTCATCAGCCCCCTAGACTTAGGACTACTTAAACTGAACTAACTTAAGGACATCACACACAGCCATGCCCAAGGCAGGAATCGAACCTGCGACCGTAGCAGCAGCGCGGTTCCAGACTGAAGCGCCTAGAACCACTCGGCCACAGTGGCCGGTGAGGGCAAGTGCTCTACCTACTGAACTTCCAAAGTACGGAAAACATTTTCTAATCACAGCTTTGTTTCCATCAGTATCTGATCTCCTATCTTCCAAATTTTGGACAGAAGTCCAAAGACAGGTACTGAGTCATTCTTGGGTGGCGTAGTCGGTTTAGCACTTGTCCGTGAAAGGCAAAAGCTCCAAGTTAAAGTCCCGGTCGGAGAGATAATTTTCATCTGCTAGGATTTTTTGTAACAGCGTACACTCCGCTGCAAAGTGAAAATTTCATTCTGGCGTCAAGAAGTAGTTAATATGATAAGGGAGAGAGCTGTTGGGTAAGACATGAAATGATACACCAAGGGCCATGTACAAGATACAGATTCACACAAATGTAGAGTGTAGTTGTAATAAAAGGGCAGAGCTGTCTTGAGTCCCACGGGGTACTGTGGACATCACAATGCATCACTAGTTACGGTTGTATTAGAGGTGATGCTGTTTCCTTGTTCCAACATTTACGCAGCCAGTGTTAGTGGGCGTACAGTTTAAAGTCGATTTCAAACCAGTGTGGACAATATATGACACGGGACAGACTAGGCTGTTGTGTTATGTCGCATCAGGTTTTGGAATTTTTCAATGAAAATCTCTTAATCGTGGTTATACAAATGAAACTTTTGTAAATGCTACAAAAGTCTGCAACTAAAGTAACTATGCATGAGAAGACGATACTCCGCAAGGTACTTTCACTCAATACAGTGGTATTTATAAGTGTTAAAAATAATTGCTTCTGTGTCAAATGAACTGGAATAACTCGAATTTATGTTGCTAAATGCACAAGTTCATCTTCAAGATAAAAAAATTATTTGAGAAAATAATTCACACAAAATACTATTTTAACTCTGGAATCCCAATACTTTTAATGAGACTCATCGCTGTCGAGCTAAGACTTTTCAATCTAATGCCAAGAATTCGCATGTCTCATATTTGGACAAGTGTATGTCAACATCCCTTATAGTAACCTGCTACCTCCAATCCATAACGATAGAACACTTTGAATAAAACCACTTAAGTTATTGTGCCACGTCGGTGTGAAACGCTGGAGGAACTAAAATGCAGGCGTTCTGACCAGCTTTACAGAGGACTTCCTCAGGATCTCAGCAAAATCTGTTGATGTGTCGGAACATTAGTTTTGTTTATGTTTAATAATGACGCAGCATAAAACCTAAAATCATTTTATTCCAACTGACACTGACGGTGTACGCTTGCGACATTCGTCAAGGACTATAGAGTCCACGAACAATTCTAAAATATCGATATATGCTCTGCTTAGCTGCTTGTGTAACTAAACGATTTGTATGTTTTCGTAAGTTTGCTTATTTTTACACTTATAAGAGTGTGACTTCGTAACACGTCGTACCCCTTACAGAAATGCAAATGAACAAGACAGAAACTTACTTGACCATAGCACAAGTAAAATGACGTAGACTGAATCACGTTCCTCTAGAGCTTTTTCGGTTACCTTAATTAACGTGTATTGTTCTGTTTCATATTTCTTTTCATAATAGGAAATTTAGGACCGTATCTTCATCATACACTGTACATAACGAGAATATACCCTAAAGTTCTGTACATACACAGTTCTGTGAGATTTTAAAACGGAACCCTTTTCTCTTAACAAAGATGTGCCGTAGAGATACGCAGGAGGAAAGTGACCGTGATGAATAATTTGCGTAGTCTGCTATTTGCTGAATTAATCAATTATTTCCCACATTTAAATTGTCATTGTTATGCTGTCACGTTTTAAGAGCGTCCCACCTGCGCTTTGTTGTTGATGTAACAATGATCTTTTGTTATTACCTACCCATCAACCGTCCCTATCCATCACCCATCCCAGCCCTCCCCCTCCTCCACCAAGCATACACTGCTCTATCTATCCCTCCACCACCTCCTCCACGCCTCCTCCTCTACCCCTCCCCATTGTGAATAGCCGCACCGTAGGTACAACCACAACGGAGGGGTATCTGTTGAGAGGCCAGACAAACGTGTGGTTCCTGAAGAGGGGCAGCAGCCTTTTCAGTAGTTGCAAGGGCAACAGTCTGGATGATTGACTGATCTGGCCTTGTAACAATAACCAAAACGGCTTTGCTGTGCTGGTACTGCGAACGGCTGAAAGCAAGGGGAAACTACGGCCGTAATTTTTCCCGAGGGCATGCAGCTTTACTGTATGATTAAATGATGATGGCGTCCTCTTGGGTAAAATATTCCGGAGGTAAAATAGTCCCCCATTCGGATCTCCGGGCGGGGACTACTCAAGAGGATGTCGTTATCAGGAGAAAGAAAACTGGCGTTCTACGGATCGGAGCGTGGAATGTCAGATCCCTTAATCGGGCAGGTAGGTTAGAAAATTTAAAAAGGGAAATGGATAGGTTAAACTTAGATATAGTGGGAATTAGTGAAGTTCGGTGGCAGGAGGAACAAGACTTCTGGTCAGGTGCCTACAGGGTTATAAACACAAAGTCCAATAGGGGTAATGCAGGAGTAGGTTTAATAATGAATAGGAAAATAGGAATGCGGGTAAGCTACTACAAACAGCATAGTGAACGCATTATTGTGGCCAAGATAGATACGAAGCCCACACCTACTACAGTAGTACAAGTTTATATGCGACTAGTTCTGCAGATGACGAAGAAATTGAAGAAATGTATGATGAAATAAAAGAAATTATTCAGATAGTGAAGGGAGACGAAAATTTAATAGTCATGGGTGACTGGAATTCGAGTGTAGGAAAAGGGAGAGAAGGAAACGTAGTAGGTGAATATGGATTGGGGCTAAGAAATGAAAGAGGAAGCCGCCTGATAGAATTTTGCACAGAGCACAACATAATCATAGCTAACACTTGGTTTAAGAATCATGATAGAAGGTTGTATACATGGAAGAACCCTGGAGATACTAAAAGGTATCAGACAGATTATATAATGGTAAGACAGAGATTTAGGAACCAGGTTTTAAATTGTAAGACGTTTCCAGGGGCAGATGTGGACTCTGACCACAATATATTGGTTATGACCTGTAGATTAAAACTGAAGAAACTGCAAAAAGGTGGGAATTTAAGGAGATGGGACCTGGATAAACTGAAAGAACCAGAGGTTGTACAGAGTTTCAGGGAGAGCATAAGGGAACAATTGATAGGAATGGGGGAAAGAAATACAGTAGAAGAAGAATGGGTAGCTCTGAGGGATGAAGTAGTGAAAGCAGCAGACGATCAAGTAGGTAAAAAGAAGAGGGTTAGTAGAAATCCTTGGGTAACAGAAGAAATATTGAATTTAATTGATGAAAGTAGAAAATATAAAAATGCAGTAAATGAAGCAGGCAAAAAGGAATACAAACGTCTCAAAAATGAGATTGACAGGAAGTGCAAAATGGCTAAGCAGGGATGGCTAGAGGACAAATGTAAGGATGTAGTGGCTTATCTCACTAGGGATAAGATAGATACTGCCTACAGGAAAGTTAAAGAGACCTTTGGAGATAAGAGAACCACATGTATGGACATCAAGAGCTCAGATGGAAACCCAGTTCTAAGCAAAGAAGGGAAAGCAGAAAGGTGGAAGGAGTATATAGAGGGTCTATACAAGGGCGATGCACGTGAGGACAATATTATGGAAATGGAAGAGGATGTAGATGAAGATGAAATGGGAGATACGATACTGCGTGAAGAGTTTGACAGAGCACTGAAGTACCTGAGTCGAAACAAGGCCCCCAGAGTAGACAACATTCCATTGGAACTACTGACGGCCTTGGGAGAGCCAGTCTTGACAAAACTCTACCATCTGGTGAGCAAGATGTATGAAACAGGCGAAATACCCTCAGACTTCAAGAAGAATATAATAATTCCAATCCCAAAGAAAGCAGGTGTTGACAGATGTAAAAATTACCGAACTATCAGTTTAATAAGCCACAGCTGCAAAGTACTAACACGAATTCTTTACAGACGAATGGAAAAACTAGTAGAAGCCGACCTCGGGGAAGATCAGTTTGGATTCCGTAGAAATACTGGAACACGTGAGGCAATACTGACCTTACGACTTATCTTAGAAGAAAGATTAAGGAAAGGCAAACCTACGTTTCTAGCATTTGTAGACTTAGAGAAAGCTTTTGACAATGTTGACTGGAATACTCTCTTTCGAATTCTAAAGGTGGCAGGGGTAAAATACAGGGAGCGAAAGGCTATTTACAACTTGTACAGAAACCAGATGGCAGTTATAAGAGTTGAGGGACATGAAAGGGAAGCAGTGGTTGGGAAGGGAGTAAGACAGGGTTGTAGCCTCTCCCCGATGTTATTCAATCTCTATATTGAGCAAGCAGTAAAGGAAACAAAAGAAAAATTTGGAGTAGGTATTAAAATCCATGGAGATGAAATAAAAACTTTGAGGTTCGCCGATGACATTGTAATTCTGGCAGAGACAGCAAAGGACTTGGAAGAGCAGTTGAACGGAATGGATGGTGTCTTGAAGGGAGGATATAAGATGAACATCAACAAAAGCAAAACAAGGATAATGGAATGTAGTCGAGTTAAGTCGGGTGATGCTGAGGGTATTAGATTAGGAAATGAGACACTTAAAGTAGTAAGGGAGTTTTGCTATTTGGGGAGCAAAATAACTGATGATGGACGAAGTAGAGAGGATATAAAATGTAGACTGGCAATGGCAAGGAAAGCGTTTCTGAAGAAGAGAAATTTGTTAACATCGAGTATAGATTTAAGTGTCAGGAAGTTATTTCTGAAAGTTTTTGTATGGAGTGTAGCCATGTATGGAAGCGAAACATGGACGGTAAATAGTTTGGACAAGAAGAGAATAGAAGCTTTTGAAATGTGGTGCTACAGAAGAATGCTGAAGATTAGATGCTAGATCACATAACTAATGAGGAAGTATTGAATAGGATTGGGGAGAAGAGAAGTTTGTGGCACAACTTGACCAGAAGAAGGGATCGGTTGGTAGGACATGTTCTGAGGGATCAAGGGATCACCAATTTAGTATTGGAGGGCAGCGTGGAGGGTAAAAATCATAGGGGGAGACCAAGAGATGAATACACTAAGCAGATTCAGAAGGATGTAGGTTGCAGTAGGTACTGGGAGATGAAGAAGCTTGTACAGGATAGAGTAGCATGGAGAGCTGCATCAAACCAGTCTCAGGACTGAAGACCACAACAACAACAACAACAACATGCACTCGTGTTTATTTTAATGTTATATCATTACCTGTAACTTCATTGTTACATTTGTTAGCTTCTAATGAGTTTTGTTACTGTTTTAACAGCACTCCTCATTTCCATTTTAAATGCCATTATTATTTTTTGTGTATGGTTGTAGGTAATGTATCTGTGTCTTTCGTAATATGCCCAATATGGTATTTATCGTTTCTCTCCCTTTATAATTGACATTTATATGGTTACTCACTGCACATATGCCATGTGCAAATAAACAAGTTTCTTTGTTTCTCTGTATACACTTGTCTTGGACTTTGGCCAACTGCATACCATATGTTAATATACTTTAATCTCTCGGCCGTTGCACTAGTTTCATTTTATCTATGCAGATAATTCATTGTAGTTGACGATTTATTTTGTAGTTGCAAATAGTTGTGTTGCTATTGTTCTTCTTTGGTGGCACTGTCTGTCAGCATTAACGTACTGTGGCACTGTCTAGTGACCATGCTATTGTATCTCTCTGTACCTCCAATCTGCACTCTGTCTGTCTGCTCATGTTTGTTGCAAGTCAGCCGTAATACTATGTAATCCACTGGCTTTTATCTGAACCAGGGTACTTATTCTTCATGTATAGTATGGTTCAATTTTCCTACACGTGTAGTATCTGCAATTATTTGACGTACGAACATCAGCGGCGATTTTTTTAATAGGAGCGCCAATTTTTATTACATATTCGTGTAGTACGTATAGAAATATGAATGTTTTAGTTGGACCACTTCTCTCGCTTTGTGATAGATAGCGCTGTAATATCACAAACGTGTAAGTACGTGGTATCACGTAACATTCCGCCAGTGCGGACGGTATTTGCTTGGTGATACATTACCCGTGTTAAAATCGACCGTTTACCAATTGCGGAGAAGGTCGATATCGTGTTGAAGTATGGCTATTGTGATCAAAATGCCCAATGGGCGTGTGCTGTGTATGCTGCTCGGTATCCTGGACGACATCGTCCAAGTGTTCAGACCGTTCGCCAGGTTAGTTACGATATTTAAGGAAACAGGAAGCGTTCAGCCACATGTGAAACGTCAACCACGACCTGCAACAAATTATGATGCCCAAGTAGGTGTTTTAGCTGCTGTCGCGGCTAATCCGCACATCAGTAGCAGACAAATTGCGCGAGAATCGGGAATCTCAAAAACGCCGGTGTTGCGAATGCTACATCAACATCGTTTGCACCCGTGCCATATTTCTATGCACCAGGAATTGCATGGCGACGACTTAGAACGTCGTGTACAGTTCTGCCACTGGGCACAAGAGAAATTACGGGACGATGACAGAATTTTTGCACGCGTTTATTTAGCGACGAAGCGTCATTCACCAACAGCGGTAACGTAAAACGGCATAATATGCACTATTGGGCAACTGAAAATCCACGATGGCTGCGACAAGTGGAACATCAGCGACCTTGGCGGGTTAATGTATGGTGCGGCATTATAGGAGGAAGGATAATTGGCCCCCATTTTGTCGATGGCAATCTAAATGGTGCATTGTATGCTGCTTTTCTACGTAATGTTCTACCGATGTTGCTACAAGATGTTTCACTGCATGAAAGAAAGGCGATGTACTTCCAACGTGATGGATGTCCGGCACATAGCTCGAGTGCGGTTGAAGCGGTATTGAATAGCATATCTCATGACAGGCGGATTGGTCGTCGAAGCACCATACCATGGTCCGCACGTTTACCGGATCTGACGTCCCCGGATTTCTTTCCGTGGGGAAAGTTGAAGGATGTTTGCTATCGTGATCCACCGACAACGCCTGACAACATGCGTCAGTGTATTGTCAATGCATGTGCGAATGTTACCGAAGGCGAACTGCTAGCTGTTGAGAGGAATGTCGTTACACCTATTGCCAAATGCATTGAGGTTGACGGATATCATTTTGAGCCTTTATTGCATTAATGTGGTATTTACAGATAACCATGCGTTCTTAGAAATGATAAGTTCACAAAGGTACATGTATCACATTGGAACAACCGAAATAAAATGTTCAAATGTACCTACGTTCTGCATCAGAATTTATAAAACTTACCTGTTACCAACTGTTGGTCTAAAATTGTGAGCCATATGTTTGTGACTTACAGGGAACAAGTGGTACAACTAAAACATTCATATTTCTTTACGTACTACACGAATATGGAATAAAATTGGGGGTTCGTATAAAAAAAAAAAAACGCAGTTGATATCCGTTTGAGCTATGGCAGCGCCATCTAGTGGGCCAACCGTAGCCCCCTATGGTTTCAAGCTAGCCAAGTTTCGTTATTTGTAGTTTTTTCGTTTGACGCTTATTTCGTGAGATATTTGGCCCAGTCACGATCAATGGACCACCCTGTATACTAGCCCTAAGTGCCTCCATACTTATTTATTACATCATTTATTTGCAAAGTCTTTCGATGGCTAACGCCGAAAAGAGTAAAAATGGATTAATAAATGAAGGAATACTTGTTTCTAGTCTTATATGCATGCGACCAATTCAGGAAAATGCACACTAGGCAAATATTTCTCTTGTTTTCCATAATTACAAATAAATAAATGAACCACTGGAAAAAGTAACATAAGACATTATTTAACAGACTTAAAAATCCTTCGTCAAAACATGTAACGAATAAAAAGTAAAATACAACAATTTGAAGTTGACCTCAAACTTTGATGGACGTCAAGCACATACGTGTTTGTGTTCATTGTAGTTGCCGTATTTCGTAAGATCAATATGAATGTTCATTTAAAATAAACAGAGCACGTTTCTGGGCACTGAGAAGACCGCTTTTAATATGTATTTACACCTAGTTATTTATCTTATAATTGCTTATTGTTGCTTACTAGTGCTGCCGACCGCAGTCACTGTGTGTTACAAGAGGAAAGAGGGTTTCCGCTGCGTGGTGCGAGATGTGGCAACGGGCAGACACAGCAGTCGCGGGGACTCAGCAGAGGAGGTCAAGTTGCAGGGGTTAAGGGCCAGTAATAGACGGCCACCCGATATTACGGACAAACCAGGGCAGCTCCGGGAGTTGACCGGCTTTGACCCGCGGAAGAACTTCGGGCAAACTCTGGCCGGGTGGGTGGAGGGGTCTTCCTGACTTCCTCCTAGTCCCTCGACACCTCAGACACGCCTTCCTTATTACCGGCCTCTACATGGTGTTATGGAACTTCCTGTTATGAAATGAGGACTTGTCAGTTCGTACACATAAAGATATTCTTTCTTTTTGGTATTATATTCCAATTCCGAGTGCAGTGTATTTTTAAAGGAGAATGAATGTGTTTGTATTCTTTCTTTATTTGCTTGTACAGCCTATGAGTGCAGTATGAAATTTAGGATAGCGAGTTCATCTCGCATTTTTTAAAGTTTAAAGCATCTCCCTCTACTTCTTTGAGCTCTCCTCTTCTTTCTTGGTCTAGCTATAGACCATTTTCTCATAGGTTGATATGTCTGCACCAACATCAATACTCCGCAAGCTACCTAACACAGTGTGACGGGGGGTACTTCTCATACCACTAGCTGATTTCCCCCCCCCCCCCCCCTAACCTTCCTTTCGCTGTTTCACACTCGCGAATGGCGCGTAAGAAGAATGATCAAAGTTAAGCCTCTTTATTAGCTCTAATTTCAGGAATGCGTGTCAAATGCCTTCCTGAAGTCAAAGAACAGTCCATCAACATGAGCATGTTTGTCTACAGCACTACGGATGTCATGGAGGAACAGAGCGGGCTGAGTTTCGCTAGATCTTTGTTTGCGGAATCCATGTTGATTTTTATAGAGGAGGTTTCCGTTCTCCAAAAACATCACAATACGTGAGCACAAAACTTTCCATAACTTTATAACAGACTGCTCGCAGACTTAACTGCTGAGGTCAACAGTCCCCTAGATCTTAGAACTACTTAAATCTAACTAACCTAATGACCTCACGCACATCCATGCCCGAGGCAGGATTCGAACCTGCGACCGTAGCGGCCGCGCGGTTCCACGTTGTAGCAGCGCATAGTGGCTTGCCCTTTAAGTATTCTGTTATATAAATTTTGTGACCAAAAATTTATCGTTGATTTTTAGTTTAATACGTGACGTGTATGTAGTTTTCCTTTTTTATACTACTATCTAGTACTTACACTTTAAAAAATCCTTCAGTGTAATTTTATTTCTGATGAAGGCATTCATAACAGTGCCGAAACCTGGGTCAGCAGACTCCGTTTTAGCGTCAGAGGGCTGCTATTGCTGTTAATTTATCATATTTGGTAATATATTTTGGTTGATGTTTGTGACAAATTCTGTCCTTTTATTTCACCACTCCTTGATTTGTTTACCTATTCTTGTGTGCTTATTGTAATCTTTACTATAGTTTAAAGTCTACGGCAAGCAGCTCTTCTTAAGGGCCTCTTTTCTGCGGCATACGGTTCTAGCCGTTACTGTCCAAGTCTCAGAGTCTGAAAGAGAAGATGCTGTTCCCTTTGCTCTGTGGAAATTTTCTGGGGTTCCTTTCTTCATTTTTTTATGTCGTGTTGTTTAGGCACAGGTATCAGTCTTAAAATTATTAGTAACCTTTGTCTGTCAGCTTGGTCTGCGTAAAGATATTTCAGCAACAGTGTGAGGCAACATTTCATGAAGCAAAATGTAAATAAGTAATGAATGGATTTTGAATAACGCTGAAAATTTACAACTTTTAAATAATTCGGAACTCGTTTATTAAACATGTCTACGTAGGGAAGTAGGTAGGTAGTTCTGTGAGTATCAGTGTAAGTGGGACCAACATATTGTTACTGATAGTCTCGAATCTGTGTCTCTTTTAATGTAAGATTTATGACAGTTTATATAGTTAATGTAGTAAATGTAATATATTTTATCATAATTGACATGCGATACGCGCTATTTTAAGCTCCGCAGTGTGGTATATGATGACGAAATAATTACAAACGCAAAGTTTTGTACTAGCTATTTGCTATTAAACAAAAAATTTTATATGTAATCTCACTTTCCTCTTTTATTTATACGAGATGTCTTTCTTCATCTTTGGTATCATAGATCAATAAACAACCTCCCAACTGATAGCACAGTATAGAAATATACTCCTTCTAAGTTCTGCGCATTGGTATTAGTCTGAAGTACTAAACACAGCGTCACCAACGATTTTGGAAGTGGAATTGTATGACGTTCAAATCGTATGATATCAGTACGCAGGGTAAACTGAGATTACGACGGACGGATGATCCGATTCGTGGTCGTACTGGAACATATTATCGCAGTGCCCTCTTCCGCGATCCGCGATGTATTTATGATATACGTCGGAGCTAGGTACGTTGTGCATCTCACTGATTGAATTCTCCGTTGATCACTTGGAATACAGCTGCGTGCTGTGAGCGGTCTAACTGAATGTACCTGCTTCAGTTTCGGCATTACGCAGACTGGTTTCGATATCGACATTTTGGATCTGTGGTGCATTAGCTATCTAACAGTGTGTGTGTGTGTGTGTGTGTGTGTGTGTGTGTGTGTGTGTGTGTGTGTGATAGTGCGCGCGCTCGTGCAGGAGGGCAGGCAGGCAGGCAGGCAGGCGCTGGCAGCGCAGCCCGGCACAGTAATGTTTCCGGCGCCGGGTTCGGCTGTTCCGCAGGATATGGCGCGGAAACCAATTTCCCGAGGACTCCGGGCGACCACCGCGCCGCCCGCGACTGTTATCGGCGGCTCGCTTCCGCCCCGCCTGTGTCCCTGGGCTCCTATCAATACGCCCACCAGGACAAGGCACACATGTCCCGGAACGCCAGTAACAACGGTCAGGGTGGACGTTACGCAAAGAGAGAGAGGGAGAGGGAGAGAGAAGTGAGTTACAAATACCGACCGGCTTAGATTTGGACACATTCTCGACGTTTTGCGTCGTTCGAGCCCAATTACCAGGAGTATAACACAAGGAAGATTATCCACTAGAATATAATGTTCACAAACAGGTCTTAAACTGACCGCTACCACTCATAAAATTTCTTCTTCATTGCCCCAGCAACAAAAAAAGGTTCATATGGCTCTGAGCGCTATGGGACTTAACATCTATGGTCATCAGACCTCTAGAACTTAGAACTACTTAAACCTAACTAACCTAAGGACATCACACAACACCCAGCCATCACGAGGCAGAGAAAATCCCTGACCCCGCCGGGAATCGAACCCGGAAACCCGAGCGCCGGAAGCGAGAACGCTTCCGCACGACCACGAGCTGCGGACGCTCCAACAACAGATTGTTAGAACCGCTCGGTCACACCGGCCGGCCAAGAAAAGACAACCAAAAGATTATTAGCTAAGAAATTTTCATAACCAAGATCGCATAGATGCTTAATTATTTGTACCAAACGGTTTCGACAGATTTTTCTGTCATCTTCCTGTCTTCAAAAATTGTTGTTACGAAATGTGTTCATAGTGAGTTAGAACCTCATTTCAAGTAGTCATGCTACTGGATAAAATGCAGCACATTACGCAAACATTTGTCAGGAATAAAACGCTTACAACTAGAAAGCATCATGTGCACGTGACTGTGTCCTCAGAGATGATTGTTATATACACGGAGGTGGCCACATGCACAAAGTAAACCTTTTATTGCTGACAAATCCTTGCATAATGCGCTACATTATATCCACTGATACGCCAACTTGGCATGAGGTTCCAAGTTACAAAGAACACGTTGTGCAGCAATATTCTTTGAAGATTAGAAAATGGCTGCAAAGATTGTTGAAACCAGCTGTCGAAAGAAAGAGTACTTATACGATATTGGTTATAGAATGTCCTTTACGAAGTAAAACAGATCACTTCTTCTAATTTATTAACATCGGAAATTTCAGTCAAGCCACTAAAATGTCAGAGAAATTGGGTGTTTTATCCAAGAGAAAAAGCTTCACAAAATTAGAAAGACAATGACTCTTTGGTGCACCTACGCTCCTTGTGTTATTAGTTATTCGGCTTGGCAATGATTTATACACTCCTGGAAATTGAAATAAGAACACCGTGAATTCATTGTCCCAGGAAGGGGAAACTTTATTGACACATTCCTGGGGTCAGATACATCACATGATCACACTGACAGAACCACAGGCACATAGACACAGGCAACAGAGCATGCACAATGTCGGCACTAGTACAGTGTATATCCACCTTTCGCAGCAATGCAGGCTGCTATTCTCCCATGGAGACGATCGTAGAGATGCTGGATGTAGTCCTGTGGAACGGCTTGCCATGCCATTTCCACCTGGCGCCTCAGTTGGACCAGCGTTCGTGCTGGACGTTCAGACCGCGTGAGACGACGCTTCATCCAGTCCCAAACATGCTCAATGGGGGACAGATCCGGAGATCTTGCTGGCCAGGGTAGTTGACTTACACCTTCTAGAGCACGTTGGGTGGCACGGGATACATGCGGACGTGCATTGTCCTGTTGGAACAGCAAGTTCCCTTGCCGGTCTAGGAATGGTAGAAAAATGGGTTCGATGACGGTTTGGATGTACCGTGCACTATTCAGTGTCCCCTCGACGATCACCAGTGGTGTACGGCCAGTGTAGGAGATCGCTCCCCACACCATGATGCCGGGTGTTGGCCCTGTGTGTCTCGGTCGTATGCAGTCCTGATTGTGGCGCTCACCTGCACGGCGCCAAACACGCATACGACCATCATTGGCACCAAGGCAGAAGCGACTCTCATCGCTGAAGACGACACGTCTCCATTCGTCCCTCCATTCACGCCTGTCGCGACACCACTGGAGGCGGGCTGCACGATGTTGGGGCGTGAGCGGAAGACGGCCTAACGGTGTGCGGGACCGTAGCCCAGCTTCATGGAGACGGTTGCGAATGGTCCTCGCCGATACCCCAGGAGCAACAGTGTCCCTAATTTGCTGGGAAATGGCGGTGCGGTCCCCTACGGCACTGCGTAGGATCCTACGGTCTTGGCGTGCATCCGTGCGTCGCTGCGGTCCGGTCCCAGGTCGACGGGTACGTGCACCTTCCGCCGACTGGCGACAACATCGATGTACTGTGGAGACCTCACGCCCCACGTGTTGAGCAATTCGGCGGTACGTCCACCCGGCCTCCCGCATGCCCACTATACGCCCTCGCTCAAAGTCCGTCAACTGCACATACGGTTCACGTCCACGCTGTCGCGGCATGCTACCAGTGTTAAAGACTGCGATGGAACTCCGTATGAGACGGCAAACTGGCTGACACTGACGGCGGCGGTGCACAAATGCTGCGCAGCTAGCGCCATTCGACGGCCAACACCGCGGTTCCTGGTGTGTCCGCTGTGCCGTGCGTGTGATCATTGCTTGTACAGCCCTCTCGCAGTGTCCGGAGCAAGTATGGTGGGTCTGACACACCGGTGTCAATGTGTTCTTTTTTCCATTTCCAGGAGTGTAGATTATATCGTGCCAGATTCTATCCAATGTCTCGAGATGGTTTGAGGTTCCGGCTCATAATGCTCCACACGTTCTCAGTTGAGGATAGATCTGGCGATCTTGCTGGCGAATGTGGGGTTTGGCATTCACGAAGGCAAGCATTAGAAATCTTGGCCGTGTGCAGGAGGGCACTATTTTTACAGAAATGCAAGGCCACAGTGGCATATTATTAAGAACAACAAAACAGAGCTTTGAATTTCTTACCGCTATCCCGCTAATGGTACCGCGGATGACCACCAAAGGGGCCTGCGATGAAATGAAATCACTCCCCAGCCACTCACTCATAGTTGTCGAGCCGTATGGTTGGAGACAGTCAGGTTGGTATTCCTAGCTGTCCACGGCGCCTCCAGACATATTTTCGGCCTGGAATCTCATTGATTGGAGGCAACTGTCTTCAGTGACGAGTCTCGCTTCAAACGGAACCCCGATGTCCAGGGAACTGAAGTGATTCTGAATGTACGTGGCGTTGACATCTGCGTCAACGCGTAGTACTAAGACTTGATGAAGGACATAGTGTGGTAGAAGGGAGAAATATAGCGTGGTTTTCGCGGTTATTGGTGACGACAGGTATCACGTCTTCGACGGTACGGATAGAAGCGAGTGATCTACGTTCTTTAGCGTCTCCTTCTTTCGCCTTTGTCTCACATACACGTGGGGTCAATTTCAGATACGCCACTTTTAATTTAAAGGTTACCGGATGTCCTTCTCGTCGCCACCGCATTACTCACCTGGGAACAATATATACACATAAAAAAAAAATTCCATCACCTCGTTTCCGAGAGTTCTGGAACCTGTAGAGAAAATTAGAACAGAGATCAAACATCCTTTCGGCCCTTTTTATTGCTCATAAAAACCACACACTTCATGTTGTACCACCATACAGCGACACCTTCAGAGGTGGTGGGCCAGATTGTTGTACACATCGGTACCTCTAATACCAAGTAGCACGTCCTCTTGCATTGATGCATGCCTGAATTCGTCGTGGCATACTATTCACAAGTTCATCAAGGCACTGTTGGTCCAGATTGTCCCACTCCTCAACGGCGATTCGGCATAAATTCCTCAGAATGGTTGGTCGGTCACATCGTCCATAAACAACCCTTTTCAGTCTGTCCCAGGCACGTTCGATAGTGTTCATGTCTGGAGAACATACTGGCCACTCTAGTCGAGCGATGTCGTTATCCTGAAGGACGTCATTCACAAGTTGTGCACGATGGCGGCGTGAATTGTCGTCCATGAAGACGAATGCCTCGCTAATATGCTGCCGATATGGTTGCACTATCGGCCGGAGGACGGCATTCATGTATTGTACAGCCATTAGGCGCCTTCCATGACCACGTCTGCCCCACGTAATGCCACCCCAAATAAGCAGGGAATCTCTACCTTGCTGCACTCGCTGGAAAGTGTGTCTATGACGTTTAGCCTGACTGGGTTGCCTCCAAACACGTCTCTGACGATTGTCCGGTTGAAGGCATGTGCGACGCTCATCAGCAAAGAAAATGTGGTGCCAATCCTGAGCGGTTCATTCGTTATGTTGTTGGGCCTATTTGTACCACGCTGCATGGTGCCGTTGTTGCAAACATGGACATCGCCATGGATGTCGGGAGTGAAGTTGCGCATCATGCAGCTTGTTGCGCACAGTTTGAGTCGTAACACGACGTCCTGTGGTTACACGAAAAGCATTATTCAACATGGTGGCGTTGCTGTCAGAGCTCCTCGTAGCCATAATCCATAGATAGCGGTCATTCACTGCAGTAGTAACCCTTGGGCGTCCTGAATGAGGCATTTCATCGACAGTTCATGTCCCTCCGTACCTCCTCCTTGTCCGAACAACATCGCTTTGGTTCACTCCGAGACGCCTGGACACTTCCCCTGCTGCGAGTCCTTCCTGGCACAAAGTAACAATGTGGAAGCGATCGAACTGCGGTATTGACCGCCTAGGCATGGTTGAACTACGGACAACAACAGAGGTGTACCTCCTTCTTCGTGGAATGACTCGAACTGATCGGCTGTCGGACCCCCTCCATCTATTAGGCACTGCTCATGCATGGTTGTTTACCTCTTTTGGCGGATTTAGTGACATCTTAGAACAGTCAAAAGGACTGTGTCTGTGATACAATATCCACAGTCAACGTCGGTCTTCAGGAGTTCTGAGAACTGTTGCAAAACTTTTTTGGATGTATGTATTTACCCTAACCGCCAGTGAGAGAATATCTTTCTAAATGTTTGTGAATCTCGTAACTAAGACGAGACATAGGTACCAGCCCGGTATACATGTAGTCAGATGTGGTAAAACTATGTGAGGAACCGCTTAAAACCTCATCCTGCCTGGCTGGCACACCGACCCTCGTCGAATATCTGCCTGACGGATTCGGGCCGGGGCTGGCGCGCCTGCCCGAATACCGGAAGTGGCGTGGTAACATGAACATCTGTCGAGGCAATTAGGGGAGTGGTCTGACTACAGGAGGGTACTCATAGTTCCTTTTCACTATGATTAAAGTATCTCAAGTATAGCAAGATGTTTCAGGGTATGTCCTCATGAAATGATTTTACTGCGGTATTGGTCAGTAGACACCTACTGGTGTTGTTTACGCGACCTGGTACGACGCGACAACGGAACTCGTGTTTTGATGAATGTGAGACGAAAAGTTGACAACACAAAGAGACCATTCCCAGAGTTGGGAAAATGACTACCGGGGTGAGAACTGAACCTGCGACAGTGCCATCTAGAGCCGACAAGCTACATAAAACGACATAAAGGCGGTTCTCTCTACATTGTACTTTTTGTGCATTTTGATCAAACATTTGCAGCGCTATTGTCGGTCCTAGGCATGGGAAAAGGAAATTTTATCAAAATTCAATGAAGGCGAAGTTGGGCGATAAAATCTGGGGCCGCTGGCAGAGTGTGGTAATAGTCGACCGGCAGCAGGCCAGACAAGGTAAACATGGGAGTCGCGGGCGCGGTGGTATTGCACGCACGATTTGTTTTGAGTGGAGCAACGAGGAGGCAGAAGACTGCAGCGTTGCTTTAAGTTATTGCGATGTATGAGGCGGGGCACTAGGCCAGAGCCAAGAGTGGCGATTTGTAAGTGGCTGACATGTGGGAATTTATCCCTGGCATAGTTTCTGTCTCTCTCTCTAACGCTACGTCAGAAGCGAGGGAGAAACCAATATAGATAATGGGCAATTTTAGCTAGGGACAGAGTGTGCCAGGTCAGTCGAGCGTCGTGGCGGACCTGTGTGAGCAGTGGTAAAATTTGCTGTTTTGAAGAGCGCGCCGCGCCGCGTAGTGTGAAGCACTCGCCCTCCGTTTCTGGCGGTGGCGCCGCTGTGGCGATCGTAGCTTTGGTGTCTTCCTCTGGAGTGAAAGGGGGAAAGTTGCCTGTTCACGTGCATTTAAGGGGCGATATGAGCTCGGCAAGAGGTCAGTCTGCCAGTCTGGGCGAGTCTGGTCAGTTGGTCAGCCAAGTTAGTCTAGGTCTGTCTCTCGTCCGCATTGGTTAGGCAGTTACTGTCTGTCTGTCGTCCAGAGTGCTAGTATGTGTTAGGCCGCCAGTCTGCTCGAGTTTGTTCAGGCAATGGGCATTGGCGGTTGGATCGATCGGTTGGTCGGTCGTGCACTGGGATACAAGATGAGTTGTCCGTCTTGAGCGTCGGCGCATGTGAGGTCGCCATGTCAGTTCAGTAGCCCGCGCCGTATGTGCAGGGGTAGTGGCTTCGTGGCCGACACGTGAGCAGCAGGAATCATCCCACGACGTCGGTCTGGCCGGGGCGAACTGCGACGCCGTGAAGCGGGAGATCGGCGCGCCTTCCTGCGTCCGTTAAAGCGGCTGGCAGTGGACGGTTGGGGAGAGCGATTTGGCGGTGCTGCGCCAGGTCTTCGCCAGAAATCGCAGTTTATTAGAAGTTAAGTGACTGGAGATATGCTGTTCATTTACTTGTTAAATTTTACTTGTTTCTTGCTCAGTCTCTCGTCCCCAGCTTGCTTGTCTGTCTTTCGTCCGCATTTGTTAGGCAGTTAGTGTCCGTCTGTCTGTCTGTCGGTCTGTCGTACGTTAATAGCTGCCTCTGTCATGTTTGTCGGATTCGGTGTTACCGAATTTATAGAATTAAGGTGTAAAGGCCCTATTCCTCAAATTCCTCAAATCATCTTGCGAGGCGATATATGTGTAATGTAGAGCATGTTGTACATTTTATGTAAGTCTGAATTTCATGGGTTTTATTTAAGTAGTCATTTTTATAAAGTTGCCACCCTTCCACCGTTAGAGTCCTTTTAGAAAACAAATTGCACTTTCGGTGGCAAATAATTTCTTAGTGTGAGTATTTGTACCATTTACATCCCTCTTACGGGGTGTATAGTTCATGTGTTTGTGTGAGTTGTTAAAATTTTTGCTTTAAGGTAATCTGGTGTATTGCAGATTTGCATCAGTGTAGTCTTTCAGAGACTGTTGTGAGCGGTCGTGACTACGGCCGTGTTGAAAGGGAGCGGCAAGCTTCTCAGCCTGAAGGCTCATACTGTCAGTATTGTTCTTTCTGCCTTTAAATAAAATTGTAACTTAATATTTCGAGGGTGCTTTTCTGCTTATAAATTTTAAATCTGTTTTTGAAAAGGCCTTTATGAATAAAATTCCCATTTGTCAAAGGTAATTTCATTTTCATCAGTTACTCCCTGGCAAGTACTTCCACGCTCACCTAGTGTGATTAAATGTGTTAATGTTCTTGATGAACCGCTAGTAATTAAAGTAAATTCTTTAAGAAAAGATTTTGAAAGTAAATTCACGGTCCACTGTGCTGATCTACGCTTATAGGGGCCAGTCTGGCAGCTATGTTATAAGTATTCTGCATAAACTTGTGCTTTGTTTCTATGTACTTGTTCGGGCTATATTCCGCCTCTAGAGACACAACACCGGGGCAGGACGGAACAGAAGCCTGGAAATTGGAGATCACATTGTCTGCCTGAAGGAGGGCAATGACAGCCGTTTTCAGCGGTTCCAGGAGGGGCTCGGTTCCACTCGAGTCTACGGGCCACGTTCGCCTCCCACCTGGTGTACAGGGCTCTGGGCGAGGCGTATGCTGCGGGAGGCACAGCAGCGCTGCAATAGCGTCAGGGGAGGTGGCGGGTGTTGCCATCCGGCAAGCACCACTAGTGGCAAGTTGCGGCACAGCATCCAGGAGGGCGCGAGTTCGAGGGCCACGGGTGACAGGTACACCCACCTTCGAACCATGGTCAGACAGAGCAGGCCAAATGGGTCGGAGGGCAGCAAGGTCCAGGGCTGTAGCATTCTCCGGAATCGAGGGCAGCGGAGCGGCGCCGGTCGCAATGGCGACCGGGAGAGCACGGCCGACTTCCATCGGCGGGCGACCTTGATGACGGCAGCAGCGGAGTCGGCATACCAGGAGTTTACTGAGCCGGCTGGACTCGCGGGACAGCGTGCAGCGTCACGCTGACATTACGCTTCACCCATCGAGCACTGTAAATTGACTGAATAAACAAATATTACCGAATACCTCTGTACCACTTTGCACTGCGCCTCGATGCTCTTGAACTTCTTCATCCTCTTGACAAAATACGGCGCGGTGGGTCCCTTCATCAGCTCTGGGAACTGGAGTCTCGGGTTCGATCCGTCGACTCCGCGACATAATGCAAGTAATGTTCAGTGTATATTGTGCTATCATACCTTAATGGTACAAGGTGCGAGCAGGGTTGAATCTGGCTAATCTCACAGGTCATGCGCAAGTGTAAGGGGTTGCAACCAATGGCCCGATATCAGGGAGTAGTGCCGGCGGGACACGACATTGTTTGGTACGGGCTGTAGTTGGATAGGCGTAAGAATATCCCTGTCTTCTGGAAGCGCTATTACCAGCTTTCGACTGCCTAGCGGAGACAGCTGCTGCTCAAAACAGCAGTCGTCCACACAGCTTCGAGACCACTAAGGCGCTGCGACACGAGGAGACGTACACCAAATCGCAGTACGTGATGGGCTGAGGAAGATGCATGAAGCAGCTGCGCCAAGACCACTGCAACTGTCAGGGATCTTCTTTCACTGACTCTGCTACAGTAACGAGAATGCAGAATTCGCCTGCAGTTACAATGTCGGAATGGAACAGAGTAATGGCGAACACAAAACACAATATAGGTAACGACTGCACACTTGAAGTGAGGAATAAAGCTCTTTATAAACGTCCTGTAATGACACTATTTTGAGTAACCTTCAAAGTAACCGTTTTATAAAATAACTCTTAGTCTGATTTCGAGCTGGGAGCAGCTGAAGGTGGTAGAAAGGCTATCGAAAACGTGATATTCAAAGTTAGCACGCCAAGAAGACAGATAGTTCTAGGTTTTGACCTGGTCGTGATATTCCAAGTTAGCACGCCAAGAAGACAGATAGCGCTAGGTTTTGACCTGGGACACCTTACATGTCATTTACGATGAGCAACTAAAAATATTCTGCTTTTGGATGCTTCTAGGACGGTCGATATAGGAGTCTAGGTTCATAAGGCTCTGAGCACTATGGGACTTAACATCTATGGTCATCAGTCCCCTAGAACTTAGAACTACTTAAACCTAACTAACCTAAGGACAGCACACAACACCCAGCCATCACGAGGGAGAGAAAATCCCTGAACCCGCCGGGAATCGAACCCGGGAACCCGGGCGTGGGAAGCGAGAACGCTACCGCACGACCACGAGATGCGGGCGCAGTCTAGGTACTCTGGATTATCGCCACATTATGACTGAATTATTTATGATATATGCAACTGATGTGATGATAGGTGCAACGAAGGAACTGGTGTTTTTTAAGAGCTTAGCTGTTAAAGAAGTTAGTACTTGTGGCTGCCTCACCCAAGGAATGATTAACCGCAACGCACTTTATTGTTCAAGACAATGCCTCGTAACGCTCCATTCCACCATTGAACGAGACAACTGTATACAAAATCTCGTTTAATTTCAGCCAACAAGTGATCCATCTATAGTGTGACAATTATATAAAAAGAAACCTAAAGTAGTTAGAAACTACGGCGCGCACACGCTTTATTCATCATATAAACATCATCGCAGATAATCGGATTTAGGTTATGGCATGTTTGATATGCCTGCCAACATTGGTGATGATGAGGTGCAGACAAATAGCGAAATTTTGCATGACACGCTGAAGTGTCTGAATATCGAAGCTGTCGATGACCTCCTGAATGGCTGTTTTCAGCTCAGCGATGGTTTTGGGGTTATTTCTGTAATCCTTGCTTCTAATATAGCACCAGAAAGAGGTGTCGCATGTCTTCAGATGGCCTCTGGTACCCCACAGACAGAATGATGTCCCCAAAGTGCTCCCCCAGGACATCGAACACTCTCCTGTTTCGATGGGGTCGAGCCGTGTCTTGTATGAGCCACATCTTGTCGGAATCAGGCTCACTTTGGATAATGGAGATGAAATAACCATCCAAAACCTTCAAGTACCATTCTGTAGTCACAGTGCTAACAAGAAATATCGCACCGATTATTCCGAGACTGGACACTGCACACCACACAGTCACCCGTTCAGGGTGAAGAGACTTCTCGATCGCGTAATACGGATTCCCAGTTCCCAGTCTCCCAAATTCACCGGTGTCGCTTATTGGTGAACCCATCCAGATGAAATGGCCGACAACAACAAGACGCGTGTGTATGCGCATGGTAATTCCCACCATGCCCCGCGGCCAACCGTCCAGTTTGAACGTCCTAACGCAAAGCGTTCAGAAGTTACAACGATTTTATTTCATACAGTTCAATAATTGTCACCCCGGTCAAGCGGCCTGGAGTAAAAAATCGAGAGAGACGAATGTAGCTGGGGTCAGGTGAGTGGTAGCTCAAGTACTTGTAAGAGACAGTACTTTAGCCAAAGAGCAACCTCTGTGCAGTGCATCCGCCAGAGCAATTGTACGGTGGCGTCATTCCAGCCTATGTGTAAAGTGGTACGGAAGATTTCTGACCGACCAAGAAAGTAACTGACAACCTCATAACGCAAATTCGTAAATACACAATAAATTAATTCCAACACATACAATCAAACATCGGAGCCTGTGTTATGGACCAATGGGAGATACGTATGCACTATCTGTACAGACATAAAATCTTGGTCATCTGTAAAATAGAATAGCACAATGTGGAACATGCCTCCAAGACAGAAATGAGTACGTAAAGTACACAGCGTAGAAATCACGAATGTAATGAAGGAGTAGCAGAAATCTTAGCGATAAGCTTAACATCAAAGTCATGGATCTTCAGGCAGTTAAGGAATCGTGCTAATTTGGAAGCATATTAACTCATGAAGGATCAAGCAAGATGGACTTAAAAATATATATTGTGTTTTGAAAATGGGCATTTCTGCCCAAGAGAAGCATGCTCCTGCAAAACATCGTCTTAATCTGAAGAAAAAATTCTAAGTATATGCGTTAGAAGCACAGCATTGCGTGGTTCTTAATATCATTATCATTATTATTGTTACTTTTATTAGCATGCTCCATTACATTGCGTAATACTCCGTGCATTGTAGTGGATCATGGACTGCGGAAAAACCAGGGAAGAAGAAAGTCAAAACGTTTGAGATGTGATGCTGCCGAAAGATGTGGGAAATTATGTGACTTAATAAGATAGGGGATGAGGAGGTTCTCTGCAGAGTCGGAGAAGCAGGAACTTACGAAGAACACTGAGAATAAAAAGGGACGGATGACAGAAAATTTGTTAAGACATCATGGAATAACTTGCTAAGTACTGAAGGGAGCCGTACACGACAAAAACTGTAGGCGGGGACAAAAACTGGAACACTTCCGATAAATATGTAAGGACAAGGGTGCAAGTACTGCTCTGAGATGAAAAGGTTTGCAAAGGAGTGGAAGTCATGACGCAACGTATTGAGCGAGTTAGAAGAATAATGACTCGAAAAGAAACGAAAGATGTACACTTTATAATCGTGAAAAGCATAAATAGAGACAGAAATGGATACGCCGGCCGCGGTGGCCGAGCGGTTCTAGACACTTCAGTCCGGAACCGCCCGACTTCTACGGTCGCAGGTTCGAATCCTGCCTCGGGCATTGATGTGTGTGTGACGTCCTTAGGTTAGTTAGTTTTATTTAGTTCTAAGTTCTAGGGGACTGATGACCTCAGACGTTGAGTCCCATAGTGCTCAGATCCATTTGAACAATTTTTTTGAACAAAAATGTATTTATCATCGATCGAAGAAGAGGATCAGCGTTCTAAAGAAAGTGTTCAAATGCTGTCTATATGTTTAGTCATAGGTTACCCATCGTCTCCTTAGATTAAGACAGATCTCGGAAGGTATCGTCAATAATGAAACAGAGTCGATTTCTCTACCTTCTACCGTAGTCGTGTGCCACTTGATCTAACCCCACTCGTTTTTATCACTCGGTGACCGCAACATGCGTCCATAGACATGCCGCTCCACGAAAAATCACATTCATCATCGTAATAAGAGCTAAGCTTTCTTCCTGCGAAGGAAACATTACGCATCAAGGTATCCTAGTTGTAACATGTATGGCTTTACGTCACCAGTCTCTGATATTTCTTATAACATGTATGGGTCTCAGTTTTAAAGGATTTTTGTAATCAGTCGTATTTCCTGTTATGTTGAAGCAAGGATGCGTTAACGGATATTACGACTTGAGATCTCTGTACAATCTTCTTTCATGAATGGTTAGAATAGTTTAGAATCTTGATAAATAAAAAGTTAATGCAAAGAAAAATATTTCCTCTGTTGAGAAGTACGTAAGAGATATTCGGTCACGAGTGCGCGTCTAAGAGTATGAGTAGTACACACTGATAAGTCAAAACAGTATGACCACTGCCCACCGTGACACTGGATGCAGCCTGGTGGCGTTGCGAGCACGTGACGCTGCAACAAAAGTATGTAAGCGGAGCAGACAAGTTTGGGAGATCACCCTATGGAAGATAAGGGCTGCAAATGGGGAAATGCATTGAGATAAGAAACTCAGACAAAGGGGAGATTATTATTACGCAGAGCAAGTGAACGAGTATCTCAAAAACTGCGAAGGTGGTCGAAGGTTCAAGTGCTACTGTCGTGAGTGTCTACGGAAAAAAGGCAGGACAGTGAAAGTACCACTAGGCGCTAAATGGTTGTAGTCCACGACACTTAACGGAAAGTGGCCTTCGGAGGTTTGTCTCCTTGGTAAATTAGGATCGGTGAGGATCTGTGGTATCCGCGCTGAAAGAGCACAATGCTGGTGAACGTGCAAGTGTTTCGGAGCACATAGATTTTCGTAGATGGTTGAACATGGTGCTCCGAAGGAGACCACCGCTACGTGTTCAAATGTTGACTGAACGACATCGTCAGTTAGGATTGCACTGGGCATGGGACCATCAGGAATCGACCGTCGATCAATGGAAACGTTTTGGATCTTCGCGTGAATCATATTTTCGCCAGACTAGGCCGATGGTCGTCTCCACAAACTCCGTCATCAAGGTGAACGGCGGCTCGAAACGTACAGCGCGCCACGGACGCAGGCTACTAGGGGTAATATTATGGTATGGGAGACATTCTATTGGGTGTGACGGTACGTCAAATAAATATTGACATTTTTATCGGTTGTAAACCGTAGTTAAGTATTTTATGAATATAATTAGTATAAAAGATACAGCTGTATGCAGCGATAATTTAAGAGTAGCATCTTTATTTAATGTCTATGAAAATAAAAAAGGATCGTAAAGAGACGCGACCGTACGGCCGAGGAGGAAGGACGTATTTTATGGGACACACACTGTTTTGTTTCGTGGTACGGAAGGCAGCCACTGAGCAGCTACACATATTTTATGTAAGTTATTCGTATTTATTGCTAAAATAAAATTGTTATTATTATCACCAAATGAATTTCTTTGTAATAGTTGTCACCCCAAATGCTCGCAGTAGATAATTATTTTTAATAAGCATTTTACATTAATTTGCGCTGCGAGAAGCTAATCTTCCGATGCAGCCTCTGGTCGGCCATTACGCGCCGAAGTATTAATTTATTTTTCAAATGTAAATGCGAGAGATTTAGTTGTAAGAACCTTTTTAAATTCCAACAGATAATTAATTTACGTTAATGTTCATTTTTTTTAAATTATACAGATTACATGAGTCAGTAAGTTTTACCTTGGCCGCTCCACGGCAAAAATCGTAATTCTCTCAAGCCTTGCTTTGCAATCAATAAATAGAAATTAACAAAATTACATTCAATTCAGTTAACAGCAACTACATTTTAGTCATGACGTTCAAAATCTAAAGCTGGTACATGAATAACTGCGGCCCTTCAAAAACCCGTTTCATAATTACTTACGTACGTAAGTAAAAGTGACAAGAAAAGACAATATCCATGTGAGAAAGAACCATGCTGATAAATTAAAAATAAAAATATATAAAATATATATGTAATTTCTCTTGTATATGTCGTAACGAATGCCACCGACGTCACATGGGCTTGCATGGGCCTGGTGGCAATTATCGAAGTCAGCTGCGAACCGCCTGCATCCCTTCAAGCTTCATGTCTTCCCTGCAAGCGACGTCATGTTTCATCAGTTTTATTGTACGTGCCTCGGAATCAGAACTATGCTACAGTGGGTTGAGCAGCATTATGGTGAACTCACGTTCTTGTCTCGGCGAACAAGTTCTCCTAATGTAGATTCTATGGAACCCATCTGAATCGCTATCGGGGTCATCATCGCGTCCGCAGATCAGCGGCTCGTTACTTACGCAACTTACATGATCTGTGCGTAAATATGTAATGTCACATTCCTCCGTAAAACTACCAGGAAACTGTGGGATTCCTGATATGCAGAAACAGTGATGTATTTCGTTCCAAAGACGGACAAGCAGGTGGTCATAATGTTTTGTCACATACGGTTGCAATGACGTTACAATCCAAGATGGCGGTAACCTACAACCGTCCTTATCGATGGCGTTATTATTATCATCATCACGTGACAAGCCACACCGCATTTCCTCCCTTCACCTTTTCCCCCTTTCTCCTCTTCCTCACCAGCCGACCTGAGTAGTATTTAAATGAGAGAGCCAATCACAGCAGTATTTTAGAGGGTGTTAAAATGAGGAATACAAGCATAATGTAGCTACGAAAACATGTAAACTTCATTTGAATTTGCAAAATTGCGCCAAGTTCAAAGATACCTACATAAAATGACATTATGTGCAGGATATCCATGTTGACAAAATACGAAAGCTTCACTTGCATCATTGCTATATTTGATTGCATCGGCTACTCTCACTCGAGGACACAGATACACGCACATATGCGCGCGCGCACACACACACACACACACACACACAAAATTCTAAAAAATGCATTATGGATTTCACAGTGGCCATTTGCTGCGTGGACGTGAAGAGAAGGAACTCGATGCAAATGCGAGAAGAAGAGCTCCAGACGTTAGTGTGAGGTGATGATATTTTTGTCGTGTCAGTAGTCAGATCATTCAGTCATTTAGAAACAATATTTTCTCAGAATATCTGCACCCCATCTTCAGGTGAGAAGACTGTTCGCTAATCTCCTGAGGTTATCGAACAACTTTCTCACCTGACGATGGTGCCCAGTTGGTCTGCGTAAATTTTGTGTCCAGAAGATCGCATGATCTGGTTACCGGCCCGAAATGAATATCATATTCAGTAGTTATGTAGTCACGTCAGCCAGCTGCTACCGCTACCTCTGCTCCTGCAGAGACATCAGAACACCCTGCCTCTGCCTCGTTCTCTGTCTCACAGAGTAAGCCAGGAAATATGTGTTCTATCAAAACTTATACGTTTATAAAAATTTTGTTTCTTTTTTCGTAAAATTTTTCTCAACTATTTGTGTGACTGGATATCTGGTATTTTCTAAATCTGTTTTACAGGAAACTTCTACTCGCAGTATGCAGAAGAGTAATCTTGCATTGAATGTGTTCTTGGTTTCGTCTCTTGAACGGTCTGAATTTTGAATATCTCAGTAGACCAGTGGGAGGTGTAGGCTTTCTCAAAAATTTGCTTATGTGCGATAATTCTGACATAATTGCCGCATTTGAATTAGCGTTTCAGGGCTGCATCAGATTGATTTTATTTTATTCATTAGATTAACTCTGTTATCTTTCACATCAAAAGGTCTCATATAAATTACTCAATTTTTCTATGTGACTGTATTGATGCATTTGGTCGTGCACCGTATTATAAAGAAAGCTGAACAATTAATTGTATAAACACTTCTCTTTTTTCTACTGAATCAACCCAAAGCTCAAGTTTTCCACGTCCCAAATGATGAGTGGAACGGTGTGCCACTACGGCGTCTACATAATTAGCTGTTATGTGGGAGGGCAAGGCCACAAAAAGTAAAAGTGACATTACTTATAATGAAATTACTTAGATCTTGATTGTAAACATTTTTCAATAGAATGTGTAGTCAATTTTAGAACAAGAATATTTGTATAGGTGTCACTACAGATAGTCACAACACGACAGGTCGAGCTGAAAAAAGGACCACCCAACTGAACCAGTTTGCATAAGTAGAGAGACACTTACAACAAATCACTTCCACACATTAACTAAGAGAACATTTGAAGTATGAACAGGGCCCCAACACCTTTTTTAAACCAGGAAGCTAAAACGCATTAAAATCTTGAATCACCATGCAGTAGAAAATCCACGTAAAGTAAAAAAAAAAAAAATTGATATTGAGCTTGGCATGGCATAAATGGCCACATATAATTATAAACTTGAAATTTTATAAATTCAGTCTGTTTAAGAAAATTCTAATACACATCCAGAAGATCTCTAATTTAATCAGCACTAATCATAATAAGTGTATTACAAATAATTAAAAATATTACCTCAGGAACAAATACCTGCTTGAGGTTAAATAACTACTACTATTAGAAATTCAGGATGGCAACGGCCAGCCGTACAATAAAATTAATACTGATATGGTTAGCCACAATTACATGAAAAATGCCATGTAATGGCTCTTCAGCGATCACTGCCCTCTGTGAATTAAACTGCTTAATAGACCAGGTATTAAACCCACAGGACAATACGGAATAATTACTCCAAAATCTGATTCATACTCTACAAACATTTGGTTTAAAGAATAAATATCCTTTCATCATAGTTGCAGATCTCGGATTTCCCAAGTGATCAATAATTAGATTATTCTGACACCACTGAATTTCCGAAAATCAGTGAAGTGCGTAAATTTTCCTTTAAATCGGTGATACTATATTTCCACGTCCTGTTACATCGACTATTCTTCCCTCACTCTACAGACGACCATCACATGACATTAGGTAAGTTTTGACGAAATGTTTCCTACTTTGTACCTTACACTCGGCTTAAGGTGAATCTTTAATACAATTTCAGCTTACGTAAAAAGTGAAAGTTCTTTATTTAATTCTGAAATTAATGATGCAACTTAACGTATTGAATGCTGCTGAGTGCAACCGCTGCTGCTGAATGAAACTTCTGGTCTTTACCACCAGATAAAACTTCTGGAGAAAGTGCTGAGTGAAACTGAACTTACTATCTCTTTGCTTGTTTTTATCATTATACTGACCTACAGAATTTTCCCTGAGTGAAACTGAACTTACTGTCTCTTTGCTTGTTTTTATCATTACATTGACCTACAGAATTTTCCCTGAGAAATACAACTCAAACTTATCCTATTCATTTATGAGCCACAATATACAAAAGAAACGTAATCTGACTGCAAATAATGAACACAAAAGATTGGACCTGAGTTAGAAGAAACCCTCACAATAACCCATGCATTTCATAAGTCACTTACCTCACAGAAATTCTTCATTATTCGAACTACAGCAATTACAGCAAGCAGCAACTACAGCCACCTAAATTAAAAGATTCCAACTGATATAGTCTCTAACTCTTAATAGGCATATGGTTAGCAAAGGAAAGGGTTTTTTGCAGAACAAACAACGTATTTAGCAGATTTTACCTTATTCATGTCATATCTATTTCCCTAAAATTATATAATCGTCAATAATTCCAGTTCCCCAATATTATCCGATACATCAATCATCATTTTTGAATCCTCTTCCTACCAACACTAAATCTCCATGAAGAACACACATCCAAACCGTCTGCTGACGTTCACGTCTCACTACTAACACTGCTAACTGTTAACTTCCAACTGCGAGTCCGACCAGCCACAGAATCTCTTACCGAGGGCAAAGAGCGCTGTAAGTGATATTAATGCAGTCTATAGCGCTGCAAACATACAACCATATAAACAGGCTACTTGCAACAGGTGTGCTATCGTGCATTTTGTTCTGCACTGTGTCTTTCATGACATAACCATCACCTGTTGAGAGCTACTTGTTTGGACGTGGCCATGCCCACAAGGACTCTTTTATTTTAAGTGCTTTCTTCGTGACATTCTTTTAAATTATATGCTACTTTTATCTACATGGGAAATTGGCATGATGTCCAACTCAAAATGAACTCATTATAGCAGAAAAATTCGAATAACTGGAGATGACAGCAAAGTTTGTCGAAAGAGGTTGTTTATAAGTAAAGAAATTTTTGTGCCATCTTGACTTTTGAAAGTTTTCACTAAATAAAGCAGAAGCTATAAGATATTCCAGCTTAAAAAAATCATAAGAATTACTTCTTACCTAACGTTGTTTTATTGTAAAGGATGTTCTTTATACGATACTGGCCATTAAAATTGCTACACCAAGAAGAAATGCAGATGTTAAACGGGTATTCATTGGACAAATATATTAAACTAGAACTGACATGTGATTACATTTTCACGCAATTTGGGTGCATAGGTCCTGAGAAATCAGTACCCAGAACAAACACCTCTGGTCGTAATAACGGCCTTGATACCCGTGGACATTGAATCAAACAGAGCTAGGATGGCGTGTACAGGTACAGCTGCCCATGCAGCTTCAACACGATACCACAGTTGATCAAGAGTAGTGACTGGCGTATAATGACGAGCCAGTTGCTCGGCCACCGTTGACCAGACGTTTTCAGTTGGTCAGAGATCTGGAGAATCTGCTGGCCAGGGCAGCAGTAGAACATTTTCTGAATGCAGCAAGGCCCGTACAGGACCTGCAACATACGGTCGTGCATTATACTGCTGAAATGTAGGGTTTCGGAGGTATCGAATGACGGGGAAGAGCCACGGGTCCTATCATATCTGAGATGTAACGTCCACTGTTCAAAGTGCCGTAAATGTGAACAAGAGGTGACCGAGACGTGTAACCAACGGCACCTCATACCATCACTCCGGATGACGAATACACGCTTCCAATGTGTGTTCAATGCGATGTTGCCAAACGCGGATGCGACCATCATGATGCTGTAAACAGAACCTGGATTCATCCGTAAAAATGATGTTTTGCCCTTCGTGCACCCAGGTAAGTCTTTAAGTACACCATCGCAGGCGCTCCTGTCTGTGATGCAGCGTCAAGGGTAACCGCAGCCATGGTCTCCGAGCTGATATTCCATGCTACAGCAAACGTCGTCGAACCGTGCAGATGGTTGTTGTCTTGCAAACGTCCCCATCTGTTGACTCAGGGATCGAGACGTGGCTGCACGATCCGTTAGAACCATGCGGATAAGATGTATGTCGTCTCGACTGCTAGTGATACGAGGCCGTTGGGAACCAGCACGACGCTCTGTATTACCCTCCTGAATCCACCGATTCCATATTCTGCTAACGGTCATTGGATCTCGATTAACGCAAGCAGCAATGTCGCGATACGATAAACTGCAATCGCGATAGGCTACAATCCGACCTCTATCAAAGTCGGAAACGTGATGCTACGCATGTTTCCTCCTTACACGAGGCATCACAACAACGTTTCACTAGGCAACGCCGGTTAACTCCTGTTTGTGTATGAGAAATGGGTAGGAAACTTTCCTCATGTTAGCATGTTGTAGGTGTCTCCACGGGCGCCAAACTTGTGAGAATGCTCTGAAAAGCTAATCATTTGCATATCACAGCATCTTCTTTCTGTCGGTTAAATTTCGCGTCTGTAGCACGTCATCTTCGTGGTGTAGCAATTTTAATGGCCAGTAGTGTATCATTAATATAATTATCTTCTCCGTTATTCTTGATAACCAGATATTAACAAAGTCATCGAGGTTGTAAAGTTGGAGGTATAAAGTGACTCTGTGCAGGATTTCCAGATCACCTACCTGATAGAAAAGCAGTTCTTTGTTCACATAATCACATGGAACTGTAAATAATTAAATTGAGTGAGGCAGTTTTGGACGCATGATGGAAAAACTTTTCGATGACATACTTTGTAATACTGTCAGTGTGTGCCAAAATTTATGCTGATTTACCTCGCTTTCGGAAACATTAAAGGAAGGTGACCACACCTCTGTCTTTCAGGTGACTGAAATATATAGTAGTTATACATTCCAAAGGAAGTAGTGAATTACTGAGGCAATGCAATATTACCCTTCTTCATTTAAGATACCCAATGTGAACCGGATCCACTTCCTTTCTGTAGGTAAAAAATCACGCATTTGTTAGGTGTTTTGGTAAATTGTCAGTATCTCTTCAAAAACACACTGAAAATGTACTTCCAGTTTTGAGGAAAGTACGAGTATCTCTTACAAACACACCTAGAAAATGTATTTCCAGTTTTTAGATTAATATTATCGTCATAATTAGTAAATGCTCTTGTTGGAAGACATTCTAAGGAATTTTATTGTATTGTGTGTGAAACGCCTGGTTAAATCCGCAGGACAGAACAGCTAGTTGGAATTGTGGAAAGGGGCCAAAAAGTAGCGGCTGTCAGTTACACTCGACCTATAACTTTATTTAGTTGCCTAAACATTACAGTGCAAAATTTCCGAGCTTAACTATCGACCGAATATGTCACACAATCTTATGGCTTAAGGGCACAATCTCTTTATTTTTAAAAAACGGCTGACGGCTCATGATTTAAAGCATAACTACAATAAATTTTCAAAAGGCAGAAAGCGCAAGGGTTTATCCTTAAATAATTTTAAAAAGGAGGCTGAAGGCCCAAAGAATCTAAGACTTAACAATAAGAAATTTTACTTTTAAAATGGCTGAAGGCCCATGATTGAAAAACACAACTACACTGAATTTTCAAAAGGCAGAAGGCCCAAAGCTTTACCAAAAAAAAAAAAAAAATGAGTCTGAAGGCACAAACAATGCAAGACTTGACAAGTAAGGAAATTTCAGTTTTAAAACGGCTGAAGGTCATTTATTTAAAACCCAACTAAAGGCATAAAAATTCACACCATCAACTATGAGCCATTAAAATACACAATCAAACACCAATAAGAAAAGGCAGTACAGCCAGCGACACTCAGAAGTTTCCGGGGGTCGGTCTGCACTTGAAACATTAACGTTCGCTTAGGGGAGACAGGTAGTCGGCCCAACTATATCCGATCCGCCAGAAACCCAACCAAGAGACAGTCAACACACCCACCGACAAGACGACTTGCTTTCCACCTGACCAGTACACAAGGAACTCCAAAGCCAAAACATAAGGGGCGTAGCCGCCCACAACCAAGTATGCATAAGCTGTCAAAACTACACACACGTGTTGGACAGTGACAACATGGTGAGGAAAGGACACTGCCTGAATGTTACGTATGCGGCCAGGGCAGGTATACAGAATGCTAACGGCCACAAGGCAGAAAATTCAGCTGGTGAACTTGGACTTCAAATAACCAAAATACAGTTAAACTCCACCGGATGGTGCCCAAACTTTCGCCACCTCGAACACTCGCTACTGCTCACTGGAATACCCCCAACAGCCAACCATGAAAACTAACGGCACAATGTGAACAGACTGGCCTCGGTAATTAAATGAGCACTCAACTTCGATGTCTTGGTTCGGTGAGCCACGAACCACGTAGCAATTGGAACAGCTCCCACACACTCCGACACTGCTTAGAGACCGCCAGCCGGCCCTGCCCACTGTTCCGCCGGAGATTTCCTCGCTGATCCACAACAACCCATCGACTGCCGCACACAGGTTAGCCGGAATCTATAAACACCAGACCAAAGATAGGACAAGGTGCAAATATCGATACACACCGCTGCTCCCACACATAGAAAGAGGAAGAGCCACAGCATAACCGCAACAGCCGACAAAAACCAAATGCAGAGTAACAGTCAATGTTTGAACCAACGCATAAGCCGGGGCCAGCAAGGCTCAGTATGTTAACGGGGAGCCTAGAAACGACGGAGAGGCTCCATCCCCGCCACAGCAGCAGTGGTCCACAAACTCACAACGACCACTGCAGTCCACTTCAACCCTCCGCCGCCCCACACCGAACCACTCTTTCAGTGTTACTGCGCGGTTCAGCTCCCGTCTCACCCAACATGAGTGTAACCCCTATGTTTGCGTGGTAAGGTAATGGAGGTGTACGCGTACATGGAGAACTTGTTTGTGCAGCAATCGCCGACATAGTGTGGCTGAGGCGGAATAAGGGAAAGCCGCCTTCATTCACCGAGACAAATGGAAAACCACCTAAAAACCGCAGACGGGCTGGCTTACCGCACCTCGTCACAAGTCCACCGGTCGGATTCGTGCCAGGGCCGAGGTGCTCCTTCCCAATCTGGGAACCCGTGCGTTAGACCGCATGGCTAACCGGGCGGGAATTGTAAGGAATACTTCTATTTTCATCTAGTACAGGCTAAGTCCGTTTTCCTATATGGTCAGAAATACACCCCGTTACCTTTTAAAGTGCTATTGCTTCCATGATATCAACTGTTTGCTAGAGGCCTTTCCGTCATTAACTCCCTTAGGCGCTCCTCCAGGAGCACCAGCTAATCCTCCAAGCGCTGATAATTAATCAAATTTTGTATCAGGGGCTAATACTCCACTGAGAACGACTTTATTTTGGAGCAAGTGGTGATGTAATTCTGGGAGCCACTTTCACAGCTAGTATGAGACTGCCGCCTGACTTCAAACATTTTAGACAACTTAGAGCTCTGATGAAGAGTTTGTTACAAACATGTAACAGTTGTAGTACACATATTTTTAGGCAACTAGTTTCGAATCGACTGGTTCATTCTCAAGTATGACCTAGTGAGGCTGTACTGAAAATGTTTGATCTTATCGGTAACGAAGTAATATTTGCAAGACATGCATCATACAGTGACGCTGAATAAATGTCACAATATTTATATGCACACATTGTCAGTCGAATTTAGTTTGATTTCTAATGTTTATTCGGAAGAAGATATTGCTCCTTCTCGTGTAACAACACAAGACGGAACTCCAGGTCAGCTAATCGAGGGCAATTCCAAGATTGTAATCTGTCGTCCAGCGAAGGAAAACGTGCCACTAAATTCTGTGAGATGGCTAGAATTCAGTGCCGTTAGTGTGCAAGCTCACTCACACTTTACTGGCATCTGGCCTATGCCAAAACTATCGTAAATTATCAGAAGCAAGTGAAACGCCCAAAATGGATCATTCTCCCTTCATCCTAAGCGTAAAACGTTTTCGAAAATAAACAATATCAGGATGAAGAAAAAAAAAGAAGTAGTGTCCTCTAAGGCAGAGGAAACCTCGCTCTGCAAAACTGAAATTCCTTGTAGCTTCTCAGAAAATGTTTACCACAGATACAGGATATATATATATATATATATATATATATATATATATATATATATATATATATATATAAAAAATTGCATTTGTGAAGTGTGCAGATGTCATTTTTTATGATTGAGTGCAGAGTGATGAATATACTGAATGGTGGTATGAGGGTTGTTGAGGTGTTCACTGCTGAGGAATTCACGTGCGAGGTGCGAGGCTTTTCCTGACTGAATTGTTGCCTGCATCTGTCTGTGCTGTGTGTAACAGAATGCTGTTAACGCTTCTATACTTTGTCTCTCTTACTGTGCCGGGCTTTCTAGTAAAAAATTCATTAATATTTGAAAATAAATGATAAGTGATTATATGACAATTTAGTGTACAAATATTTAGGTTACAACAAAAAAATATTTATACACGTTATTTATACACGCCTTTGTTCCTTTACTGTGTACTCGTTCCTGAATCTCCCCTATTATGAGGGGAAAAATTATGGCGATATGGTTCTGACCACTATGAGACTTAACATCTGAGGTCATCAGTCCCCTAGAACTTAGAACTACTTAAACCTAACTAACCTAAGGACGTCACACACATCCATGCCCGAGGCAGGATTCGAACCTGCTACCGTAGCGGTCGCGCGGTTCCAGACTGAAGCGCCTAGAACCGCTCGGCCACTCCAGCCGGCAGTGGCGATATCTTGCACCATAGACCAAGTACTAGAAATATACCGCGTTAGTCATTCCACTTTACTTAACAAACAGGACCGCATTTGGAGAATTTCGAGTATCATGTCGACGTATTCGGTTGGTAAGCTGCGACAGCAGAAAAAAAGCGAAAAATATTCAACTATTTTTCCCAAAAAGTGTGTTGGTTCAGTTAATTTTATGAGTTGAAGGGACCTATAGCTGTCTACGCTCACACTTCAAGTGGCGCTGTACCTCACACAACACTCTGAACGAGCAAAACCAAATTTCTCCGTGCGTGTTAATCGCCACTCTACAGTCTTGCTCATGGTGCTTACTGTTTTCCGGAATGCTGGATTCGAGGGACCGTAGCTGGAGTGGCGGTACGGTGGATGAACAAACGCAGTATGGACCAAATATCTGTGGAGCAGGGCGATCGTAAAAATTCATTGACCCCCATCCTCCCTTCCCGCACGCTGCGGCTCTGCACGAGATCACGGAGCACGTTGCGGCCGCGGGTGGCTCGGAACTCTAATAATGGGTCCGACCAAAGCGGAGGGCATACGTATAGCGCAGCAAAAATGCGCACGACAAAAAGAAAAAAAAATCTCTGGTGCTATTAACTGCCCCGCTGCGGAAGCGTGTGGTACGGACGGCAGCACAGAAGAGCTTGGTTTGCGGCCTCGCAAGCGAATTGGCACTTCGTTGGTAAAAGATTAACGACACCAGTGAGCCTCGAAACTGCATCACATTTTGGGAGCATGCATTCCGTTAGTTGTGTCTGATACTGTACAGCATCCAAGCAAAAGATCAATCTTGTACAGGGTGGATCTCATTGAATTTCATAACGAAAGCGCTATTGTAATACAATAAATGAATGAGTTCTTCCTTGTTGGAATAACTTGAGATATGCAAATATTTATGACTGCTGTGTGAATATCAGTATATTTGGATAAACGAGACAATTGAACTGGAGAGTAAGAATGCATTCACTGAAGACTGGAATTAATTGGTCTTCAATTTTATTGTAATATGTTCGAGTCAGAGGCTCCTAATCTCATCTACATATGTACCTGAGGTGTCAGGTCAGAGGGGTGTTCTGAACACAATTTCGACACAAAGCAGCTCAACAGTCTGTGAAGTGGAAGGGGTAGGCTAGCAATGGAACAGTGCATCACCATTGACTAGACACTCATTTATTGAACACACAAGTCAGGTATTACCCAAAGGAACAATCAGTACAAATTACAATATAATATTCTTCTCCTTTAAGTCACTCAAACATTTAAACAGGCAAAGAGCAATCATGTAACTGAAAGCCTTTTATGAAAGCAAGACTAGAAAATTTGAATGATGAGTTAAAATCATATTTAAATAGGCTCTGACCCAGCACATATTTTAAAACGAAATACCTCCTTTAAGGAACCAGCGATCAAAACCTATTACATAATCTTCAACAACCATATTACATCCAGGACATTCAAGATTAAACAGTAATATATAACATCAGAGAGCTACAGTCCCAAGTTTTAAGCAGCACGTTTCAGATGGATTGCACTGCAACAGTACAATACAAGTCCCTCAGAGGATCGCCCCACACAGGAAGTTATTGCCGCAATCGACAAAATATCAACATCATTCCATGTACAGACCTAAAACAAACTAAAAGCTTTCTTAAGTTTGGTACAGTTAATTCCCTTTCAACATAACATACATCACAAGTCTAGCACTAGGACGGCACCGACACCCCGCAATTTTGCACGCGAAAAGCTACAGCGATGCACTCATCCTTACAAAATCCTAGAACAGAGAGCCGGCTCCCCAATAGCGGAACATTTATCCACGCGCAGCGTGTGGGTTTGAGGGGTGCTGATCTCGCCCTTAATCCCAACACCAGTTCAAATACTAGTCAGCCTAAAATCTTGAACCACCATACACATTCCTTCAGTTACTGCATAGAAAGCCAATGTGATAGGCAAACAGGCCAGCATATGATAAAAGCTTAAGCAGTTTCCTTACTAGACAACCCTTATGAATAATAGTAGTAATTTTTTTTAACGTAAGCACACCCACAATCAAAAGACAAACAACGCCAATCATAAGGACAGTAGCACATAAGCAAGTAGCAGTGGTAACTTCTGCTTAGATTGGCTACAAATGAGCGCGTGATTTAGCATACCAGAGAACAGTCTTTACAACATAACCATCAATACAATAGCAAATTATTCACACGTGTACTCCCCCACGATTTCGATTCGCAAAGCCATAGACAAAACGTGGAGAACGCATCACTTAGACCAACATAATTGTGCTCCCCCAGTTACCCCAAATAACTGACTCCCTTAGTTGCACAGCAAAAAACCAGACCTAATGAAACCACCAGAGTTGTCGCCTCTAGCCGGCCGAAGTAGCCGTGCGGTTAAAGGCGCTGCAGTCTGGAACCGCAAGACCGCTACGGTCGCAGGTTCGAATCCTGCCTCGGGCATGGATGTTTGTGATGTCCTTAGGTTAGTTAGGTTTAACTAGTTCTAAGTTCTAGGGGACTAATGACCTCAGAAGTTGAGTCCCATATTGCTCAGAGCCTTGTCGCCTCTAAATTGTCACAGTACAAGTGAGCCTCAGTCACAAATGTAATTTTGAATCACCAGTTCCCGTATAGTCAATAGAAGCTCCTGATTTTCACCCGTTTATAACGGCAGGCAGCAACATCGTACGAAAAGAGCGTAGACACAAGCTCTTACCAATTCTCTTCTCCGAAAGCAGCCACCGCAACTCTCGGGAACCACTGGGACATCCAATGCAAAAATCGTTACTCCTTCACGTAAATTACAGGACGCCCGCTTCCCGCTGCTTGCTACGGCGCCTTCCGTTCGGAGCCAACTTGTATATCTCCATGCGATAGGTCCGGTCCCACACTCGCTGCGTCAACCAACAACCGTCTTACGCCTCGTCCCGGAGCCCCCCCCCCCCCAAAGGACCTCGCCTCGTTACTCTTCGCGTAGGCCCCAGAGGGCGCTGCTTACCGCCCTGACCGTGGCAGGAAGATAAACCACCAGAGTGGCAATATCGATATAAGCCGCCACGGGTCAGTACCTACCCAAATTATACAATTACGATTAGCCTGTGCATGCAGAATACAAATAAATGCTTATCTACGATGTGTTGATCACTTCATTGCCCTCTTCTGGTCGTGTGATTAATTAATGCCGTATGTTCATGCCTAGGTACTAGACGAGATAGTTTACCGTTGCCTTCACCCGACCTGCTACGAAATGCGAAATGTGTGTGCATGTCATGCCGATGTAATGTGTGGCTTGTGTTGCCGTGGGTGAAAGGAAGGGAGAGGGTGAAACGTGGTGCCGGCACGTTGCCTGTTCCTCGTGAGTAGCACCAAGTGGGCCGCCGATCTTCACGTCCCCATCCGACGACGGTTCAATCCCGCGCGGCCATCCTGATTTAGGTTTTCCATGATTTCCCTAAATCGCTCCACGCAAATGCCCCAATAGTTCTCTGAAAGGAAACTGCCGAGTTCCTTCCCCGTCCTTCCTTAATCCGATGAGACCGATGACCATGCTGTTTGGTCTCTTCTCCCAAACACCCCAAGCCAACCCATCCGACGGACGGGTTACCGTCAGTTCGTGAGACACAGTGAAGACGTTTGTAACTTAATCCAGGACATTGCTGCCGGCCGCGGTGGTCTCGCGGTTAAGGCGCTCAGTCCGGAACCGCGCGACTGCTACGGTCGCAGGTTCGAATCCTGCCACGGGCATGGATGTGTGTGATGTCCTTAGGTTAGTTAGGTTTAAGTAGTTCTAAGTTCTAGGGGACTGATGACCACAGAAGTTAAGTCCCATAGTGCTCAGAGCCATTTTTGAACCAGGACATTGCTGCAAAGACTGGAATCATTTCTACCTTACGCCACCACCTTTCCTCCCTTCCTCGGCCAAATAATGGCAGTGAAAATTTCATCTACCACCAGGTTTCGAACCGGTTTACATTCGAGTCGAGCGCCACCACCGTGCACAGCCGACCTCGGCTACAAGGCAGAATCAAGTAAAAAAATATACATAGAGTACAATTTCGTACAGTTATGAGCAAAAATCTATTTATACAATTGATATTGTGCAGTTTACGTACGTTGAGCATCACTTTATTCGGTGTATATCTTAAAGTAACGAAAAGTTATAAATAGAGTGTATGTGTCACTATCCAACGTCGCTGGGCATTTTCTGCTAGATTAAAAAGCTTAATATTGGATAGTGTCTTGTTCTAAAAGATACATAAGTGTTACAGTGAATTAATTTATTAGTTACCAAGGAGATGTGCCACTGTTAAGGTGTTGCGGAAATCTATTTATTCGCCCCACGTTGTACACTGCGAACACCATGTTTACATTCGAGTCGAGCGCCACCACCGTGCACAGCCGACCTCGGCTACAAGGCAGAATCAAGTAAAAAATATACATAGAGTACAATTTCGTACAGTTATGAGCAAAAATCTATTTATACAATTGATATTGTGCAGTTTACGTACGTTGAGCATCACTTTATTCGGTGTATATCTTAAAGTAACGAAAAGTTATAAATAGAGTGTATGTGTCACTATCCAACGTCGCTGGGCATTTTCTGCTAGATTAAAAAGCTTAATATTGGATAGTGTCTTGTTCTAAAAGATACATAAGTGTTACAGTGAATTAATTTATTAGTTACCAAGGAGATGTGCCACTGTTAAGGTGTTGCGGAAATCTATTTATTCGCCCCACGTTGTACACTGCGAACACCATGTTTACAAATTGGTATTATGTAACATTAGAATATCATCTGTGGCAGACGAAAATGGTTGCTATTCTGTCCAACATGAGCTACATTGTCTCAAGTTTAAATCAGAGTCACTGGTTACCTAGTAATTACGTAAGAAGTTGAAGACGGTGTCACTAAAACCAACCACAACCAGGAACTATTATACTCGTATTTACTTCACGAGATATTACCCTGTTTTGAGGTATGCTTTGTCCCGATTTCTTAAAAGAATTGCACTTATATAAGATACAAACGCAAATCATGTGGGTGCTCTCACTAAAAATAACAAAGAATTTTCGAGAACTTACTACAGTTTATTCATAGTCTAACACACTAATATTGCAATAATAGAGGGATCACACCTGGCAGCCAATATACACAAGTGCCTACAACGTTTTGCACGTCATTTCAAAGTTGTCTGACAAAACCAGCCGTCCTCAAGGATAACACAGTGAATAATATCTTAGTAAAATAAGGCACAAAGCTACAACGTGCGTCACGTTAACTGGGCTTTTGAGAGGAGATACAGAGGCATCGGTTTTTGCTTTTTCATAAGGGGGTGGGGCTGTTAGCGGTGGAAACTGTTCATTAGCTAAAAGCTTTAAAAATACAAATAAGCATGAAGCAAATTATAAAAAATGAAAATTTTGAATATTTTTAAAACCTATAAAATTGTGGTATTTGTTGACGTTCACATAACTTCAAAAATGTTGATATTCTTTATTATTTAAATTAAAATCGAAAGACTAAAGAAAAGTCAAAAACAAAATATATATTTAAAACACTCAGCAAAACAGATTCTCCGTACTATTGCTAAATATCTGAAGGACTGCACAGAAAACAGGGATTTGCGGAGAGCAAACGTTTTTTATAGGGATTAATGAAGTGGGGATAAATAAGAGAGTTCATGAAGTAGTAACTGTGGAGATAAAGGGAGGTGTTCTGTTGGACAGTAGGAAGACAGAATGTTAGGTGTGCTAGAATGTGGGTATCAAGACGAAAGAGAAAGGAGGGTGGCTGGCTGGCTCTGAGCACCATGGGACTTAACATCTATGGTCATCAGTCCCCTAGAACTTAGAACTACACTCCTGGAAATTGAAATAAGAACACCGTGAATTCATTGTCCCAGGAAGGGGAAACTTTATTGACACATTCCTGGGGTCAGATACATCACATGATCACACTAACAGAACCACAGGCACATAGACACAGGCAACAGAGCATGCACAATGTCGGCACTAGTACAGTGTATATCCACCTTTCGCAGCAATGCAGGCTGCTATTCTCCCATGGAGACGATCGTAGAGATGCTGGATGTAGTCCTGTGGAACGGCTTGCCATGCCATTTCCACCTGGCGCCTCAGTTGGACCAGCGTTCGTGCTGGACGTGCAGACCGCGTGAGACGACGCTTCATCCAGTCCCAAACATGCTCAATGGGGGACAGATCCGGAGATCTTGCTGGCCAGGGTAGTTGACTTACACCTTCTAGAGCACGTTGGGTGGCACGGGATACATGCGGACGTGCATTGTCCTGTTGGAACAGCAAGTTCCGTTGCCGGTCTAGGAATGGTAGAACGATGGGTTCGATGACGGTTTGGATGTACCGTGCAATATTCAGTGTCCCCTCGACGATCACCAGTGGTGTACGGCCAGTGTAGGAGATCGCTCCCCACACCATGATGCCGGGTGTTGGCCCTGTGTGCCTCGGTCGTATGCAGTCCTGATTGTGGCGCTCACCTGCACGGCGCCAAACACGCATACGACCATCATTGGCACCAAGGCAGAAGCGACTCTCATCGCTGAAGACGACACGTCTCCATTCGTCCCTCCATTCACGCCTGTCGCGACACCACTGGAGGCGGGCTGCACGATGTTGGGGCGTGAGCGGAAGACGGCCTAACGGTGTGCGGGATCGTAGCCCAGCTTCATGGAGACGGTTGCGAATGGTCCTCGCCGATACTCCAGGAGCAACAGTGTCCCTAATTTGCTGGGAAGTGGCGGTGCGGTCCCCTACGGCACTGCGTAGGATCCTACGGTCTTGGCGTGCATCCGTGCGTCGCTGCGGTCTGGTCCCAGGTCGACGGGCACGTGCACCTTCCGCCGACCACTGGCGACAACATCGATGTACTGTGGAGACCTCACGCCCCACGTGTTGAGCAATTCGGCGGTACGTCCACCCGGCCTCCCGCATGCCCACTATATGCCCTCGCTCAAAGTCCGTCAACTGCACATACGGTTCACGTCCACGCTGTCGCGGCATGCTACCAGTGTTAAAGACTGCGATGGAACTCCGTATGCCACGGCAAACTGGCTGACACCGACGGCGGCGGTGCACAAATGCTGCGCAGCTAGCGCCATTCGACGGCCAACACCGCGGTTCCTGGTGTGTCCGCTGTGCCGTGCGTGTATCATTGCTTGTACAGCCCTCTCGCAGTGTCCGGAGCAAGTGCGGTGGGTCTGACACACCGGTGTCAATGTGTTCTTTTTCCCATTTCCAGGAGTGTACTTAAGCCTAACTAACCTAAGGACATCACACAACACCCAGTCATCACGAGGCAGAGAAAATCCCTGACCCCGCCGGGAATCGAACTTAGGAACCCGAGCGCGGGAAGCGAGAACGCTACCGCACGACCACGAGCTGCGGACTGGAGGGTGGAAGGAGCCCTGAAGTCGTCAGAGATAGGTGAGAAAGGATTACGAATAGTTGGTTAGATTATAATATTGCCGCCTGTGATTACGTGAAATTGACTTTATATTCTGAATGTGACAATTGAAATGGAAATGCCGTGTGGCTAGGGCTTACCGTCGGGTAGATCGTTCGCCTGGTGCAAATCTTTCGAGTTGACACCGCTGCAGCGACTTGCTTGTCGATGGGGATGAAATGATGATGATAAAGACAACACAACATCCAGTCTCTGAGCTGAAAAAAATCTCCGAACCAGCCTGGAATCGAACCCGGGCCGTTAGGCATAACATTCCGTCGCGCTGACCACTCAGCTACCAGGGTCGGACAATGTGACAATCATGAACATTATCTGTTACATAAAATTATTCATTGGAACTTTGTCTTCTGCAGTAACATTATAAGAAAACTGGGGCCCAGCTAAATCTTTGGATATTCTGAACTACTTTCGTAAAAGTCGAGAATGACAATAATACTGTTAATCTTCATTTACTTCAAATCTGCGAATTAATTACGGCCTATAGTTGGCTTGGAAAAAATTAGTTTGGCATTTTACCGACTGTGAAAAAAACACTCTTATGACGTCGAGAAGAATGAATGATTTCAGGTTTTGATGAATTTACTGGGCAAGTAGTGATTATACATAAAATGGTTTTTGAAACAATCGTGAACCTAACGAAAGAAATTCGTATTTAATTATATCTAGCTGACATTCTCTTTTCTTTTTATCTAAAGTGAAAAAGTCTTCAAATGACGTAGTCGTGATGTGAAAGCTTTCTTTATTCTTTCAATGAAAATTCGATCTGCACACGCCAATAAGACACACATTTTATAATACAGCTCTGCGACATAGATCAAAAGAGATACAATTCAGAAAGAGATCTAACTGCAGGAGAGATCCAGTTGCAAGAGAGGGCTGATCGTAAGAGAGATCTAATGGTAATAGAGCTTTTTTCGCATTGGACCATTGTATTTACAATTGTCTAATAGACACCTACATCTCTGTCATTCACAAGGGATTTCGTTGATTACATAGTTCACATATCGCTTTCACAGATGATTGATTGTCAGTAAATAAAAACAGTTTTTATTACAAGTACTTGATGTTATAATTATACGAATATGGAGCCTATGTAGGTGTAGGGACGGTGTGATGTGTTGGTAAAGGCGCGGAAGCATACTACGATCGGTGATAAGAGGGAAGACAGTGAGGCTATAGGTATCTGGTCTAGGGATTGCGTGTGCTATGCAAATTTGCTCAGATTGGACTAGGGCCTCCCGTCGGATAGACCGTTCTCGGTGTGCAAGTCTTTCGATTTGACGCCACTTCGGCGACTTTCGTGTCGATGGGGATGAAAATGATGATGATTAGGACAACACAACACCCAGTACATGAGCGGAGAAAATCTCCGACCCAGCCGGGAATCTAACCCGGGCCCTTAAGATTTACATTCTGTCGTGCTGACCACTCAGCTACCGGAGGCGGACTGACGAAATGTTATAGGTACCAAGTGATAGAAGGTAAGCGGAGGCGGAATACACGACAGAGTGCATGGTGCTCAAGGATCTGGAGGAAGTGAGTGGAGCGGATATCCAGGAAAATTGGTGCAGATGAGGATGGAACAGATCAGCATTTTGTGGAGTACAGTGGAGGCTCGCAATCCCCATGCTCGGGCTGTTAGTAGTTTTAGTTCATCCAGTCTGTTATGGGCTTCCCTTCACTTGATTAGTAGGTGAGGTTCCCGCGATAGCTGTTGGTCGAAGGTTAGTTCATCATATTTTAGCGTATGTTTTAACTGGGTACGACAGTTGTGAATCGTGACATGCAAACAGAGGCTACAGATGGTTCGTCCTATAATTATTATCCCTGCTTTGCAGGGATTTACCTTCGTGAGGAACAGGTTACATCTGGAGAAAAAATCTTTGGTATTTATGGGTATTGTGTTGAGGGCTAGTAGTATAACGTAATCGGCACGCTGAATGAGATGGACTGGAGGGAGTTTCCCCATATCTGCAATGTAGGAGATATAAACGAGAGGAGAGTGGACAGAGCATTGGGCATACCTGCTGTAGGATAGAAGATGCGGGAACTGGTACTGTTAATGGCGACAAATGAGGGATGATGGTCAGACTGAAAGGACAGACACAGCTAATTTGAAATGTAAATGACTCGAGATTTCCAGACGGGACCATGCTTACAAGCGAAGGAAAGTTCAGTGGCAGGAGTAGACACGTTTGGTGTGACGGAATCTCACACGCACTAGTGTGCGGACCGTATCAACAAAAGTTCAGATATGTGATGTAAACGACTATGGGATTCGACCTCAGATGGTTTAGATAACCCGAAGGTAATAGTGTAGAGCACGATCTCTCAACATGTTCTCCCACTGTACCTGGAATATTCCCCGTAACAATTCGAAAGTTAGTGTGGCTTCGACTTGACGAAGAGCTGCACACTTTAGATGTGGTGCTAGAAAAAGCATTCACGTACACTTTGAACAACAAAGAAAGATCATGTTTGTCCTGTCCCATGGACAGTTCGGATCCATGTGAGAAGCCAATGGATTTCTTTTTCTGTGGGCTAACAAAGAAACTAATTTATAAGCATTTTTGGAAGGTAACTATTAATAGCCTTCAAGCAATTTATAGGTTGGTTGGTTTGTGGGGGTTGAAGGGACCAGACTAAGCAATGTATACAATTCATGTTTGCCCATCAGCTGCTTTTATTTTAATTCCAAATATCAACCGGTTTCATTCTTGGACCATCTTCACAAATAAGGGTTAAAATGGTTTAAACCACCACATTTTATTTTTCATTATTTAAATATTGTGCAGAGTTTGGAATGAACATCAATATACGACAAGGGACATTTAGAAGCAAACATTACGAATGCTAAATGTATATAGAGCCTAAATGTTTACATTTAGTATTCGTTATGTTTGCTTCTAAAAGTCCTGTGTCCTGTATTGATGTTCACGCCGTGCTGTACACATTATTTAAGTAACGACAAATGTTATGTGGTGGCTTAAACCATTTTAACTCTTATCCCTGAAGATGGTCCAAGATTGAAACTGGTTCATATTTGGATTTAAAATAAAATCAGCTGATGGGGAAACATGCATTTTATACATACTTTACAAATTTCAGATCGATACTAACATTGACCTGGTTGTTAGGATTGTCGCTATCACGGAAGTACCACTTGAGACTGATGGATATCTTGCGCTTATGAGACTGTCAACTTGGAGTCGTTGTGCTCTCAGCCGGTCGTCAATGCCTAGGGAAATACCTCTAGATGAGTAACTCTGTATTTGTTATACACTCTACGGAACACTGCCATGAAAGTGTACTTATTTCATTAGAGAAGTGGAGAATTCGTCAGTGTTTTATGCAGTACGTGTTGAGACTCAGTACTGCAGACTTCGTAACAACTGTGGAAGTAATTTCACAGAAACAAAAGCAATTGGGGAATAAGAAGTCGTATGAATCATAATTAGATGAAGCAATTAGTAGAAGCAAAGACTCGTGTGAAGTTATTCTAGGAAAGCCCTCAACATACATCCTTGAGCAATTGGTAAGAGAAACAACTCGAGATTGTAATATATTAGATATCTTGGCGACAAACAGACCTGATCATTTTGAGGAAGTTAATCTAGACGAAGTTATTAGCAGCCACAATATCGTTGTGGCTCCTATGTCAGTGGAAGTTTAAAACCAAAGAAACAGCGTAGAGTTTTCTTTTTTCGGAAAGCAAATAAAACTGTCATTAATTAATATCTTCATAGTCAGCTCCAAGCATTCACCGCGGGACACAAAGATATTGAGCATGTTTGGTCGGTATTTTAAGGTATAGTCCACCACGTGCTAGAGAAGTATGTGCCTAGCAAAAATATAGGGAGGGAAAGGATCTACCTTGGTACAACAAACACATTAGGAAGTTGCCGAGAAAGCAGATAATTTTGCACAGTCGTTTTAAATGTAATCACTGCCCCACAGACAAACAGAAATTACGCTAAATGAAAGCAGCTGTCAAAAGGTCAATGAGAGATTCTTTTAACGAATTTGAAAGCAATACTTTATCTGCAGATTCTAAAAAAACCCCAAAAAATTTTGGTCGTACGTAAAATCTATGAACGCTACAAACAATTCAATACCCTCTTTTGCTGACAATACGGGTAATATAACGGATGATGATAAACAGAAGGCCAAAATCCAAAATCTAGCTTTCAAAAATTCGTTCACGGTACAGGATGGGTGACATAGCGTTTAGTGTATCTGGGATTGTAAAACTGTTAAGATCCTTAGACGCCAGGAAGGCATCTGGCCCTGACGGTATCCCAGTAAGATTATATGTTGACTACGCTACAAATATAGCACGATTCTTATCCATCATCTATCAAGGATCACTGAAACAGCGGAACGTTCCACGGGACTGGAAGAAGGCCCAGGTCATAGCAATGTATAAAAAGGGTAGATAATCGGATGCATATAATTACCGGCCAAATTCACTGACATCTATTTGTTGTAGAATCATGGAACATATTTTTTGTTCACACATAATGACCTTTGTAGACTGTGAGAAGCTCATCTGCAGAAACCAGCACCGTTTTAGGAAACAGCCGTCATGCGATACATAGCTGGCCCTCTTTGTGCATGATATACAACAGGCTCTAGACACCGGCTCTCAGGTTGATGCCATATATCTTGACTTTCAAGAGGCGTTCAACTCAGTTCCGCACTGTCACTTGCTCCAAAAAGTGCGCGTCTATCCGATGACATATGCGCTTGGATAGAAAGTTTTCTAACAGAAAGGGAGCAGTATGTCGTCCTGAGTGGGGTGAGTTCAACAGAAACAAGCGTAACTTCAGGTGTGCCCCAGGGCAGCGTAATAGGTCCGCTGCTTTTTACGATATACAAAAACGATCAGGTTGATGGGATTGACAGCGGCATTACACTGCTTGCCGATGATGCTATAGTGTACAGGAAAGTAGTATCACACGGAAGTTGTGAACAAATCAATGAGGATTTGCAGAAAATAAATGTGAGGTGTAATGAATGGCAGTAATCTATCAATATTAGTAAGTGTAACCTACTGCGTATAACAAGGTGAAAATCACCATTAATGTAAGAATACAAAATAAATGCCTAGTCTCTGGAATCGGTAACATCCGTCAGGTATCTGGGTGTGACTATTAGAAATGATGTGAAGTGGAATGATCAGATTACACAAGTAACGGGCAAGGGTAACTCTAGGTTGCGGTTTATTGGTAGATTCCTGAAGCGAAACAGTCCTTCAACAAAGGAAATTGCTTACAATACGTTAGTTCGTCCAGTCGTATTGTTGGGACCCTTACCAATTGGGTCGGATTCAAGAGATTGAGAAGGTTCAAAGAAGAGAGGCAAGATTCGTGATTGGTGCATTTGGCCATCACGAGAGCGGTACAAATTTCATAGAAAGTTCGAAGTGGGACACACTTGCAGATAGACGACGCGGTAAGCGGAAGGGGCTGCTCACTAAATTCCGAAATCCGATCTCCGCCGAGGATGTAGAGCATATATTATTACCACCAACTTCCAGATCGCGTGATGATCACCATTCAAAGATGAAGGAAATTAGAGCTCGTACTTAGGCGTTCAAATAGTCGTTTTTCCATCGCGCGATCCGGGAGTGGAACAGTCGGAGGGGGGGGGGGGGGGTTGATTTTGGCGCGAATTATGCCGTTCGCCACACACCGATTGGTGGCTAGCGGAGTATATATGTAGATGTAGATGTATGAGGTTCGAAATATTTTACACACCAAAACACGTAAAGAGAGAGCTTCTTCAAAGTACGTGTTATATAGGCCGTAATACACTTCCTCGTGAAATTCATCGTTCTACGGTTTGGTAAGTACCAGGGCTCATAGCTTATGCGGCCGTGTCAAGCTGGGGAACAGCAGAAGTCCGGGTCCCTGGGAGAGCAGAGTTGGCGCACGACTCCGGGACGGCCGGCGGCGGCTTCCCGCTTTACGGCCTCATGTTTTATTCGGCCACGCCCGACCGGAGCTGCCTCCAGCGAGGGATGACGCGACAGGCCACCTGCCATTTTTCTTCCTGCTTCCAGGAAGCGTCAAGATGATCCGCAGACGCCCCGTTCTCCTCCCTTACGCATCTGCTGCCGATGAGTGCTTCTTAACGATCGAATAGGACAATGTTCCTGTTTATTCACACGAAAAAGGAAGATTAGAGTTTGACGTCTCGTCGGCAGTGCGGTCATTAATGACAGACCACAAGCTCTGATTACGAAAAGATGCGGAAGGAAATCAGCTGTTCCCCATTTCAAAGGGAGTATCGTGACATTTGCCTGGAGTGATTCAGGGAAATCATCGAAAACTTAAACCTGGATCGCCAGATGAGGATTTGAACCGTGAAATACTTTTCACATCCTTTTACTTTACACTCAGCTCGCTAGCCGTTCAACTCGATAGATTACGTATCAATAAGTTCGCATGATACTTTTACGTTATGAGTTAAAGGTTAACACGCGTAAATAGAGTAACAACTTCCTCTATTCTACTTGGGATAACACGTGTACTTGCTGCCATAACTGACGAATTAATCTCTTCAATTACCGACGTTTGATGATAAGCTAAGACCCTTATCATGACTGAAGTTACGTAATAAAACAGTCCATGTATATTCTAAAAATGTAGGTACGTGTGTTTGTGTTTGTATGTTCCACATATCCTCCTTATCACTGGACTGATTTCAGCCAAACTTAGCACACATATCCCTTACTTTTAGGCAACAATCGGTGTTAGGTTCGAACCACCACCTATCATAGCTCGTGAGATACGACGTCACAAACAATGAGAATGAAAAATGGCTGCTTCATGCATGATATTTAAATTTATTATTCACGTGCTTTGCTAATAGCTATGTTCACAATAAATTTCGCAGACATTATTCACATACGCCAGTAAATGCACCGATAAAATTAAATCACAAATAGTTCAGTAGATATGACATCATAAACACTGAGATGTGCGAAAAATTGCCATATTGTGCATGATGTTTAATTTTAATGCTTCTATGCTACAAATTGAATTCGCAAAATATTTCGCAGACAATATCCACATGTGCAGCTAAATGTACCTACACAAACGTATCATTGGACATCATAATTCATGAGATATGACCTCATAAACACTGAGATGTGTGAAAATATACCGCTTCGTGTGTGAAGTTCTAACAATTTTATTCTTTACTAGTAAGGCACTCGAACAGTCGAGTCAGGTTAAGACAAACCCTGACATCCGGCAGCATTTTGACAGCTTTCAACTGCGATGCACAAAGGCTGTAGGAGAAAACAAAAGCCATCTGTACAACTATGAAGAGGCGTTGCATCAGAGGAATTGAAAAAATTGCATTGTAGACACCCGAAGCTTCTGCATCCAGCATATAGGAACTATCCAGGATCATCTCACACTAAGTCTGCTGTAGGGATACATATAATGCTGTGTTTATAACGGAAAATTGGCAGAGAAAATATCTGTACAATGCCAGGTTTTCCTGGTAGTACTAAGATATAGCGAACCAATTTAATGTGCGATGATTCTCAATCCAGTATGTTACTAATCACTGCTCGTACATAGCCTTCAGAGTTACCTGAACCAGAAAGCATCATTGAAACTCAAGAAACACATAATGTACGAAACATCATATTGCCAACATTACTTACGTTTTCTGAAATGCTTACCTCACTAGATAACCCAAGTGACGGACAATACAGAAAATCCGTACTTCCCATCAGTCAACAGATTCAGGATTATTCCAAATAAACAGAAATTATACTGCGCCATAAATAACATATTCACAACACAACTCATTTATCTCGATATCAGTACAACATTACATTTACATCTTGTGTTGTTGAAATACTTAATGTGGACTGAAAAAAATCACACTTTAAGAAATTAATATTTAAAAAAACAGCATTGTTGAGCCAGTGCAAAATTTCGCTGAAGTCAAATTACATGTACTGTTCAAAAACGAAACTGTAAAATCATAGTTCCATAACTAAGCACTATTATAACAAAATTTAAATTACGTAGAGGAAACCTTAAAATCTGTTCTAATGTTAACGTCAATATTGATTTCTGCTAAACATCTATGTATGAAAGTAATTACGTATGAGATCGTTTGATACTGGAAGTTCTCCGAAGAGCTGAAACATATCTGAGGTAATACTGACTGGTAGACTTGAAATGGGTATGCGCTAGAGGTTAGATGTGTGTGAAAGTGGTTCTGTAAATTAAACTATTTTTCACAACTGGGTGGTTCTGTAAATTAAACTATTTTTCACTACTGGAGGAAGTGGTGCAACGAACACACTGCGTAGCCGCGCGGGATTAGCCGAGCGGTCTTAGGCGCTACAATCATTGGCTGTGCGGCTGATCCCGGCGGAGGTTCGAGTCCTCCCTCGGGCATGGGCGTGTGTGTTTGTCCTTAGGATAATTTAGGTTAAGTAGTGTGTAAGCTTAGGGATTGATGACCTTATCAATTAAGTCCCATAAGATTTCACACACATTTGAACATTTTTGAACACATTTCCAGGTACCTAGCACTGAACGTATCAAGATATCTACCAGCATAATCGCATTTTCATTCATTTGAGAGACAACAGAGGCAATTAACACATAAACGAAACGCGTAACGTCGAATTTGCGAATCATAACGCAGTCTGAAGAAGTAACGCAACAAAAGATAAACACAAAAATTTTAATCTTGCACCCATTGAGCCATCTGGAAGAAACGAATTTTGTTGTGATATTCTGAAGACTCGTGAGGACACGTACGAGTTCTAGAGAAGAAGGCTGATTGCAGCTTACAACTGTCGTCTTCCCGAATGCCACTCCAGTGTGCTAAAGAACGCACCACCTCTCTCGGTTATACAGAAGAAGTAATGGATCCTAAAAACTTGTGTCTTAAGTTCATTGCATGTTTAAAAATATCGAGAAGATTTGTGACACCATTTTGCAAAATCGTCTTTCAGTAAAGTTGTGGGTATATGTATTCCCGTGTCAGCTGTGAGATTAGATAAGTGTTTTTCTGTCAAAAATATCACCGTTTGTAACAAGCACTTGGAAGCTATTTAGTGAAAGGAAAGTTGTACCTGGGGTTCTCTATGCAAATCTTGAAGGAGCTCTCGTGGTCTTGATTACATAAGCGAGTTAGGTGACAATACGAGCAGCCTTTCTAGAGTGCGCGCAGATGATGTTCTCGTTTAGAGTATAGTCAAGTGATTGGAAAATCAAAACGAATTACAAAACGATTTAGACAAGATACCTGCACTGCTCGGTAAGGTAGTTTAAGTTTGAACAATACAGTATACAAAAAATTACACATGAGTATTAGAAAGTTCCGTAAAATTTCGTGTACATGATAAATCACACAAATTTAGTGGTTATCGATCCATTTACATACCGAGAGATCATAGTTACTAACTACTTAAACTAGATCCATTACACTGAAAATGTAGCGCGGATGGTGAAATAAATACTGCATTTTATTAGCAGAACAATTAGAAAATGTCAAAGTTTACTAACGAGATGGCTGAATAGCTTTTTTTTCATCATCTTCTACTGTTGCGCGCTATGGAATGTTTAGGAGACAGGACTGACGGAGGACATTCAGAAAGCTCAGAGAAGGGAAATTCATCTTCAATTATCACGGAATAGTGAAACGAGTGTCACCGACGTAATACGAAATTTGGGGTGGCAATCATCAAAACAAATGATTCTCGTTGCAGCGACAAATTTTCATGTATTTTAGATTGCTAAGTTTCCCCTCTGAGTGTCGAAGTATTTTGTTGGCACCGGATGACATAGGAGGAAATGATCATCCTTGGGCTAGTAATAGTTAGTAAGGAAAGGTCTCAGAGTGTATTTGTTCCACATATTACTAGAGAGTTGAGAGCGAGAGAAGGGGTCTGAGAGGTTCTTTATGGATGAAGCCTCTGAAAACCACATTTTAAAAATGTATGTGGTACTTCACAATTAGTCCCGAAAACCGCCGGTGGTGAAAGGGTTAGAAGCAACACAGAACGAAATCCTCTCTCGTGCCAACCTCTTAAACTTATAGCTGCATACGGGGATTCAAACTTCAGTAGTTTGTTTTATGTACTGCATTGTCTTTCTTCCCCCACAGTCTTTACCCTCTGCAGCACCAACTAGTACTATGGAAGTTATTCACTGCTATGTTAACACAAGCCCTAACTAACAAATTGTTCTGGGCTATTACGCGGTGGTCGAGTGTATTTCACCACCAAATCTACGGAGTACATTTTCAGGGGGATTGTAGCTTCTTTGAATGTCCCGTTCACACCCGGACTAGCTACTGATGGCGGTTGTCGACAGCCGTCGTCCACTATTGCTATCATCCCATGGTGGAAGACTAGTACACATCTCCTTCAGCATCGGGATCCAAATGGCATTTAATTTCACGCCCTCCTCCTCTCGATTGAAATTCCTTGGATGTTTTACAATCTCAGAGGGCTCTCTGTATAGTCGTTCATGGTATCAGAGTGTGGCTGCTAGTGCTTGTGTTATCAAAATGAATGTGATGTCTCCTGGCTGAAAGCATGTTCCACAACAACTAATATGTCAGTCTCCCATCTTCTACAATTGGCCTTGTGCTCTTCGAGTCGTTTCCTGACAGTTCTTTTTGCAGCATCCATGTACACCTCCTCACAACTAAAGGAATCTAATAAATTCCAGCTTTTTCCAGCGGCTGAAGAGCATCCCTGGCCGACTGAGCGTATCTTGTACTTTCCTTGTGGGTGTGTATATTACCGTGATGTTCCGCTCTTACAGGATTAATAAGGGCAGGAAAACGTTCGATTTCACCGGCATCTGAGCATCGCTATGATTTCTACGCTGGGGTTTTCATCCTCTTTTCACCATTCTTGAGAAAGGCATTGGTGAGATGTTTTAATTCTGCGTCAAGCAGCTCCGGTTCGCAGATTTTCCTTGCTCCATCCGTCAAAGCTTTTATAATGCCTAGCTTTTGTTGTGGGTGGTGGTTCGGGTCCCGGTGTAGGTACTGGAGTGTGTGCGTGGGTTTTCGGTAAACAGTGTGGCTTTATTGAAGACTAGTACATCAAGAAAACTTAATCTTCCGTCTGCCTCCTCCTCCTTGGTAAACTAAATCTTCAGTTTGATCCTGTTCAGATATCTGTGAAAACGATACAGTTCCTCCCTGCAATGCCACCACAAAACAAATGCGTCATCCACGTAACTGAACCAGATATTCGATTACTTGTTCGCAATATTCAATGCGTGCTTCTAGAATTTTCCCATAAAGAAGTTCGCTACAACTGGGCGTAGGGGGCTCCCCACAATGAAACCATCCGTCTGTTCACAGTACTGTTCTTTCCATTTGGAATACGTGGTTTTGAGACAATATTTATACAGTTCTGCAACATGGGGAAGAAAAATTTGATTCAGCTGTTGCAACACTTCATTGAGTGGTACCATAGTGAATAGCGACACCACATCAAAACTAATATGCCCTCTATACCTCTATGCCGTTTAATTCACTGCTAAATTGTGCCGAATTCTTGATGTACGAATCCTGTCGGCCTACATACGATCGTAATAATGTTGTCAAGAGCTTGACAGTCGAATAGGTGAGCAAAACGGTCGTAATAATGTTGTCAAGAGTTTGGCAGTCGAATAGGAACGAACTAACAACACTCACTATAGGCCTTAGAGCAACACGTTCTTTGTCCAGGGCAACGGCCTTGCCGTAGTGGATACACCGGTTCCCGTCAGATACCCGAAGTTAAGCGCTGCCGGACGTGGCCAGCACTTGGATGGGTGACCATGCCGGACGCAATGCGCTGTTGCCATTTTTCGGGGTGCACTCAGCCTCGTGATGCAAACTGAGGAGCTATTCGATCGAATAGTAGCGGCTCCGGTCAAAGAAAACCATCATAAAGACCGGGAGCGCGGTGTGCTGACCACACGCCCCTCCTATCGGCATCCTCAGTGAGGATGACACGACGGTCGGATGGTCCCGATGGGCCACTTGTGGCCTGAAGACGCTTTTCTTTGTCCACCTTCAGCAATCAATGAAGTATTCGTGCTAGCCTAACAGAATTGAACAGACTTTTCTAAACGCTCTATTCGACAGAGGACTTCATCAACAGCTAAACAGTTCTCGTGATCTAAGGGTAGCGTCTTTGATTTGCAATCGAAACGACATCGCTGTCGTATTTGAAACCCGCCACCGTTTGAATTCTGATATATAATCAGCATTGGTGGCCGAAGGCTCACTCCATGAGAAGTTATTCTCATTCTGCCAACGGCCTTGTCAAAGATGGATGCCCTTGGTGTGGGAAACTGCCCCTAAAGGCGGATGAACCAAAATTGAACAATGGCATGGGAATGCAGAAGACAGTGGAAACCACTGCATTAAAGACACATAACGTGTATCCACAGGACATGGTGCCTGTAATTGAGGAAGTGTCATGATGATCTCTACATTCGCAAAAGATTCCGGAATAGTCCCCCATTCGGATCTCCAGGAGGGGACTGACAAGGGTGAGGTGACCATGAGAAAAAGATTGTATAATCATTGAAAGAATAACGTTCTACCAATGAGGTGGGGGGGGGGTGGAAAGTCCCATGCTTGAACGTGGTAGGGAACTAGAAAATCTGAAAAGGGAAATACAAAGGCTCAATCTAGATATAGTAGAGATCAGTGGAGTGAAATGAAAAGAAGACAAGGATTTCTGGTCGGATAAGTGTAGGGTAATATCATCAGTAGCAGAAGGAGGTGTAACGGGACTAAGATTCGTTATGAATGTGAAATAGGACAGAGCGTGAGTTGTTGTGAACAGTTAAGTGACAGGATAGTTCTCATCAGAATGAACAGCAAATAAGTAATGACAGCGATAGTACAGGTATACATGCCGCAGCCGCAAGCTGGAGATGAAGAGATATAAAAAGTACATGAGGGCACCGAAAAGGTAATACAGTACATAAAAGGAGATGAAAATCTAACAGTCAAGGGGGACTGGAATGCATTTGTAGGAGAAAGACAAGAAGAAATGCTTACAGGAGAATATGGGTTTGGGACAAGGATTGACAGAGGAGAAAGGCTAATTCGGTTCTGTAATAAACTTCAAATAGTAATAGCGAATACCTTGTTCAAGAATCACAAGAGGAGGACGTATACTAGGAAAAGTCCGGGTGATACGGAGAGATTTCACTGAGATTACATCATGGTTAGGTAGAGATTCCGAACTCAGATACTGGATCGGGAGGGTGTAGATGTAGACTCAGACCACTATTTAGTAGTGATTAAGAGTGGGCTGAAGTTTAAGAGATTAGTCAGGAAGAATGAATATGCAAAGAAATTAGATGCGGAAATACTGTGGAATGACGAGAATCATTTGAAGTTCTATAAGGCTGCAGATACAGCAATGAGTAATAGCTCAGTAGGCAGTACACTTGAAGTGGAATATACTTCTCTAAGAAGGGCAATCCGAGAAGTTGGAAAGAAAAACTTACGTACAAAGAAGGTAACTGCGAAGAAGTCATGGGTAACAGAAGAAATACTTCAGTTGATCAATGAAAGAAGGATGTACAAAAATATTCAAGGAAATTCAGGAATACAGAAATATAAGTCGCTGAAGAATGAAATAAATGAGAAGTGCGGGGAAGCTAAGACGAAGTAGCTACGTGAAAAATGTGAAGAAATCGAAAAGATTTTCATAAGGACTGACTCACCTTACAGTAAAGTCAAACCGACCTTCGGTGAAATTAAGAGCAAAGATGGTAACATTAAGAGTGCAACGGGAATTCCACTGTAAAATGTAGAAGAGTGAGCGGATAGGTGGAAAGAGAAGGCTACATTGAGGGCCTCTATGAGGGGAAAACTCGTCTGATGTGATTCAAGAAGAAACAGGAGTGGACTTACGAGAAATAGGGGATCCCGTATTAGGATCAGAATTTAAGAGAGCTTTGGAGGACTTAAGATCAAATAAGGCAGAAGGGATAGAATACATTCCAGCACAATTTCTAAAATCATTGGGAAAAGTGGCAACAAATCGACTATTCAGTTGGTGTATAGACTGCAAGAGCCGAGAAATGTGGGAATTACTGCACAATCAGCTTTACTCATGCACCTAGTTGGTGACAAGAATAAAATACAGAAGAATGAAAAAGAAAATTCTGGATGTTTAGATGTCGATCAGTTTGGCTTCAGGAAAGGTAAAGGCACCAGGGAAGCAACTCTGAAGTTGCAGTTGATAATGGAAGCAAAACTAATGAATAATCAACAAATGTTCATATGATTTGTCGACCTGTAAAAGGCGTTAGACAATGGAAAATTATAGGGAGAGTTGAGTGATGTGCAATATGAACAAGAGCCAAGAGAGAACACTACGAGAGGACGAACAAGAACGAAGTGCTCGTATTAAAAAGGTTGTAAGACGGGGATGTAGTTTTTCGCCTCTACTGTTCAATCGCTACATCGAAGAAGCAATACTGGAAATAAAAGAAAGGTTCTGGAGTGGTATTAAAATTCAGGGTGAAGGGATGTCAATGATAAGATTCGCTAATGACTTTGCTATTCTGGGAGAAAGTGAAGAAGAATTACATGATCTCCTGAAAGCAATGAACAGTCTAATGAGTACAGAATATGGACTGAGAGTAAATCGAGGAAAGACGAAAGTAATGTGAAGTAGCAGAAATGATAACAGCGAGAAAATGTCATGATTGATGATCACAAAGCAGATGAAATTAAGGAATTCTGCTATCTAGGCTGCAAAATAACCAATGACGGACGGAGCAAGGAGGACACCAAAATCCACTAGCACTGGCAAAAGGGCATTCCTGACCAAGAGAAGTCTCCTAGTACCTTTAATAGGTCTTAATTTGAGGACGAAATTTTTGAGAATGTACATTTGTAGCAGATAATTGTCCTCTAGTGGAACATGGACTGTGGGAAAACCGGAACAGAAGAGAATCGAAGCATTTGAGATGTGGTGCTACAGATGTATGTTGAAAATTAGGTGGACTGATAAGGTAAGGAATGAGGAGTTTCTACGCAGAATAGGAGAGGAAAGAAATATGTTGAAGACACTGACAAGGAGAAGGGACAGGATGATACCACGTCTCTTAAGACATCAGCGAATGATTTCCATGGTACTAGATGGAGCTGTAGAGGGCAAAAACTGTATAGGAAAACAGAGATTAGAATACATTCAGAAAATAATTGAGCACGTAGACTGCAAATGCTACTGTGATATGAAGAGATTGCTACAGGGGAGAAATTAGTGATATGTCACATCAAATCAGTCATAAGACTGATGACTCAATAGAAAAAACCATTTCTAAGGATTTTGTCAGTGAGGTCTTTGCTTAGTTTGTTATATGATTGCCGATCTGATAAGTCGTTAATCTAACTATAATCGTCTGGTACATTCAAAACAACCGTTACACTTCCCTTGTCAGCGGGGAGATTGATACCGCTATCGTCCTCATTCAGGCGTTTTAGGGCATTCCACTCACCCACAGTTAAATTAGTTTTCGGAGGCTTTGCGCGAGATAATGTGTACTGATTTTATACGGATGTCTTCAGCCGTAATCTTGTCCACACTACGAATGTCTTCTTCTACACTGGCTATTATTTCTTCCACGGGCACAACTTCCCAGGGAACGGCAACATATCTACTTTTGGCAAGCACAGATACATTATTGTCAGATGACGAACATCCGGATAAATTGATAACCGTGCAGGAACCGTCTAAATGCTGGATCCTCTTATTAGGTTGGAAATTCTTCTTCTGTCTATAACACGTTGTCAACATACGCATCCTAACAGTATTGAGCAACAGTCTGTCAGTTCTATCCCAGTCTCCATTACACAAGTTGTTGCTGATAGTAATATGGAGAGATTTACTTACAGTCTGTGCTTGCCAGGTCCATGCCGGTCTCTTGAATCCACTGTCGTATTGAAGCCTCTTCCGTCCGTTTGAAAATCTGCTACGCTTTGGCCGATCTGCATAATCGCTTTATGCTCAAAAACTCGGAATAACATTGACCACTCTGCAACGAGACAAGTAGGTGATTGAACACAGAAGCTGCACTCTCCTCTTCTGGAGACCTTCATTGAGTAGAGGAGTCTGATTGTAAAGTGTAAACATCCACGGCCAAAAAGTCACAGTTAGTAAAATGTTCTTTGGTGTTAAGCGTTGTCGAAGCCAGCCGCTGGAAAAAGCTGGAATTTCGAGGACTCCGAGTAGTTGTTGGGGCATTGTACGTGGGTACTAGAAAAAGATCAAAATGAGACTCTAAGAGCAAAAGGTCAGTTGCAGAAGAGGGGAGACTGACAGACCAGCTGTTGAGGAACAAGCCTTACAGCCAGGAGCACATCACTTTCATTTTTATAGACATAAGTATTGGCAGTCACAAGCGGATAGCCATAGAGATTGTAGAATATCCCAGGAATTTAAATAGAAAGGAGGAGGGCTTGAAATTAATGACATTTCGATTCCGGTGCTGAAGAAGTTGTGTACCAGTCTTCCACCATGGGACAGTAAGAACAGCGGATGACGCAGTCGACGACGGCAAATTGTGCTTGTGTGTCCAAAACTTGTGACGTCACGCCACTGCACAGAAACTCGCGGAAGTGGAGTTTTGCTGTGATCAGTAGCAAGCCAGAGTGTGAATCTGGCATTCATTAAAGCTACGATCTCCCTTGAATATGTCCTCCGCAGATGGGGACTCAAGCTTAACCGGCATTCGTGAAGGAAACGTTTTGAAGAAGCGGAACTTTGCCGTTATCTACATAGAGGATCACTTAAATCGCCCAAGGCTGCTCTCCAGCTACTAGTAAAAGTTCGAATGTATACCGTTCCGTGTAGTTGTGAGGTAACGTACATGAGTACTACAAAAGTAACTGTCAGAAGACGACTCGAAGAGCATAAGGGCAATTGCATAAGAGGGAAGATTGACAGATCAGCTGTTGTGGGATATGCTTTACAAACAGGAGAACATAACAGTCATCTCGATAGGACTGAAATACCAGCAGCCACAAGCGGATAGCATGAAAGACTATACAGAGCAGCCATAGAGATTGTAAAACACCCAGGAATTTCAATACGAAGGAGGGGGATGCGGAATTAAATGACATTTGGATTCCGGTGTTGAAGAAAGTGTGTACCCACCATGGGATGATACCAACAGTTGACGACGTCTGGTAGTGGGTCAGGGTGTGAACCGCACATTCGACCACGGCTGTGAAAGTGTATATTTTGCTATAACACAAGTCCTTTCAAATTCCCGTTTCTATCTTTCCCCGTCTTACAAATGTTGCTTTCTTCGCCGATTACGCAGAGAACCTCCTTAGTCAGTATCAGTCCACCTAATTTTAAATATTCCGTCATCACATCTAAAAGCTGAGACTATCTTCATTTCTGATTTTACCACTGTCCATGACTTATTTAAGTTCAATACTGGGCTACAAACGTATAGCCTTATAAATATTTACGTCGGTTTATGGTCAGTTTGTTACCAATAGACTTGTTTTGCCCTATAAGGCCCTGCTTTCCTGTGCTAGTCTCTTTCTGTGCCGTCCTTGTTTCGTCCATTTTGTGTTATTTCGCTTTCAAGTTAGCAGAACTACTTCTTCGTCTACTTCCAAATCTCCAATTTTGATGTTAACATCCTCACTATTCTCATTTCTGCTACTCCTCATTATTTTCGTCCTTCTCAAGTTGACTATCAACCCATAGGGCGTTCCTAATAGACTGTTCATTCCATTTACCAAGTCCTGTAACTGTTCAGTAGTTTCACTTAGGATACAGTCACTTAAGGTAATCTTGCCAGCCGGGGTGGCCGAGCGGTTCTAGGTGCTACAGCCTGGAACTGCGCCACCGCTACCGTCGCAGGTTCGAATCCTGCCTCGGGCATGGATGTGTGTGATGTCCATAGGTTTGTTAGGTTTAAGTAGTTCTAAGTTATAGGGGACTGATGACCTCAGAAGTTAAGTCCCATAGTGCTCTGACCTATTTGAACCAAGGCAATTAAAAAAAAAAAATGGTTCACATGGCTCTGAGCTCTATGGGACTTAACATCTGTGGTCATCAGTCCCCTAGAACTTAGAACTACTTAAACCTAACTAACCTAAGGACATCACACACATCCACGCCCGAGGCAGGATTCGAACCTGCGACCGTAGCAGTCACGCGGCTCCGGACTGAGCGCCTAGAACCGCGAGACCACCGCGGTCGGCAAAGTCAATCTTATCCTCTAACCCTGAATGCTAATCCCACACCTGAACATCAGTCATTGCTTCTTCAATGTGTCGGTTGAACAGTAGGAGCAGACGACTACATTCCTGCCTTATACTCTATCTAAGTCGATCACTTCATTTATGGGCTTTCATTCCTTATTTCCCTTCTTACGCTACTGGCCATTAAAATTGCTACACCAAAAAGAAAATGCAGATGAAAAACGCGTATTCACTGGAGAAATACATTATACCAGAACTGACATGTGCAATTTGGGTGCATAGATCCTGAGAAATCAGTACCCAGAACAACTACCTCTGACCGTAATAACGACCTTGATACGCCTGGGCATTGAGTCAAAGAGAGTTTGGATGGCGTGTACAGGTACAGCTGCCCATGCAGCTTCAACATGATATCACAGTTCATTAAGAGTAGTGACTGGCGTATAATGACGAGCCAGTTGCTCGGCCACCATTGACCAGACGTTTTCAATTGGTGAGAGATTTGGAGAATTTGCTGGCCAGGGCAGCAGTCTAACATTTTCTGTATCCACAAAGGCCCGTACGGGACCTGCAACATGCGGTCGTGCATTATTCTGCTGAAATGTATGGTTTCGCAGGGATCAAATGAAGGGTAGAGCCACGTATCGTAACACATCTGAAATGTAACGTCCACTGTTCAAAGTTCCGTCAATGCGAACAAGAGGTGACCGAGACGTGTAACCATTGGCACCCCATTCAATCACGCCGGATGATAGCCAGTATGCCGATGACGAATACCCGCTTCCTATGTGCGTTCATTGCGATGTTTCCAAACACGGATGCGACCATCATGATGCTGTAAACAGAACCTGGATTCATACGAAAAATGACGTTTTGCCATTCGTGTACCCAGGTTCGACGTCGAGTACACCATCGCAGGCGCTCCTGTCTGTGATGCAGCGTCAAGGGTAACCGCAGCCATGGTCTCCGAGCTGATACTCCATGCTGCTGCAAACGTCGTTGAACTGTTCGTGCAGATGGTTCTTGTCTTGAAAACGCCCCCATCTGCTGACTCAGGGATCGAGACGTGGCCTGCACGATCCGTTACAGCCATGCGGATAAGATGCCTGTCATCTCGACTGCTAGTGATACGAGGCCGTTGGGATCCAGCACGACGCTCTGTATAACCCTCCTGAATCCACCGATTCCATATTCTGCTAACAGTCATTGGATCTCGGCCAACGCGAGCAGCAATGTCACAATACGATAAACCGCAATTGTGATAGGCTACAATACGACCTATATCAAAGTCGGAAACGTGATGGTACGCATTTCTCCTCCTTACACGAGGCTTCACAGCAACGTTTCACGAGGCAACGCAGGTCAACTGCTGTCTGTGTATGAGAAAACGGTTGGCAACTTTCCTCATGTCAGTACGTTGTAGGTGTCGCCACCGGCGCCAACCTTGTGTGAAAGCTCTAAAAAGCTAATCATTTACATATCACAGTTTATTCTTCCTGTCGGTTAAATTTCGCATCTGTAGCACGTCGTCTTCGTGGTGTAGAAATTTTAATGGCCAGTAGTGTAATTTCTGTTCTTGTATGGTACCCGCTTTTCCCTATAGGTTACAACTATTTTTGTTATAATTTCGAATTTCTTCAACCATTTTACATATATTTCCACACACCTTTTAAAGGTCGACATACATAACGAGCATGTCTTGATTTTGCTTACGCCTTGTTACACTCAACAAGCGAAAATTTAATGTTTGGTCTCCTGTGCTTTTCCTTTTCTAAATCCAAAATTATAGTTACGCAAGAGATCCGCAATCTAATTTCCATTCTTTGATACATTATTCTTATCAACTAACTGGATTCATGAGATGTTATATGCTTGTGTCACTTTTCTCGGACATACCGTCATTTGGTGTCTTTGAGACATTGTTGATGATATTTGTCTGAGAGTATGAAGGTACATTTCCGGAATTACCGATTCTACATGTCAACGGGGGTAGTCTTTTGGTTCCACTTCCACTAGTCACTTTCGAAATTGTGGTGAGGTCTTATATGTCTACTCTGCCTTATTTAATCTCAAGTCTTCCAAAGCTCATTTATTTCTGTCTCTGATACTGGATGTCTTTTGTCTTTCAAATCGACTCTCATTACTTCTTGTATCACGTCAGTAGGGTCTTATAGAGAGAGGTCTACTAAGTATTGTTTCCACATATGCGCTTCTTCGCTTTTTTCACGCAGCTTTTTCTCCTTCTTTTCCTTGGACTTCCAATATATTTCATTCTTAAGTGACTAATACTTCTGTATTTTATACTTTGTCTAACATTTTATTACTCTCCTCTCTCGTTAGTACGATCGTGTTCAACGTAACTGTTTGTTGTGGTTCTCACTGTCACTATATATATATCTACTGAGAACTTCCAAAGCTCATCATCATTCCTCAGTATGAAGTATCCCAATTCTTCCACACTGATTCCTCTTCATGACTACCTTAAGCTCCGAGTCCATATCTGCTCTTGGGTTCGGCTTACAATCCAATATATGATTTATGAAACACTTTCTACATCTCTAAGTACATTTATACTCCGCAAGCCACCCAACGGTGTGTGGCGGAGGGCACTTAACGTGCCACTGTCATTACCTCCCTTTCCCGTTCCAGTCGCGTAGACTGCCGAAAGCCTCTGTGCGCCCCTTCTTGCAGAGGTGTACCGTAGGTCTCTAGAAGAGCGTAGCGTTCCAAAGGATTGGAAAAGGGCACAGGTCATCCCCGTTTTCAAGAAGGGACGTCGAACAGATGTTCAGAACTATAGACCTATATCCCTTAACGTCGATCAGTTGTAGAATCTTGGAACACGTATTATGTTCGAGTATAATGACTTTTCTGGAGACTAGAAATCTACTCTGTAGGAATCAGCATGGATTTCGAAAAAGACGGTCGTGTGAAACCTAGCTCGCGCTATTCGTCCACGAGACTCAGAGGGCCATAGACACGGGTTCACAGGTAGATGCCGTGTTTCTTGACTTCCGCAAGGCGTTCGATACAGTTCCCCACAGTCGTTTAATGAACAAAGTAAGGGCATATGGACTATCAGACCAATTGAGTGATTGGATTGAAGAGTTCCTAGATAACTGAACGCAGCATGTCATTCTCAATGGAGAGAAGTCTTCCGAAGCAAGAGTGATTTCAGGTGTGCCGCAGGGGAGTGTCATAGGACCGTTGCTATTCACAATACACATAAATTACCTTGTGGATGACATAGGAAGTTCACTGAGGCTTTTTGAAGATGATGCTGTGGTGTATCGAGAGGTTGTAACAATGGAGAATTGTACTGAAATGCAGGAGGATCTGCAGCGAATTGACGCATGGTGCAGGGAATGGCAATTCAATCTCAATGTAGAAAAGTGTAATGTGCTGCGAATATATAGAAAGATAGATCCCTCATCATTTAGCAAAAAAAAAAAAAAAGAAGCAGGTCAGCAACTGGAAGCAGTTAATTCCATAAATTATCTGGGAGTACACATTCGGAGTGATTTAAAATGGAATGATCATATAAAGTTGATCGTCGGTAAAGCATATGCCAGACTGAGATTCATTGGAAGAATCCGAAGGAAGTGCAATCCGAAAACAAAGGAAGTAGGTTACAGTACGCTTGTTCGTCCACTGCTTGAATACTGCTCAGCAGTGTGGGATCCGTACCAGATAGGGTTGATAGAAGAGATAGAGAAGATCCAACGGAGAGAAGCGCGCTTCGTTACAGGATCATTTAGTAATCACGAAAGCGTTACGGAGATGATAGATAAACTCCAGTGGAAGACTCTGCGGGAGAGACGCTCAGTAGCTCGGTACGGGCTTTTGTTAAAGTTTCGAGAACATACCTTCACCGAAGAGTCAAGCAGTATATTGCTCCCTCCTACGTATATCTCGCGAAGAGACCATGAGGATAAAATCAGAGAAAGATTAGAGCCCACACAGAATCATACCGACAATCCTTCTTTCCACGAACAATTCGAGACTGGAATAGAAGGGAGAACCGATAGAGGTACTCAGGGTACCCTCCGCCACCCACCGTCAGGTGGCTTGCGGAGTATGGATGTAGATGTAGAATCTCTCTAATTTTAGATTCGTGATCTCCTCGGGAGGTATGAGTAGGGGGAAGCAATATATTCGATACCTCATCCAGAAACGCACCCTCTCGAAACCTGGACAGCTAGCTACACCGCAATGCAGATCGCCTCTCTTGCAGAGTCTGCCACCTGAGTTTGCTAAACATCTCCGTAGCACTATCATGCTTACCAAATAACCCTGTGACGCAACGCGCCCCTCTTCTTTGGCTCTTCTCTATCTCCTCTGTCAACCCGACCTGGTACGGATCCCACACTCATGAGCAATACTCAAGTATAGGTCGAACGAGTGTTTTGCAAGCCACCTCCTTTGTTGATGGACTGCATTTTTAAGGACCCTCCCAATGAATCTCAACCTGGCACCCGCCTTACCGACAATTAATTTTATATGATCATTCTACTTCAGATCGTTCCGTACGCATACTCCCAGATATTTTGCAGAAGTAACTGCTTCCATTGTTTGTTTCGCTATCATATAATCATACAATAAAAGATCCTTCTTTCTATGTATTCGCAATACATTACATTTGTCTATGTTAAGGGTCAGTTGCCATTACCCTGCACCAAGTGCCTATCGGCTGCAGATCTTCCTGCGTATACTACAGCTTCATCCGCGAAAAGCCGCATGGAACTTCCGACCCTATCTACTAGGTCATTTATATATATTGTAGAAAGCAATGGTCCCGTAACACTCCCCTGTGGCACGCCATAGGTTACTTTCACGTCTGTAGACGTCTCTCCATTGAGAACAAAATGCTGTGTTCTGTTTGCTAAAAACTCTCCAATCCAGCCACACAGCTGGTCTGATATTCCGTAGGCTCTTACTTTGTTTAGCAGGCAACAGTGCGGAACTGTATCGAACGCCTTCCGGAAGTCAAGGAAAATGGCATCTACCTGGGAGCCTGTATCTAATATTCTCTGGGTCTCATGAACAAATAAAGCGAGTTGGGTCTCACACGATCGCTGTTTCCGGAATCCATGTTGATTCCTACACATTAGATTCTTGGTTTCCAAAACTGACATGATACGCGAGCAAAAAACATGTTCTAAAGTTCTACAACAGATCGATGTCAGAGATATAGGCCAAAAGTTTTGCGTATCTGCTCGACGACCCTTCTTGAAAACTGGAACTACATGAGCTCTTTTCCAATCATTTGGAACCTTCCGTTCCTCTAGAGACTTGCGGTATGTGGCTGTTAGAAGGGGGTCAAATTCTTTCGCGTACCCTGTGTAGAATCGAATTGGTATCCCGCTAGGTCCAGTGGACTTTCCTCTGTTGAGTGATTTCAGTTGCTTTTCTATTCCTTGGGCACTTATTTCGATGTCAGCCATTTTTTCGTTTGTTTGAGGATTTAGAGAAGGAACTGCAGTGCGGTGTTCCTCTGTGAAACAGCTTTGGGAAAAGGTGTTTAGTATTTCAGCTTTACTCGTGTCATCTTCTGTTTCAATGCCATTATCATCCCAGAGTGTCTCGATACGATGTTTCGATCCACTTACTGATTTAACGTAAGACCAGAACTTCCTAGGATTTTCTGTCAAGTCGGTACATAGAATTTTACTTTCGAATTCACTGAGCGCTTCACGCATAGCCCTCCTTATGCTAACTTTGACATCGTTCAGCTTCTGTTTGCCTGAGAGGTTTTGGCTGCGTTTAAATTTGCAGTGAAGCTCTCTTTGCTTTCGCAGTATTTTCCTAACTTTGTTGTTGAATCATGGTGGGTTTTTCTCGTCCCTCACAGTTTTACTCGGCACGTACCTGTCTAAAACACATTTTACGATTGCCTCGAACTCTTTCCATAAACACTCAACATTGTCAGTGTCGGAACAGAAATTTTCGTTTTGATCTGTTTGGTAGTCTGAAATCTGCCTCCTATTCTCCTATTGCTCTTGCTAAACAGATAAACCTTCCTCCTCCTTGTTTTTTCTTTCAGTCGGCCGGAGTGGCCGAGCGGTTATACGCGCTACAGTCTGGAACCGCGCGACCGCTACGGCCGCACGTTCAAATCCTGCCTCGTGAATCGATGTGTGTGATGTCCTTAGGTTAGTTAGGTTTAAGTAGTTCTGAGTTCTAGGGGACTGATGACCTCAGAAGTTAAGTCCCATAGTGCTGATAGCCATTCGAACCTTTTTTTATATTCCTATTTACTTCCATATTCAGAGATGCCGCAACGGCCTTATGATCACTGATTCCCTATTCTGCGCGTACATATTCGAAACGTTCGGGTCTGTTTGTTATCAGTAGGTCCACGAGTCGGTTCCCTGTTTATTTGCTCGAGGTAATTTTCGGACAGTGCACTCAGTATAATGTCACTCGATGCTCCGTCCCTACCACCCGTCCTAAACATCTGAGTGTCCCAGTCTATATCTGGCAAATTGAAATCTCCACCTAAGACTATAACATGCTGAGGAAGTTTATGTGAAATGTATTCCAGATTTTCTTTCAGTTGTTCTGCCACTAATGCTGCTGAGTCGGGAGGTCGGGAAAAGGAGACAATTATTTACCTAGCTCGGTTGTTGAGTATAACCTCCACCCATAATAATCCACAGGAACTATCCACTTCTATTTCACTACGGGATAAACTACTACTAACAGCGACAAACACGCCACCACCGGTTGTATGCAATCTATCCTTTCTAAACATCGCCTGTGCCTTTGTAAAAATTTCGGCAGAATTTATCTCTGGCTTCATACAGCTTTCCGTACCTATAACGATTTCGGCTTCGGTTCTTCCTACCAGCGCTTGAAGTTCCGGTACTTTACCAACGCAGCTACGCTAGTTTGCAATTACAATACCAATTGCTGCTTGGTCCACGCATGTCCTGACTTTGCCCCGCACCCTTTGAGGCTTTTGCCCTTTCTGTACTTGCCCAAGGCCATCTAACCTAAAAAACCGCCCAGTCAACGTCACACAACCCCTGCTACCCGTGTAGCCACCTGCTGCGTGTAGCGGACTCCTGACCTATCCAGAAGAACTCGAAACCCCACCACCCCACCGCGCAAGTCGAGGAATCAGCAGCCCATACGATCGCAGAACCGTCTCAGTCTCTGATTCAGACCCTCCACTCGACTCTGTACCAAAGGTCTGCAGTCAGTCCTGTTGACGATGCTGCAAGTGGTGAGCTCTGCTTTCATCCCACTATCGAGACTGGCAATCTTCACCGGAAGCCAGAGAGGATTTCTTCCGATCCATATCGACACAGATCATTGGTGCCGACATTAGCGACCACCTGCAGATGGGAGCACCCTGCGCCTTTCATGGCATCCGGAAGGACCCTTTCCACATCTAGAATGACCCCCCCCCCCCAGTATGCACACAGAGTGCACACTGGTTTTCCTCCCCTCCCTTGCAGCCTGATGCAACTCATCAGTTTCATTCAATCCATGTGCCCACGTGATTTCCAGATACACGTCATCCTCTTTTGATTTATGAGCAGTGTATTCGCTATTTCTAACTGAAATTTATTGCAGTACTAAATTAGAACTTCTATCTCTTCCTTACTAACTAGGTCGTATTCTCCCATTTACTTTTCCACTTGTACGTCTACTACAGCGTTCCAGTCAACCATGATTACTAGATTTTCGTCTTCCCTTACATACCGAATTACATGTTCAATTTTGTCATATATATTCTCTGGCTTTTCAACTTACGCTTCTGAAGCACTTTTTGAAATGAATTTTTACCTTTGGCTTAACCATACAGACGGATCATACAGAAAAAATACACGTTTAGATTGAAAGATAATGTTAGAATATTTGTTTGTTTGCACACAAACACACACACACATTCTAAAAAAAAAAAAAAAAAAAAAAAAAAAAAAAAAAAATCTTAAAATCAGATACTATCAAACATTTTTGTGCAGTCATTGTCAGTGATATGTTAGTCTTACCTTCCGTTATTCTCACCAGCATTAAATCTTTACATCGTATGGAAAAGCTATGATTCTGTTTTGCTGACAGAGTCTCAGGCAGGTTGGTAACGCGTGATCAAGGGATTTTCCTAGGTACTGAATTTGTATGGAATTCCGTGGAATAGAATATTGTTGCGTTATTCTTGCCTTTATGTCTTGTTGTTTCCTCTCATTCAGTTTGTAAGTCTTCTCTCGTTCATCTGTGACGAACATATCGGTATTCCGTAATTGGGATCACAGCCCATATGGTACGACCCGCTACAGGAACTTCATTGGCTAAGCGGTAGACAGCTACATTGCTAGTGAACCCACAGAGTGATCTGACCCAACGTCAAACAGGTGCTAAAATATTTAAGTATTCTCTTCCTGTTCTTCTTCCAGCCCTGGATTAGGTCTTATCACCTTTTCCGGCCTCACCAGCTCTTTCTCTGCCTTCCCACACTCCTGCTTACAATAAGATTGTATTCCATTATTTGTGGAGGGACTTTTTAAGGTGATGCTCTTTCCAAGCTCACTTTTGTTGGATTTCTTTTTCAATTAATGGCTGTACTCCAGTTCTTTACTTATTGCTTCATATGTTATTTTGTCTTCTCTTATGCAGCATTTCAGTGATATAAATAAATTCATTTTTGATGTTCCGAATTTCCGCAGGTCTTGTCCAACATTTTTTCGTTGTATACCGCGTAGTACCATGACTTCATCAAAATTCATTTCGGTTTCCAGTATTAATTTCGATTTCTCGTATTAATTTCCTTACTTATGTCTTTTTCGGCTTCACAAGTTCTATCACATTTTTAGGTACTAGTACTGGAAATGAGACATCTGTTTTGTTAATATATTACTGGCTATTATTTTGGTCGGTATGTGTACTTTTCTAAAATGCCCGTCCATTTTGTTTTAGCTGTCATTATCTTAAGGGTATAATTAAGGGTTACTGTGATTAGTCTATGTACAGCTATTTGTAGCTTTCTTCAATGTCTAGTATGATTACCTAGTCAGCTGTAGGTAACATTGTGTTTAGAGACATACCTGTCCCTATTCGTAAACTATGATGCATTCTATCCTTAATATGTCCCCCCACCTGGTCATCGATGCAGATGTTGAACAATCTAGGTACTGCCTTGCATTATCTCTATTTCTGGATCCAGGTCTTTGCCAAGGTCCATTCTTAGTTTCGTGTTTTTATGTAAACATTGGCATATTTTTATTGAGTGTCTTGGGAAACCTCTTTTCTCAGTTATTGAGGAGAGATACTTTTCTGTCAATGCAGTCAAATGCCTTCTCAAAGTCCCCAGATTCAATTTTCGTCTCCTTTGAATAATTTGTTTCAGAGTGGACACATGGTCGCACAACTTCTTCCTTTACGGAAGCATTCTTGCTGTAGCAATAAAATTAGATCATGGATGTTTCGACGCACTGCATTAATTATTGTGCTGTAGATTTTACAAGATGCATTCAGAAGACTGAATCCCCTGTAATTAGTTGTGTTACTTTAGTCATCTTTTTTTAAATAGTGGAATAACTTTAGCACATCTCCATTCTCCTGATCTTTCATCTGCATGCCAGCTTATATCAGCTGGATAGAGTATTTCGACTTCTATAAATGTTACACTATATATTATCAGTTCTGAGTCAATTCCATATAATCCAGGCGCTTTTATTTATTTATTTATTGTTGTTTTCTGGAATTCCTGTGTGAATTCTGTCCGATCTATTAGATCTGCCCCTTTCTCTACGTTTTCTCCTGTTGGCACTTCTGCATCTGGATTATATCATCATTTCTTATACCGATTTATCCAGTTATTCTGGAGGAATGATATTCATTGTTACAGAACTTTTATGTTGTTTTTACTGTCTGATCAGTCTGCACGCTATTTCCTGCCTACCACTATTGTCATGTTCAACTGTTTATTTTTATCCATGTTTGTTACAATTTCCCCTAGCTTCCTCAGTCTGTTTCTGCAAGAACTCCGTATAGGTTTTTTTTTCTTTTCTATGGCTTCCTTCGAAATTTTGAGTTTGCTTTCTTTATTCATTTCGAATTTCTTCAATACTACATCTCTAGCGACCTGTATTATAATATTTGTGAATTTTGTGCATTCTGCAATTAGATATTCAATTGACGACCCGTCTTGGAATAGCTAGTTAACCAGCTCGCTCTAATACAGATTTCTTAAACTATCTTCTTGGAGCATACCTACCAGAAAAGCTTTTTAGCGTCTCTCTTATTTTTTCCTCTTGTTCTCTTTTTCCATCTTTACTATAGCTGGCTCGTTGATTTAACAAGATAATGGTCGTACTAATATTTTTCCTATATATACTGGTATATGTCATCGTTGAAGTTATGTTTCTTTTACTATTTTGTAATAAGAAAATCTCTCCTATTCAAAAATATTGTTTTCTTTCAGTTCATTAAAGGTAACAAACTCTCACTGTGTCACTCCATTGTTATTAACGGTATGTTGTCAATCGACTGGTGGAAAGTTACTTTTGCTATTCTTGCATTTAGAACTTGTGTCAAGATCAGATGGTCAGTGACGTTCATTTTATTCAGGAATACCTGTTGTTATTCGTAGTACTTATCTATTTATTCGTTCTTTCCCTCCTTTAGCACTTAGAAACGAGTAACTGCTACATGTCGTCTATCACATTTCAGTTCCGCTCTGATGATCAGTTTGATGACTCTTTCATTTCCTAGCGCATGATGTCTTATGTTATTCTCCCATTTTCTCCTATGAATCCTCGCTCTCTGTCACGTGCTCTTTATTCATGTGCTACTATGCTATATAACAACAGGAAATCTTCTATATATTTAATACCCTTCAAATTGTTTCTGGTTTCTATAATCACTGCTATATTGGCATTATAGTCGCTAAGTATTTTGTTAAGCCCACACTTATTCGTCCCTAGACCCTTTATGTTCCATATATAACTACACCAGACAGCAGCATACTTGCTGTGTCAATGCGCCACTCCTGCTTACACACTCAGCTGTACCATCGTAACCCCGATGATGGAGACATCTCATTGCCTCTGCTACGTATACAAAAGCATTCATCATTTTTCAAGTAACCATGTCAAATTGCCTTAAGTATTTATGCAGCAGTTAAAAATGAAATAGGTCATCAAGGGTATACTAGAAATATTTAATAGCCCCTATAATACTCCTACTGCGGATGCAAAGAAATCTAGTGGAGATATTTGAATTGTCTTCGATACTGGAACCGTGGATGAAAAAACAACAAAACGAGAAAGTGAGAGGAATAGGCCATTTGCCATGGAAGAAATATTGGCTTGTTTTGATAATGAGAAATATTTAATTTCAGTTGATCTGACGGTTGGCTACCGTTAGGTCACAGTCGTAGAGGAATCTAGGAAATGTACCATCTTCTTGTTTAATGGTGCATATTATCAATTCCCCCTCTCCACGAACAATGGACCTTGCCGTTGGTGGCGAGGCTTGCGTGCCTCAATGATACAGATAGCCGTACCGTAGTTGCAGCCACAACGGAGGGGTATCTGTTGAGAGGCCAGACAAACGTGTGGTTACTGAAGTGGGGCAGAAGCCTTTTTAAGTAGTTGCAGGGGCAACAATCTGGATGATTGACTGATCTAGCCTTGTAACACTAACCGAAACGGCCTTGCTGTGCTGGTACTGCGAACGGCTGAAAACAAGGGGAAACTACGGCCGTAATTTTTTCCGAAGGGATGCAACTTTACTGTATGGATAAATGATGATGACGTAATCATGGGTAAAATATTCCGGAGGGAAAAGTAGTCCCCCATTCGGAACTTTGGGCGGGGCTATTCAGGAGGACGTTGTTATCAGGAGAAAGAAAACTGGCGTTCTACGGATCGGGGTGTGGAGTGTCAGATCCCTTAATCGGGCAGGTCGGTTAGAAAATTTAAAAAGGGAAATGGGTAGGTTAAAGTTAGATATAGTGGGAATTAGTGAAGTTCGTCGGCAGGAGGAACAAGACTTTTGGTCAGGTGGATACAGGGTTATAAATACAAAATGAAATATGGGTAATGGAAGAGTACATTTAATAATGAATAAAAAAAATAGGAATGCGGGTAAGCTACTACAAACAGCATAGTGAACACATTATTGTGGCCAAGATAGATACGAAGCCCACGCCTACCACAATAGTACAAGATTATATACCAACTAGCTCCACGGATGACGAAGAGATTGATGAAATGTATGATGATAAAAAAGAAATTATTCAGATAGTGAAGAGAGACGAAAATTTAATAGTCACGGATGACTGGAAGTCGGCAGTAGTAAAAAGGAAGAGAATGAAACGTAGTAGGTGAATATTGAATGGGAGTAAGGAATGAAAGAGGAGGCCATCTGGTAGAATTTTGCACAGAGCATAACTTAATCATAGCTAACACTTGGTTCAAGAATCATGAACGAATGTTGTATACATGGAAGAAGCCTGGTATATAATGTTAAGACAGAGATTCAGGAACCAGGTTTTTTTAATCTGTAAGACATTTCCAGGGGCAGATGTGGACTCCGACCACAATCTATTGGTTACGAACTGTAGATTAAAACTGAAGAAAATACAAAAAGGTGGTAAATTGAGGAGGTGAGACCTGGATGAACTGAAAGAACCAGAGGTTGTAAAGAGCTTCAGGGACAGCATTAGGGAACGATTGACAAAAATGGAGGAAAGTAATACAGTAGAAAAAGAATGGGTAGCTTTGGGAGACCAAATACTGAAGGTAGCAGAGGATCAAGTAGGTAAAAAGACGAGGGCTATTAGAAATCCTTGCGTAACAGGAGAGATATTGAATATAACTGATGAAAGGAGAAAATACAAAAATGCAGTAAATGAAGCAGGCAAAAAAGAATACAAACGTCTCAAAAATGAGATCGGCAGGAAGTGCAAAATGGCTAAGCAGGGATGGCTAGAGGACACATGTAAGGATGTAGAGGCTAATATCACTAGAGATAACATGGATGTTGCCTACAGAAAAATTAAAGGGATCTTTAGAGAAAAGAGAAAGACTTGCATGAATATCAAGAGCTCAGATGGATATCCAGTAATAAGCAAAGAAGCAGAAGGGTGGAAAGAGTATATATAGGGTCTAAACAAGGGCGATGTTCTTGAGGACAATATTATAGAAATGGAAGAGAATGTAGATGAAGATGAAATAGCAGATATGATACTGCGTGAAGAATTCGACAGAGCACTGAAAGACCTAAGTTGAAATATGGCCCCGGGAGGGGACAACATCCCATTAGAACTAATGACAGCCTTTTGAGAGCTAGGCCTAACAAAACTCTACCATCTAGTGAGCAAGATGTATGAGACAGGCAAAATACCATTTGACTTCAAGAAGAATATAATAATTCCATTTCGAAAGAAAGCAGTTGTTGACAGATGCGAAAATTACCGAATTATCAGTTTAATAAGCCACAGCTGCAAAATACTAACACGAATTCTTTACAGTCGAATGGAAAATCTGGTAGAAGCCGACCTCGAGGTATATCAGTTTGGATTCCGTAGAAATGTTGGAACACGTGAGGCAATACTGACCCTACGACTTATATTAGAAAATAGATTTAGGAAAGGCAAACCTACGTTTCTAGCATTTGTAGACTTAGAGAAAGCTTTTACAATGTTGACTGGAATTCTCTCTTTCAAATTCAGAAGGTGGCAGGGGTAAAATACAGTGAACGAAAGGATATTTGCAATATGTACAGAAACCAGATGGCAGTTATAAGAGTCGAGGGGCATGAAAGGGAAGCAGTGGTTGGAAGTGAGTGAGGCACGGTTGTAGCCTACCCTCGATGTCATTCAATCTGTATATTGAGCAAGCAGTAAAGGGAACAAAAGAAAAATTCGGAGTAGGAATTAAAATACATGGAGAAGAATTAAAAACTTTGAGGTTCGCCGATGACACTGTAATTCTGTCAGAGACAGCAGAAAACCTGCAAGAGCAGCTAAACGGAATGGACAGTGTCTTGAAAGGAGGATATAAGATGACATGAACAGAAGCCAAACGAGGATAATGGAATGTAGTCGAATTAAATCGGGTGATGCTGCGGCAATTAGTTTAGGAAAAGAGAGGCTTAAACTAGAAAATGAGTTTTGCAATTTGGGGAGGGAAATAACTGATGATGGTCGAAGTAGAGAGGATATAAAATGTAGACTGGCCATGGCAAGGAAAGCGTTTCTGAAGAAGAGAAACTTGTTAACATCGAGTATAGAGTAAGTGTCAGGAAGTCGTTTCTGAAAGTATTTGTACGGAGTTTAGCCATGTATGGAAGTAAAACGTGGACGATAAATATCCTAAACGATGGTGCCACTACAACAATATGAACAACGTTACATTTAAGATGGTTTGATATTATTTCTGCCAACTGTTATACTTTGATTTCTATAGCGAGAGCATAAATTTGACGAATTAGGTTCTCTAACGACCCCGGCTAGCAAGCCCATTAAAGTTATACACCATTTATTAGCAGACAGATTTTCACTTTCTATAAATTCACATTTAACATTGCATATGAATTCGTGATGCTGTGTGGCATAAAATACAAGAAACACTTTGCTACACCAACTAAGAGACAATACTGTTCTACTGCCAACTCACAAACTAATGACATCTGATCTATCTTTGCAGCACTATTTATTAGCATACAGATTCTCACTTTCAATAAATTCACATTTAACATTGCATATGAATTCGTGATACTGTGTGGCATAAAATAGAAGTACCACTTTGCAACACCAACTCAGGTCCAAGACTGCTCTACTGCCAACTCACAAACAAATGACATCTAATCTATCTTTGCTGCAAATACCACTTTGCATTGATGACATCAGCGATACTGTGTACAAACACATAAGGGCACTGTGTCCTTACACACCCCACAAAAATTAAAATTTTTTGTACTCTAAATTTAGTGGTAACACAAATATGTATTACAACTGAATAAAAAAGAAAAAATATCCTAAAATTGCTGTTAATTAATCAATAATTCGTATCACAGCTAATAATCAGTCAGTGTGAATGAACGTTAAGCTAACTCCAGTGTACATATTAATGATACTTCTTGTTTATATCGTTGAATAATTATTTAGTAATGACTCAGTAATGCACTGCAGTAATTACAACCATAGATGAAACTAGATTTTATGGGAATAAATCACTTTTGTATAAAGAAAATTTGGCAAATCGTCCGTCAAAAATGAGTGTTAATTAAAGTAAAATTAAAGTTCTGGTCATTGTTACCTATGTCTCTGAGATGGGATGTATGCATCGTACATTGCAAATGATCCATCATAGCTGCCTCTCCTGCTGTTACTGTGGTCTTCAGTCCAAAGACTGGTTTGCTGCAGCTCTCCTTGCTACTCTATTCTGTGCAAGTCTCTTCATCTCTAACTACTGCAACCTACACTCCTGGAAATGGAAAAAAGAACACATTGACACCGGTGTGTCAGACCCACCATACTTGCTCCGGACACTGCGAGAGGGCTGTACAAGCAATGATCACACGCACGGCACAGCGGATACACCAGGAACCGCGGTGTTGGCCGTCGAATGGCGCTAGCTGCGCAGCATTTGTGCACCGCCGCCGTCAGTGTCAGCTAGTTTGCCGTGGCATACGGAGCTCCATCACAGTCTTTAACACTGGTAGCATGCCGCGACAGCGTGGACGTGAACCGTTGACGGACTTTGAGCGATGGCGTATAGTGGGCATGCGGGAGGCCGGGTGGACGTACCGCCGAATTGCTCAACACGTGGGGCGTGAGGTCTCCACAGTACATCGATGTTGTCGCCAGTGGTCGGCGGAAAGTGCACGTGCCCGTCGACCTGGGACCGGACCGCAGCGACGCACGGATGCACGCCAAGACCGTAGGATCCTACGCAGTGCCGTAGGGGACCGCACCGCCACTTCCCAGCAAATTAGGGACACTGTTGCTCCTGGGGTATCGGCGAGGATCATTCGCAACCGTCTCCATGAAGCTGGGCTACGGTCCCGCACACCGTTAGGCCGTCTTCCGCTCACGCCCCAACATCGTGCAGCCCGCCTCCAGTGGTGTCGCGACAGGCCTGAATGGAGGGACGAATGGAGACGTGTCGTCCTCAGCGATGAGAGTCGCTTCTGCCTTGGTGCCAATGATGGTCGTATGCGTGTTTGGCGCCGTGCAGGTGACCGCCACAATCAGGACTGCATACGACCGAGGCACACAGGGCCATCACCCGGCATCATGGTGTGGGGAGCGATCTCCTATACTGGCCGTACATCACTGGTGATCGTCGAGGGGACACTGAATAGTGCACGGTACATCCAAACCGTCATCGAACCCATCGTTCTACCATTCCTAGACCGGCAAGGGAACTTGCTGTTCCAACAGGACAATGCACGTCCGCATGTATCCCGTGCCACCCAACGTGCTCTAGAAGGTGTAAGTCAACTACCCTGGCCAGCAAGATCTCCGGATCTGTCCCCCATAGAGCATGTTTGGGACTGGATGAAGCGTCGTCTCACGCGGTCTGCACGTCCAGCACGAACGCTGGTCCAACTGAGGCGCCAGGTGGAAATGGCATGGCAAGCCGTTCCACAGGACTACATCCAGCATCTCTACGATCGTCTCCATGGGAGAATAGCAGCCTGCATTGCTGCGAAAGGTGGATATACACTGTACTAGTGCCGACATTGTGCATGCTCTGTTGCCTGTGTCTATGTGCCTGTGGTTCTGTCAGTGTGATCATGTGATGTATCTGACCCCAGGAATGTGTCAATAAAGTTTCCCCTTCCTGGGACAATGAATTCACGGTGTTCTTATTTCAATTTCCAGGAGTGTACATCATTCTGAACCCACTTATGGTGTTCTTTTCTTTGTCTTCCTCTACGATTTTTACAAACTCCAAGCTTCCCTCGAGTAATAAATTGATAATCCCTTGATGCCTCAGAAAGTGTCCTACCAACAAATCCCTTCTTCTAGTCAGGTTGCTCCTCAAACATCTTTTCTCACCAATTCTATTCAGTACCTCCTCATTAGTTATATGGTCTACCCATCTAAACTTCGTCAGTCTTCCGTACCATCACATTTCAGAATCTTATATTTTCTTGTTGTCTAAACTGTTTTTCGTCCATGTTTGCTATACTCCATAAAAAAAAGTTTCCGAGAAGACTTCCAGAAAAATATATATTTGATGTTATCAAAGTTATCTTCTCCAGAAACGCTTTTCTTGCCATTGCCAGTCTACGCTTTATATCCTCTCTACCTCGACTGTCATAAGTTACCTATCTATTTCCTTATGCATAGATATATGTAGCATCACTTTGCACCTTTCGTGGGTAACATTCGGAGGCAGATATTTTTGAAAGCTTTCTGTGACTGGAGCACATTGATCTGTATAAAAAGCTAAAAATAGTCTTGATCGCGTTTTCAAATTGTTTCTTGGTTAGCAACCAGTTCCGGCCTAAGAAAACTTCACTTTCACGTCATTTTACAAAGATTTATTTGTAAGACCAATGTACTATTTTATTATAGGAATATTTCGTTATCACTAAATAATTCTTAGAGACTTTTAAGACAGTATCATCCAAGTTTATAATCAGAATCTGTGACAGTAATGTATAATCAATGCAAACGATCGCTTAAGCGGTTTCTTCTGACCACTGGACGCCATATTGTTGTAGTTAGTCTTCGCTACTACTGTCAAGCAAAACTGAAGCACGACTTGCAAGGCACTAGATATTCGCTGCCTCCTCAGCGTTCCGTCCTCTGTCGTGGTATCTGTGGTGGGCCTCGCTGCAGGGCAACTATAGATACTGGCAGGCCATTGCTGTAGCAGCCAAACACTGCTGTCTCTGCTGCGGCGAGTACATACAAATGCCAACAGGGGGCAGTCTACACACTACAGCGATTACAGCATACCTGTAATTTTCTTTCTTTCACTTAAATTAGTTACAATAGGGTAGACACGAAAAAAATTATATGTGTAGTTCATGTGTTTATTGCTCTATGTATTTGAGCTATGTGTGGCTCAAGTTCGTGCCATCTTTATTTAACATTTTGTTTTCACCATACGGCCACCTCGTCATTTTAATTCCAATTACTGGTGTCACTGATTTGTTGTCTTGTAGGCCCGTGAGCGGCAGCAGCAGCGCGTATAGATAATTGCACTGTCATACTATCTCTGGGCGACCGATAGTGTTTTGGGGTCGTTGTGTGTCTGGAAGTCAGTTGGAGAAGGACCAGCAGGGCGGTCGGCACGCGGCACCAGTGCAGTTGGGTACGGAGCCCCAGTGAGGTCCTCAGTACCAGTGGGGACGACCGTTGGTTGGTCGTTCGGTCGGTTGTCTCATCGACTACGTGTATTTGGGTTGGTTCCTTCCTGTGCAGAGATGTCGGTTGTGTTCCCTCTGCATCGTTGGGTCCAAGACAGTGTCTCTGGGACGTCGTCCGTCCGGAGGATCAGTGAGTGGGAGACGCACCAGCAGTGCAGTCGCGATGGATCAGCAGTTGCGGACAGATCAGCAGTCCAGCGGTTCCGTTGGCGTGGAGCAGCAAGCAAGCGCCCCCGTCCCGCGGAGTCGGGCTGGAGCCGATGGCGGCATGCACGCACGGTTGGAGTGTGAAGTGCGGCTTGCGAGTGCTACGAAGTTCGTCGCCCACCGATCTTGGATATGAAAGTTGAGTTCTCACACTTACTATCGAGCCTCAACTGTTTACATTTCTTCGTTTGATCCTGGTTGTCACTTTTGGGACATCCCCGCCAACAACAACGTGTGTGTTTTTAAGTCGGCTAAGATTCCAGCCATCTTTCTGCAAAATTCAACTTAATTTATTCTCTGTTATGGAAGTTCCAAAGCGTTATCTTCTGCCCTGTGACCGTTGACGTTCCGGTTGTCTGCCCTGGTCGTTGACGTAATTTTTAGGCAATGTATTTTCCTCGTCGGGTTGTTGCTGTCCAGCGCGGCGTGTGTTATGTAGTAATTTACCCGTTCGAATTTTAGTTATTTGGTTGATGTGTGGCTTTCAGCCGGGTATCAGTATCTCTTAAATTAAAGTTCTTGTCTTGCTCTTAAGACATGAGATTGTTAAATTTTTATATGGGGCCTTTAGCCGACTTTTACTGGAGAGGATGTAAGATAAGGCCTTCTGCCTTTTAAATTGAAACTATTTCTAGGCCTTAGGCCGTTAAACATATTTTGTTGATGTGTGGCCTTCAGCCGAGTTTTAATATCTCTTAAATTAATTTTCTTCTCTTGCCCATAAGGCATAAGATTGTTATGCTTTTGAATGGGGCCTTCAGCCCAATTTGCATGAAATGTTTTAAGATAAGGCCTTCTGCTTTTTGGTTGAAACTCCTCCTATTGCTATATGTGCTACCTCCAGCCAAGTTCCATTAAAATTAAATTGCTAAGGCCTTCAGTCGATTAGATTGACGATTTAGAAAATATTCTTGGGTGAAACCTCCAGAAGAACCTTGAATTTCTATTTTGCTAAGGCTTGTGTCTTGGATTTTGGATGTGGCCTTCAGCCGATCTAAAGTTAATCAAAGGAAGTCGATTAAAGTTTTGAGTGTTTCCTTGCCGTAATATTGTGTGTTGATAAATAAAGTTTGTATGTTGAGTGCAACTGACATTAACTCATCTTGGCCCCTTTCCACAACCTAGCCCTGGCATTTAAGTATTTTTCTTATAAATTCGATTAAACTAGTCAACGTAGTGTATCTCACGCCAGCTCGGTAATCAATGTTGTAGTTCCGTAGGCGATGGACGGTACTTCTACCGTTCTCGCCCCGTCTGCTGCCAACAGCAGGCATAATGGGTACAACGTCGTATTTTATAACTTATATTTAAGTCGTTGTTTAGCTATATTTTCACTCCTCTGTCCTGGATACATATTATTTCTGTATTGTAGTGGTGAGAAGCTTGAGAATGGTCTGAGGAAAGGGCCGAAATCGGTTCCTAACAAAAAAAATACAATCTGAAAAAGCGATCGAGACAGTTTGTATTTATTTTTAACATTCGGAGAACTGTAACCTATTCCAAGTCATTGTAGTGAAGCCGCAAGTGCAGCGAAATTTGAAGATCAACTCAAATGGACTGTAGCTTCGCAGAACACTCGTTTGGTTTATGCCTCTCGTATTTCCGAGATGTCTGTTAGGGACATTTGCGTTTTGTGTTTCCGTTCCTTCTTCAGATGCTCTTTTTCTGTGGCGTATTTCATTCTTTATACTTTTTATTTCAAGAAATTTTTAAAGCTGTTTCTACGGAAAGATCGCCAGTACCTAGCGTGATCTGGATACTCTTCAGTAGACGACCGCACGGTGGCTGCAAGTTACACGACATTCGCTGTAAACGATACGCACTTTTCCGACTATCGTATACATAATGAATGTCTCAGTAGCCCTACACTACAAGAGTAAAACACAGGATAATGGGCTTCAAGCATAAAATAAACGTAAGAACTATACCTGAGTTACGTGTTTGCTTACATTTTGCATTCTTGATACTATTTGATGAAGTCTCACATATATCATGTTGTTGAAATTCTCTTAGAAACTTCTTTCAAATGCCAAAGAAAAGAAGCATGTAGTTACATTAGAAAAAAAGACGGTGTCGTAATTTGGCGACTAAAAATTACTTTCCTAAAGTCCGGAAATCTACCATACTGTCCGCTGTAACTCAGAACTCGATATATTTGTTAAATATGTATACACTTCGTATGGGCTATCTTACCTGTCTTACCTTGTAAATCCCTTTGAAATTCGTTGAACTCCAAAGAAATAAACTGCCGTGGCACATTGTGAACAGTCTACTCATACAATAATCTTGACAACTGTGCACATAACATTTCATTATGATCCACTGAAACACATCTGAGAAAAATAAATCATTTTCCACGTTGTGAGACACTGATAATCACTGCACTTCACAGAATCAACGTTAACCACTGAATCAGATACACTGATGGACTTATACACAAGTATACTGAGCCGTACATCCCACGCTATAATACACTGTCGGCAGACTGGGCTATAATATCGTTGCTGCTGAGGACTAAAGATCATGTTAAACACTCGTAAACACTTAACAGCGTACTCTGGTTTTAGAGCACCATTCTATACACGCAATTACCTATTTTCTCGAAGTAATAGGCTGTGGCATAGACGCGGTAGGGGACTGAAGATGAGGTTGCAGTAGGCGTGGCTGCATTATCATACTTCTCGGCGTGTTGACAAATGTAGGCAGTCGGTCGTCCCGTGACGTCAGCGTCCCACGGTCCTGTGTGCCACTCCAGTTGCGTTCACTGTACAGCTCCCCAACAAGAAAAAGCATAAATTTCTTACTGTAGTCTTAACAACAAAAGACGGTCGCACTGCGCACGTATTGCCTCGCATTCCTAGGAACATGCACCGAAACAAAACACTCGCTAAATGAGCTGCTGTTGTTAACCTGCTGCAACTACGTGCGGAGCAAAATGTTTTCCGAAACATTACTGTAATGTTTAAATATATACTAACCATCATTTCTCATGTAGAAGCTTAACTCACCAGCGGTAAGATAGATACTGCCTACAGGAAAATTAAAGACACCTTTGCAGAAAGGAGAACCACTTGCCTGAATATCAAGAGCTTTGATGGCAACCCAGTTCTAAGCAAAGATGGGAAAGCAGAAAGGTGGAAGGAGTATATAGAAGGACTATACAAGGGCGATGTACTTGAGGACAATATTATGGAAATGGAAGAGGATGTAGATGAAGATGAAACGGGAGATACGATACTGCGTGAAAAGTTTGACAATACGCTGAAAGACCTGAGTCGAAACAAGGCCCCCGGAGTAACCACATACCATCAGAACTACTGACAGCCTTGGGAGAGGCAGTCCCGACAAAACTCTGGTGAGCAATATGTATGAGACAGGGGAAATACCTTCAGACTTAAAGAAAAATATAATAATTCCAATCCCAAAGAAAGCAGGTGTTGACAAATGTGAAAAATACCGAACTATCAGTTTCATAAGTCACAGCTGCAAAATACTAAGGCGAATTCTTTACAGACGAATGGAAAAACTGACAGAAGCCGACCACGGGGAAGATCAGTTTCGATTCCGTAGAAATGTTGCAACACGTGGGGCTATACTGACCCTACGACTTATCTTAGAAGAAAGATTAAGGAAAGGCAAACCTACGTTTCTGGCATTTGTAGACTTAGAGAAAGCTTTTGACAATGTTCACTGGTATACTTTCTTTCAAATTCTGAAGGTGGCAGGGGTAAAATACAGGTAGCGAAAGGCTATTTACAATTTGTACAGAAACCAGGTGGCAGTCATACGAGTCGAGGTGTATGAAAGGGAAGCAGTGGTTGAGAAGGGAGTGAGACAGGGTTGTAGCCTGTCCCCGATGTTATTCAATCTGTATATTGAGCAAGCAATAAAGGAAACAAAAGAAAAGTTCGGAGTAGGTATGGAGAAGAAATAAAAACTTTGAGGTTCGCCGATGACATTGTAATTCTGTCAGAGACAGCAAAGCACTTGGAAGAGCAGTTGAACGCAATGGAGAGTGTCTTGAAAGGAGGGTATAAGACGAACATCAACAAAAGCAAAACGAGGATAATGGAATGTAGTCGAATTAAGTCGGGTGATGCTGAGGGAATTAGATTAGGAAATGAGACACTTAAAGTAGTAAAGGAGTTTTGCTATTTGGGGAGCAAAATAACTGATGATGGTTGAAGTAGAGAGGATATAAAATGTAGACTGACAATGGCAACGAAAGCGTATCTGAAGAAGAAAAAGTTGTTAACATCGAGTATAGATTTAAATGTCAGGAAGTCGTTTCTGAAAGTATTTGTATGGAGTGTAGCCATGTATGAAAGTGAAACGTGGACGATAAATAGTTTAGACAAAAAGAGAATAGAAGCTTTCAAAATGTGGTGCTACAGAAGAATGCTGAAGATTAGATGGGTAGATCACATAGCTAATGGGGAGAAGAGGAGTTTGTGGCAGAACTTGACTAGAAGAAGGGATCGGTTGGTTGGAGATGTTCTGAGGCATCAAGCGATCACCAATTTAGTACTAGAGGGCAGCGTGGAGGGTAAAAATCGTAGATGGAGACCTAGAGATGAGTACACTAAGCAGATTCAGAAGGATGTGGGCTGCTGTAGGTGCTGGGAGATGAGGAATCTTGCACAGGATGGAGTAGGATGGAGAGCTGCATCAAAGCAGTCTCAGAACTGAAGACCACAACAACAACCACATCATTTCTCATACACAAACTATTACGTTTACATTAGTCTGTTGATTAATGTCCACAATCCCTTGATATACCGTATTTGTGTTAGAAGGCTACAACTCGTTAAACTGCCAATAGTTCTCCGATGTCTCGCATTTGATAACATTTTGCGCTACTTCTCCATCAGACTACACAAAGTTCTGGCTCTGTATTTCACTGCACATCTTCTCCTCATACGTATTTTGAATTAAAAATTTTCCAGCGTTTGCACACCGGAAACATAGCTATGCTTTCATATACTTCCGTACCAGATTTCCTTGTTGTAATCCACAGCTTAAATATATTCCTAGTTTCTTGGGACCGGTACTATCCCACACCTCAGACAAGTGAATATTATTTGCTACACGACGATGAATTTTACCGTATTTGTTTTTAAATTCCTAGCAGCACTAGTCTGCATTCATCGCCCACCAGATAAACTACATCTGATAACAAAATCTTGAAAATATTTCTCATACAGGCGTATTTATCACGATTCCTGCGCGATTTGTCAAACAAACCTACCAAAGTTTTCACGAAGTTTTCAGTACATTCCTTCGAGATTTTGTCCACTTACGTCGATTCTGAAACCGTTTCAACATTATCTTCTTCACGTTACGTGTCGAGTTCATCATATGTATTGTATAGGTTAATTATGTTGTAATCAATCACTTCCAATGTCTTGTACTGTGTCACTTTAATATTGAGTAAGATTTATAATTTGAAAAGCCGTGTACAACCAAGTACAATCAATCAGTTTGATGTTATTGCATGGCGAACGTTTTGTGTGCGTGAATATAGATTTTACAGCAAAAGGAAGTGTCTATTCGCATAAGCACGGTTTAAGTGTAACGTACCCGACTTTCTATATTTCCATAAACCTTTCCAAGTACTTAAACGAATGCTCAAACGTATTCGTGAATTTCTAGGGCATAAATAATAGGACTCAGAAATAGTCACAATTTGCTATTGGGTTACGAAAATGGCGTCAACCGACATTTTCTGTTCAACAATAGAGTTTATTTGACTGTGGTAATAAACTGAAATACATTTAAAATTTATCGAACTGCGAGTATAGTGCATTGCAGGGCCGTATCAAAGTATAACAGAAAATTCTATCAAAAAAAAGATAATTAACGTTGGAATGGATACTGAAAATGAAACCTTTCGGTCAGTGATAGTTCTTCAATTTCAGTAGCAAAAACTACTTACATAAACGTTTAGTAATGTAAATTCAATCCAAAATAAATTTAACACATAAGCAGAAGTTACCCACAACTCAGGTCGGGGATACACTTTGTTATGCCTGACATTCTTTTATTTTTATTTTATAATAATAAGCATGATTGCCTCTGATTATCTCATTTTTGTCGTATGCAGTTAATTTGTAAGTTTATTTTAAATCATGAGTCAGGAACTAAATTTTCTTATTAGTACCCTCGATCCACTTCTTTTCTTTTATTTTAAAATTGACTACAGCCAATTTGTCGTAAGCTTATGAATGCCAATAAAAAATATGTCTCCGCTGACGAACAGAATTATCAACAAAATACAGGACCTTGGAACCACGGCGACTTTGGTTTATACAATTAAACAACAGCTCAAAATTAAAACCTCTTCAGTTATTGCTGTCATGCGTCCCACTAAAATCCGTAGTTGATGTGGTCACCCCCCCACTGTTAATTATAAGCTGTAGTTCTCCTCTCTATTGCTTTTTTACAATTGCCCCTCCAATATTCGTGGTTTCTCTCTACCTGTATCAGGGCAGAGTTTCGTGTGAGCACAGGCAAATTTATACTGCAGGAGCAAGTTAAACGAGCATCTCCAAATACTGTGGTCTGCCAACAATAAATAAAGCGCTGTTGAGTCATCGCCTTGCTTAATCCTCAAACCTACCAATACGCAATACACAGCTATATCCGCCAAAAGTATACCACATAACAAAGCAGCCTCGACTCAGTTCTCTGTGAGTGTGCATCCACAACCACTAGCTTTACACCATAGAAGTGTACAGATCCCAGTTCGCTATCACTAGTCAAAACGCACAACCAAAATAATCTAGTCTTGTTCGTCGTAGTCCATTAATATACCGATACAGAGTTGCAAGCCCGGCTGACTCTTAACTTGCAACCAAACGCCCCTGCATAATATGAAGTGTTAGGAAAATCCTGACATGACACCCACAAAACGAGAAGAACACTAAAATTATCTATCTAAGTTACATGTATAGTCGGTAATCTATTCTAATTAGTTCTCATCGCACAATTTCGCTCCCTCCCAACAACTGGCATACGCAAGACTGTTCCTTTAGACTCGAAATGATTTCTCGTTCTGCTGACAGTACCGTCTATCTGTATCGTATGAAAGAGGATGGGAGCCATTCGTTGTGATAAATGTACAGCTTCACTCTCCCTTTTGAAAATTTAAAGATTGTTGCTGAAGATCGTCGGATGCATACTCAGCTGCCAGCTACGGCGGTAGGCTGTAACCTCTTTGGACCGGATGGTGACAGGTTGTGGCGCACAGTAGATACTCTCGAACATCCAAATACTGCATCACGACGTTATGAAATCTACAACACAGTTACAAAACAAGTAAGAGAAAACTGTTACAAACATTTGTATTTGCATTTAACTCGATATTAATCCTTTAACAGATGCGAATTTCAGTAAGTAAAGGCAACACAAACAATAGCACAAACAATACGCGTTTTCAACATGACAAGCACAGTATCAACGTTTCCCGTATTCTTTACAGTCATTAGTTTATCATCGTCTGCCTCGCAGAAGATGTTCATTTCATGACAATCGTTGCATAACATACCTGCTCTGTCACTAGCCACGTTTAGTGTCTCAACATTCCGTACATTCGTCACTGTACTTAGTTCAGTAATCGGTGTTAACATTTCCGGAATTTCAGTTTTGCGTCTATTATGTGTCTTGTTATTTTCCCTTGGTTATTCATAATTCTTACGACTAAGTTGTTTAATAAGTGCTATTCGCATTATCAGTATCGTCACACAGTTTGTTGCAGCTGTCCTTCATCCCTTCCGATATTTCATGCCAATATTTTTCATTTTATTGAGTAAGTTTTTACAATTTTTGATTATTTTCTTTTATTTTTTGCAGTATCTAAACTAAAATTCCGCACGAACAGGCTATGAAGGCCAAACGGTACCTACCGGCCACCGTGTCATTCTCAACCATCAGGCGTCGCTGAATGCATATGTGGAGCGCTTGTGGTCAGCACACCGCTCTCCCGGTCGCATGTCAGTTTACGAGATCGGAGCCACTACTCCTCGATGAAGTAGCTCCTTCGCTTGCCTCACAAGGGCTGAGTGTACTCCGCTTGCCAATAGCACTCGACAGACAGGGTGGCCACCCATCCAATTGCCAGCCCAGCCAAACAGCGCTTAACTTCGGCACAATTAAATCTTATATATCAATAGTACTCGTTCCCGTTTCCTAACTACTATACTCATTGTCAAACCTGAATTACAAATACCTCAGTCCTCTGTTACTCAGTTGGAGGAATTATCCACTTAAAAAATTCTTTTCTACATTAACTTAAATGTTCGACCATAATTTGTTACCAATAATATCACGACCGTTCGGCTCTGTATCATCCATTGTAGTTATGTTAATATCAGTCACTGTTCTCTGCAACTATTATCTCTACGTAATTTAAAGAGTTCATTCGCGAAATTACAAATGATTAACAGAGTTACAGGTTCGTTTGCTATTCACTCACTGCTCACTGTGCTGCTAAGATGTCTTCTGTGACGTACACGAAGATTGCTTCGCTAGCGTAGTCAGATACAAGTATCGCCATGTGTAAATTATTTTGTTCACCCAAGCTGATAATCCTTGATGTACGATGTGGACAACATTAGTTCTAAGACGATTCGATATTATTTCTGCCGACCGTGATAGTGAGCTTTGTTGATCGATAATATTAATTATGATGAATCAGTTTCTCTGTCTTCCCAAACGAGCACCTCCGTAAATGTTACACAGTGTTTACTAGTAGATACTTACTTTTAATAAAATGCACATTTAACATTACATCTTAATCCTGTGTGCCATCAATGAGTAGTGCCTTGTTAAGCCACAGCTGGCATACATCCTAACAACCAGCGTACAACAGCTCTTGGTTGGCTGTCCTCACAGCTTGGAATTGTGGACATCATCCGTATATTCAGTAATCAGCGTTTTCACGTCTCGAATTTCAGTTTTGAGTCTGTTATTTGCCTTTCATCTTCCCTTCAGTATTCACAGAAGTACTGGCAACGAAAGGACCATGTGGCGCAGTAATGAATCATAGGAATGGTGAGAAGTACACAGGAATTGAGAGAGAATCTTCCTTGGCAATTGATAGTGGTGTAATCATAGGTGTTCTCGCACAACGTAGCAAACACTAGACAGTCGCTATAGTCATCGGAGCTTTAATACAGCAATATAACTGTGTAGTAAATGAGTTATATCAACAGACAAATTTCGTTCAGCTACTGATGGTGTATAAATAGCTACGAAGTAGGTAAGAGTGTTCTGTGTCGCTGGAGTATCGCCAGTCGGCGATAGGATGTACTAGCTTGTCCTTCTGCGACAGTCAGTTTTACCATGCTCTAGAATTTTATTAACTTTTCGAGATGAATCGTTTCAGACTATCTGAATGTAACTTTTTATTGTGTTTGCTAATTAATGCATCAAAAGGCATCACGAGAATTATTTCTTCAAATAAGCTTTGCGAAGATCCAGTTATAATTACAGGACGCCTACTTCCATCTTCTGCAGAATCCAGTGCTCTATAAGAACAGCTTTGAGGGAAAACAACGATTCACAAAAGCACTGTTTGGAGGACGTCCTACACGCCTATTCATTAAGATAATCCAGGAAATGGTTAGCTTAACTAGCTAAGTCTAGGATGTGAAGCCATGACCAGTTATACTGTACATCACCTATATCACTTTGCAGCGAGTCGTAACTAAACTGAGAAACTTCCATGAAGTTTCCGTACAGCGAGGGGATCTTACAACCTTCCGATGTATTTTGAAAGTTACAATGGGACCGGTTGAGATTACATTAAAGACGGATAAGAAAGTATTATTCGCTGACTTCGCTTTTTTGGTTTACGATACCTTTTATTCATTCTTTTAAACATTGCGTTATTAAAACTTCGGAAAAAAAATTGTATAGGTATATGAATGCTATATCTTACATATGCACAATATGTAAATGACTGTGCCACCTCTCTAGATAAATCTCCTTGTTACGTACTGGTGTTGTCTTATAATCCCTAATCAGTATTTCCTTCTTGCCTGATTTTAATGCTACTTGTTCTTTATGTTTCGCTTCTACTATGTCTCGTACTAAAAATTCGTTTTTCCATGTCTACATCGTGATTAATGAGCTCTGTTTCGAGCTGTATGTCCAAGCTAAGTGAAGATGGCACATGTTACTGGTGGTCAGGATAGTTTGATTTCGTTAAGTATTTTTTATGAACTTTGAAGAGTGGGAAACTGAAAAAGCTTTGAGTATTATTTTTTTCACAATACGCGCTTGCAGTGCTCATGTTCTCGATACCCTTTTGCAAGTCCCTAGACCTGACGCAGGTGCCAAACAACGGAGAGACTCTTTGGAACATGCGTTGGTAGTAGGCGCATGATCTTTGTGCCAAACTGTTTTCCCAATAGAGTATAAAAATTTAAAACATGGAACAAAAATTTTTTTCCTGCTATGTCGAAGATTAATATTTTTGATACCGTAGCTGAGCACAATATGCAAGTTGATCCCTGCAACGAAAAAATTAACAACCATCCACAGTTAATAACGAAATTTGTTTATACAAATAGGGTTGCTATCGGTTGTTCACGTTTACATTACATTTCTTGTCGTTTACATTATTTGCTGGAAAAATCAGAAAACATTTAATGGAAATAGCTGCAAATATAATATAAACGCGAACAGCTGTCTGAAGATCAACTTGTCTATCCTAAACCGATAACGGCCGTGTTTGTGTGTATCAATAGCATTATTAAGAGTGGCTGGTTTCTGTTTCCAATTTTGCAGCAGCCATCCTGTTAGAACTTTCTTATTGACACTTGGAATCAGTTAAGTTTCCTAGTATGTTCGTATTTTAAAACTTCTGTCATTATTTTTTGCGGTGATAATGTGAGCAGCACAATAGTGGTATCAGATTTTCTTCTCAGTTATTTTGATATGTATCACTTATGTACAGAGATACAGCGCCTTTTTATTCAACAGATGATTGTCAGATTTGGCACTGAGAAAGCTTTCTTATTTCCACTCTTCTTTCCACTAGAATTTGTGCACTAATTCATTTTTCTTTCTTAGCTACTACGTAAATATTCACTTTATTGTTTCTTTTAGACGCTATCGCAGTGCCGTGCTGCAAGAAACATCATTTCGCAATTTCTGAAAATAGCCAAAGCATGGATGAAACTGATCACACATAGTAATTTTACAAATATCTTGTAGTGCGAGTCCACAACTTCTACGAATTACTTTCGGTGTTACTTTCGTCTTCTTCATTTCTTTTCTTTTTTTTTAATGATGCCATTGCAATATCTCTGTTATACCATTGTTTGGGTTACAATTTGATATATTATGAAATAAAATTAGGATAGAAACAACATTCTTGTAGGGCTCCGTCACTTTTGATGGCAGTAGCCTCATTGGCAACGATCTTTGACTGTATTACTGTCAAGAGTGATACAGCAATATTTCCAAGCCGTAATGTGACATCAGATCCTGTTAGACCTGAAAATTACACAAAAACCGAAACTGTAAAAGCTCAACAGAAACAATTACAGCTAAAAGCAGAAATGACATCATTTAATAAATACTTACCATTTTTCATGTTACCGTATTCAAAGAAATTCGTTTTCCTTAAAAATATCGAGTTTCACGAAAACATTTACTAATGAGATGCGCATTGGTGCTGTACACTTCTTATAGGGAACTCTTTCCTCTGGTTGTCTTCAAGAATTCTCTCCAAAATATAGTTTTAAGAACTAACTAATTTGTTTTTTCCTGACGGGCTTTTTTTGCTGTATGACGGGTTTGTATTATTGCTTCTGCCACCAGGTGGTGAACAGTTAATCAAGTTACGAGTACCGCGCCAGCTGTAACGAGCAACATCACACCTGATTCGTTCGGTGCTCTCTGATTAATTAATATCCCGGGCATGATTTCAAATGAGTATTATGTCCTGCGGTGGCCACCGCTGCCCACACCTGCATTAACACGACACGAAAATCATTTTCTATTTCAGTTAACATTTACCAGGAGATACAAGGGCTGTGACAGGAACAGGCAGACCAAATTGCTAACGGTATTTCTGCTCATTAATATATACATAGCCAAAATTATGCATGTCTGTAATTTTAAGTAAATTAATGAAGAGATCAGGTACTGAAGCGTTGTTTCAGTTTGCTATGCAGAAGATTAGTCCATACCAACACGAAATAAATAGGTTTCTCATTATCGACGAATAGTTACATCGAGGTATCGAAAACCTTTTGTTAGACGTGTTTCATTTTATAATAACGTATTACAAAATTTAAGAAATGTGTTTACTGTATTACCGGATGAGAAGCTGCAAATGCGATGACAATGAGTAATATAAAATTGTCAAATAACAGTTTTCATGTCGAGGACAGTCTTTCCCTGCATCCAGCAGATTGGTGATTCCATTTATTTGCACAGCAATTCAATAACTGTCCTTGTCATATTCTTGACGATCTATGATGGATAGTCGGCTGCTTGGTCTTTAACCAAACTTCACAGAAATTAATGGAATCACGTGAATCAATTGTCAAAATATTGTGGAACTAAATGGAATATTTAACGCCGTTACGAGCAAGGCGGTATACCAGCAACACTAGCAGCATCTCAGAAGACACAATCATAGAAGTTATATCCGAGAGAGTAAATAGTTGATGGAGCATAAAGGACTCACCTAATATAACATACAGTCACTGTATGGTTTACTAGAACCGCCCGATTTTTCAAATCCCCCTGAACCGGATTTGAGACAAAAATTTCCAGTTTACTGAAGATGCGTCAACAACTTACTCTTATTTTTTTATTTTAGGGGATGAGTTTTTCTGTAACAGATAGTCGCTGCAATGGTGTATTATTTGGATTTACCTCTAAACATTGAGTATTTTCACATTTTTGTGCAAATGATGTTAGAAATGCAAATACTAGGAAACCGCCGCGCGTTGTGGCCGCGCGGTTAGAGGCGCCGGATTGCGCGGTCCCAACGCCGGAGATTCGAGTCCTCCCTCGGGCATGGGTGTGTGTGTTGTTCTTAGCATAAGACAGTTTGATTTAGTTTAAGTATTGTGTAAGTCTAGGGACCGATGACATCAGCAGTTTGGTCCCTTAGTAATTCATACATATTTTGAAACTGTTCATAGTGTCATCTAGTGTTCTTTACAGATATACGGCCAAGTCAAAATACTGTAAACAAAAAACGTTATTTTCCGCAAACAAGCAAGAACATGTTATATAGTGTTAATATATTACCATAATCTAACAGAAGTTTGCACTCTGTTATACATTATCCAAAGTTTAACATGTCTAAGTAAATGCGTTCTTTTTAAATACCTACAGATCATCGTTGACTGTAGACTAAACTTTTCACTGTGGACTGGCATATGAAACTGTCACAAAACATTTCTTGTAGACTGGCCCTGGCTTCTGTAGATCGTTTGACAAGTTCCACTGTGAGCTTCAGAAGAACATCTCGTCTTGTTACTTTGAACTTCGTTCATCTCGGTAAATTACCCAAGCACTGATGCCTGCTAATTATGCTGATTACAGAAAATTATAAAAAAATTGAACAGGCCACATTCGTCCACATCTTTCACTGAGTACTGGTCAAAAACATTGATTTCGTATCAAGTTTCATTGTAATGTGGCACTGTCAGGCTTTGAGTTCGTGTCAGTTCCTACTTGTAAATCTGGATGCAAGTAACTGAGAGTTATTACAATTGTTCCTGGCTTTCCTTGACACCGTGAGGGTTATGTCGCCAGTTTTGAAAGCTGCAGTTTTGCATAAATGCTTGTGAGCTTTGTTCATGCAGTCGGGCACTAGCCTCCTAATTTTGTTTATTGTACCCACCAAGCTTATCCGGTTTGTTTTCGAATATCATGCGAATGAAAGTGAGGTGAAGAAGTTCTTCAAATGTGAAATCTCTTTCTTTCTTCAGGTACAAGCTTACAAGTTTAATTTATTCACTACAAAACCACGAAGACTTTCACCGCCAGAACTAGTTTCATCTTCTCCAAGACACGAGAAAGCATTTAGAATATATTTAAATCTTCACCGAGAACCATCCAGTATTTCTGCCCATACTGTTTAGTTCTGAAGCCATGAAATGATTGACTCGACATGTACACTTAGGCGGGAACTATCGCTCATCAGCACAAATATATGGACGATAAACATAGATTGGGAGAAGTGGCAACAAAACGACTATTCACGTTGGTGTGTAGAATATATGAGTCTGGCGATATACTATCTGACTTTCGGAAAAGCATCATCCACATAATTCCGAAGAAGGCAAGATCTGACAAGTGCGAGAACTATCGCACCATCAGCTTAACAGCTCATGCATCGAAGCTGCTTACAAGAATAATATACAGAGGAATGGAAAAGAAAATTGAGAATGCGCTAGGTGACGATCAGTTTGGCTTTAGGAAAAGTAAAGGGACGAGAGAGGCAATTCTAACGTTACGGCTAATAATGGAAGCAAGGCTAAAGAAAAATCAAGACACTTTCATAGGATTTGTCGACCTGGAAAAAGCGTTCGACAATATAAAATGGTGCAAGCTGTTCGAGATTCTGAAAAAAGTAGGAGTAAGCTATAGGGAGAGACGGGTCATATACAATATTTACAACAACCAAGAGGGAATAATAAGAGTGGACGATCAAGAACGAAGTGATCGTATTAAGAAGGGTGTAAGACAAGGCTGTAGCCTTTCGCCCCTACTCTTCAATCTGTACATCGAGGAAGCAATGATGGAAATAAAAGAAAGGCTCAAGAGTGGAATAAAAATACGATATGAAAGGATATCAATGACACGATTCACTGATGACATTGCTATCCTGAGTGAAAGTGATGAAAAATTAAATGATCTGCTGAACGGAATGAGCAGTCTAATGAGTACACAGTATGGTTTGAGAGTAAATCGGAGAAAGACGAAGGTAATGAGAAGTAGTAGAAATGAGAACAGCGAGGAACTTAACATCAGGATTGATGGTCACGAAGTCAATGAAGTTAAGGAATTCTGCTACCTAGAGAGTAAAATAACCAATGACGGACGGAGCAAGGAGGACATCAAAAGCAGACTCGCTATGACAAAAAAGGCATTTCTGGCCAAGAGAAGTCTACTAATATCAAATACCGGCCTTAATTTGAGGAAGAAATTTCTGAGGATGTACGTCTGGAGTACAGCATTGTATGGTAGTGAAACAAGGACTGTGGGAAAACCGGAACAGAAGAGAATCGAAGCATTTGAGATGTGGTGCTATAGACGAATGTTGAAAATTAGGCGAACTGATAAGGTAAGGAATGAGGAGGTTCTACGCAGAATCGGAGAGGAAAGGAATATGTGGAAAACACTGATAAGGAGAAGGGACAGGGTGATAGGACATCTACTAAGACATGAGGGAATGACTTCCATGGTACTAGAGGGAGCTGTAGAGGGCAAAAACTGTAGAGGAAGACAGAGATTGGAATACGTCAAGCTAATAATTGAGGACGTATGTTGCAGGTGCTACTCTGAGATGAAGAGCTTAGCACAGGAAAGGAATTCGTGGCGGGCCGCATCAAACCAGTCAGTAGACTGATGAAGAAAAAAAAAACATAGATGTTTTGACAGTTTGCTATGACTTTCTTCCACTCGTCCGACATGAGAGCAAGATTATCATTATTCTGACTCACCAACCCCGTCGGCCAGGAATCTAACCTAAGGTCCTCATGATCTCCATAATGCGATTACGTGGCATCACATATGTGTTCCTCATTTCTGTGACCAAAGAAGTTACACTCCAATGCATTCAGATGCAGCGGCATCAGTACCATACAGAATAGTGAGAAATGGATCAAGCTGTTCTAACGGTGATGACAATTCTTTACCTCCCAAGGCTGTACGCACCTCTGTTTTCAGTTCATTTGTGAACATTTTTGAGAATATATTCATCAATAAACAAACAACATAAAATTTATTTCTTACCTTTAGCGTTATTGTGTACACAAAGAGATTCATGAGAATCTTCATCGGTGCCCTCTGACTGACCCGAGCTCCCAGCTCTACTTTCTTTTGCATCTTAAAGAAATTAAGTCGACATACTGGCTGTATCTTAACCTTTCTTTTGCATCATAATGAAATTAAGTCGACATACTGTCTGTATCTTAACTTTTTCAGTATTATTTACCAAATTTATTATCTAATCACCTGTCAGACCACGAAGATGAACTATGCTGATCTCCTTGATAGTGCCTTTTTCTTTTACTTAGATCAAGTTTTATTCTGTAAATGACACCGCACTTAGTTTAATATCTGCATTACAGCAACAGAAACAATAAAGGTCATTCAGCGAGAGAAAAATATCACACTGGTCGTCGACTTTTATTTCAAAATGGACCAGATCAAGAAGTGTTAAAAGAGTTTATCTCACTAACCTCCGAAATGAATTATAAGAAGAAGTGGGGCTGAAACTTTGTTATGGGATAAAAATATTCCGTCGTTGGTTCTATGTTACATATTGCTCTGTCATGATACGTAATGTGTGTAAATTACTATGAAACAGTGTGCCTATGCAGCTATAAGGTGTCAAACCTCAAAGTTTCAGTGCCGAAATATCATAATTCTCAATGCTTTTCCTCTGTCGCTTTCTTTAAACTGCGGCACCCTTTTGATAATGTTCGAATTCCCAAGTCTCTTCGTGGTTCGATGCCCTCAAACAGCCTAGGTAAGAAAATAAGCACTACGAGATTCTAACATTCAAATTGCGAATGCGTTTACTTAAGTAATTAGTTAGGGACCTGAACAATGTGTAAAATATAATTCGTGGGGATTGTTCTCAGTTAATGTGTGAGACGGTTTAACAGATACAAAACAGTATAAGTTTCCGATTAATTCGAGTGCATGTAGTTTTATGCTGTATGTAGTATCGGTGAAATCTCTGTAATGTCGAATTTAACAGCTAGGTGATATGTGTACCACCTCCCATTTTGGTCGGCCTTCACAGCTAGTTAATTACCACGTCGACAAAAATCACTATGAAGTATTTTCCTCTAGGAGAAGCAATTCTCAAAATTACTCAGCCGTGTGTCGGCTCTCAACATATATCGCGCTGTAAAGATTGTTCTGAGTCCTTCCATTCCATCGTTAATTGATTCTTTCATATTTATCGTTATGCTGCGTACGACTCTGTTGAGATTCCCCTCTGGCGACGCGTCTGGTCTTATCGATCTTCGAATCGTTGCTTCCTTGTTAGCCTTGTGTAAGGGAATAAGGTCTTTGGGGGGATGGCCGGTTGGTTGCCTACCGGTGACGAGTCGGTCGGTCGGTTTTCAAAATCGGGAATGAGAGAATGTCGTACGGAGACCGTGGCGTAGCGTGGCGGTGGAGGGTTGGCTGTTGTTCCGAGAAGCCGGGTGGTCTGTCCTGGCGGTGGGAGACGAGTGGGACGAGTTGACGGGACAAGGCTGTAAGCTCTTGCTGTGAGCACCCGGGGCCCACGGCGGTGGTTCCCGGTCACTACTTGGTGGGAGCGGCAACGGATGTCTTTAAATTTTCCGTCTGGAGGCGGGAATGAAGGATTAGTAACTCGCCTAACCTGAGGAGTGGTATTTCGCCGCCGTGGGTGCGGAGAAGCCGAGGGCTCCGGTGATAGAGCGCGTGGCTGTGTGACTATGCCCAGTTGGGTACGCTGGCGACGTGTACACGGTCGGGTGAGATGAACCTTTGCATCGCAGTTCACCTGCTATTTTTCTGACAAACTGCAAGTTAGGTTGGTTAAAGGTTTAGATGTCAATTGAATAATTTTGGTTTGTGAAACCAGCGTCTTTTCTGCCTTGTGGCCTCCTGCGTTCGGGTTTCCTGTCCCTGTCGCCGGTGTATTTATAGATAGTGATCATTTCCGCTTCATATTAGTACTACCCGCTAGGAAGTGTATTTTTGGTCAGTGATTATTCTTTTAGATTACATTTTTTCTGCCTTGTGGCCTCCAGCGTTCGGATTTCCTGTCCCTGTCGCTGGTGTAAGTAAAGACAGTGATCGTCTGGCTTCTTATTAGTACTGCCTGGGAGGAAGTGTATTTTTGGGCAGGGATTATGGTTCCTGATTTGATTCCTCCTCCTCCCCTGGCCTCGCGTGAGGTCGATGTGATTGCTAAATGTGAGACATTGTGGGTCTGTTAGTCCGCTTCTAGCCTGAGCATCTATCCCAGGACATTTTGGTGGCAGGACATGGTATTAAAGTTGTTAGTTATTGTAAAATCTTAAATGGTTGTATTTTACTTGATTGTTTTTTAGCCACTGTTTAAAAAGGTTAAGTTTGCCTTCCATTGGTGGTTTTTTAATATTACGTGGCTTTAAAATTGTTAGTTAGGTAAAAGGTGAATGACTGTATCTTTACTTTGATTGTTTTAATCTACTTGGCATCCTTTGAAATTGCTAGTTCTGCCTCCCTGTTAGCGAGCCCTTGTAATTTAATATCTTGTTGTGCCTAAATTTAAAAGAAGTTGGCTGGCTCCCTACTTGTTCGGTAGCGATATTGTATGCAAATTGGTGATTTTTTGTTTCATTACTTGGAAAGTTATAATTTTGTTATTAAATGCTTTATCAAAGTCTGTTTTAAGTAAAATGGCTTGGCTATTAACGGTAAAGTAAAGTTTTTAATTTCATTACTTGGAAAATTTTGATTTGTTTCCAAATGTTTTATCAAAGTCGGTTGTAAGTAAAATGGCTTGGCCGTTAACTGTAAAGTAAATTGTTTTGGAAAGGCACTCATGCCTACTAGTTTTTTTGGATCTCTTCCTGGTTAAGTGATAAAGAAATGACTTTTAATGGTTGAAGTAATAAACAAAGAAATTGTAAATTGCAACTCGACGGTAACCAACTAATCTTGGCCCCGTTTCTCAACTGTGGGTTTTCCTTGATTAATCGTAACACCCGTCTCAATTACGTAATTCCATGTATGTGCTTTTTGGGTGCTTAGTCTTCTTCCTTTTGCAGTGAGTATGTCATTTTATTTGGCGTTGCCGTTTTGATGGTAACCGTGGTGCCGTATCTTGTGCGTACCGCGTCTCACACACACCACATATACACAAGGAGACAGAACAACAATTTTTTAGAAAATTTCGTGTTTCTTTAGTACCACAGCATGAGTGTCTCACCAGTATTAAACAATTGTAGTCCAGTACGTCATATGCACAAGTAACCGAAAGTGAGCCTTGGTGGCGGTAAATTTCATCTCTTTTAGGAAATGTGGTAGAGCACACCTTCACACAGGTGGCCGAACGTGGCGCTTGTCTAGCCATTGTGAAGCCACAAACATCCTGCCTTTATATGTAAACAGTTACAGCCTTACCATAACTGGCATGTAGCAGTTCATCAGCAGTTGTATGTCATTTTTGTAACTTTTTATGTTTCTTTGTCCTCCAGTAGGTCTCTGAATTACTCATCAGTATTGTTTATGGAACAGTAACATACATAACCGAAACCTTAGGCTCACCTTTATCAACGCTGCTGCAGAGCTTGGGAAGTACTTTCCCTGCCTATTGTGGAAAGGAAAACAATGACTCGTTTGGCTTTAAAAATTAATGAAATATTCAGCACTGTGAATCATGAATTAATGCGCTTTCGAGGCTGTGGGGGTGGAGGCACGGAGGACTGGGCAGAGGGTGTGAGGGTGGGTTGTCAGCATCGATTAACGATATACTGGATGGCAATCCGTAGTCTATGACAGAATAATCGAGCAAGTAATTTATATGGCTGACAGACTCCTTACGGCTGCGACATACAGATTATCTCTGATACGTGAATTAAGGACTCTGCCGATATAATGTGGAACGTTACGTATACAATGGTCTGACAACTCCTGATTGAGAACTGCGGAGAGTAGGATGGCATTGGAATGGTAATTAGCGCCATTGTAGGAAGTTGCCATCGTGAATGAAATTTGATTAACTGTGATAAAATTTCATCCCTACAAGTGAATAATATATACAGGAATTCATCTAGAGAAAACGTTAATGTAAAATTATAATTTCTTGGATGGAAAAGGTACGTTCAATTCTTTGGTTATTTTAACTTCTCTGTTGTTTGTGGCTCGGAACATTATCTGGCGTGTCGCAACTCGTAGGGAACTTCGTATCCTAGGAAATCAGTAGAGGCTGCACCACGGTCGTTTATGTTCTATTTTAAGAGATTAAATTCTGGACTTTAACGAAACTAATACACAGCTAGAACCCCGTGTCCATCATAGAACCTAAAACGGCTTCCCCGCGGCATACTACGGTGCCTCTGATTATTTTAAGAATTTTCAAAGTCAACGATCGCCGGAATTCTGCAAAGCAACAGATATTTTATTCCAGGTTCAAACTTCGAAAACGAGAGTCAGACAGACTATATTTATGATCTGCAGCTTCTAATGACTCTGTTTTATAGCCTTAACGAATCAAAATAGTAACAAAATTTCTACCTGAAGGTGTGGGAGACAGGTGTTTAAAAAATGCTGGGGAACGACTTCTCTCTCCCAAAAATTTTCCTTCAAGTAACAACAAATTGTTCATTCCAAATAAATTAACTTTAATTTCATGGGGAGGAAAGTTAACACTCACCACCACCGACTTCATCCACATTTATGCTACATGCAGGTCTCGGCCAAAAAGGAAAGTGACAGAAGTTTAGAAGGAACAGCATTTTCGGCGCGGGTGGTGTGAGGCACGAGACATTCATGTTAAGGTAGTTGCCAGGCTCCCGTTGGCGCAACAAAAAAGTAAATGAAATGACAATCCGAAGCTCAAGCGATCGAGTCGCTATGAGAAAACTTTATTCAGTTTTCACGTTGTTTAAATTGCAAATAAATAAAAATGAATCACAATATACTATATTTGTTAATCTTTTCAAAAAATTTATGAAAAGAAAAGGCAAAGAAATATTTAGTATTGAAAATAAATTTCCAAGAAAGGATTGCACTTAGAGCATCCACGAGCATGATGCAAATAGCTTTCCATTGAGTAATTCTAATTAATACGGAAAGGACTTCATATTGCGGTATTATTGCGATAGTTTCATTTTAACCTTCGAGCAGCCCTAGGCAGCCGCACGTGAATAGTAGATTTTCGGTACGGGTAAAATCGGTCCACCGAGTGAGGGACAGAAATCCCATCCTGTGGAGGTGGCATCAAAGTACATTCGTCTGCATCAAGTGGAGATAATAGAACTGACAGTGTTCCGAGTGCTCCAGCGAAGGCTTTCGACATCGCACGATTATAAAAGACTGTAATTATGTTCATTAATCGGTACGCTCAAGGAGTAGACTGAAAAACATAATAGTTCCCCTTTCTACCACGAGGTGCAAATATGACGCTACAGGTGGTCATAATATGAAATGTTTCCCGTTTTGACATCAGTATGCTTTTTGTTGCTCGGTGTTGATATGTTTTTGCAGTGACTGTTTGCGTAAATTGTCAAGAATGATAATGTTTCCGTACGAAGTGCAATTGCCGTTGAAAAGAAGGACCGTGCAATGCTGGTAAAGTTGTTCGCATCAGAACAGCAGCGATAGGATCGCAGTGTTGATGGAATATCGCCGACGGCTGAAAAGAGGCTCCGAGTTAATTAAAGAGTTAAAAAATTAAAAAAAATGTGAATTAAGTGATGCAGGAGAGGAAGTGAGGTTCGCCGTTCCCATGGCAATTGTTGATGAAGTTGCTGGAGCTATAGCTGACCGTGCAGTACATGCCCAAAACTCTGCAAAACTCTGCAGCCAGTTCTGAAGCTGTGTCACAGTAACTCTTTTTCCCTTGGTCAACAGATCAAAACATGTTCTGGCGCATTTAACATATATCTACAAGATATTAGATGGGTACCGATTGAAGCCGCAAGATAGGCTACAACGGCCTTCGTTTTAGCACGCTTGAAAATGGAAGACGTATGGCTGAGAAATATTCTTTCGAAGGAGGAGGCATATTTTACTCTGCAAGTGCCATGAATGAACAAAATTGTCGCAGTATAGGGCTCTACCCTGCCACAGGTAATGCATGAACACCCACTGCACTCATCTCGTGTCACTGTGTGTGTGGTTTCACAAGCGCCATGATTTTTCGGTCCATTTTTCTTCCAGGAGATGACACCTCGTGGGCTTCTTAGAGTCTGGTGGTATCTGCACATTATAAGAACATCACTTTCCATCCCGTGATTCCAGCTTTCCGAGAACGCAGCTTTGTCCACATCACTATTTTCACTCAAGATGAAGTTACACCAAATGTCGCTTAAAAGGTGAAAGATTTACTTTGAGAACTCTTCGGCAACGAGCGCTTCATCTCTAAGCAATTTCAAGATGCGCGGACTTGTCGATCACCCGACTTAAATCCATGGGAATTCTGGTTGTGGGAGTATCTGGAAGATTTTGTATATCAGGGATATGCCCAGAGTCTTCCTGATCTCAATAATAGCGTACAACGAGGTATCACTCTTATTATATTGGATAGGCTGCGAACAACTGTCGACCAAGTCGTGTTACGGATGCAGTATGCTGCTAACCATGTTGAAGGCATGTCTTAACTTGTGACTGTATGCTAACAAACGTGGCAGAACCAACTTTATCGTGTGTTTGATCGTTCCGCCCCTTTTGATGCATCCACACCACACTCTGACTGCTTATAGCGCCATATTTTCACTTGATGGCGGAAAATGGAACTATTATTTTTTTCAGCGGACTTTGCGAGAGCACCGAGTAATGAACATATCTTCGATGTTTCAACATCCTGTGATGTATACAGCCCGAAATGCAGCGCTCTTAACACCATCAGTTTAATTACAACCACCCGGCAATATTTGGCGGGATGGTGCGTTACGCTTGGTTTGTAGCCAACCTCTGCGATGAGGGAGAACGTTTTATAGATGTACACCAAGCTTTTTCCTATAGTGACTTTAAAACGACCATGCAATTGTAAAAATCTAAAAAAAACTTAGTGATTCCCCTTTTTTCACGATGAATATTGCCTCAGCGCCTATAAATCGTCAACTGTAAAATAATAAAAACATTTAATTTTATGTACTAAGTTCTCGTGTATGCCTTTCAATCCCTCCTGCAAATTTACTTGCTATCCCAAATTTTTCCTTACGTTTCTTTTTCACACATCTTATGAAAATTTTAATAAACACTGGGCCTAAACGCTGAGTCTTATTTCGTTTCATTTGAAGTGTAAGTGAGAAATGAAAATAAAAAGGAGTTTCCACATAAAGACTCGACCCAGCGACATGCTCTTTTTCTGCTGCGCCTGCCACTACTGCCTGGCAACTACGCTGACGTAAGTGGCTCACGCTTCTCCAATTCCTCGCCAAAAATGCTATTTTTCATGGACACTTTGTCTTTCGCAGCACATTTTTCTGACGTCTTTAGCCAAGCCATATACCGTAAATTCGAAGGAAACCGATTACAATGAGGAGGTTTGATCTCCTTCTCAGTTAGTAAAAGCGTTTTCAGTGATATGTAAGGCGGCAGATTCGAATACCGGTCCGGTATACAGTTTCAGCCTCTCAGAAAGAACAGTACTGTGCAAATTCTGCTGCACAGTGAAGATTCATGCCAATGACAACGTACACAAGCAATATTAAATACTGAATTAGACTGTGAACTAGAGAATGAGGGCTTCACTGCAGCAGAACCGTTCACCGATGCATACATTCAGTAATGTGTAATAATGAAATAAACGCAGCCAGTATTGGAAAACGATCATAACTGTTCAAAGCGGGTAGCGCACCTGACGCTGATGGAATTTGTGGTATATTTCACGTGGAATAGGTTGCAGAATTAGCACCTATCCTCAAATGCTGCTTATCCATAAAGCACACTTTGTGCAAATTACGAGTCTCGTGTATTCAACTAAGCGGCCCAGGTTTCGTAGGAAAAGTAACCGTTCGCAGATTAGAACTGAAAATAGTAATACGATTTGAGATTATGTGCACATGCTTGCGTAATATTTTAAAAGCACTGCAAACTATAAAGCGTTCACATAAAATTGTATTTTTTAGCATCTGTAGAACATATTAGATGTATATTTACTTTACTAAGCCATACTTTATAGGTTACAAGTGGGATCAAGGAATGTATTTTCATGTATGTTCCTTTATAGTTTCGTTATTAGGAAAAACATTGTCGTTCTCGTAAAAGCTTAAAAATTGTCTGTTCATTTACTGGTGCTCCATACGACATAAGGCAGGAAGTGAAACAACTGGACAACCAGATCACTCCCTTTTCGTAAGAGTTAATGTTAGGGATACTCAATGCCCTTGGGTATTTCTTGCTTTCTTTTCTTATTCTATTTTACGTAACTTTAATTAATTTTATGTCGTTACAATATCTGTTTACAGTTATGTAATCTACTATGTTCGACACATTTCTGTTACGCATTCTTGTTTTAATGTTTAGCCCGTCGAGAGTCACCCGTGTGCTCATTGTCACCCGCGTAATGTCGCTCGCTCCTACTAAATACAGGACATCCCAAAAGGCACGTTACAACATGAGTGTCATGGAACTCGACCCGTAATTAACTTAGACCAAAAATGTTATGTTTACCCTATACAACAACTCTAAAAGTTTTTTATGTAAGGTAATGAATAAATGTTTTCCTTTACAGCTAACAACAGCGACGTCAACAAAGTTTTTTCTTTATTGCTGCAGGTTGTTAAGAGCAACATAAATAGCTCACAGTGTAGATTCTGCATAGAAAAAAAGCAGTGCGCGGCTTGGTTTGCGGAAACGAAGTCAGACACCTTAAGCTCAGAAAGATTTCAGGATGTAATACCGGGAAACACCATCGTCTCAGCCATCCATAAGAAAATGGCACACGGATTTCATGGACGCAGATCGTGTGTATATGAAGTGCCATGTAGATATTCGGAAGAGAAGTGACGATAAGAATCCGAATGGTTTTCCACTGTTCACGACACAAATCTGTTCATAAAGCACCAAAGAAACAGCGAATCACTCGTACGACAGTGCACCAGGCACTCCGAAAGGGTCCTCATCTGCTTCTCTGAACGTGGGCGTCTTCTTTTCAGTAAACTAAGCAACAGACTGCGCCTTTTGCTACGCTGACTCCATTCTTCGATTAAGTTACGGTGCTCCAGCCTCCATACAACAACAAAGAAAAGAAAACTACCCTACCTCGTGCAAGCCTCTTCACCTCCAAATAGCTACTGCTACCTATGTCCGTGTGAATGTGCTTACTGTATTCATCTCTTGGTCTCCCTCTACTATTTCGTCACCCCCCCCCCCCCCCCGGTTCCTTCCAATACTAAATTGGTGATCCAATGATGCCTTCGAATGCGTCGTACCACTCTGGGCCATAAATTTCTTGACCCCCAAATTCTTTACATTAGCTTCGCATTAGTTACGTGATCTACCCATCTAATCTCCAACATTCTTGTTTAGCACCACATTTCAGAATCTTATATTCTCTTCCTGTCTAAGATGTTCATGACTCATGTTTCACTTCCATACATGGCTACACTCCACACAAATAATTTCAGAAAGGACTTCCTGAGACTTAAATGTATGGTCGATGTTAACAACTTTCTCCTCTTCAGAAACGCTTTTCTTGCCATAGCCAGTCTTCATTTTATATCCTCCCTACTTTGACATCATCGGTTATTTTGCTTACCAAACAGCAAAATTCATACTTTGAGGTCTCCTTTCCTAATCTGATTCCCTCAGCGTCACCTGATTTAATTCGACTATATTCAGTTATCCTCGTTTTACTTTTGTTGATGTTCATCGTATATCCTACTTTCAAGAAACTGTCCGTTTAGTGCAACATCTTTTCCAAGTACTTTGCTGTGTCTGACAGAATTACAGTGCCTTCGGCAAACTTAAAGGTTTTTATTTCATCTCCCTGGACTTTAATTCCCACTGCTAATTTTTTTATTGTTCCCTTTACTGATTGCCCAACATACAATTTCAATTATAGGTAACAGACTACAACCATTTCTATCTCCCTTCTCAACCTCTGCTTCCCTTTTGTGTCCCTCGACTCTTATAACTGCCACCTGGTTTCCATACAAATTGTGAATAGCCTTTCGGTCCCTATATTTCCCCCCCCCCCTCCCCCTTGACACCTTTAGAATTTGAAAGATAGTTCTCCAGTCAACCTTGTCAAAAGCTTTCTTTAAGTCTACAAACGCTATAAATGTATCTTCGCCTTTCCTTAACCTATCTTCTGTGAGAAGTAGTAGGTTCAGTAATGCCTTGCGTGTTCCTACATTTCACCAGAATCCTAAATGATCTTCCCTGACGTTAGCTTCTACCAGTTTTACCATTCTTCTGTAAAGAATTTGTGTAAATATAATGCAACTGTAACTTATTAAACTGACAGCTAGAAAATTTTCACATCTGTTAGAACCTGCATTTTTTGAAATTAGTATTATTATATTCATCTTGAACTCTGAGGGCAGCTCTCCAAGGCTATCAGTAACTCTAAATGGGATGTTGTCTACTCCAGGGGCCCTGTTTTGCCTTGAATCTTTCAGTGCTTTGTCAAATTCTTCTCGTAGTATCATATCTCCCTCTTCATCTTCATCTACATCCATTTCCATTTCTATAATAATGTCCTCAAGTACATCTCCCCTGTACAGACCCTCTATATATTCCTTCCTCCTTTCTCCTTTTCCTTCTTTATTTAGGAGTGGATTTCCATCTGAGCTCTTCATATTCATACAGGTGGTTCTCTTTTCTCCAAAGGTCTCTAACTAACCTGTAGGTAGCATCTGTCTTACCTCTATGAATGTATGCTTCTGCACCCTTAAGTTACTTGCAATTATTGAGGTGGTGCATCATACAAACTTAATTTTTCTTCTCTAGGTCAACTACTAGTGGAGTTATATGGCACAGGAGATGTGATGTTCCTTTTGGGACATCCAGTAATATTAACGTTACGGATGTTGCAGACATGCAGAAAAAGCAGAAGAACATCAATGTCTTGTAAACTAGGGGCCATCAAATGAAATCCCATTAGCCAGGTACTGAGGATAGCTCCATCTATAAGATACCAATGGTTCATACAAATCCGTGATTAGTAGGTTTGATACACCTCTTGTTGGTGAAAAGAGATGTAAAATCACAATGGTGACTTGGTCAGTTCAAGTGTATACGCGAGTTAAAATCACAATGGTGACTTGGTCAGTTCAAGTGTATACGCGACCAGCGTGAGTAGTGGGACAAGGCCATTGTGGTCCCACTCTTCACTGTCGCCAAATGTATTCAGGATGGCGGATCCTAGGTGGTGGCGATAGATATGGAAATGTCACAATGCCATCATAGCAGTAAGTTAAAATTTTGGCGGGAAAATAGGTCAATTGTGCTACCTCCACTAACCTAACTCCTTCTCCTCCCCCCTCCCTCCCCACCCTTCCCCTCCCCAGTAAAAGGGCAAGAAGTTGAAATTCCAGCAGGACAATGCAACACACCACAGCTACCCCTACTAACCCAAGACAATGGGGGAAAATAGGTGACTTGGGGAAAAGACTCTGTCTGTTCTGGGCTGCTGGAGAGAGGAAGGAGCGTACTTTATTTATTTTGGAACAATTTATTTAGGGGTGGAGTTCACATAGTACGTTTATTACACTGATACTAAACACTCGCTCTAGCGTGCTTAGGGTCACGCTACATAGCCTACAGAACTGCAGACTACTCGTAAATCACCGAAATAATGCAGTACACTGCTGTGCAGACACGAAAACAACTCGTAAATTATCAAAATAACCCACGTGAAATGCTCTGCACACACGCTCGCTAATTCTAAAGTGTCCTAATAATGCAGTACATGGCCTCCATACCTGAAAACTATTCGTGAAATAAAGAAATATTCCATATATAACACTTTCCCAATAAGCTCACAATGCTTATTGTCAACCACAACGTATCAGATGCTCCCACACATGCACGTGTCTACACCGCCATGAGCCTGCACAGGACTGATGAGTGTCGGGTCGCGAGCCATTGCTCTCAGGCCGCTATCACCTACAGCCAGCAGGTGAAAGTCGTGTCTATTTCTCGGTACACAGTTAGAATTGTTAGTGTTATACTGGAATCACATGTCTACATAAATAAGAACCAAGTCACCCTCTGGGCCTCACACAGTTGCTGGCATGATAGCTCTCTACCTGTGGATACTGACGTCACAGGACACGCTTCATGCTATAGAAATATATTCCAATGCATCCCAGAATAGCACAGGGTGCACTCTTTCAAGTGGTCCTAATGGGACATGTGAGATGCCTCTGGCCGTGCATGTGTTTACCGTGACTGTCACCTAAATGCAAGTCCAGCGTCAAGCGATAGATGTCTACATAGCAACTCACCGTCGCAGGTGTGTCTAAAAAATTCTCAATATTATACTGGCGTCACATGACTATGTAAATAAGAGCCATGTCGACCGCTTAAAAATTGTAAAGTGCCACAGAAATAGTTAATGATCACTTTTGTAAGTGCTCTCATGATATCTCAGCTTGTCTATATGGAAATTATCATCCTAACAGGACCTGTTAACGAAAATAGCCCAGAATACCACTGACTGCTTTCTCCCTCGCGAGCCTAACGCGACACCCCGTTCATTACTTATCAGTCCTTCTAGGAATTGGTAAAGTGCTTCAGAAATAGTTAACTGTCGCTTTTGTTGCAGCTTTTGTGACATCTCAGCTTGTCTGAATGGAAATTCTTGTTCTAATAGGACCCATAAACGAAAATAGCCCAGAATAACACCGATTGCATTCTTCCTGATGGTCCTAACGAGGCATCACGTGTTACTCTTCCTGGAAATCGTAATATCCTGCTTTCAACATACGTCGCATAAACTCTTACCACTAAAAGCTTTCATCATGTATATGCACGCTTGCGAAGACACCGTTAATAATACAAGCATTCTTGTTACTTGGAGAGAGAGAGACAATGGTCACATCAAACGCTTCCAGAAATGGTGAAGTTCCATAAAAGCTTCTCATAGGCTGTATATTCAAATTAAGCTCTCTCATTGGTCACCTCGGTCTACATATAAACCCACAACCAATCTCCACTGTCGTCAGTTCGCTGCTGTCGGCCATGTTGTGCATTCCATCGTCTCTGGGTGTACTTGTTCTTTTCTCTTTGTAAGACGAAGAGAGGTAGATGCAGCAATGCTTCAGAGTGTAGCAGCTAAAGGCTTAGAGTTCTGGAGACAGGATTACCAAGTGAGTAAAAAATTTTTACGTTGAGTGTAAATTCGTGCATATGTTAAATTCGCGTCATTAATTCCATCTTCTTGTTATAACACAATTAAAGGGTTGTGTCCTGGAGTGTGAGAAGAGACAGGAGGCGGCTGGGCTGTGGCAGACTCTCGAAGTCCAGCCTCCTGTGGTATGTTCACAACCAGAATTGCCATGTGAATATAATTTGCATTGTAATATTTTCTTGTATAGTAGTGATTCAAATTTTTCTTATTTCATATTTGTTTTTTTTTTTCCTCTACCTCACTTGATGCAAATGCAAACTGAACTGGAGGCAGAGCTGGTGGCTGAAAAGAACTATCCATTGCAGCAGCAGTAACGCTATGTGGAACATCCTCAAGCTGTCGATAACCAACAACACTCACGTAAGTATAGAAAAAAGTATCGATGTATGATCTTTCTGTGTAACTCGACGCTCAAAATAGATTAAATTATGTCTCGTCCTGTTACGGGAACAGCTCTAGAGGAGTTCACCGAGCGAGATGGCGCAGTGGTTAGCACACTGGACTCGCATTCGGGAGGACGACGGTTCAATCCCGTCTCCAGCCATCCTGATTTAGGTTTTCCGTGATTTCCCTAAATCGTTTCAGGCAAATGCCGGGATGGTTCCTTTGAAAGGGCACGGCCGATTTCCTTCCCAATCCTTCCCTAATCCGAGCTTGCGCTCCGTCTCTAATGACCTCGTTGTCGACGGGACGTTAAACACTAACCACCACCACCACCTAGAGGAGTTCGATTTGTTGGAGAGGCACCAGCAGAAACAGCCTCCCGCAAATAATGAGATGCCTGAGCAGCATACTTCTAAGTTTAAACAAAAATGTTGTGTTTGTACATGCCTCTAGTAGTAGTGGTAGTAGTAATAGCACAACAAATTTTTTTCTATAACAAATCGGTTTATATATCTTTTTTGCTGTTGTGGTTGTAGGCGGGACAGACCAGTTGCCAAATTCTGACGAGGATGATTACATACCTGAACAGGTCAGACAAAGGTGCTCTGATCTGACCCTATTAGATGATGATGATGATGATGTCTTTACTGAGGGTGTGGTGCAGTCGCCCTATGAAGTGTTAATGCCCTGGAGCCAGAGCGAAAAAGGTAATTACTCACTCTGCTTATAACCTTGTGATCGTTAGAATTTTTTCTTTCCCCGCGCCAGCAGCGGTAAGCAATGTATTTAACTATTATTTATATCTTCTTCTATAGCGGTCAAGTCTCAGCAATCTCAACACTGCCTGGCGCGCATATCAGTGGCGGCTTAACCTTCTTCCTCGCCAAAGTGTCGTCGGTAAGGCATCTCTCGCCTATAAGGGCGCCACCACTCGCGGCGCGGGAGGCCACCGCCGCCGCCGCCGCCGCCGCCGCCGCCGCCGCCGCCGCCGCCGCACCGGCACCGCCGCTCTGGCGTTCGTGGGTCGAGCAACGAACCACCACCCCTCAAGGTACCGGGTCAGGTCTACACCAGCATAAGGAACCATCACCGCAGCCTACCTGTTCCCATCGCACTGACCCAGTAGCACTGCTACATCCTCCTCCGCCATCATCATCATCATCATCATCCTGTCAGCCTCGTCAGGATCGGCGTAAACGCAAGGTATATGTACCTTGGCTCATAACGACTTGCCTCTCCCCATCATCGGGGTGGACTCAGAATAGTATTTATTCCAATATAGATGATCCTGTGCAAAGTGGCAGTTCTCTCTTTTGTCCTTTTTGGTGAAGGAGATCAGTGATACCACACTGCAGTTAGAGTACTCTGCAGATGCTTTGGAGGAGCGAATCTCGTTCAGAAGGATTGAAAACCCAGCAGGACGGTACTGGTACCTTGTTCGTTTTCTGAGGACATGCCTTCCAGTCGTGGAAACAACGCTCCTGGAGGTAGTCAATGATCCGCGGTATCCCTCCATTAAATAATGCAGTTGGTGCTTTACATCGACTTATCATACCCCCCACCCTCCCCCCCCGAAGTAGAGTCTGGTGTTCAGACAAATCTTCATTGTCCTTGTGGGGAAAGTGCCGTGATGGGGCGGAGCACATCAATCGCCGAGCGGTTTCGTCAATCTAGCTTGAGTGCTATACTAGCCCAGTTTTTCGAGGTGGAGTCAGAGATTCAGCTAAAACCAAATACTAAGCCTGGACATCCATACACTTGCCTATGATCCGGTAAATGGAGGGTCAAGCTATATCAAGCTCCCTAAAGGTATAGCTAATAAACAGGCATGTATTAATGTCGAAAATAGTAGAAAGGATCAGGCTTGTTCTGCACGGTCAGTCCTGGCTTGCGACAGAAATTACGATAGAAGGGATTATGCTGAGTTTCCGAGTACGTACCATGTATGTGATAATATTTGAGGGTGTTATAACTTTGGTGGTATCGATTTCATGGTCAAGATCCAAGACATACCCAAAATTGAGGTGCAGAATACCACAATATCAATAGATGTTTATGGCCTGGAAAAGGAAAGCAAGGCAGATACGTAATGACAAGCATATCGTCGTCCGTACCCTCCATTTCTTAAAATTTGCTGCTAAGTGTGAGTTGCATGTAAACATGTTGCTCTTCTCTGAAGGTGAAAATTATAACTATGTTTGGATCAAGGACATGTCCCAATTGCTTTCCACCCAGATGAATAAGCATGAACATAAGCAGCATATTTGATTAAGGTACCTGAATTACTTCTCCTCAGACAAAACTGCAGCACATCTACTAGACTGCGCTCCCAAGAATTCAGTATGTGTTATTATGTCTACTAAGGGAAACAAACTCATAAAGTTCAAGAATGATAACCACCATGAGTGATGCCCATTTGTAGCATATGCCAACTCTGAATACCTCCTCACTCCCGTGACTAGCTGGGAAGGTGACCCTATAGCCTCATACACCAACTTTACAGAAAAACACGTACTATATGCGGCAGCGTACAAAAATTATATCGTCCTATGATTCCAGTCTCAACTGCAACAAATCGTATGTCAGGGATAATCCTGCATTTTGGCTGCTCACAGAGCTCGAAAAAGTTTCACTGGAGGTTGATACGCTTTATAGCAAGAACGTGCCCATGACCAAATAGAAAGAGAATGAAGATTTGCATAATAATGCGGTTGATTGTCATATTGGAGGGCTGCCGTTCGATAGAATAGCGGAAACTGTTCATAGGGACCACTGTCATCTTACGAGGAAGTTCTGTGGCGCAGCTCACAATGCCTGCAATTTGGAGTACCAGCTACAAAGACACATAACCGTTTTCTTCCACAAGTGGGTATGACACTAACTTTCTAGTTGAGCACTTGGCTGCTTTCGGTTTGGAGAAAGATCAGGTCACTGTCCTACCTTAGAGCGTCGAGAAATACATTTCGTTCTCCAAATGAGTGACACCAAGGACTACGCTCCGCTTCCTAGATACGCTACATTTTATTCAGGCGCCACTCCAGAAACTCATTAAAACTATGTGACGATGCTATGTTGATTATATTTATATGTTTTGACGATGCCATTATGGCCGTATCACTTTAAGACATGGTGCAAAAAATATATGAGGATGGTCATTACAGACTGAAAGCGGTCATCGTCTAAAGAACTCATTTGTGATCAGAGACTGGAATAAAAAATACATTTCATTGACACTCTGCCTCGGGAGAATATTCATAACACTCGAACTGAATTTCCTAATGAGGAAAAGTTTCAACTTATGCCTAAGAAGGGGGATCTCCCATATCAGTATGTGGATAGTGTGGAGAAACTCAACGAAACCAGGCTACCCGATATAACAGTATTATCCATCAACTTTACAGGCAATGCCATAACAGATGCAGAGTATGAGCATGCCGTGAATGTCTGGTGAGAATTCAATATTTCCACTTTAGGAGAGTGCACATAGCTTTACATGGACACAGACATGCGCTTGCTTGCGGACATTCTCGAGAAATTCCAGAGTCTATGCATTGCCAATATTCTCTGCATACCACCTTTCATTACGTGGCACCTGGGTTGTCTTTGGATGCAATGCTCAAGAAAATGAAGTGCAGCATTGAATTATCGACTGATGCTGAAATGCTTCTTTTCTTTGAGTGAGGGATCTGTGGGGGACTTCGCCAATGTGTCCATAGGCATGCGAAGGCAAATAACCCGAGAATGGGTGATAGATTCAATGCATCCCTTGATTCGAGTTACATAATGTACCTAGACGCAAAAAACCTTTACGGGTATGCCATGTAGCAATCACTGCCGACTGGTGAGTTTTGATGGGTGCCCAAAGACGAATGCAAGGGATTGGATGGATAAATCATGGGGGGGTGTGGGGGTGGGAGGGGGGGGCTATGGCCGCTGATTCAGATGTGGAGTATGTGGTGGCGCAGAACTCACATACCCCATTAGTTTGCATGATGTGCATGCCGATTTGCTGCTGTGTCCAGAGCAACTAGTTCCACGAGGTGGCTCCACTGGTGGATAAGCAGATATACATTAATTATTATCGTAATCTCCAGCAGTGTCTCGGCTTGGGTATGGAGCTGGTTACAATCATGCAGGCTATCTCCTTTAACCCGTCCCCCTGGTTGAAGGAGTATATTGGTTTGAATACGAGACAGAGAGCTTCTGCGGCGTTTGACTTGGAGAAAGATTTTTATAAATTAATGAATAATTCTATTTTTGGCAAAGCAATGGAGAGTTTGAGGGAACGACGTGAAATTTTGCTTATAACGAAACGGGATGGGCTTTATGGCGTAAGCAAATGCATTGCCAGATCAAATTTTAAGCGGGTCACCATATTCAATAAGAACTTTGTTGCTATGGAGATGGCTAAGACTGCAGTAGAGTTTATGAAACCTCTTTGTGTGTGGATGTTCGTTCTAGACCTGTTCCAACTGCACATGAACCGCTTTCATTTCGCAGATCCTTTATATGGACACAGATAGCTTCATGTATTGCGTGAAGAAGTGCGCTCCATATGAAGTAAATGAGGTGTCATGATAATGAATTCTACACACCCTAATACAAGCTCAATAATACTTATGGTATCATTCCACAGAACAAGAAGGTTATCGGTCTTACGAAAGTTGAGGCGAATGGATGGCTGATTGTGGAGTTTTATAGGTCTACGCTTAGAAATGTATGCGTATCGCACATTGGAAGCTGCAACCCAAAGGCAGGCTAATGGTTTGCATTGTATGGTATCCAGAGCCCTCTCTATCGAAGATTATTTGCGGTAACCATGCAATGGTGTTCACAGTGCTGGTACAGCAGACCACTATTCGATGGAGAGGACGCAAGGTGCAGTCCAAAATCGGTCTATCACATCATGACGATAAAATAATCATTTGTAATGATGGCATTGAAGCTCTCCAATACTCACACTACTGACTTGTAGTGAGAGAAGGGGTGAGGGACTCTGATTGAGTGAGAGCGAGAGAGAGAATGAGAGAAAGAGAGAGAGAGAGACAGAGAGAGAGAGAGAGAGAGAGAGAGAGAGTGAACAGAGTAGTAGTATGACCCTTTATCATAGTGTAAATAATTGTGTGTGTGTGTGTGTGTGTCGTATGTATATTTTAGTGTACTCTGTACATGTGTGTACACACACATAGAGATAATGTGTGAGTGAAAAAGAAAGGATAGAAAGAAAAAGAATTTATATATATGCACATCATATGTGTGAAAGATAGAAAGATTTAAAAAGAAGGATAAACAAAAATATTAGAAAAGCAAGAAGATAAAAACATGTGTATATTCTGATTTATTTGTTCATACGCAAAGTATGTGTAGCCTGTAGCAGGCTTTAAAGTTTTTCACCTGCTGCTAGCCATCCAAGTCAGAATAGTTTTTAAGTGTATATATATCTATACAGCTCACAGTCCATCAGAATTGTTATTGTAAGAACCTTTGTTATCGGGTACTGTTGAAATCAGATGCTAAGCACGCACAGTCCATCAGAATTATTGTAAAAGCTATGCTACTGGGGCTGTGGAATTTAGTTTTAGTAAAGGAAGTATCTCTGCAATAGTTTTTAGCTTAGATTTGGAAAAAAAATCCCTACCAGTGTTACTGTTGTAGCGTGTAAGTTAAAAGTATTTCTGTATTGGAATAGCAGAGTCAGTTTACACCTCAAAAATATTATACTGTACCTCAAAAACCACATTGTACCTCGAGAATTATATTGTACCTCAAGAATGATATTGTATTTGTGTGAACTGAATAAACGAAGAAAAAAATAAGTCACTATACGTCTTTGATGTTGTAATTTACAAAAAATCTTATCCCCTATTGCATTATGTATATATACGTATATATATATATGTATATAGAAACTGTGCAAGTGTGAAATGACATTAGTTTTGCTGAAAATGAGTGCTATTAAGGAGGTGAAGTTTAAGATAGAAAATAATAAAATATATAGAATGGTTGAATGGAATTACGCGTATCATGCAGCACGAATTGGGTTATGGGAGCAGGAGGCACGTGACTGTGTCCGCTTCCAAAGATATATAGTAGACATGTATAAAATTATACCTCCTGTGCTTGAAGAAAAACACAGACATAGCAAGTGGATAAGACTGTACACTGTCAAAGCGGGAACAGTATTGAAAAAAAAAAACAATGAGGCTGTGAGGTAAAAATTCATTTATTTATTATCCAACTTAAGAGGAATTTTACATTTTCATAAGCAGACTCAGCAACACTATATTCACAATTCTTCTTCTTCATGAGTCGATGGAGAGGAGGACACCCATAGAATTCCAGCTCTTAAATAGCAGCAAACTTAAAAGATTCGACGGATTCATGAGATCTTCTCCTTCCCCTTCACGTAGATGATGATCTCCGTATGATCGAATAATTTAAGGGCCATCACCATATCTTTATAGGGAATGCCAGGATAATTCCAGTGAATTTCATGGTAGAAATGTGTGAACCACTTTGCACTCTTCCGTGTCTTAGCACACTTCAAATACCTGAAGGACCTTGGCGATGCAATGTTTGCTGAGAATGTCTCTATTATTACCGCATCTTGTTTGTACGCTACAAATGCGACATCTTTAAATACGAACCGTCTACGCTCACCATCATAGAAGCCCTGAGCGTCTGCAATGATGCTCACGCCTTGAGATGCCTTTGTGAAATGCTCTAGGTATGGTGCAGCACCTGTTCATTTATACAGCTCACTTCATAATACTGGTGAGTGGGCAGTAGTTGATCGCACCGTCATGTAGAACTAGAGCATACGAGGCAGTGTGTTCTGGGAAATTGGCAGAGGATTCAAATTCAAGTTGCACATCTATAGGTCCAGACTTAATTATCTCTTTCTGTTTTCAGCGGTCTATTATGATGATCAGTGAAGGCTCCTCGAACTTCCGTGGACTGAGTAGACACCCTCCTCCCTCTCCGTCAGCAATTTCATAGTAAGAAGCACGAAATTTTGCATACATGTCATATGCTAGACTGTATACATTTTCATTCTACTGCAGGTGAAAATTGCCATATGGATAGCGTTCTGAATTCCGGCAGACTTGGGCATTAGTTAACATGCAGTTGTCGAACACGGTGGAATCATTTGCTATATTACCTCTTCTATCAGTCTGAAACGCAAGTATGATGAATGAATGTGTATCTAGGTGCAAGGAGGTTTTAATAGCCCTTGTTCGCTTGCATTCGGTAACACGAGTGAACTGTCCGTGATAGACATGTAACAGAATTCAGGAATTATAAAAGCTTCAAACGCTTCTCACACTGATGCGAGGAATTTTCCGTAATCTCTTACTGGTTGTGATCACATTCTCTTCTTGAGCGGCTTAAATGTAGGAGTTATTATCCATCGCACTCCGCACTGGAAAGAGTTCTTGTTTACCGTTCGTAATAATCTGTCTCATATCCTCAAAGTAGCCCACGAGCAGTTATAAAGGTATGCATGCAGTAAATCGCTTGTAGTCTGCAACTGTTCTATCCTCTGGATCGTCTATGAACCAACCCGCATATTCTAAACAATGCAAATCCACGAGCGATGCAGAGACTTATGTTTTAAGGGTTGATGTTATGCCAACCTTGTGTGTATGGTCGATTTCAGACCCACTGAGTTCATAGCGTATCATTTGGAACAGGAATGCTAAAGCGTTACGTGTAAGCTTGGATCCCACTTTATCGCTACCAGCCATTGGTTTTCTTGAATCACCCCTCTAGATATATGAAACTCTTGCATGGAAGCGTCAGGGCATCTTGTTTCTGGATGAGATTCCTAATTTCATCATTCTTCTTAAATGTGGTTGAAGGGTAAGGTTTATGAGAGACGTATTCCTGACTTATAACTCTCTCATCATACCCTACAGGACTAGTTATATTCATTGAGGACGTCATTCCAAGGTTTCAAGTCAACTGATTTAAGAAACTCGTAGTTCGCATGTGTTATCACTTTGCGGTTCGATAGCGAAGTGACGTACTGTGGATTGCGTGCAATTGTTCTATACCGTACGCCCATCCTGTAATCGTACCATGATTCCACAACACGAAAGTCAACAGATTGATTATTCTTGTCCACAGTACGCAGCTCCAAATAGTCCAGTGTCTCAGTTGTCACTGGACGGTATATTTCATTGGCAGGGGTCTCAACAACCTTACACCCCTTTGCAACTGAGGGGAAGAATCCATAAATAGTATGAATCAGACTGCCGTTGAGATAGAAGTTCGTGGCAATGTTACACTCAACTAGGACTGACGGGAAGTATGTCCACAGTCTGACATGACTTGTAAAATTTACTTCAATCCTTCTTCAAAGCCTGCCCTTTTGCGAAACCAAGTAGGCGCCCAGTTGTACCTTTCTGGTTAAAGTCAATCGTCGCATTTAGAGTTCTTATTTCAGATTTATGTGTATTAATGTTTGCACATAATTCAATATCTTTTCCTGACTGTTTTAAGACTTGGTTTAAATCATCGATATCGTATGTTCTCGGTTCTATTTCCACAATGTATTTTTCACCATTAATATCCAGATGCAATTTGTTGTTAGTTTCAGTGATGTTTGGGATGCTGTTGTATGTTTCCAGTCGAATCAATGCAATCCTCCATTCACCAATGATCAAGTCAATAGGTGGAAAGTAATTTGCATGCATTGCAGATGATCGTTCTTTTAACGTCAAAGTGCACGACACTGCATCTGAACCTAAACTGATGAAGGAATGTTTAAAGCTCCTCCGTATATAGCATTCTTTTCCTTCTTTGTAAACAACAAGAGAAATATGATGCACAGAAGTCCACAGAGGTATGTATTAAAGTCCTGATAGCGCCGATAATTGTAGAACACACGTCTTATGTGAGTGAAGTATCGCTGTAAATCTTCTGGCGGTTGCAAGTCACCAAATGAGTCGTAATAGTAGACGGTACCCGCGTTTCTAATAACACATGATACCCAGTGGGTGTTGGGGCCTCCAGCAACATCTACATTCACAATGCCATATCCACCAGTTTTCCACATAGTCTTCCACATAATTTTTCTTTCTAACAAATTTAAGAAAGTCAGTATTAGTGAGTGGTCGATCTGGTATGACCACTAATGGGCTTCATTTTTTATTTATGAATAGAACGAGCCCTTTCCTGTGCGGTTTCAAGTATAGTCCTTCTTCGATGGCTGCGGCTTCCATCTTGGGAGTTTTGCGCGTTCTTGACCATTCGAGTAACAGCTGCAACACCACCAGCGAGGGACCCTACGCTGAGAGCATGGAGAGGGTAGGTGTGAGAAACGGTAAGAAAACCACCAGATGTCTTGTATATTGGTAGAACTCGAGGTGCTCTAACCGATCCTATTTTTCTTCTTCCTGCACCTTTCTGCTTCAGTGCATTTTTATCTGCATACATCGCAGGATACAGTTCTTATAACAACTCTGCTTCCCACCCTTGTCCTTCTTCTTTTTTAGTGTACAGCGTGCAGCATTCATAACTCACTTGAAATTCAACACTCCTAAACCCAACTTAATTTTCCTCGCATGGTTTTATCAACTGCAATATCCTTTCTTGTCGGTATCGCCTTAGGCCATCTGCAATGTGACGACTTGATAGATCTTTACTTTCAGGGCTTGCTATGTCATGTTCCACACACGCTTTGTCAAGCAGATTGACCCCCTTTTCTGAAGCTTTTTCCCAGGTCCACAGTAGTTATACTCAGGGATGTGTAATTCCACTGGCAGTCTAGAATACCAGCATCTCCTGTAATGCCTCTCCTAGTAGGCATGTTATGCTACTGCGCGGGTTGTGACCGGTGCCCCCATTATATAGCATATCGTTAGCATCAATCCAACTGTTTTGTGCAGCAGGAAAATCGAGCCATTGGACTAGAGATTTATTTTCCCGACGTCTTATGACTCTCTCCACGAGAAACACATCCGGTTCTAAGCTTTTCTGCATCTCATCGGTCTGCAGCAGCTTGCAGTATTTTCACCTTTACTATCCTTCAATGTATATGTTCTAGGATTCGTTCTTTGCACCTTTGAAACTGTGAATATCTCTGTTGACCATTTCGGTAGGTGTGATTTCTCAAATGCCATCTTGCGTTTTGAGATATATACCAAATAACGTACATTAAACTTTTGTCTGCGTGGATCCAGCATTTTAATGCGATAGTACATAGTGTCTATGAGTCCATTACCACGAACGTCGATTGGTCTCATTTTTGTTGAGGTATGTATGGTTCGATTATACTGAGCAATTATTTCTGGGATGATATCTGTCCAATTGTATGAGCAACGAAGGTTAAAACTCTTCCACATTCGACCTTTTATTGTTTTGTTCAGACGCTCCACGATACTTGCTATCAGGTGAGTGATTGTTGAGTAGTGATGTATTCCGTACCGCTGCATAGCGGTCTTGAAATACCTATTGTAAAACTCTCCGCCGTGATCGGTTTGGAGGTTTTCTGGGCATCGATGCGTCCCTGTCTGTACCAAACGCTCAAAAACATCTGCGACATTTCTACCCGTTTTTGTTTTAACAGGTAATGCCCAGGCAGATTTGGAGTATGTATCAAAAACCATTAAAATATATCTGAATCTATTATTCTCATGTGAATATTCCCTCATATTTACAAGATCAGCATGCCATACATCATCCAAACCTTTAATCGTAACATGCCTATGAGGGTATGTTTTGCGTGCTGGTTTGTGCAGTTCTGAAACTACTGTCTCCATACTTATTTGATGATACCTCTCTCTCTCTCTGAGCTCAGAGATTACTGAAATAGCCTCATTCGATTGAGCTGTATTACCAGCAGCAGCTGATGCCATGTGCAGCCGTACTCCATCTATTAGCTCGTTGGGGTCGTCATAATATATATACTGCGGGATTTGCTTGTTCATTGCTTTATGCTCAGTGTCAATACCATCACCGCTGCTGCTGCTGATGTTGTTGTTTTCGCCATGAAGTATTGGTTTTAATATCGTTTTATATTTCTTGTTGCTCAGGCTTTTCGCGATCTTATGTACATCAGTCATGTGCAGTATTTCACGGTACGATTCCCTGTCATTAACTGCATAATTTATAGGTTTTTTGGTAGGTCTTAGAAAATTATATTGATTAAACCTGGTGTTATCTCAAACCGCCTATCACCAACCTGTATTGTGTCATTAGCTACAGTTATAGGATACATGCCCAACTGTATAATACATGCCCAACTGTATAGTCTTCCACTGCCAACGCCGAATGTGCTATCTACACTCCTGGAAATGGAAAAAAGAACACATTGACACCGGTGTGTCAGACCCACCATACTTGCTCCGGACACTGCGAGAGGGCTGTACAAGCAATGATAACACGCACGGCACAGCGGACACACCAGGAACCGCGGTGTTGGCCGTCGAATGGCGCTAGCTGCGCAGCATTTGTGCACCGCCGCCGTCAGTGTCAGCCAGTTTGCCGTGGCATACGGAGCTCCATCGCAGTCTTTAACACTGGTAGCATGCCGCGACAGCGTGGACGTGAACCGTATGTGCAGTTGACGGACTTTGAGCGAGGGCGTATAGTGGGAATGCGGGAGGCCGGGTGGACGTACCGCCGAATTGCTCAACACGTGGGGCGTGAGGTCTCCACAGTACATCGATGTTGTCGCCAGTGGTCGGCGGAAGGTGCACGTGCCCGTCGACCTGGGACCGGACCGCAGCGACGCACGGATGCACGCCAAGACCGTAGGATCCTACGCAGTGCCGTAGGGGACCGCACCGCCACTTCCCAGCAAATTAGGGACACTGTTGCTCCTGGGGTATCAGCGAGGACCATTCGCAACCTTCTCCATGAAGCTGGGCTACGGTCCCGCACACCGTTAGGCCGTCTTCCGCTCACGCCCCAACATCGTGCAGCCCGCCTCCAGTGGTGTCGCGACAGGCGTGAATGGAGGGACGAATGGAGACGTGTCGTCTTCAGCGATGAGAGTCGCTTCTGCCTTGGTGCCAATGATGGTCGTATGCGTGTTTGGCGCCGTGCAGGTGAGCGCCACAATCAGGACTGCATACGACCGAGGCACACAGGGCCAACACCCGGCATCATGGTGTGGGGAGCGATCTCCTACATTGGCCGTACACCACTGGTGATCGTCGAGGGGACACTGAATAGTGCACGGTACATCCAAACCGTCATCGAACCCATCATTCTACCATTCCTAGACCGGCAAGGGAACTTGCTGTTCCAACAGGACAATGCACGTCCGCATGTATCCCGTGCCACCCAACGTGCTCTAGAAGGTGTAAGTCAACTAACCTCGCCAGCAAGATCTCCGGATCTGTCCCCCATTGAGCATGTTTGGGACTGGATGAAGCGTCGTCTCACGCGGTCTGCACGTCCAGCACGAACGCTGGTCCAACTGAGGCGCCAGGTGGAAATGGCGTGGCAAGCCGTTCCACAGGACTACATCCAGCATCTCTACGATCGTCTCCATGGGAGAATAGGAGCCTGCATTTCTGCGAAAGGTGGATATACACTGTACTAGTGCCGACATTGTGCATGCTCTGTTGCCTGTGTCTATGTGCCTGTGGTTCTGTCAGTGTGATCATGTGATGTATCTGACCCCAGGAATGTGTCAATAAAGTTTCCCCTTCCTGGGACAATTAATTCACGGTGTTCTTATTTCAATTTCCAGGAGTGTATATGACCAGGGGCGTGACGGATAATGAATTCGTGAATTCATCAATGGCTACACCATCGTTATCTGGTGTTTTTGTTTCTGCTGAGAGCTGTCTGAGAGCTTCACCAACCGGCTCTCTTAATGTCTGCTTTCGATCCATATGCCCTAACCTTAGCAACAGTAATTTCACTTGAACTGCTTTCCGCGCTTGAATCACTCCCTGCTTCGTTGACATCTCGGTTTATACTAATCAGACATCTCCAAAGCATGAGGATTTATATATCTGCTCTTCTTCTTCCTCTTACTATGTGCCTTCTGCCCTTTCTCAACAACAAAGAACTCTACAACTATTTTCCCCTCAATGGCCTCGACGTTTTCAGCTGAGTCTGTTACTTTCCTACAGATCTCATTAACTAGCTCGTTTAACGCATTCACCATTCTCAGAAGAGTCTGGTAATACTTCTCTAGTACCAGCGCATGCCTCCAATTTTATTCACAATAGCCTGAAGTTTCGCATCCATGTTTAGGTGAATATTCTGTCTGTGTACATCATTCTCTTTGGTTGAGAGCTAGACATGCGCGTGAATTTGTCCATGGGTCAGCGTATACGGATGTACTAACCTCTCTTGCCGTGCTATATGTGCAGAAACTCTTGAAAGATTCACCTGTACCTACCATCACGCAGTTTCTAGTTTTATCAATAACGAGAAACCCATACTTTGAGTAATTCCAGCAATCAGCACCACCGTCCTTACAAACTCATTGAACAACATGTCAGCTCCTACATGTGCCTGGTAAATGTGTTTAAATTAAGATCGTCTAACCAACAGTTTCGGGAATCGGGAATATATTTGGCTTAGATAAAATACATCAGCACCCATAGGACAACCGAGAGAGGAATATTTTCGAATTTGGTTTTCCACAGTAAAATCGTAAAATATGAAGATAGTGCTGGGCTTTGGTTTTTCAGGTGGAGGGATATCACCACTTTCACTGGATTTCGTGTGTGTAACACCATCTACACCATTCAATATCTCCTGTAATAGCTGATACTTGGGTTGAAACAGTGTTTTTGAGAATACACAAACATGTTCATATACGTGTGTTACCAGCGTCATGAGGAAATAAGTCTTGCCACAATTGGATGGACCTACCATAATTGCTTGTATATCATCAGGAAGTAGAATTCCGTTCTTCTTCTTCAGGTCTTCTTTTGCATCTTCACAGGACCAGTCACCGACAGCAAAGTCCTTACGGTGAAGATGTTTCACCCATCCTACCATGATACTAACTATGCCAGGTAGTGACAAGTAGTTGACATACATAGAAAGATACATTTGAATGGACGGTAGTAGTATGTATAGCCACTATTGCTCGATCACTTAACCGACTGAGTTATATTGACCCTTGAAGAGTAACTTGATCATTCATTATGTCAGTAACTGGTAAGGCGATTTTTGGGGTAATTGTCTGCTGCAGCATCGTTATTGGTGTAGCGTTAAAAATATTGATGTTAATAATCGTAATACTTTAGAAAGTGTAGGTTAGAGAGGTATGAAATAAAACACAAACACAGTTTGAGATTATACATACATACGTTATTTATTTATTTAAGTATCATACATAGGATGCAGTGTTTCAAGAAAATCATCAGACTGTTTCTGTACATTCTTCTTCTTTTTCGCACCTGTACAGTATTTCCTAAACAAAGCTTTTTGATATGAAGTTAATTCCCCGCTTATTTCCCTCAAGCCAATGGATGCCTCACACTACTCAGGTTTTTCACATGCACATTTAATCTGTTTCTCTTTTGGTTCAGCGTTCATGTGAAAGCAAAAGTACTGCTGAAAATCATCAGCATGTACACTGTTCATACATAGGAAGTGTACAACATCATTGTATGCAGAGTCTATGTTCGGCAACCAACGGTTCAATCTTTCCAATGGAAGGTGTAGCGCTGTATCCAGATTCTGTAAGTTCATAACTGAGACGTGCCTTAGTTACACACAGTTGTAACCCGATTTCACACATAGTGCACAGTCATCATACACTGTTGGAATAGATAGTACACTTGTAAGGTGAATGTCTACGGCTGAAAGAGTTGGATAATACTCTGTAGTCATCTGCTGATTGATGTAGCGCTCTGCACGACACATTTAGTCCCAGTCGAACTCAGAAATTGGCACTTTAACATCCTTCGATGCATTTTCTATTTCTATTCTCACTTGCAAGCCCCAGGCATGATGTGCTTCTACACCAACATTTACACGTTTCGTTCCACATGGGTACAGTCGATGCCTTCTTATCGACAGCATGTGCACTCTGTGCCTGCATTAGCACAGGGATGTTCAACTGGGATGGATCAAATGTAGGTGACCAGTACTGTTCTCCATCTTGCTGTAGTTTAGGACCACCGGCAGTGTTCGATGTGTTGGGAGCAGATCGCATGTCCTCATCACACGAATCAAAGAATGGGACAGACAACAACAGCTCCTAGTTGTGCTTCAGAAAGTGATTCTTCATGGTTCTTCTTCTCCGGTGGCTGCTGCTGTTCACTGACTGAGTGAGACTGAGGTCCCAGAACTGCTAAGCCTGCCCTATATCCCCTCCATGATGTTACCATATATACCATCCTACTGGCTGAAGTCTAAAACATGACTGGATTAAGGGCTCCTATTGGTTTCCGCCATTTTTCTCCCCCAGACCTCCATCTAGGATTATTTCACAGGAGTAGTGATGACACCCTTTGGTGGCAGTACTGTGTACAAGATCAGCTGGACGCCAGACGTCATGGTGAACACACTGGATGGAGCTACTCCCTCAAATTGTTTAAATGAACACTGAAAATAAAGACTTACATCCATCCTATCCAGCAGCCTGGTACAGGCTGTGTCCTTTCTCCACCAATTTATAGGAAGAGGTGGGGGTTGGATGACTTAGGTTAAGGGAGGTAGCCCAAAATGACCTATTTTCCCGCCATTTTCTTGGGGTAGTGGAGGTAGCCTTGGTGTGTGGCATTGTCCTACTGGAATTTGAACTAGCTTCCATTTTCTGGAGGAGGGGAGTGGAGGGAGGAGGAGATGGGGTGAGGTTAGTGTGGGTAGCCCTATTTACCTATTTTCCTGGAAAAATCAGAACTTCTCACCATGACATCATTGGGACATTGCCACACCTACTGCCGCCATCTTGGATCCACCATCTTGAATACATTGGGCAACACTGGAGAGTGAGGCCACACCAGCCTAGTCCTACTACTTACGTGGGTTTGTGAGGCAAAATCTTATTTCATTTTTATACTGTGCAGGCTTAACCGTCAAATATAATTAAAGGGAATCTGTATATGCTTTTCAGGCTTGCCAAAATGCTTGCAGGAAATACATGAAAGTGAAGCAGTAGATTTCCGAAATGCATTAGACACTGTACCACATGGCAGACTTCTCACTAAAATACTATCACATGGAGTAATTCGGAACTTTTGGATTCGATCGAGGAATATTTGATACATTGGAAACTAGTATGTGATAATGAAGGGCTGAAGCTCCACAGAAACGAAAGTAACGTTAGATGTGCTTCAAAGAAGCATAATGTGTACTTCCGCCTTTCGTTATAACATACTAGTTTCCAATGGATCAAATATTCATCGATCGAATCCCATAGTTCCGAATTACTTCTTGTGATAGTATTAATGCTCTCGGTAAACACAAAAGCTTTATCAAATCTGCTCGGTAGCATTAAAAGGTTGTTCAGTGACGACACTGTTGGCTACAAGAAAGTGTCTTCGTTGGTTGGTCGCAAGGAAATGAAGAATTATTTGGACAAAATTTCGACTTTTGAACAATGATTATCAGCTACCTTTAAATGAGATTACATTGAAGAAATGCCAACAATAAACAAAAAGCTTCCGATAATATCATGTTATAAGTTTAGTTGTGAAAATCTTGGCCAAATCAGGTCGCACGTATATATTTGGGAGTAATAATATGAAGCGATACGAAATGGGACGATTTCGTGAAATCAGCAAAAGTAAAGGCGAATAGATGACCAAAATTCATTGAATGGTTTGTGGAAGAGTGCAGTGCACATGCTGGGACGAGTAGTTCCATTGTTCCACATCTTGAAGTCCTCATCAAGTAGACATAGCAACAGACATCGAACAAACCCAGGAAATGCAGGTACGTTCGTAACAGATTGGGGCAGCACATACGAATGTAGAACAGAAATTCTGGGAGAAATGGAGACCCTTGGAGGGAGGAGGTCGTGGTTCTCGTGACACTCTGTTGCTTAAATTTACAGAACATATATGCGAATGAGACTGTGCATGGATTCTGCTGTCACTACTGATTAGGGCGAGTACAGAGGCACATAGACAGCGGTTAATGTTCTCTCGCTCAGTAAGCAAATGGAGTAGTACAGAGAGACGCCAACAATGGAACGAAGTAGGCCCCCTTCACAATACGCTGTGCAGTGGCTTGCTGAGTATATGTGTAGTTGGAGATGTTCAGGAGTAAGTAATTTAAATGAAAATTGACACACTAAAGCATTTCTGAGAACATGCTTGCATGTTGTAAATATGATTGGGGTTGGGATTGATTTGCTGGTAGAGATCAAACAGCGAGGTCATCGGTCTCATTGAATTAGGGAAGGACGGGGAAGGAATACAGCCGCGCCCTTTCAAAGGAACCATCCCGGCATTTGCCTCAAGCGATTTGGTGGTAAAGATCGTGATTAATGTATGCAGTACGCTAGAAGTGTAAGTCTTTATGTTTTCTTGGTCATTGTCATGGACGGTAAAATATTTAGATCTGTTAGCTCGTGACATATTCTTCAAACTTCTCCAATAGACGTTTGGAGCCCTCGAAGCACGCTGGAACATCAGCGCGCTCCGCTCTGTTTCATATTTCGGAAGAGCACGCGCCGTGCGAGTCGTTTGTTTTTCAAAAGCATCGGCTGGTTGCCACCTTCGATCGGGCAGGGCGTGTTACCTTTGCGCCACCTAGCTTGACACGTCTCGGTTCGTTCAGGGACTTCGACCTGAGGGACCCAATTAGAGCTCTGCCTGCCAAAATTCAGTTGGAAACCATATATTCGGAAGAGAAAGGAGCAGTCTGGTGCTCTTTCTTTTGTTGTGTCTCATCATGTGCTTCACATAACCAGAGAGAATACTGCCGGCCATAGAATTTAGCAGTACATTTGATTCACGTTCTTCTTACTTTTCTTACAGTCTGCTGATATTTTCGTGCCATCCTCACTCAGATGAAATTTTCGCTTCCAGCGATTGCTCGATTTGCAGCTGTATTCAGTGCATTAAGTGATCCGGGCCACATCCACATTCATATCTGGGTGATAATATCCATTTGTAATTAACTCATCCGTGAACATCAGCGGCTAGCAGCATCTGGGTAGCTCTCTCTCTCTCTCTCTTTCTCTCTCTCTCTCTCTCTCTTAAAAGCAGGAGAAACATTCTGTAGCACTAATTTTGGGTCTGATGAACTCATCGTGTAATTTGTGAACATCTAAAACTCTTCTACAGACGAGTCGTATTTGCCTTTGTAGGATTACTTACTCTGTACGATTGTTTTTGGTTATAATATTCAGATATAAGGGAATAACTTCTAAGGTATTAGAAGGAGCTGCAGGGAGTAATAATTGTATAGGAGGACAGTGACTGGAATACATCCAGGAAATAATTGAAGATGCTTGTTGCAAGTGGTACTCTGAGATCAAAAGTTCTGCACAGGAGAGGAATTCGTGGCGGGTCGCATCAAACTCATTGCATTAGAGTATTCCTTTTGTCCATGCGTACAGCCACTTGCCCCTGTCCACTAGTATTAACACTAGGTTACCTTAAGCAGTCTGGTTCCATTTTCCTGTGCGGTTTGTTTCTATAGAAACACACCTATATAGTTCTGTAACGCGTGCGCCAGCTATCTTTCTCGTATTTTTCAGATATCAGGTAAAGCAGTGAGACGAACTCCAGGCGGTACAGCTTGGGACAATAACTTGACCGAATTGAGTTCCAGTACAACAGCTCATAGTTCGTTACGTTCTCTTGTTATAAGTAGGACGACTGCCATTCATATTCCCTCCCATGACCTTAGTCTATACCACGAAGTTCATTACAATTTTAGTCTTTGATTACGGAGTATGGATAATTAGTATTTTAATATGTATCCATTAGAAATATTTCACAAAAACGTCTTTTGTGCTTCCAAAGGTTCTGCAATCGACAGTAAATATTTTTGGGAGTCAGACTGCGCTAGCAGAGATCTATGTTTCAAAATCTGGGATATAAATTGTGGTAAAACCAGTTCAGGTTTTCTTTGGACATTCACTGAAAACATATCATGATGCCGTAGGCTTTCACCCTCACTTCGGATCTTCTTCAAGCGTCTTCTGTATCCACAGGTGGCTGAAGAGTACTCGAAAATTTTACCATCAGTGCTTGCAATGCAGCAATGTTCAGTAGCAAGCCCATCCGGGCGTGTTCATAACGACTAACGATTACATCGGCACATACGTTACTCGAAATGTATACGCATATTAGTGTTCTAATATATGTGTTTTGCAGTATTCTTCCTGCTCCCATAAAGCGCAGCTGTGGTGAAAACACTTATCCAGTTCACCAGTGCTTAACGTGACCGCGGGTAACAGTTTGAAATCCAGTCTGAGGCTCACTGCCGTAGCAGATTTCACTCGAAATGACATGGCGTCCAACCGAGACGTACTCGACTTCACAGTCTTGTTGTTTCTTCGCGTTACATTACATTAACATAGTAAGAGTGGTGTTACGGTGAAGGGGCGTTTATGTACTTGTGTAAAAAGTGGTTCTGTCTTACCGGGTGAATGGACCTAATAAACGTGAACTGTAATAGCGTGAATTTGTATTTTGCCTAATACTTCTTACGTATTTCAGATAAAGGTTGGAAAATGATTGTTACTACTTAAAATAGAGAAATAATGTTTTAATCGACGGTTCCTTCACCTTGCGGTCAAAAAATCTGTGACAACAGAATGATGAACAGCAGTCCCGCAATTCATCAGTGCTGCAGCCATTAAACCAGCTCTGCCTATTCTAGCTCATAATTGTGGAGCTTGTGAAGCACAGTGTTCGCTGCGCGTGACTCGAAAGTAGAGAAGCTCATTTCTGTCTGCTAAAAGTATAAAGCAAATAGTGTTGGGTCAGCGGTGTCCCAGGAGGAATATATTTTATCCTGTGACGCACCATGCAATTTTGGTCATAAGCTGTAGAGATTATTCTTACAGGTGATATAATTATACAGGGTGTCCCAGCTATCTTGTCCACCCAAAATATCTCTGGAACAATAACAGCTATTGGAGAACGACTTTCACCGGTATCAATGTAGGGCTGGGGACCATGAATGTACACATTTGGAAACATTCTGAAACGAAATCATATGTGCTTTTTAACACAAACTTATGTTTTTTTAAATGGACCTCCTATATTTTTTCCTCAGCAATCCATAGCATGACAAAGCACATACATAATGGCGTTGATTGAATCACAATATTCCCATTACATCCCGAGATACTGAGACGCGAAGTTGACGCTTGAAACACCCGACATGCGCTGCTAGCGCACGTCCTGAGGCTCAGGCGTGACCCCCCGCTGCCCGTAATCGTGATGTGATTGACATGCGTAATGACACCTCCACACTTATCAAGAGGTCCGAAACGAATAATACGATCTGCTGCCATCAGCTCTCATAAGCACATGACGGTCTCCATCTTGCACGTTTTACGTATCTACGTACACAATATGAACCAGTACCGATCGGTGTACACCCGTCAGGTTGTCTAATTTATCCTGTACACCCAAAATAAGGTTTATCTAATGCGTCAAATGACTCATTGTGCCTGTCGCGCAGGGCCTGGCTCTATCTAGTCAAGTGTCCAACGAAATTCCCACTACTGCCACAGTTACCACTTCGCCTTGTTTATGATTTGCGACCCATGCAAACTCCTGTACTTCACCACCCTCCGAGCATCCCAATTGTTGCTGCTTTGGCGTGCAGTACACCGCTTGCCAGTGTAGTCGTGCATCAGAGTAATCTAGTGACGGCACGGAGGTAGTACACATTGTGAATAAACTTTGTGTTGTGGAACCTATACTGTACAATATAATGTACACACATGAAGATATGGTAGAAATGCTGCTGATCTATGGAGAATGTACGTTGACGGTAAATACGTTATGAGATTGCTTGTTTGTTGATAGTACTGTTAGCGGACTTTATGATTATTAAATTAATATGTCTGTTTTCTACCCTACTCTACATATCTGTACTGTACCCTGTTGCAGGTGGACGAAATGCTGTTCACGCAGAACGACTGTACAGAAGACGATTCCCTGACAAGCCACTGCCTTCGCACCGGATGTTTGGTCGTCTCACATCTCGTCTACGTGAAACGGGAAGCTTAAATCCAAGACCTCGACATCGTCCTAGAACACGCACAGATGAACGTGCTGAAGTTGCTGTGCTCGCTACCATTGCTGTGAATCCTCAAATCAGCACACGTCCAATTGAACGTGAAGTTGGTGTGTCGAAATCAAGTGCACAGCGTATTCTTAAATGTCATAAATTTCATCCTTACCATGTTCATTTACACCAGGATCTTCAAGGAAATGACTTCCGCAATGGGGTAACATTTTATCGGTGGGCTCAGCAATAACTTCTGACTAATCAAAATTTTTTTGCAGATGTTCTCTTTACCGACGAGGCATCATTCTCCAAATAAGGAATTGTCAATATGAGGAATATGCATTATTGGTCCGCAGACAATCCAAAATGGCTCCGTCAGGTAGAGCATCAACGTCCGTGGAAAGTTATTGTTTGGTGTGGGATTATTGGAGATACCATTATCGGACCTTTCTTTATAAATGGCATCCAAAATGGCAGACAATACTCCAGATTTATACGACACAATCTTCCTGTTCTCTTGGACACCGTACCTCTGAAACGCAGAATGGTCATGTGGTATGAGCATGACGGATGCCCTGCACATAACGCCTTACGAGCACGACGACTTCTGAACCGTAAGTTCCCTGGTAGGTGGATTGGACGAGGTGGCCCAGTTAGGTGGCCTGCACGATCCCCGGAGCACGAAGTAGGGCATCCTTCATCCACAGAGTGACCCTATGTATGCAAGCCAATGGGCATCACTTTGAGCATGAGATGTGAACGCTATGTTTAGTATGTAGTGCTGGTATCACAGTGGAAGTTTCTACAAAGGGCCATTTTACCCAGTGATGTTAAGAAACATTTGTTTGCAACAACTTGTCATTTAACACATTAGATAAACGTAACATTGATAATTATGTGATAATAAAACTAATTGGTTAAACATGTTTACATTCATCTTCTATGTCCTACCTGAACATCCCAAATCAAAACTTTTTACCTAAACACCGGTAAAACTTTTAGTCCACTTGCTCGTTTCACTAAAACCATCAACATGAATTTTACTATTACGAGTGAATGATTAACTGTCACTTGCGCTAGATCTACAGTAAAGTAAAGTTTTAACGTTGAACGGCATTACCTTTTTAGTAACGGATTAACGATAAGCGAAGTTAACATTGTGACTAACGTTGCGGTACACAGATAGGTTACAGAACCGCATCACCCCTAGCCCATGGGACAAATACCTGCTAGAATGTACGACGTTAATGCAGGATGGCAGCAGACCGTATTATTCGTTCCGGACCTCTTGATAAGTATGGAAGTGTGATTACGCATGTCAATCACATCGCGATTACGGGCAGGACGGGGTTCACGCCTGAGCCTCAGGACGTGCGCTAGCAGCGCATGTCGGGTGTTTCAAGCGTCAACTTCGCGTCTCAATATCTCGGGATGTAATGGGACTATTGCTATGCAATCAACGCCATTGTGTATGTGCTTTGTCATGCTATGGATTGCTGAAGAAAAAATATAGCAGGTCTATTTAAAAAAACATAAGTTTGTGTTAAAAAACACATATACTTTCGTTTTAGAATGTTTCCAAATATGTACATTCATGGGCCCCAGCCCTACATTGATACCGGTGAAAGTCGTTTTCCAATAGCTGTTATTGTTCCAGAGATACTTTGGGTGACAAGATAGCTGGGACACCTTGAATATGAAGATTATTGACACAAAACCGTAACCAGCCATTTTAATTGTGGAAGCAATGTACGTGGATAGTATAATCTGTTTTAAATGTTGAGGATTACTATTCAGGACTCATTAAACTCCCTCAGGGCGGGCATCTATGCAGAGTATTCCTCAGAACTCGTACTTATGGCAAATTTCTAGTAAATGGTAGAGTACAGCAATCAGTAGTCCCTTTCTTTCAGGTTTCATTAGGCAAATCTAGATTTCGACTAGTGTGTAGCCATTATCAATGCACTGTTTAATGGTATCAATACATGTCCTAGTGCGTCAATCCCCTGTAGTTCGAGATTCTGTCACTGTTCATTTAAGACTCTTGAAGAGGACACGCATTGATTTCATTAAATAGTGGACTGATAGTGGCTAGGCACAAGTTAAAATCTAGATTTGCGATATACAACCTGAAAGAAAAGGGCGACTGATCGCTGTGCTCTATCATTTGAAATTCATATCACAGACGTTGAGTGCACCCAAATTCATAATGGAAGGTAACTTCATAACATTTTTATTGTTTAAATGCCTAAATTACAAAACACAAGAGACGTAGAACAGAAATCAGAAGAAGGACTGCAATAGCTCAACGTTATTTCAATGAATTTGGAGAGCTACTAGCGGTCAAATTATATGGTTTGGAAAAGGAAGAAGTATCGGGAATGTTTATGTGGAGAGTATTCCCACTTGAATAAACACTGAAAACTGTTGAAGACATACCTAAAACGCTGGTAAGCGACATAAAAGTGGTTTTGGAGAAGGTTGACGAACTGAATAGAAAGAAAAATCAAGAAAATCTTCTGTATGAGATGATCAGAGGAACTTCATAGTAACTATCCTAAACATGAAATCTAAACTTTTTGGACATTTATTTAGACACAATAACGTTTCAACAAATATGTCTGCAGGAAAAAGATTTTGAGGACAAAACCAACGGAACGTAAAGAAATAAAATTGTCACAGATATTCTCTAGAGCAAATGAAACAGCCTCATCTACGGTTCGCAATAGCACTTCGGCATTTGTGTGGCTTTGTTGTTGGGAAGCCTGAGCACGCTATCGACAGCTGTATATGATTTCCTCGCTGCAGTTTTAGCTCAGCGTAAAGTTTGAAACATTGATGCACTGAGGTAGTTCAGTGAATCTAACAGATTCGGAAGCCAAATAAAAAAACTTTATGCATAATTTTTATATGTCGTTTATTAAATGAAGTGTCCATCTCCAACATGAAAACGGATTAGTGGATCTGCAATCTTGGACACCAGTGGTCAACAAAATAAGTATTTAAAATACTCAAGTTGTTGATATAAGGAATCTAAGTTGTAAGTGAGAGCTAGAATTAATGGTATTAAAAAAAAATAAAGCATAGGTAGATTTCGGTAAATAATATGCCTAAATTGTCAAGAAATGATTAAGATAGCATAAAATACTGTTGCAGAGAGATTGCATCACTTTTAGATCATGACGATGTTGAACAAAAATGAGGATAAACACTCATGTGTTGGTGTGTTGGTCAGAATCTTACTGCCTTTTCTTCTACAGCCCTTCTGACCTTCCTGACCACTTGGTCAAGCATTTCGCGCGCGACTCTGAATGAAGTTTCGTCTACTCATTATTTTTATTTAGGAATCTGAGTACTCTCTCTCTCTGTATTGTTTGCAAACGATTATCATGACACAAGCGACGAAGGGAATGTACTTAATGGACAGTAATGGCCCAGGGGAACTGTTGTGTTGCGGCGGTAGTGAGTTAATTGACGAGAAGGGCCGTCCTAGCGGAACGGCTCAGCCCGAATCGTCGCCGTGTGGGTCACAGCATTATCCCGCTTATCGCTTACCAGTCCATGGGGTGCCCCATGGGCAGCGAGTCTGCACGCCCCGCCGAACACACATTCAGCTCGGAAACCGCTTGTGCGTGGTTTCGTGCGTTTGTATATATACGCACATCGGTATGATTGATAACCGATTCAACATGGAACCCAAGGACAGAGAGACAATTTGAAACAAGCTTCAATAATTTTTATTACTCTTAGTTGCACTGTAGGAGACAGAATTCAGAAACACCAAGCTACAGTATTAGTGACAGACTACTGAGAATGCCATGTGGTTTAAATAGCTAGGATTAACGCTATGCGGCGATACGCAGCTGCAGTGCCGGTGACGAATGAAACACTGAAACCCTTCAAGATCTTTCCTTCGCGGAGGAGCACAGTCATGAAGAAATCTTTGAAAGAAATATCCTCCATTCGCCTAATAATTGTTCATTTCCACTCACAGGGGCGTGTTGAGCTGGACATTAAAACGGCATTAATACAGTCCAAGGTGTCGAACAAGCGGTTGTTACATTTGTAAAAATTTCTTATGAGGTAAATATGTCTGACTTATCTCTGACATGTCATGGTCGAAAAAACATATTTCTGGTCCTATACGCCAGTTGTTGTATTACAGGTTACGGGCATATATGTTGAAGACACGTAATATTGCAGACAATGAGCACAACGAGAAACCATTTCACATAGTACAGCATATTTAACTGCTAATATATTGCTGTCACCTGAATTCTTCACTTTTATTCATCAGCTGATGTTGACATACTTCAAACCAGTGGCAGAGATTATAACAATGTGACACCTCTGTGTGAACACATGGTATTTGCTTTACCAGATGTATTATCAGATAAAGGGAGGTCGATAATTATTTACCTAAATGTTTAATATGTCCTTATAATACACGTTCATAACAGCATCTTCCAGATGTACCCTATAATTATCCAGCTTAAGTGTAAATAAATTTATTTCAGATACACAATAAAATTTTTGATGTCAATACGATCGCATGTCTGCAATATTATAAAACCATTAATAATTGATTCGTGCAGACGTACGTAAAAGACGTCACTCCTACGCAACAACTTGCACGACCCATGTGAAGTGGCGGGACTGCCACAGAAGTCAGAAAATAAAATCTACTGAGCCAGAGAGTCCCCATATTAGAAAGAATGAAGGGTAATGGGGTAGTTGAGGGATGTAATAGATTTGGGATTGTGCATGGGGGGAGGTGGTTGTGAGGGAGAAGTGGAAGGGGGAGGGAACGTAGACGGAGCATGGTGTTTGTATGAGCTATATTAGAAGCCTGAACATGAGCTCCAGTATTACATTAACGTCCATTGAATTCATATTAATGTACTCCCATCACCTACATAGCACATGCAGACCTGAACCAAACATAGTAGTTTTTATACATTTCCAAGATGGTACATCAGAAACATAGACTATGTACCTAAGCTGTACATTGCCATATTACATGAGTATTACCCAAATAGAATGGGTCCTATACAACATGTTTATACAATGAGTTCTGTAGAACATTTGCAAGATGATATACCTGTACATTCCTTTTGCAGATAATGAACTATGGGTTCCATCAAAACATAATAGGAGCTAGTAAAATTTTAAAATTACCATTTATTATCGAAATGGATATAAGACATACATGGTGGAAGTAGTAAATGGAGACTAATCTAAGCAATGTTGCTCAGTTAAAGACAATTACACTTCAGTGGTGTCACTATCAGGCAATATGACCCTAAAATTACAACTGATTAGTGTATACGCTGACGGGCCAAACCATTATGACCATAGACCACCACAAGATTGAAAACCTGCTGATGGTGCTGTGGGCATGTGACGCAGTAAGGAAACAATGTAAGTGGGACAGAGACCATTGAGTAGGCATGGCTCAGATACTGGGCGCAAAAGCGAAAATCCAATGATATGGACGGTTTTGACAAAGTGCACACTCCTATGGCTCCACGGCAGGAAACAGTAATCTCTGAAACGGAGAAGCTGGCAGGTTGTTCACGTGCTGCTGTCGTGATAACATATGGAAAGTGATTGACAGTTGGGGAAATATCAAGTGTGTCTCATGGTATTGGTCGGCCAGTCTCATCACTAAGCAGTGATCAGTGGCAGATCTCACGTCAGAGTACATTAATGGTGCAGGCACAAGTGTTTCACACCACACCATTCAAAGATCGTTCTTGAAAATGGAGCTCCACAGCACGCGATCGCTATGTGTTCCCGTGTTGATCCTACGACATCGTCAGTTACGGTTGCACTGGGCATAGCATCACTGAGATTTCACCGTGGATCAATAGAAACGTGTAGCCGGATCGAACGAACCGCATGTCTTATTACACGAGGTCGATGGTTTTGTCCACATACGCCCTCATCCAGGCAAATGGCTGCTCGAAACATGCATCGCGCTAGAGATGAAGGCCGGTGAGGGCGGATATAAGCTATGGGGGTAACTGAGGTAGGCTTCCATTGGATCTGTGGTAGTAATCAAAGCCACCATGACAGCAGTGAAGTGCGTGAATGTTATTGTTGACCACCTGCATCTCTTATACTTTTTTCTTCCACGAAGGCAGTGACATCTTCCAGTAGGGTAATTGTCCGTGTAAGAAGATCATAATCGCAGTGAAGTGGCAAATACCCCCGATCTCTACCCACTAGAAAACATATCGGGCGCCAGCCGTGTCGCTACAAATTACCGTCCCGTAAATTGCTGTAATTTCGTGACCTGTGCGCAGACATCTGGAACAACTTACTGCCAGAATCATATCAAGGACTTGTAGAATTTGTGCCAAGAAGAACCACTCCAGTATTGTGTTTGAAAAGTGGACAAACACGCTATTAAGGGGAGGTTTACTATCATTTGGTTAAAAAATTCGATTTTTTCAATTGCATTTTTGGATCCATAGAAGCGCTTAGAATCCACCCCTGAAACGGTTTTTAAAGTGATCAAGTAGCTTACGACGTACTACGAATTAGCAATCCGACGGCATTCCAATTCGCTGGACAGATGAAGAAGGCAATTTGGGCAACGTATTTCCACAAGTGTTCGATGGATGACCACCCACAACACCAAAATTGTCCGGCTGGGGAAAATTGTTGGTGCAAGTGGCGTATTGCAGAGGCTAGCGGACATGTGGATGAATATCAACACGAACAGCCGCTCTCCAAAGGAGTTCAAAAAGAGATTCATCCGATCTACGAGGTCCTTTCGGAGGGCGAGTTATTGTACTGGTGCTTGGGCGGAAATACACAAAATTCAAATGAAAGTCTGAACGCGTGTTTTGGAAGTTAGCCCCCAAGCATTTGCTTTGTGGTGCGATGACTGTGGAGATTGCGACTTTCCTGGGAGTGAGCAGCTTCAACGAAGGGTATACAGCAATTCTGAAGACCATGACAACGATGGCCGTCACCCTGTGACTGTATTCGAAGCAGTTCGCCAAGTATTCGGAAGACCACCGGATTCAAGCGGCAGAAAACCGCTTGGCACCGGCCGTACGAGCGGCTCTGGAGCAGCGCAGGACGACCCAGATCGAGCAGAACACCCTCGATGAGGAAGATATAGGACTAGTTGATAGACGCTGAAAGCAGATTGAACGTAAGTTGCATAATATTGCATTTATATGTAGTCAAAACTTCAAACGCGTTTCTCTCGAAATGACATTTCTTTATCGCATGGTATGGTAACTTCAAATCTACTGACCCGATTGGCATGTTTCTTTGTTTCCGACGAAGCTAACTACATTGTCTAGCAGTTGTACCACTTGTATTCCGATCCATCAACTATAAATATTTTTAATTGACCGACAAAGTCGAAAAATCGATGAAAAAACTATTTTTTTTTCAAATGGCCGCCATTTTGTTTCCTACGGTCCAAATAACTTAAGCCAGGTACAACTCCTAAAGAATCTTATACATTTCGCTAACGGCAACTCAATATAGATTTCAGACGAGTCGGCTGAGTTGTGACATACCGCGCTTGCAGGTCTACAAAGAAATTTTGTTTCGTTCCGACGGCACTTCCGCCTTTGCTCTCCGACCCTGGTTGAAAAAATTCCAGTTTGTAGAGGAAATACCAATAAACGTTTTGACCAAATTCGATATTGAGAAAAAATTTCTCAAAGAACATGGTTTTTTCGGGCCAAAGGTAGTAAACCTCCCCTTACACAAGTCGTCATAATATTTCAACTCATAGGTATATAATGTAGCTACCTAAGAAAGAACATTAGGTTTTGGACATGTGGGAGGGTTAGTTGTAGTTGCTGTAGAAGGCCAGATGGGTGGGTGGGTTGGGGTGGGGGGAGCGGGAGGGGAAGGTATACTACTATGCTGGGTATACTACCCTATGCACTTGAGTGCACATTGCAGTAATACATATACATCCATTCATTTTGACCTGGAGGACGACTGGAGCACACACTTTGTTCCATAAGCTAGTTGACATATTGGTGTACTACACTGTTTACAAGACTATATATTGTAGTGTTACATACATTATCCTTATTACTCAACATTTCATTGATGAGGTGTCAATAATGCTAACGTGTGGAGCTCTGAGGCATACATAATTTGTTCCATAAACTTTTTAAGTTCGAGGAATTACGTGTGAATACATACATTTTAGAAATTGTAAATAAGGAAATCATTAAAATTATTAGCCGAATAATGAAAAATTAATAAAATTATTAACAGGTCCTTTAGGCCATGATTTTTTTTCTTTTTTTTTGCATTTTGTTCGTTATTGATCGTTGTGTTTGGTCGCTGCGGACGTCGCAAGACATCCTGTTCAAGTTCGGTGGGTGATCGTTCCACTCAGTTATTACAGAGGCCAACCGGCTCTCTGACCTAACACGCTGAGCTACCGTGCCGGCGTTATAGGGACGGTAGAGAATATTTTTTTCTTTTTTGACCATGACATTTCACCGACTTGTCACACATATTTTAACTTGTAAGTAATGTTTCCAAATACGTAATAATCGCCTGTGTTTTTGCCCTGCAATTTATGATACGTATGCTCTATTAATTTTTAATTCGACGTGCAGTTGAGAATGACTACAAAGCCGAAGTCATGATTGTGTAAAATAGGTTAGAAATTAAAACATCTTTCGAAAAAAGGGAACTGAAACCTTTGATGAAGGCCTTCCGTGATTACAAACTACCCCTAATAAAAGAACCTGTTATAGGTATAGAGTCCTGCTCTTGTGTTTTAAGTTGTTGTTACATGAACTGGAACGGAAACGTTGGATGACAGCACTGCTACATTTGTAACATTTCACTATAAAAAACTTAAACTCCGTGCCAAGGCTCTGGCGCGCCACAGGATGCAATACGGAGGGGCGTGTTGTCAGCACACTGCTCTCCCGCCCATTGTTAGTTCTCGTGACTCGGAGCCGCTCCTATTCCGTTAAGCAACTTCTCAGTTGGCATCACGAGGCTGAGTGTACTATGTTCCAGTCCAGCCCCCGAGGAAAAATTGCTGGCAGTACTGGGCATCGGACGCGGCTCTGTCGTGTAGCAATCAGCCGCACTGACCACTCAGCTATGGAGGCTAACAAATACGTCGCTGTACACGTGCAAATTTTACCTTTAGGAACGGCGTGTTTATTCATCTAGGACACTGACGATTACATTTTGTACTCTTGTGGGCCCACATCGCGATATATGTCTTGTAGAGACGTTGTATGTAGAGAAATCCAAATCGCTGCTATGTAGTTAGTGCTTTATCGGTGTGCGATAGGCCTATTACAGCTATAGTGTCGTTTTGTACCTACATGCTAATAATACATGTTTTCGTTAAATATTGTTTTTATTCTTATGTATAATTATTGTCATTATGTATAATCACACTATACTGCCAATAATTATAAGTAAATATAGAAACAAAGGTAAAGAAAAATATGTCTTACTCTCACACAGCTAGAAAATAGTGCTATAGACGAAACAGGCCTTTACCAACCGATAACGCACTAAATAGATACTAGAGATATGTACTTCTCTAATTACACAGTCGATGGCGTTAAAAACCGAATATCTACAACAACTCTACTGCCTCTACCACTAATTTCATGTAGTGAAAACTGGAACAACATATTTACTGGCAATGGTATATTTATTGGTGTATATATATAACGCATACACAGACACATAGACAAACTTTTCAATCTTTCCTTTCCAGAACTGAATGGAATACATCGTTACTGCTGTCGCTATATACATCTCTCCGTTGTTAACTATTTTATTTGCAGTTTATATATATATAAAGGGAATACTCCACAGATACTCGAAATGGTCTTTACTCTGATTTTGTTACGGAAAATGCGACGGAAGGTTGAGGTAATTATACTGCTGGCCATTAAGAATGCAGCACGATCACAATGGCACGCAACAATCGTGAAATTGACGTGGATTACACTACGTACTTGCTTACGATAATGATTAGCATTCTACCGCAATCTGACAGCATAGGTAGTGGTAACACTATCAATGTTCTGTGAATAAGAAAGATCACATTTGATTGTTGGTCCTTCGTGAGAAGATCCCATTATGTTTCGCGTAAACAGAAGAAACGTCGGCCTCCATTGCAACAGACAGGATATGGTCTGCAGTTTATCATATCTCGATATTGCTCTTCGCAGTGGCCGGGATTACACGACTTTCATGCAATCTCAGTGTCTCTATATGACTAGCGCTCGAGAGGTAAGACGCATAGTTCAGAGGACTGTTCAAGGTCGCACAGCTACATCACCCAGCTTAAGTCAGGGTGTGGATTTATTTACAGCAACACCACTATCCACACAAACAGCGACCATCTGGAGGAGTACTGACTATCAGCATTGCGACCATTTGGCCGCTACCCTTCATTTGGCAATACAGATAAGCTAGCCGACAAGGGTACGTCCACCGATAACACCAGACACGAGTGCCCACAACGCCGTCCTTTTCAGACGAACCCCACTTCTGAGTATAGCATCACGATGCACGTGTGTGAAGGATCCATGAAGATTGTTATCAGATTGGAGTTTTAATCGCCATGTGGACCCAGCACCTGGCGTTACCGTGTGGGGCACCATGTATGGTTTGCATTCAAAATTTCAGCAGAATGTGTTACGTATGTGACGTGTTAGGTCCGTTTGCTATGCCATGTCTCCTAGGCATCCATGTCACTACTCTTGAAGAAGAAATAGCACGACTGCATATTGCCCGTGATATCCTGATCTTTGAAGGTGTCTCCTCTTGTCTTGGAGAGTTCGTTTCCAGATCTCTCACCCTCTGGCCGCGTCCGGTCAAGGTTTGCCAATAGACCAGCTACCTCTACAAATGGGGAGCTCCGTCGTGGATGCATGAAATGATGTTCCCACGACTTACATCCAAGCCCAGTTTAACACAACACTCTAACTGTTTAAAGCAGTTGTTACTACCACATGTGGCTGCTCTGTTTACTGAATTTCGCACCCAGTTTGAACCAAATCACCTACAAGTTAACTTACATATTCCTTACAGTATATATCTACTAAATCTAAAATTTCATTATTTTCGATCCTTCCTGCTGTTGCAGTTATAATGGTCAGCTGTGTAGATTGGGAGTGCAGGTACAGATTTAATAAGAAACGGCCAAGAAAATTGCAGCGGCGATTGGGAAGGAGTCACTCTAGCATTCATCTAAAATCTTTTGGAGATCTGTGGAGGTATTTGATAACATTACTGTTTCACTGATTTTAATCCGGCTAGATCCGATTAACGAATCTAGTTTCATATTTTGAGTACATTCTTAAGGGCGAATGGTTTATGATCGTAGTTCGCTTATCGCTGTCATGTTTTATGATGTAACTAATTAGCTAAATGTAAGATTTTGTTCTACAGGGGGAGTACAATAATATGGAAACAACAGTAATACATCAAACTCCTAATACTGTGTAGGAATACCGTTGGCATTCAAAACAGCTTCCGGTCATATCAGAATGGATGAATGTAGATTCTTTGTGGTTTTCCAGGCAATATTGTACCATTACACCCACAAAATAATGGCCAGTTCAGGTAAAGGCAATGAAGGTCTATAGCGATCAGGGGCCTTCTCTGAAACGGAACACAATGTCTCAATAGTACTGAGATCTGTTAACTATCGTGCCCAAGAGAGAAGCAACAATTCGTCCCTATGCTCACAGAATCAGTCGTACATGATGCGAACTGCGTGAGTAGAGGGCCTTGTCATCTTCGAATACAGAATCACCGTAGGCGAACGGACATTGTGCCATTGAAGAGACCACATTAGCCACAGTGGTCGCATAATCCTTGGCAGTCTTGTGACCTTTGAGAATAAACACTGGAACCGTGGAATACAGTGATAGGGCTTCCCAAATCATAACCGAGGCCCTGCCATTTTCTACTCTTGGAACGCTAACTGGGGCAGAGGTTGAAAACAGCTTGCATCAAGACTCATCCTACAAAGTGACTTTCTTCCATTAACAAACTGCTTCTTGGTTTCTGTCTTGGTGTAACACTTATATCGATTAGAGGTTGGTTTATATTATGTAACTGTGTACCTCCAATTTATGAAGTGTGTATTCTGCGTTGTTTAAACTCCTTGATCTATGGCAAGAAAATTAGAGTTTTGTAATGTATATACGAAAAAAGCAAAGTATATGTTCAAACTGTAAATTACAATAATATGAATATATTTATAAAATAAAGTTTGTTAAAAGCTGGTTCATGCTTTGGGCACTTGTATTTGTAACATGTAAGCGATGTAGGGAAGTCCCTTCGCAACGGAAGTGGCATGGCGTGATGTAAAAGGTGGGTTTGGCTGTAGAAATAGCGGTTCCTTTGTGTGAACGACAGGCAGTGTGTGGCTAGCATTAGCACGGTACACTTCGACGGCGCTGAGAGTGGCAATTGGAAGCTGTATTATAAGGGATTAGGCTCGTATGTGGATCTGGCTATTATTTGGTATTCGCGGCATAATGGAATGGCTCCAATATGTTGAAAATCCGACGCCAAGAAGAGATTTAATAGAGCATTCGTACATCAAGAGCCGTGAGCACATTTAGCCGCTATGCCGCCTGCCACCAATCTGCGCCACTGCCTCAGAAACTTCATACATTCAGTTAAATAATGTATATGGGCATGGACCAGTTAATTTGTACGTTGTTTCAATAATAATCACTTAAAACCATATTCTCAATCCTCATCACGAACATACGCAGTGTCCTCACCTGAGTACTACTAAAACCGAGTATCCCGATTTAAACGTACTATTCTTGCATTCATATGTTTAAAAGTGATTTTTTTCTAAAGAAAAAGGAGTAGTAAAAGTTAAACTAAAACGACAAAAGTGAAGTTGGATAGGCATTTGCTTAAGTATCCTTAGTTTATTATAAAATATAGTTTTGTAGGATACAGTGTAAGATTGTGTAAATATTACTGCAAAGAATACCTGCTTCACAGGTAATTTAATTTCAAGTGCATATAAATCATTAATGAACAGATTTACGATAGTGTTGTTAGAAGAAAAATTATTCACAATTTTAAGGAAGGTGTATTTGGTACCCATTACAAAAGGTTCCTTTATTGAAGTGTTGTATTTGATTGTTTTCCAAAGCAATTTATGAACTGCTCCAAGTGAAGTGAATCATTAGCTTCTAGAGTTAGCCTTTACTATTATAATAATCAAAGATCGTTGACTAGTTGAACTATACTGGTTTATGGGTCCCCTTCATGTTCGCCAACTATTAGGGAAAAATTGAACTACTACTCCTGATAAGGAAAACTGATATATGTAGAGGAATTTAAACAGTGTATTTAGGATGTTATCAATCTTTATTTGCGTTTTTCATGTCAGTCAAGATAGAACCACCTCACGTCCTAACTTAGTTCTGCACTTCGCGCAGTGATATTTCAGTATTTGATGAAGTTATGCTCTCGAGTGTGGCTATCATTAGTATCAACTTGGTGCAGATTTGCTCCCCAGAATTTACTGATTTGTGTGTTATTGGTAACTGCTGCTACACACATTACAGAGTGCACTGTGTCGGTTTCTTTCCTGTTTGCTATTCAAAAGGAAATCTCAACAAAATTAACTTCAATAACTAATATTCAATTTTCTCAATTATATATTTTCAAATTAATGTGCCTAATTGGGCTGGCGACCGTTCATTTATTTCATTAATTTATGATTTTACCACTTTCGTTGACTCCCGAAATTAAAGCCTGTTTGCTTTTTTCTGTTATTTCACCAAATTCGAAACGATAGCCCGATACCCTGGTCCTTTAGACACACGCGCTGTCAAACTATCAAATCCTCTCAGAGGGTAACATTAGAGTGATCCTCTGAACGTTAGAGCGTTATATGTGCATTTCCGTGACAGGACTTAAGGTTCAGTTATTAGGAAATTACGTCAGTGTTATATTGGATTCTTCAGCCGAGGTTTGTGTGATTATTGTTCCTACGTTTCGCCAGTACGACTGGCCGGCACTGTCAAAACTTCAGCCTCCATTGCTGGTGGTAGACTCCAGTCGGGCTCATCGCCGCAGATAATATGTCTGGCGCGTCAATGTCCAAGGCTTTTCATCGGTAATTTCCGCTGCGCTTTATCTTGCTACCTGAAACGTCCGCTCGCTGCAGCACGAGAAAACAGGATGTGTTCACATTGAGGCTATGTTGTTCCTTGTTGAAGCTACCGTCATGTTTGTGTATTTCTATACGTTCCGGGAACAAGTGGGAGTGACAGCTCTTTTCTACAGAAAATTTTATTATGCGGTCGGTCTCACAAAGCGCGTGCCCCGCCACAACAGATTTCTTGATTTGCCTCAGCCTGGGAAGCTGCTTACGTTCGGTGCTTCTTGTGTTGATTGATAGTCAACGTGCACATGGTATGCGGCATATTCTAGACATTGCAGGTGGCACCCTTTATTCCTTTGCCTGTATGCAACACTCTTTGACCTTCTTTGTTGGTATATAAACAGTCTCTAAGTTGCTTTGCTCAGTATACTACCGATTCTGTCCATCACTCTGGGAATTCGCGGCAGGAAGGTCGTAAACAACATATCTCTTTGTGATGTTCATTTCCCACGGTGTTTGATTCTACGAAATTTCTGGTACAACTGGTGGAGTATAAAATGCTCATCAGAACATTTTTTAGCTGTTGCCTCTCGTGCCCGAGGTGCAGCGGCTCACATATCCTCCTTGCTCGTGTTACAAGCGCATTAATCATGCCTCTTTTCTCGCTCGGGTGGTGATTTGACAGTTTGGCAGGTATCGGGCCGTATATGTTACTTTTAGATTCAGGTTTTCATCATCTCTTGTGACCAGCTTATCTATCAGGATAGAACTTAGTCCTTTTCCACCTCTACAGTAATTTTATTTTGCCCTGGAGACTGTTAGGTTGGCTTAGGAAGTCACCGAGCTGCTCCCCACTATGGTTCCACATATTGAAGGTATCATCGATTTATCTGTACCATATCTTAGGTTCACAAGGTGCCAAGTTCAAAGCCTGTGCTCCCAAATGTTCCTCGAAGAAGTTGGCCACCACTGGACTTTGTGGATTACCCATAGCGACGCCTTCCGGCTGTTAGAAGTTTCCGTTCCACAAGAAAAGCTCGTGCTAAGATATGCACGAAAGAGCTAAGCCATGTCTTGCGGGATTTTCTAACTTGTGGTGCACTGTGGTGAAAGTGTTTGCTGAATATTTGGGAAAAAACTTTGAGGCTAGAAAGTAACACATTTTAAGTGGCAGGTATATACTACTTTGGGACAATAGGTCTTAAGATTTCGGATCAATACAGCAGAAAAGTTACTCTGTATATTTCTCTGTTCTATGAGAAATGACATTCTGGCATTGCTCATTAAGAAACAGATGTAAGCTCAAGCAGAAAGGCTCCCCAAAACTGAGAAGATATGGAAAGAAGCACAGGTCACTAAGAATAAGCAAAACAGGAAATCCTCGCCAACCGAAATACTGAGGTATAGTGAGTTTTATATTAAGAAAATACGTCGTACGTTATAGTACTGTAAGCCCGATTATCTTTCACCTATTTTGATTTCTTTCAGTTCTTCTCCTCGGACGGACCGAGCATACTTCCGGTAATGCTTTTTTTGTTGATAGCACACTTGTTTGTGCTACAGCTCTATCGAGACGATTCTGCCTGCTCTCATGACTCCGCAAACAGAAAGGTTATCCAAAGTGATCTTCTTCACGAAGCTACTTATCTTCTTTATTTCACATACAGTGTAATATAATTTCAAGTCTGTAAAAATCCAGTTCATATCACTCAGAATGGTACCACTTCTTGCATATCAGTCGTACGTTCACACGACTGAACACAGTCTTGGCAGTGTAAATTTCAATCTAAAGCAATTTACATCGTCTCACTCAGGTAATAATCCCTGTACACGAAGCACGTTCAGTCAGCGTGGACCTTCTGACGATGAAGTGTTACGTCGCTTAGAGAACCCCTAAGCTGAATGGGAAATGGACTTCAATGATGAAGATGATGATTATGTAGCGGATACAAGGATGATGAAGACAATTTGAAACAGCAACGATTAGGGGCAGAGGGTTCAACTGCTGACATATGTCAATCAGTTAATCATTGCCTCTTTCATTACCGCAGGCACATTTGGAAGTGTCCACAATGATGGTTGCAAGGAATGGAAGGAGACCGGCTGTGAACGTTCTGAAGGAGAGAGGAGGTTCCACTGCTTACATTTGTCAACGAGTAGACAACTCCGTTATCAGTGTGTTCTATCTTTTTTTAACTAAACAGTGCTATGCCTCATGAAGAAATACACAGAAATAAGTGCTTGTACAGTACTGAAAACAGTGACTGGATTGTTCCACTTCAGGAACTGAAGAAACTGATAGCCATCATGTATGCTCAGGATGTCATTTGCACAAAAGGTATGCCTGAGGATGATCTCTGGTCGTGCTCTTGGGTGCCTACTTTTATTAAGAACATTATGCCAATGGACAGATTTCAGGACGACACGGATTTCACTGTGGCGATGAAAAGTCAGCTGAACGCCTGTCAGCCAACAAATAAATTTGGGAGTAGTTCATTGAAAACAATATTCATTCTTACAGCCTTGGAAAAAATATAACTATTGAGGAACAAGTAACACTAAGCAAAACAAGATAGATATTCACTCAGCTTATGTCCAACCAACCAAAAAAATGTACTCTCAAATTCTGGTTGGCTGTTGATATAACGACAAATTACATATGTAATGCTTTCCCATACCTCGGCAAAGAGGTCACACATAGCGAAAAACAACGACTCGGAGAGCACATTTTTCTGCATTTCATGGAACCATTAGTAAATCAAGGAAGACATTTGACCGTGGAGAACTTTTTTACGTCCCTTCAACTTGCTAAGAAACTCAACTTCATTTGATGGTTTAACGAGCAAGATCCGTCGTAAAATCCTTGATGAAGTAAGGAATCTCAATGCTCAAATACACTCTACTACCATCCTGCACCGTAGTGGCAACAGAGACTTTACCACGGCTGTGTACCAAGACAGAAGAATAAAATTGTCGTTCTTTTGAGTATGGTACATGCTGAAGTAGCTATAAGCAATTAAGAAAACAAGACACCTGAAACAATAACTTTCTACAATGCAACGAAGTATGGTGCGGACGTGGTTGATCAAATTACCCTTCAATATGCTACAAAGGTTTCGTGTAGGAGATTACCAATGCATTTCGTCTACATTATCTTGGTCATGGCGGCAATGAATTCGTGGGTCAACTATAACATAGGAACGAAAACGATAATAGAAAGGAAGGAGTTCATACTTAGTCCGGCAAATGAACTCAAGTAAAAGAAAGAACAAGATCATTAGGCACAAGATGAGCATACGAGACTGAAATCACCTAAAAAACAGAGGAAAAACCAAATTACCCTTCGCAAACTCAGCAAGACCAGTGAAAACTGTGTAAAGTGGCACAAAGCCGTGTGCGAAAAACGTGTTCGTAAAACAGAAATCACCTATGCTAAGTGTGTCTAGCAGATTCTAGTGACCTAAGTAAAATGTAATATAAAGCCATGTGTAGAACACATCCAAATGTAATATGGATCAAATACACCAAATGTATCTAAAAGATTGTACAAATAGTTAATAAATGAAGAAACTACGTTGAGGAAACTTGCTAGCAATGGCAAACAATAAATTTGTAAGATATTTTTTGTAGAAATAAATTAGTAATAATTGATTATCGTGGTAAATAATTATGTGACTGTTATAAAAAGTACTTCTTTAAGTCAAGTATAAAAATGGTTTATGTGGGCTCAAAATGACCTCTGTCAGCCGTTTTGGAATGTGAGAAACTCCGCTGTTCTAATGTTAAATACACGCTGTGACAATCGTGAGAGTTTGACAGTGGAAGTGGTGAGTTGATATGAGTGAACATTGCCTTTAAGGCGACAAAGCCGTTATCAGTACCTCACTGAGTCTGAACGAAGTCATGTAGTAGGGCTACGACAAGCTGAGTGTTCCTTCTGCGATAATGCAGAAAGACTTGGCAGGCGTGTAACCACATTAAATGACTACTGGCAGCGGTCGTCAGGGGAACACACGATTGCAAGACTACCGGCCTCTAGATGGACACGTGGAACTGCAGAGAGGGAAGACCATCGTGTTCGGTCTATGGTTTTGGCGCATCGTACTGCATCTGCAGCAGTAATTTGAGCAGAAGTTGGCACCACCCCAATGGACTGTTACAAATCGATCACTTCAAGGACAGCTTGGAGCCCGGCGCCCTGTAGCGTGGGTTCCACTGACACCAAACCACCGCCATTTTCGACTTCAATGGTGTCAAGCGAGAGCTCATTGGAGGGCCGGGTGGAGACTGTTGTGTTTTCTGATGAAAACTGTTGTGCCTCGGTGCCAGCGACGGCCGTCTGATGCTCAGAAGGTGGTCAGTTGAGGGCCCGCAACCAACCTGTCTGCATACTACACACATTGAACTTATGCTTGGAGTTACAGTCTGGCATGCAATTTCGTATGGCAGCAGGAGCCCTCGCTTGGTTATCCCATGCACCCTCACAGCAAATTTGTACACAAATCTGGTGAATAGGTCCATCTGCTGAACTTCAAGAACTACTTTCCTGGGGGTGTTTCACAACTGGATAATGTTCATCCATATGAGCTGTTGTAACCCAACATGCTCTGTAGAGTGTCGACATGTTACCTTGGCCAAAATTTCATAAAAAATGCTTCATAGGGAATCAGACAAAAACAGGTCTAGAGTTTCAATATGCAGCAGCTTTGTCGTTCCTCCATTTTTAAGATTTTTAAGTATTTAGTTGCTTTTTCACACTGACCAGATCATGCTCCTCATACTCTCTCTTATATTCTTCTACCAGTCTTACAGTGTATGGTGTGCCTAGAGAAATTCCAGATTGTAACTGAATATGATGAACTAGAGTGTGTACGGCTTCTTATACTTAAATGAGTGCCTTAGTTACAATAAAACATGTTTAATAGAATCAAGACTGGGAGGATACAAGTAAGATAAATATAAGAAAAACAGGTGCATGGGACGATTGGTTAATGTGCTAAAATTCATGTAATTTTTTGGATTATAGTGCTGAAATGGTAAAATATTGTGCATAATTAAATTGAATCGAATAGTTAACTGGCATGGTATGAGGCACTAATTCGTTACACATTTCCCTTTTATGTTACAGAACACAAATTTGAAAATGCAGAGGAGATTTAAGGATTTGGCACGTGCGTATTACTAGACAGAACTGAGCTATTGCTGTTAGTAGATGCACAATTGTGAACAGTGGACATCGACACATACGCTGGTAGGCCAGGACTCACGTATAATGAATAGCTGGATTTACAGCGATCCAGATGTGTCAGATGAAAGGCAAATTTAAGAGATAAGTGCAGAAGAACGGCCCAGTCGTGTTACTTTCCAGTCATCGTCGTTTCCTTTAGTGGGGTTATGGAGTTATATTTTACTCAATAATTATATCATACTGCGCTCCTTGGCCTGCAAAATTGTTTTCCCTTGATGTAAACGTGGCACGATTGGTTTTGTCGAAAAGTTCATCACACTGTACCATTATGATGATATATCGCAGTGGACCTGTTGTATACGACTTGTGGCTCTGCAGTGAATAAAAGAGCTTCTTATATTCCACCATTAAATTATGACGCCAAGCACCCGTTCATACAGGAAATGAGACAAAAGTGTTAAATTGTTGAATGTAAGGACTGTTACCGAATCTCCTGAAGACTCCCAAAAAAAGATTACAGGTCCCACAACAAAACCATCTGTTCTCGTTCTCGCCAATGGTATCCAAGACTTTGTGCTGGTCGTAAAGAATCTAAAAAACCGTAAGTATGGTAAAAGAATAATGTCCGGATTCAGCGACAGTAGTATGATATACTGCTGCAAGGGAACGTATTACACTCTGTAGCATAATAGAGACATCAGGCATATCAGTGCTGTAGGCAGCGGACAGCAGTTTACAATGGCAAATTACTTTATTATAAAATGTTCACTGGTTTACACAATTGTTTCCATTGTAGCTCATAAACGGTTTAATAGGAAATTTGTGGTAAGGACTATAGACAAGGAACCGCGCGAACCGTGACAAGACGACCAAGACCACACGGCTACCCGGCGCGGCCATAAACAGTTTATTTTGTTGTACACGGAGGTCTTTTAATTCGTTCAGCTGGCAGAATCATGGACGTAATGAGTCTAGTGGAGTTTTGTACCTTGGATGCAGAAGCATTTTACACAAACTGCAATGAAAGATACAGAAACTTAGGAATACACTTTACGACAGTTGCATTTCATAATTATTAAAATTTTAGTGTAAGGAATCAATAGTCGTCTGACATTATTCGTGCTTTTTCCTTTTTTCAAAATGGTTCAAATGGCCCTAAGCACTATGGGACTTAACATCTGAGGTCACCAGTCCCTTAGAGTTAGATCTACTTAAATCTAACTAATCTAAGGACATCATGCCCAAGGCGGGATTCGAACCTACGATCGAAGCAGCAGCACGGTTCCAGACTGAAGCGCCTAGAAACGCTCGGCCACACCGGCCGGCTTTTCTTTTTTTCTTTTTCTTTTTCAGTACCTGAATTTATCAGCGGAAAGAGCAGTGGTGTGGAAGGTTCGGTACTGACGGCCATTACATTATACTGACATTTAGTTGTTCATTACTGTCTCTCATTGGAGTGTTACATTACTTATCATACAAAGTACTGGAGCCATAAATATGTTCTACTCGCTAATGCCAAAGTTGTCCCTACTCTTCTCTTGTAGAGGGAGCAGGGATGAAAGGGAATGCAGAACTAATGGATTTGATGTCTCTTGACTGTTATTAGTTGGGCAATATCATAGCTGAAAACAGGTGTTTAAACTTGTGATTATGAAGGGACGATAAAGTAAACAAAGCGTGTGCTAATCACGCTGTCGGTCGGCTTAAGTAAGCGTGGGTAATGTCATCAGAGATGGGTGTATGGGGATATACAGGTGTTTCATCAGGGGTGACGCGCAGGTTTTCATGTCAGTACAGACAAAATATTTACACAATGTATGTGATTTACAGATTTTGGGGACATTGTTATCTGCTTTTCATTTTCTCCTATTGGTTTCTCCGGCGCACTTTTAGTGCCTGGTCAAAGATACAAGCACAAACAAGCTGTCAGAATAATTATAGTAAAACCTGTTTATACTTCCCAGATTAGCGTTTTCCCGCCATTTACGTTATCTTCTGTTGGTCCGTCGTAAATCCTACTCTCCCAATTACTTGCTTTCCTGCCATTAAAAATTTCTTACGGATAACATTTCCCAAATTTTGCGCGTATGAACCACTAGCAAGAGCTTCAACATCGCTTTCAAAATTGAATAATGCTGAAAACAGTAATTCCACTCACACATGGCCTCTAGGGCAATGTATAATATAAACCACTATAGTCTGCTTCAGAATCTAAATCAGACTGAGTTCTATGCCGAATATAGATGGCTTTCTTAGGAAACTTTCAAAATGTTACCTCTATGTTTAATCGTCTGACTAAACTCGAAACTACAATAAATAGTCATAGACAGTGGTTCAGTTTTTTTCCTTAAAGATAGCTCATGCAATGCACAAATCAGTACGAAAGAAACAAATGATTTTAACTTAACTCGATTAGTTTGAACTAATTTCTCAAGATTCTCGCTGCCTGGTTATCCTACGCTCTCAGTTTTGTTTCTTATAACATAAAGAAAAGTATTTGAATTTTCAACTGCATCTTTATACCATATTGAATGCATATGCATTTTTGCAGGTTGGTTAATGGTCTGATTATGGATTAGAGGTAAAGACTGCCATGCGCTATACGTGGCTGGAAAAGGCACACAAATTAATAAATGTACATTTAACGGTTTTAGAATAAACAAATCCTGGATACGACTATCAATCAAACTCATGCTGTTCGTTGTTATATTACGTCACAGGTGCTATGTCTTTCGATTCCCTCACTTTTGTACTTAGTTTTCATTCGTTCCTGAGGTAAAAACAACTAAGGAAAATCGGTCATTTTTCACTTTTCGTATCAGTGGCACTTGCACCCTACGTCCTCAGCTATTTCCTGTATGTATTCCAATCTCCATCTTCCCCTACAGATTTTACCCTCTGACGTTCCCTCTAGTACGATGGACATCAATCCCTAGCGGCTCAGTACATGTCCTCCCATTCTGTACATTCTCCTTGTCAGTTTTTTAATACGTTCCTTTCTTCGACGATTTTTCAGACCTTCTCATTCCTTATCATACCAGTCGACCTCATTTTCAACATACTTCTGTAGCGTCACACCTAAAACGCCTCGGTTCTCTTCTACTCCGGTTTGAAATTGTCCATGATTCACTGCCAAACAATGTTGTACTCCAAACGTACTTTCTCAGAAACTTCCTCAAGTTAGAGTGCTCTCTTGACCAGGAAGATCTTCAGTGCCTGTGCTTTTTATGTCCTCCTTCCTTCGTCCGTCACGACTTAACTAATTTTACTTCCAATGTAGCAGAACACCTTAACTTCGTCTACTTTGTGGCCGCCTATTCAGATGTAAGTTTCTCGCTATTCTCATTGCTGCCACCTCTCAATATCTTCTTTTTTTCGGTTTACAGTAAATCAAAATTATGTACTCATTGGACTATTCATTCCCATAACTGTTTCAGTACTTATTCTTCATTTCTGAGTTTAACAACGTCATCAGCGAATATTTTCACTGATATTCACGTTGAATATTAATGACAGGCTTCAACCTTTATATTTTCCGCCATTGCTCCTTCGACGTAAGGATTGAACAATAGATGCGAAGCATTGCATCCCTGTCTTATATTCTTTTTAACCCGAGTAGTTTGTTCTTAGTCATTCAGTCTTATTTTCCCCCCTTGTTTCTAATACATATTGTATATCACTCGTCTTTGATTGTAGCGTTCTCCTTTTTGTCTTAGAATTTCGAACATATTGCACCATTTCACATTGACGAACGCTTTTTCTAGACGACTAATCCTATGAGCGTATCTTGCTGTACCTTCTGTTATCAAGTTCAAAGCCCGAACAGCCTCTCTGGGGCCAAACAGATCATCATCCAAAAGTATTCTTTTTCATTCTTCTGTTTATTATTCTGTGCCTCTCTGGGGACAAACAGATCATCATCCAAAACTATTTTTTTTCATTCTTCTGTTTATTATTCTTGTCAACAGCTTCAATGCGTGAGATGTTAAGCTGTGTGTCTGTCCTTGCTATCGCCATTTCCTCCAGTGAATTTAGACACACCGATGGAAAGTTATCTATCACTTCTGCATTATTTGATCTTAAGTCTTCCACATTGATGCTGTAGCCATTTCGCTTTGACTGTCCTGTACTTCCTATTTATTCTATTCCTAAGTGACTTAAATTGCTGTATTTCTGGTTTTCCCTAAATGTTTTTGGCGATCTACCGAAGTATTAATTCTGAAGTAACTCTTCGGAGTTACTTCCTTGTATGTATGACTACGGCCAAAATCTGTGGCTGCACTTTTCAAAAAGTAGAGCATTAAATAGCCTCATATATTTTCTCTATCTCTCCGGCATCGGCTTGCGACGTCGGCATCCATAACTGAACATTCGTTATCGGTGTTGTTTTGCTGACGAATTTGATGAGATGAACAATATGATCTAACTGTCCACAGTAGCTCACTCTCTGTCCTACGTTCCTATTGGTAACGAATCCTACTCCTGTTATACCGTTTACTACTGCTGTTAATATTACCCTATATTCGTCTGACTAGGAATCCATATCATCTTTCAGTTTCACCTTACTGACCTCCTCAGTATCTAGACCGTGGCTTTGCGTTTATCTTATCAGATTTTCTAATTTCCCAGCCACATTCAAACTTTTGAAAACTAATGCTCAGACTCGTAGAATGTGATCCCTTCGTTGATTGTGAATCTGAGGTGTAACATAAAGTCGTCTAAGAGCCTTGCGACTATTTTATAAATTTGAATTATTTTATTTGTACACTGCTGTTATGGTTCCCGGAGAAAAGTTTAGTAACTTGATATTCAGTATCTCCACTTTATTCACACGTTTCGACTTAACTCATATTCAGAACATCTAAGGAGATAAGGATCTTCAGACACACGGTATATCTGCGTGATTCGAGCAAACTCATCTTCAGAATATCAAAGCCCCTTCATACATACGGTATAGCGTCATGCACGAGCAACCAGTTTTAGAGTACAGTTGTCTTCCGAAACTGGTTACTTGTTCATGAGGCCAACCCTGTTTACGAAGACAGTTACTTCCTTTGATATTCTGAAAATGAGTTTACTGAAAACTTGTAAATAATGTGGAATTGGCGAACGTCAAGTGACTAAATTTTCTCCAGGGACCATCATATCAGCGCGTAAATAAAAAATTCAAATTCGGTGCTTATTCAGTCTTGTTCCCTTGGTCATCCTCCTTGTCAGTGCACTCCTGCAGATCAGAATGAGGGTCTAATCCAGAATTTTCTGTTAACGGAGAGATTATCATAACAGTTTTTTAGTTACAGGGGACATGCTCTGTGGGTACACATTATGTGACTTTAATGTATTGGATTCCATTGCCTTCTACATCCTCATGATGTTGATCATTGCTTGTTCTTCTTCCTTTTAAGGAAAGTCTCTCGCCCCTTGTGTAGGAAAGTACATTGAACCTGTGTCCGTTCCTCCACCCTCTTTGACAAGGCCGCAGGCAGAGCGAGGGTGACTATTTTCGCTGGGAGTCTTCAGCCGCCATTGATGAATATTTTTAATAGAAATCTAAGCAGCGGCTGGGTTCGAACCCGGGACCCATAGTGATTTAGTCTTTAATTACCACTATATCACGGTTTCACTGTGCTTTTGTGCGTCACACTACATAAAACTCTACGTAAATCACATTCATATTCCACTACTGATTTGCACCTCGCTGACGAAGGAAAGGGCGGGAACTACGTAGACTGTCGAGAATACTCTCACGCCTTACCGATTGAGTTCCGCAACAGCATATTTTAGAGACATCAAAACTCAAACGCATTGCACGATTGCACTAGTGATCATGAAACTAATTAAATTAAGGCTGTTCTAAAACATTTCTCAATAGGTGCCACGCACTGTTTGATTGCATACATTGGCAGTAGTTGTAATGAAGACGTCTCCATACTTCTACCGACAGTACCGGTCAGCGGCCAGACAATACAAATGAACTCCGCAATACAGATGAAGACCCCTCTATAAAATAAAATGAAATATAACAGAACATGCTACTGAGAGTTTTCAACCACTATCTGAATCACTAAAGAGTAAGCTTTCGTCGAGTGTTTTGCCATAAAGGTATTGTGCTAGAATAGTGGTTTGAGATTTAAGGAGTTGTGCTTCCTTGGTGCCGTGGGAACTAGAAGGGTGACTTTTTCATTCCTTAGAAAGAAAACATTTGCGACACGGAGTCCTTACCATGGGTATCCCTCGTAATAGGGCCGCTTTCACTCATGGTAGTTTTGTCAGTCGAAAGGCGTCTTAATTCCCTTTTATTATAGTTTGTTAGTAATGCACGAAGTTCGTTGATACTTTAATCTTCTTTTGCTTATGAGCTACATATCGTTTACAAGTATTAAATTCCTGAAAATTTTGGTTAGAGAAATGTAAATTTAATTTTGTATTTTCCTTTGTCTCGGTGGTACAAGGTATTTAATATATCAATTACGGCATCATTATTAAAATTTTACTTCAGTTCTTACAAGTTTGTGTGTAACGTCCGTTTATTCACAAGGCACTCTTTAATGTTAGCTAGAACGAACAATGGATAAACCTTTAGGAAAATCTCAAGAATTATGTTCAAGAATACTGCAGATTGATGGTTCATATGCTTATCGTTATTTTCGCGTCACTTATTGTTGCTAACTTCCACCTGGTGTGGATTCTGAAACCAAAGTATGATAATTCGTATAGATGTTGCACTAAATGAAAATTTATGAAACATCAGTATTTGAATATCGATCTTTTATAATACGTTCTGAAGTTCAAGGAAAATATGTAAGTGTGGCCTCAAGTTGTTTCAGGAAAAAATATTTTAAGTACAAGTGCATATTGTCCAACAATAAATGTTCCTCCACCTTCGAGACACTCTGCATACTGATTGTCGTACACTGACAGTTGGTTACACAACAATTTTCACATGGCTTCAAAGAATAACATTTCTTAAAAAATAAAGATAACTGTTTTATATTAATTATCGCTTTTGTAATTTCATTTCTAGTCTCTTGTAAAGTTTTTTGTTTAGTTCATTTTATAACTCACTTTACATAAGTTTTACACTATTCATACTTCATTTTATTGGTATTTTCAGGTCATTTTAGTGCCAATTTTCAACGTATTTTAGTGTGAAAAATCGGGACCCTTTATAATTCGTAAATTACATAAATTCTCTCTACCGGCAGCAACCTCCGCTGGCATTCTGTCCCTTCAGAAGCTGTTACTATCAGATAATTTTCTAGACGTTACAATAACCAAAGGTGGCCATGTGTTTCGTTGTTAAAAGCTAAACGGAAATAAACGGTACTGAATACACACCACGTTCTTGTAACTTATTACAGTTGGTACATTACTCTGATGTGATTTACACAAACACAATGCTGGTTTATTTAGCTTCATTAGGGTTGTTCACATACCATCTGCTGTTAAAACGTACAATGCATTCTCTCATAGCCGGCACTTGCGTTCTTGTTGATTCCTATTTTACGTATACGCGATAGGCCACCTTCACAGGCATTTTATTGTGCCTGACATCTCGTCTCCTCATGGTGGAGACCTCATCAGAGGTTGAAATGAGTCAGATAGTAGCTTCAAACTCAGACTAACTCAACAAGTGAACTATTAATACGTGTCAAGGTCCAGTATCTAATATGATAGGATCTACGGAGAGGACTTGGTAATTCAAAAGCACGAAAATACCGTTGACAGGAAAAAGAAGGATTGTAAATGTTAGTGTTAAATAAAGAAAAACTATTCCGTGCTTATAAACAATTCGTGTTGCTATACTTGCTTGAGTTTGAAGCTGCTATGTGAGTCACTACACTCCCTGCAGCACTAGGAGGCGAAACGTTACGCACAAAAAACATGCCGCAGACCAGGGCTTGGTACCTATGTAAGAGAAATTAACAATAACGGAAAAAGTCTAGAGAAAAAAGGGTCAAATAAATGTGAAAAGGTTTGTATAAAAATAAGATATAGAAAATAAAAAACATTTGATGCATGTCTGTATGAACTGCGAAGTACGTACAGCAGCTAAGAGGCTCGTACTCGTACACTAGTGACGTAAGGAGACCACTGAGTGAATTTTCGCCACATAAATACCTCCTAGTACTCTTTAAAGCACTATGATTCTAAATTAAACATTGAACTTTAAACCCTCAATCCGCACCTCATTGTCTGTGTATGATTTTGAGCATCATTCAAAGTGGCGTCAAATGATTCTCTAATCCATTTTATTTCATACTTGTAGGTAAATAATTTCAGGAATCTTTTGACTGTATTTTTTTCATTTTATTTAATTTTCAAATTATGTTCGGTGTTCTGTTACTATTAAGAGTATTGAGACCAAGAGAAACAGGATAAGTTCCAATTTATGCCATGATTTCATATTTCTGACGCTTCATTGAAATATTGGTAGCTAGCATCAGCCTTTCGTGAAATATTTCAGTTTTCCCTCAAATCATTAACTATTTTTTCATTACTTGCTCTAATCAGTTTGCAAAACTAGACGTGACGCTGGTTAGTTTCATAATCGATTTGCCTTGTCCTCGCCCCTCGTTTGGCTATGAAAATTCGAAAAAAATCCGTAATTTCTAAGGAGTACTGTTTTCGCTCAGCTCAAATATTTAAGTTAGGCGGCACAGAACTCACAGAACTGGAGTCGCGAGTATCGACGTTAAAGCACTCATCGGATCATGCAGATTTATAATTTTCATGTTTTTCCCGAACCACTTGAGTTGAATGTTAGACACGGCCGGTTTCCCTTTTTCTGCCTCCTAACACCTAGTCGTCGACGGAGAGTTAAGACCTCATGTGCCTTCTTTAGTATGTTCGGCTACGAAGTATGAAACAGAAGAAATAGCGAATATATGGTAGACCATGAGCCCTACATATAATTCAGTAGGTTATTTCAATGTATATAGATAAAGTACTTCGGAAATATTTTGGTAGTTTCAGAGAAAAAACAATAACCGAATGTAATATCATGTTCAGGTTTGTACGTGTATATAAAAACTACATTATAACATGTTCAGTTCGGGCGCTAGGTATAAATAATTCGCTTATTTGGAAATGCTAGTACCAAAGCTTAAAATAAATATATAAAAATGCCTTATCTACTGACTGCTTCAACGTTGCTCTGCACATTTTCTGTTTATCATCTCCATGTAATTAAACAGCTCAAATTCCTATTCATTTTATATATGTATCCTACAGTTTGTCAACCTTTGCAATCCCGTTCCCCCCCTACACAGTCCGTTCCCTCAACATACACACTGCTCCATCCAGCGCGAAGTTAACTATTGCTGTATGCCGAAGCAGACGTTCTGTCTTCTTGTAAGGGTCTTAGTTTGAGTTACCTGTTAGGTGGCGAAGTAATGAGAGACTGACTATGGTTCGTAAAGCCGGCGTTTCTGTTCTACACCAAAGCCGTCCAGATTGAGGTTTTCTGGGTATTCATTAAATCACGTTAATCGCTGAACGCTAGAATGATTCACCTGAAAAAGTCCACGGCTCATTTTCATCATCAATCAGATTATCTGCTCCAATGGTCTCACTGTCGATGGAACGTTAAACCCTGATCTTCTCCCATTCATTTCTCAGAAAATTGATTCCTGACTCATCCTTTTCAGATCTTCTTCGTTCCACACCTTCTCCGTCATGATTAGTTTTAACGCTACTCATTGGTAGCCAGTTTGAAACCACGCCAGTCTTCTGTCAGAATTTCCCACTTAGGTACTCACATTTACCTACAGCTTCAAACACCCGGTTAGATGTTCAGATATTAGTAAATGTTCACTGCAATAAAACGAAAAGTCACTTCTACGCTTATTTGAGTGGTGTCACATGTACAACTTTCGCTGGCCGGTGAGTGATTTATTCAGTTGTTATTAATTACCCAGTAGAGACATAGGCGTCACGTTTATTTACCTAATGTCTTATTTATTTAATTTGATCTGATGACGACCGTCAGGTTCTCTCTTACATTGGACTAAGCATTCAAACATACGGTACCTTTTTACATCACAGTTACCTAAGAAATAACGGTATTAATATGGCAAGCAGCATTAAAATGACTTTAGTGTCCGAAGTAGCAGTGTTAGTAAATCATACTGCCTCTGAACTAATGAAGTTAGTACTGACAGTACTTGTTCAGCTGCAGCTGCTGCCACTAATAGTGATGAAGACGGTAATAATAATAGAAGTAACAATAATAACGACAATTATTATGACTTTAATGACAATAATGATAATGACAAATATAACAATCTGTAGGTGTACAAAATAGATATTTTATGGTATAGCGAATTATGGAGAAAGGAAATGTAAAAATAATACATCAACTAAGGATACTAGGTAATGAGAAAGATCACGTTAGAAAGAGGGACGCACATGGCTAACGACTACGTACAGGGGCAATCGTTATCTTGTAACTGCTTCAGTACATATGTCATTACCTGCCATCTGAAGCTGGAATATTATTCAGTCATCTAATGTAATGCGGGAGTGTGTTCCAGAGTCGGGTTCCGGCTACTGAGAAGGACTTCGATGAGGTGGCTGAACAATGGAGTGGAACAGAAAGTATTTTGCTCTGATGGGAGCGGGTGTTTCTGACATGATGTTCAGATAAAAGCGTTTAGGTCGAAGAGAGATATGACGGATAATTTCTAAGGGATGGAAATCTCTGCGCTTCTCTGCAACCAGGCAGGATAGCTATGCATATGGTGGTGGGATGTGATCAAAGAATCGAACATCAGAGAAATAACGAAAACACGCATTCATAAACAGTTCCAAGCGCCGTGAGCTTTAGTGAGAAGCCCTTATGGGGGAACTTCACTATAATCAATATGTATTTGTACAAGTTTCTTTTATATTTTTGCAGGAAATGGAGGCATACTGATGCCTTCTTGCACGTTGCAATTAAATGCTCAGTCCAATTCATATTTCGTCTAGTATTAGCCCTGGCCGCTTTTCTGAAGAAGAGAAGTTAAGGTTTGGCCAATTTATGGTTAAAGGTGGTAGGAACTCCCGATATTTCTGGCTAATAAACCTAGGATTTCGAAGCAGTACCGCTCGAGTTTCGAATGGGTTGAGAGTTATCCTTAGAAAAGCACTTGATGTTTTCCTCTTGTGTATCCATGCAAGCTTCAAATAATAATTTTACCTTTATTGAGGCAGATGTTGTCCGGAACCACGCGGCTGCTGCGGTCGCAGGTTCGAATCCTGCCTTGGGCGTGGATGTGTGTCATGTCCTTAGGTTAGTTACGTTTAATTAGTTCTAAGTCTAGGGGACTGATTACATCTGATGTTAAGTCCCATAGTGCTCAGAGCCATAAGAACCATTTTGTTGTTGTTGTTGTTGTAACTCAAGATTTGTCTGTATCCCGAATTTCATTTGAGCCCATGTCCAGACAAACAACAGACCTGTAAACAGTGTTAAGTCTCGTAGTTTTTAGAGACATGTGAACCATTTTTGAAGGCAGATGTTGGGCTACGATATTTACGGACGCCTGACTGGTATTCGCCTAGTAGGCTGTTTGGGATTAGATAGTTTGTTAGCTGGTCGTGGACTACATGTTCTAAGGCTTTGCACAGTGGTAGAAGAATGAAAATACGTTGGTAATCATAGCGTGTTGTTGCAGCGTCCTTTTTGGGCAATATTTCCAGATCTCAGGGAGAACACCTGTCGCTAAGGAGTGGCTGAAGATATCTGTCACATTAGGTAGTAGTGGGTCGATAATAATCTTTATAATTAGGAATGTGGTGCCATCATGTCCAGCAGATGCTTATCTGTGATGCATGGTGGCTTTTCCTGACGGTGTTTCAAGTGACATGCTTTAGCCAGTATTTGTTGGCTACAGTCGTTTACCTCCCTGAAGTAATGAGGGCGTCTGGGTTCACTTGTCGTTGTTGATAACGTGAAGCACCGCTCCATCGGCTATGACAATGGGATCAGCTGCAGCCTTGTCTATACGGGGATTACAGAGGTTATCCCATGGGAGAGATGGTCTAGTTCTGATGTCGGTTATGTACAGCCATGCCTAACTTTTGTTTTTCTGACAGGCTGACTAACTCTGTTCCGCTTCTGCTTGAAAGTAACGTTATTTTCAGGTTTGGGAAGTAGCTTGTATGCCCGATGTGCCTCGTCTCTGAGACTCATGAACTGTTTAGTTCTTCAGTTAACCCAAGTGCGGATTTTCCTTCTTACTTTTCCAGTCATTAAGGGGGCATACGTGTCACGTAGACTGGAAAGACTGTTATCAAACCCATAACATTTTTCGTTTTTGTCCAAGATAGGAATAGAAGAGGTCCCCAAAACTATATCTTGCACCTCATTTGTACTTTTCGATTAATTAATGCGTTTGGAATCCTAGTTTAGAGTTAGTTTCGGTATCTTTCAGGGACATTCTGGCGAATATTTCATGAAATTTACGTCGCGGGTGGCCACGCCAGGTGGAGGTACTTGAGTAGCACAAAGTACTCTATCACCCGTACGTGATGCTAGTGAAGGTAACTGTCAGCCATTTAATAGGCAAGCGATGTGAGCTATACACGAAAGAAGTCTATATTACAAACTGCACCACATGACTGCCGAGGAAAATCAAGAAACCTTCCTTTGTTCGGTCTTCTAAAATCACTTTGCCGTATTTCTCACAGATGGTTCAGGAAATTACAGGAAATGTAAACGATGTTCGGCAGGATACAGGAAGGACTGAGAACTTCGCAATTACGGTTACAGTGCTTCTGCACCGCACCCACACGTCTACCCTCGCCTCTCCAATGTGTTTCGTTTGTCGCCTCACTGCGCTCTGGTTGCGAATGCAGCCAGCGGTGACCAGCAATTTGGATCAGTTGCCCCCGCATTATGGGTGCCGAGTTCCCGCAATTGAAATTTCACTGCCGCCGTGTCGCAGAGGAAACAAATTAGCATAATGGAAATTAGCGCACTGAGCGTATACACGCACGACTGCGATACAAACTTGGGCCATTACCGCCGTCGTTGCTCTCTACCCTCATAGTAGACTTTTACATCGGATGTTCTTAAACATCTTGACTTTGGAATAAATAAGCCAGATGTGTCTGAATGCTCAGTAATCATTTCACAGGTGATTAAAGTGAAAAATTTATTTTGTACTCACGAACACCGTATTAATGTTTGAGATCTAAATTTCCTTATTGTTACTATCGTTGTTAACAACAAATGCGTATTCATACTTTCCTACTTACGAGCTAGAGACATCAAGCACTAAGGGCTGAGAGTATAAAATGTGCCCGGCAAGTGTATCCACAATATCTAGTTACTAATAGCATCTTAACTTGTTAGTAGGTCGTTTTCCCTATGTTTGGATACAAAGCCATCAAATGGGTATTTAAAAACCTACGGATTCATTGTGACAATAAACTGCTCTGGAAAGGAGCCGCATTTACCGCAAGGGGACAAAAAACATCATTTTCCAGGGTACGTGCACCTGTGCTTTTAGCGGATTACAAATTAAGTCAAAATAAAAATACTAGTTATTGTTTGAATTACTACATCGATTCAAACGGACATAATTCTCATAACGCAAGATAGTACCAGATAACTGTGCTCGCAACAATTTTCAAACAATGTACACAACAGAAATACGCTATCCGCCTCCTGTGCGAGGCTAAATCCACAATTACGAGTCGATACGTTGCTCTCTGTGCGGAAAGAGGCACCCAACCTTTTTGTTTCTTTAAGTGGATCGTAAATTGAAACGCCTTACGTCTAGTGACGTCGTTCCCAATCGTTTGCAGTTTTCCGAAATGGTCGAAGACAAGGCTTTAAGTTTACATCTGACAAAACAACTTTAAAATTTTTATGTCGCCGTCTGCACGCCCTGCTTACTGATACGGACAAGTTTGTTGTCTTACGAGGGTACATTACTGATTGGCCACCTTTATTTTCCTTCGACCCTTCAGGATTTATGGTCTGTGCCGGGATATCTGTATCCTAAAGCAGTACGACAAAATTCTAAAAAAAAGTATAAAAAACTCAAAAAGCCACCTTCGAAGCTCTGATGATTTGAGAGCGCTGTTGAGTACATAACATTTCCCCACACTGAAGATTTATATGTGAGTATTTAAAAGGGTAGAAAATATTCTGGAATGTGATTCTTTACATACTCCTTTTATTGCTCACATTCAAATTCCGAGTAGTTTCTTTGTACTACGAAGACTCTTTTTATACAGGACTGAAATTGTAATGAGGAAGATATTCTGTGAACAAAATGATGTGTCAATAAAGCGTTTGTTCATGTGAAAAAAATGCTTAACATATAAGTCTTATGACAACGAAATCCCGAGTTTGCTTCCCGTTAGTAGCTGTTTTTTTCACTAAATTTTTTTTTTTGTATATACATTTTTCTCACGGAAAAGTTGATCGACAGATATAGAATATCAAATTCTTGAAAGATATTTTTTTTTATTTTTAAATTATTAGTCGCATGGAAATGCGGGTACTGAAAACAGATTCAAATTTATTATAAAATGGCAGACAACAAAAAGCAAATAAAAACATTTGTTTCCTAGAGACTGGTCAGTACTATTATTGCTTATAATTTTTTTCGTGTAACAGTAAAGCATTTTGCATGTGTCTATCAAATTGCTTTTAATTTCCATATCCTCGGAATTCTAAACAAAATGTTATTTTCATTAAAGTCATGATCTGATATTTCAAGCCGGCCGCGGCGGTCTAGCGGTTCTAGGCGCTCAGTCCGGAACCGCACGACTGTTACGGTCGCAGGTTCGAATCCTGCCTCGGGCATGAATGTGTGTGATGTCCTTAGGTTAGTTAGGTTTAAGTAGTTCTAAGTTCTAAGGGACTGATGACCACAGATGTTTAGTCCCATAGTGCTCAGAGACATTTGAACCATTTTTTTGATATTTCAAATTAACCTTTCCTTTAGATAATAAACATCTTTTTCTGTCTGTTTTGATTGGTAAATCTTGACTGGTTTCATGAGGCCTACCACGAATACCGCTCTTGCTCCAGTTTCTACGAATCACCGAAGCACTTGCACAGTTTTTTTCTTTCTTTTGGGTCATCAGTCTTCTGACTGGTCTGATGCGGCCCGCCACGAATTCCTCTCCTGTGCCAACCTCTTCATATCAGAGTAGCACTTGCAACCTACGTCCTCAATTATTTGCTGGATGTATTCCAGTCTGTGTCTTCCTCTACAGTTTTTGCACTCTACAGCTTCCTCTAGTACTATGGAAGTCATCCTGTGATGCCATAACAGATTCCTGTCATCCTGTTCTTTCTCCTTGTCAGTGTTTTCCCCAAATTCCTTTCCTACCCGATTCTGCGCAGAACCTCCTCATTTCTTACCTTATCAGTCCACATAATTTTCAACATTCGCCTGCAGCACCACATCTCAAATGCTTCGATTCTCTTGTGTTCCGGTTTTTCCACAGTCCATGTTTCATTACCACACAATGCTGTGCTCCTGATGTGCGTTCACAGAAATTTCGCCGCGCGGGATTAGCCGAGCGGTCTTGGAGGCTGCAGTCATTGGCTGTGCGGCTGGTCCCGGTGGAGGTCCGAGTCCTCCCTCGGGCATGGGTGTGTGTGTTTGTCCTTAGGATAATTTAGGTTGAGCAGTGTGTAAGCTTAGGGACTGATGACATTAGCAATTAAGTCCCATAAGATTTCATACTCATTATTTTTTCTCAGAATTCTCTTCCTCAGATTAAGGCCTATTTTTGATACTAGTAGACTTCTCTTAGCCAGGATTACCCTTTTTGTCAGTGCTAGTCTGCTTTTGATGTCCTCCTTGGTTATTTTTCTACTTGCATCCTCCGTCTTCTATTACTTGTTGGGTGTATTCAACTCCGTGACTTCCCCTACAGTTTTTATCCTCTACCGCTCGCGCTAGTACTGTGGAAGATATTTCCTATTGCCTTAACCCATACCACACCATCCTGTCCCTTTTTTCGGTCAGTGTTTTCCGTATATTCCTGTCCTCGTCGGTTTTGCGGAGAAGCTGTTCATTCCTTATCTTTTCAGACCACCTAATATTCAACATCCTACCACAGCACCACATCTCAAACGCTACGATTCTCTTAATTTTTGGCTTTCCCACTGTCCGTGATTCACTATCAGCCACGTTGTGCTCCACAAACATACATCCTCACAAATTTCATCGAGAAACTGAGGCCTATATGTGATACCACTGGAGTCCTTTGAATTCGGATGCCCTCTTTGCCTGTGCTAGTCTGATTTTAATGTTCTGTTTTGCTACGTCATGAGTTGTTTTGCTTCCAGGATGACAGATTTTCTAAATTTCTGTGATTACATTTTCTAGAGATTTCCATTCAACTGCAACTGAGCTGCCCCCTGTAGTATTCATTATCGCAAAAGCGACAGTCTCGGATATCATTAAATGCATGTTTCCCCTATAATGTATAATCGTACTTCTCACACTCGTTTTTCCGGATGACTCTTTTTATTCAATTCTTCCTTGTGATTTGTTTCTATATCGGCTCGTGGATACCCTTTACAGTCCAATTTCTGGATTACGGAGACGCTACGTTATAATCCAGCTGGAATCTTGAAGTTTCTCCACGTCTCCTCAAGTATATTCTTCCCTTTTGTGATTTTAAACTGCATATGCGCTGCTACTAGCTGAAATTTGAATACAGCTATTTGAAAAAGCAGATGAAATTCCCTTTACGGCTTCCTGAGAGATGATCTTCACTCCCTTCAGATTAACAGTGGACGTGTTAACGAAATGTGGTGGGAATTCAAATAAACGGCATTGACAGAAATTGAGATAGTAATACCAAATAAACTAACAGACGAGGTAAACCGTCTCAGTTACGAAACGGGATTCGTTATCTCCTGTAAGAAAGGTCACAGTTCGTAGTAAATGACAGAATCAACGAGTAAAACAGAAGTATATCGGGCGTTCCACGAGGTGGTGTTAAAGGACCTTCGTTGTTCCTTATGTATACAAACGCTTCTGTTGTCGCCAAGTAAACTCATCAGAAGACAAAAACTAACTGCAAAATCTTTTACATAAGATATCTGTATTGTGCCAAAATTGGCAATGATCCTAAATGATGAAAAGTGTGATGTCATCCAATGAGTGCTAAAAGCAATTAGTTAAACATCACTTATACGACAAATCTGTCATGTCTAAAGGTCATAAACTCAAGCAAATACCTGGGAATTATCAACGCCTGTAAGCAGCGAAGGTCTAGATTTCATTATAACTTCACTATTGTGAAGATTGTTCAGTGAACGCCCTGACAAGCACTTAAGTGTGATTTGCAGAGCAGCGAAGTACATGTATATGTTAAGGATTTCAATTAGCTTTATTCCTCTCTCATTCTGTTTACCAAACCCATTTTTTCCCGTAAATCGGTCTTCTACTCCTTCTCGTACTGCGATGTTCCAGTCTCCCACCATACTACATCCTCATATAATTTCTCTGTCTCTTCATACCAAGCTTGTTATATCGACATATAGAACTATTGTTGATATCGTCGGTTTGCTGTCACTTCTGATGAACCACTTGCCTTCGTTAATATAGATTGACCTGTGTACATGATAACGTATTTGCGCTGTACAGTTCGCTTAGCAATAGGAATAAGCACAATTACCTAGTAGTACGGTGTGATTTGATTTATGTTCAGTTAGCTTCATTACGTGTTAGAAATGCACCCCTGCGGTTTTCCTTTTCCTCGTGTGCTGTGTGGTGATACGAAATGTATGATGATATACATGACGGTCAGAAACAATCTAAAAAGCTTATAAGTGTGTTTCAGCGGAGATCTTGCAGATAAATAACTGTTAAGAAAAAAAATCAATACGTTGTGCCGTTTCCGAGTTCTTTACCATTGACATTAGCCAATTATTTAACCGCACGCGCAGATACAAGCAGCCAGATAGAGACAGTGTTACCTAACTTGGTCTAGGTTTGCTCTCCTCAAACCGAACAAAAGTAGCTTTTGCTCACCTACCTTAAATTGTCACTTCAGAGGAAAGGGAAAGTTCAATTGGTAATGAGCATTTGAACAAGTGGTAACTCACAGACCCACAGACGTCCGTGCATTACCCCATTTCATCGCGTGCAAGTGCTAGAATTTGCAAGCGCTACGACCTCATTGGTTAACCTCAACTCTAAACAACTCGGAAACGACGCCACGTATCTAATTTTTCATCATAACAGTTATCTCTCAACATAACGTCCCCTGCAACACGCCGGCCGCTGTGGCCGAGCAGTTGGTTGGTTGTTTTTGGGGAAGGAGACCAGACAGCGAGATCATCGGTCTCATCGGATTAGGGAAGGATGGGGAAGGAAGTCGGCCGTGCCGTTTCAGAAGAACCATCCCGGCATTTGCCTGGAGTGATTTAGGGAAATCACGGAAAACCTAAATTAGGATGGCCGGACGCAGGATTGAACCGTCGTCCTCCCGAATGCGAGCCGAGCAGTTCTAGGCACTTTACTCCGGAACCGCGCTGATGCTATGGTCGCAGGTTCGAATCCTGCCTCGGGCATACATCTGTGTGATGTACTTAGGTTCGTTCGGTTTAAGTAGTTCCAAGTTCTAAGGGACTGATGACCTCAGATGTTAAGTCCCATGGTGCTTAGAGCCATTTGAACCGTTTGAACCCTGCAACACCCTTACAAGCTTTACACAGTGTCACTGACGACCCTATGAAGATAAACACATGCAATGGCCGTTAAGTTTAACTGAACAATTGTAGAGACTGAAGCACCTTATTTAAATGCCATACAGTGTCAAATGAAGCATGTTTTCTTTTAATATTTGTAACCAACTAAAAATTCTTTCTCGATAATGATACGATACAATAATCAGCCAGATCATTAAGACCAACGACCTAGTATAGATTTAAACCCATCCAGGTGATCGCATCGTCACCTGGCAAGAAATTACTGCTAGTCCGACACACCCCCGGTGCATGTAGTATCAGTGAACGTGCTGTCAGTTTGCAGAATTGGGAAAGCGAGCGATACATCTGAGTGTGACCGAGAGCAGATTGTGATGGTCCAGAGGCTCAGCACAACAGCTTCGGAAACTGCACGACTTGTCGGGTGTCCAAGGAGTGTTGAGGCGAGTGACTTCCACATGTGACAAAACCAACGCAAAACCGAGTCCAGACGTCGTGGGGTTAGGCGGCGAACCCTCGATATAGATCGTAGGCGGGGCAGACGGGTGTGTACTGCGGGACGAAGAAAAGCTGGTGGTGGCTCCATTATTCTCTGGGGAATATTTACTTGGGCATCCATGGGTCCAGTGGAGCTCGTACAGTGCACTGTGACGGTCAAGGTGTACCGTACACTAGTTGCATACCACGTACACCCCTTCACGACTTTCACGTTTCCTGTCGGTAGTGACAGCACGATAATGTCCCATGTTACAACGCCAGGAGTGTGATGCAGTGGTTCGAGGAACAGAGTGACTGTTTCCAATTGACTGTTTGTCCCCCAACTCGCCAGATCTGAAACCGGTCGAACTCATCTGGGATGTGATTGAGCGTGACGTCAGAGCTCATCGCCTCCCTCCCCAGGACATACGGGAATTTGGTGACCTGCGTGTGCAAATGTTGTATCAACTTCCTCCAGCGACCTACCAAGGCCTCAATGCCTCCATGCCGCGACACCAAAGGTTCAAAAGAAAAAAAAGTTGCTCTGAGCACTATGGGACTTAACATCAGAGATCATCAGTCCCCTAGAACTTAGAACTACTTAAACCTTACTAACCTAAGGACACCACACACATCCATGCCCGAGGCAGGATTGGAACCTGCGATTGCAGCGGTCGCACGGTTCTAGACTGAAGCGCCTAGAACCGCTCGGTCAAACCGGCCGGCCCCAAAGGCTCCTAAGGTGGGTATAAAAATGATAATTATGTTACAGGAATACACATTTCCGGCATCATTACCTCAGTTAGCTTTACCTGTGAGATGTGACGAGAATGTTGTTACGTAACTGCCTCGCTGACATCTCTCTACCAATTTTTTATACTAAATATACACTGAGCTTGTGGCACTGTAATTAATTTGTAGCTGGGAAAATAAGTCTGTTCTTCCGTCAGTGCCTGGTGTGTAGATAAATGGGAGTTCATTTCAACATGTTGGCAGACGATGGCGTTGACTATATTTACCCTGGGTAATGTGTGCTTATTACTCTTCGGGATTTGCTGAGTCAATACGTTCCATGTCATGAAGCTGTATTATTGCAGCTCTGTAGTTCAATGTCCATTATTTGGAAAAGAATTTTAGCAACATATGCACAGCAGAGAACGTTTCTAGCACGTTGTTCGAAGTGTGTTAAACTTTCTTCCTTTGTATCAGTGTGTTTGATGTGCACTCCCACTCCGTTTTATGTGGATTTCAGAGCGACTGAAACTGAACAGTCGTATGCACTGTCACATATTAGAATTAGGAATCCTAAATATTTAAAGTGTATCGTGTTGTTTTACTTCAGCAGGTTGTGTGAAATGCATACCCTTGTAACAATAATAAAGGTTTCATTCTTTTCTCTGTTTGTTTAAATATTATATTACAAATACGATATATTTTTGAATTTTCATGTTTGTGGATGTCTGTTATATTATCGACTTGTTTGTCAGAGATATGGTTCGCAATTAAAGTTGTATCGTATATAAAATTCAGGGTTTGCTTCTGTTCTGAATTATCTGGCGCTGAAAAGAATTTTGTCGCAGTTATCAATGTATCTGTTCGTTGGTTCAAAATTTTTTCCCCACTGCCTGTGAACTTCTATTATTTCCAAATTGCTCATATACCTACCTTTCTTGCCTCCATGAGGAATGGGAAGATTACACTTACAGAGAGGGTAGACATTTTTCAACATGCTTATTAAATATGGAGAAGTTGTTTACACTTTTGTTCATAAGTTATTTGTTTCTTGTAGCAAACTTTAGTCCTGTTTCTCTGATGTAGAATGTGTCACAGTCGCTGAATTTAATTTTATACGTTTCTCATTGCTTGTATTTTTTAGCTTTCTCTTTTCTTTGCATTACTAGTTTATTCTTGGTACAGTGGTACAGAAACTAATTTTAACGTTTTTGTTACGAAATGAGTTATCTATTTTTTGAGAAATATTGCCCACACATGGTAGCGTAAAGAATGTTTCTTCCTCCTTCTTTCTTCTTTCTTCATACTTTTGCTAAAGTTATTTCCTCTTTTCCGATTGCACTCTTCACCCTAAGTTTATTGCTTCATATTTCATCTACTATATTAGGACTGTAGCCTCTATATGCGGCTAGAGTTTCAATGGCATCCAGTACTGCCTTCACATTTCCTTTGGTAAGGGTAATTGTAAACATGCCGTCTGTCATACAACGAAAGTGCGCTGTTCTATCTGCTAGCACGTAACACGGTATATTATGTGTTACACATTCATCTGTGGCTGGTTTACGAAATATTTAAAATTTATGCACACTATTATCGTTAATTTTTTTATATCTAGAAGTTAATGCTGCTATCTGTTTCATATTCGAGTTATGCAATTGGTTCATCTGTTGGTGAACTTAATCAATTTTGTCGTAATTTCCATTAAATAGATCGACGGTGTCCTCAACATGATGCTAGCAATAAGCGTCATGATCAGCCCATTGTATTTGTTCTCTGATAAATTTTGTTTACAGATTGATCAAGGAAAATGTTTGCCATGGTTCATGCATGGTAGCCTCTCATAGCCAATCTATAATCTTTCTTGTATATCTCTCTTTAAAAAGCGAAACAATTTTGCTTCAGTTCTATTTCATATAATTCTGATTGGATAATTCTGCAAAATTTTAGCATGTTATTTCTTATAGTGTTTATGGTTCAAATAATAGGCAAATTGTATACAGATTACTGTCACAAAATGAAATTTATTTTCTTATTACTGGTATTTTTGTTTCTTTGCTCTGATTTTTAATTGTGTGTTTTGAGTTTCATTATATGTTTTGTTGAGCAGTTTACTTAGCTTCAGTAGTAATTAAGTATACTGGACTATTCATAAAGTTTCGTGTAGGCCTAAGAGGAATGTTTATGTAAATTAGGTTGTGCTCCCAGTTTAGGTGCTTGTGGAGTCCTTACTGTAGAGCTATTTGTTTCCTTTTATAAAATTTTATACAGTCACTGGGCATATTTTCCATTATATATTCCAGAGACTAATTATTTACACTAATCCCATTCTCGTCACATCAACAGTCACACTCTAATAGACAACAGGGTCTCGTGGTATCAAAGTGAAAGTTACAACACCTACATGAAAAGGCTTGAAGAGCATGGGTGAGCCAGTGTTGCTGTTACGGTCTTCTTTCCGGAGAGTGGCTTGCTGCAGCTCACCACGTTATCTCTTTTGAGCAGCCCTCTTAATCTCTGAATAAATGCTGCAACCTACATCAATGTGAATCTGTTTACTGTTGCTCCTGCATAAATTTCATTTCTCTTCAGTCCATCTAGTGCAGGGGCGGGCAGGAACCCTGCACATGTGCGGTGCACATGCACGCGTTCAGTTAACAGGTGTTCCGCGTGCACACAGGGGCAAGCTGGCCACCCGCTTATCTCCCATACCCACCATACCTTCTGTCCGCTCCTTCCTCTGTAATGCGTTTTGTTTCCTAGCTTGCTTTATTGAGTGAATGAATAAGGTTAGTAGGAGTGCTTGAAAGAAATCATGGTTTGAAAGAGTACCTATTACCTACGATACGTTTTATTTAATTATCACAGGTGGGGTTTACAATACTTTAATATCTGGAACAAAATTTCTACATACAGACAAACACAAACAGTTACGTAAATTTTCATCACTGATGTTTGCTCTTAACTGAGACTTATTAATTCAGCAAATGGTTTTCCAGCTCTCGCTATATTAAGCGCAGTCTTATAACTTGCACATACCGCGGGGCTATTATTGTTGTCGTCCTGAAAACTTGAAAACAGTGCTCCATAAAATGTTAAATCAGTTAGATGGGAGACATGACGAGAGAAAATCGCAGATCTCTCGTGACAACAGCAACTACGACAAATTCAAATGGCTCTGAGCACTATGGGAGTTAACTGCTGTGATCATCAGTCCCCTAGAACTTAGAACTACTTAAACCTAACTAACCTAAGGACATCACACACATCCATGCCCGAGGCAGGATTAGAACCTGTGACCATAGCGGTCGCGCTGTTAGAGACTGTAGTGCCTAGAACCGCTCGGCCACCCAGCAGGTCAACTACGACAGACTCATCTGGTATCGTCAGATCGCTCTTCTTAAGCTCAGTCAATTCCCCATCCGCTCAGAATCCGACAATAAATTGTACTCGTCCTTATGAAATTTATTATAATGGCCTTCAATACTAAACTTCCGTTGACCAGCGAGAATACTGCCACATATTAAACATTTCGAATTTTCACATTTTTGCACAAAGAAAAAATGATTCTCCCATTACTTTTTAAAAGATAGCAAATCTCCACTTCTCCGTTTCTTGAAATATAACGTTTACTACATAGTGCTCGCTTCGCATCAACGTCCGCAGCTTAGCCTGGCACTACAATGCCGCAACCTGCCGGCTGTCGCCACAGCCCCGGTCGACGCCTGCACGCGAACAGCACACGTGCAGCGCTGTGCACTCATGAGCCGCGTGCAACGTTTGCCCGCCCCTGATCTAGTGGCACTGCATTTTAAAGGCCTCTGTTATCTTGTTGTTTGAACAGGTCACCATCTGCATTGACTCCCATTCAAGGCTACACCTCGGATTAATATCTGAAAATAAAACTTCCTAACAGATTTAAATTCTGTGATTTTTTTCGGATATCCTTTTCAAGCTCTAGCCAGACTGAAATTTATAAGCTGTTTACTTCGACAGCCATGAACTATTTTGCACAAATAACGGATCTCATTACTACTTTTTGTTTCTCATTTTATAACCCAATTTGAAATACATTCCAGCATATTTGTTTTACTTTTGTTGTTGTTCATGTTTTCTAGACACCATACGTTCCTTTTAACTGTTCTTCCAAAATATTTTCAGTGTCTTCTCCTAATCGAAAAGTTTTAATTCTTCTACATCAATTTTAATATACACTCCTGGAAATTGAAATAAGAACACCGTGAATTCATTGTCCCAGCAAGGGGAAACTTTATTGACACATTCCTGGGGTCAGATACACCACATGATCACACTGACAGAACCACAGGCACATAGACACAGGCAACAGAGCATGCACAATGTCGGCACTAGTACAGTGTATATCCACCTTTCGCAGCAATGCAGGCTGCTATTCTCCCATGGAGACGATCGTAGAGATGCTGGATGTAGTCCTGTAGAATGGCTTGCCATGCCATTTCCACCTGGCGCCTCAGTTGGACCAGCGTTCGTGCAGGACGTGCAGACCGCGTGAGACGACGCTTCATCCAGTCCCAAACATGCTCAATGGGGGACAGATCCGGAGATCTTGCTGGCCAGGGTAGTTGACTTACACCTTCTAGAGCACGTTGGGTGGCACGGGATACATGCGGACGTGCATTGTCCTGTTGGAACAGCAAGTTCCCTTGCCGGTCTAGGAATGGTAGAACGATGGGTTCGATGACGGTTTGGATGTACCGTGCACTATTCAGTGTCCCCTCGACGATCACCAGTGGTGTACGGCCAGTGTAGGAGATCGCTCCCCACACCATGATGCTGGGTGCTGGCCCTGTGTGCCTCGGTCGTATGCAGTCCTGATTGTGGCGCTCACCTGCACGGCGCCAAACACGCATACGACCATCATTGGCACCAAGGCAGAAGCGACTCTCATCGCTGAAGACGACACGTCTCCATTAGTCCCTCCATTCACGCCTGTCGCGACACCACTGGAGGCGGGCTGCACGATGTTGGGGCGTGAGCGGAAGACGGCCTAACGGTGTGCGGGACCGTAGCCCAGCTTCATGGAGACGGTTGCGAATGGTCCTCGCCGATACCCCAGGAGCAAGTGTCCCTAATTTGCTGGGAAGTGGCGGTGCGGTCCCCTACGGCACTGCGTAGGATCCTACGGTCTTGGCGTGCATCCGTGCGTCGCTGCGGTCCGGTCCCAGGTCGACGGGCACGTGCACCTTCCGCCGACCACTAGCGACAACAACGATGTACTGTGGAGACCTCACGCCCCACGTGTTGAGCAATTCGGCGGTACGTCCACCCGGCCTCCCGCATGCCCACTATACGCCCTCGCTCAGTCCGTCAACTGCACATACGGTTCACGTCCACGCTGTCGCGGCATGCTACCGGTGTTAAAGACTGCGATGGAGCTCCGTATGCCACGGCAAACTGGCTGACACTGACGGCGGCGGTGCACAAATGCTGCGCAGCTAGCGCCATTCGACGGCCAACACCGCGGTTCCTGGTGTGTCCGCTGTGCCGTGCGTGTGATCATTGCTTGTACAGCCCTCTCGCAGTGTCCGGAGCAAGTATGGTGGGTCTGACACACCGGTGTCAATGTGTTCTTTTTTCCATTTCCAGGAGTGTATTTGCTAGACTTGTCCTTGGTTTGCTCAACAGTTGCGCAGTATACAGATTGAATAACTTTGAGCTTAGGCTACCATATTCTCTCACCTGCTTGGCTACTAGCACTCCACTTTTATATCATTCTTTTCTTAAAACTAGGTCTAACTTCTGTTCACATTTATATAACCTTCAGTTTCTTACGTTTTACGCCTGCTACCTTCATAATTTCAAAGATTCGACATTTTCAAATTCTCTCTAAGGCTACAAAGGCTACAAAGAAGGGTTTGCCTATATCCAGTCAATATTACGAGCTCAGTCATATTAGTATTGCTTCTTGTCTTCCTACGTTTCTCAAGTACCCAAGGTAATCCTCTCCCAGTTCAGTTACAAGCAGTTTTTCCGTTCTGAACTAAATAATTTGTGTCAGTGGCATATATGGTTCTCGGGCGAGACGTCGGATGTCATAGTGAAAACTCCACAATATTTCATCAGCGCAACTGGCCGACAACTTCAGGTGCGACGAACACACTGCTAAGGCATGACTAGAGCCCCCTATTTATGCCAGTCTTAGGCAGAATGTGCGCATGCGTGGAGGCGCCAAATTCGATGGCAAATAGAGACGATATCAACCCATAGCTGGAAGGACAGCATTTAGCTTTATGCCTCTTCAATAATCATCCTATTTTTGAAAAGACACCGCCGATGTATGGCAAGATGACCATTCCCCTTTGTTCTTCGCCTTCTTCCAGTTCCTCACGTTGGGTAACCCGCTTCGGGTGTAAGGCACGGCGAATCTCCCGTTGGGAAAGTTAAATGTGTCTTTCGTCCACCGGCAAAACTCAGAGCTCTCTTGGGCTCATCTAAGGACAGCCTTGACGTAAGCAGACCCGATGTTTATGAGCTGCGGCATGTCGTACATCGGACAAACTTGTCGCACTGTAGAAGAGAGATGTACTGAACACCGACGCTACACTCGTCTGGAGCAACCAGAGAAGTCTGCAGTGGCCGAGCACTGTCTCAGTGCAGGCCATTCTATGAATTACCAACACACCAAAATTCTCGCGTCGACGAGTTCGTACTGGGACAGTGTTATTAAGGAAGCAGTGGAAATACGTAGCTCGACGAATCTTGTAAACAGAGACACTGGCTTTCAGCTCAGTACAGCTTGGGATCCAGCAGTGGCGATTGTGGAGTTTTCACTATGACATCCGACGTCTCGCCCGAGAACCATATATACAACATGTCCGTCGGGAAAGCCTCAAGCAACACAATTTGTGTCAGTGTTTTGCAGTCATTAGTTGAAGAAATAATGATTCAGAAGTAATTACACATGCCAGCACCCGCCCACTTTGGAAATTGTATTACAGCATTCTTTTTGGTGTGTGAAGCCATTCCGTCATTCTCACACATTTTACATATCAGATGGAATAGTTCTACCATGGATGGTTCTCCCAATGATTTCAGTAGTACAGCACAGTAAGAAACATTCATTATTACATTAGTATACGATTTATCGCTACACAGGGTGAGAGACGTAGTACACAAAGCTCCCAACTGCAAGTAGCAACAATGGCAGCATCCAACATGGGCTTCTAGTTGAACTGATTTTGTATGATATAGTCTACATCTACATCTACATGGATACTCTGCAAATCACATTTAAGGGCCTGGCAGAGGGTTCATCGAACCACCTTCACAATTCTCTATTATTCCAATCTCGTATAGCGCGCGGGAAGAATGAACACTTATATCTTTCCGTACGAGCTCTAATTTCCCTTATCATTGTGATCGTTCCTCCCTATGTAATTAGGTGTCAACAAAATATTTCGCATTCGGAGGAGAAAGTTGGTGACTGGAATTTCGTGAGAAGATTCCGTCGCAACGAAAAGCGCCTTTCTTTTAAAGATGTCCATCCCAAACCCTGTATCATTTCTGTGAAACTCTCCCACAAATTTCACGATAAAGCAAAACATGCTGCCTTTCTTTGAACTTTTTCGATGTGCTCCGTCAGTCCTATTTGGTAAGGATCCCACGCCGCGCAACAGTATTCTAAAAGAGGACGGGCAAGCGTAGTGTAGGGAGTCTCCTTAGTAGGTTTGTTACATTTTCTAAGTGTCCTGCCAATGAAACGCAGTCTTTGGTTAGCATTCCCCACAACATTTTCTAATTTCCCTTCCAATTTAAATTGTTCGTAATTGTAATTCCTAGGTATTTAGTTGAATTTACGGCTTTTAGATTGGACAGATTTATCGTGTAACGGAAGTTTAACGCGTTCTTTTTAGCACTCATGTGGATGACATCACAATTTTCGTTATTTAAGGTCAACCACCACTTTACGCACCATTTCGATATTTCTTCTAAATCGTTTTGCAGTTTTTTTTTAATCTTCTGATGACTTTATTAGTCTATAAACGACAGCGTCATCTGCAAACAACCGAAGACGGCTGCTCAGATTGTCTCCCAAATCGTTTATATACATAAGGAACAGCAGAGGGCCTATAACACGACCTTGAGAACGCCTGAAATCACTTCTGTTTTACGCGATGACTTTCCGTCAATTACTACGAACTGTGACCTCTTTGACAGAAAATCACAGATCCAGCCACATAACTGAGACGATATTCCATAAGCACGCACTTTCACTACGAGCCGCTTGTGTGGTACAGTGTCAAAAGGCTTCCGGAAATCCAGAAAGACGGAAACGATCTGAAATCCCTTGTCAATAGCACTCAGCACTTGATGTGAATAAAGAGTTAGTTGTGTTTCACAAAAACGATGTTTTCTAAACTCATGTTGACTGTGTGTCAATAGACTGTTTTCTTCGAGGTAATTTATTACGTTCGAACATAATATAAGTCCTAAAATCCTGTTGCATATCGACGTTAACGACTTGGGCCTGTAATTTAGTGGATTTCTCCTACTACCTTTCTCAAATATTAGTGTGACCTGTGCAACTTTCCAGTCTTTGGGTACGGATCTTTCGTCGAGCGAACGGTTGTATATGATTGTTAAGTATGGATCTAATGCATCAGCATACTCCGAAAGGAACCTAATTGGTATACAGTCTGGACCAGAACACATGGTTGTATTAAGTGATTTAAGTTGCTTCACTACTCCGAGGGTATTTACTTCTACGTTACTCATTTTGGAAGCAGTTCTCGATTCGAATTTTGGAATATTTACTTGGTTTTCTTTTGTAAAGGCATTTCGGAAGGCTGTGTTTTGTAACTCTGCTTTGGCAGCACTGTCTGCGATAGTATCTCCATTGTTATCGCCCAGAGAAGGCATTGATTTTTCCTTGCCGCTAATATACTTCACATACGACCAGAATCGCTTTGGATTTTCTGCCGGGTATCGAGACAAAGTTTCGTTGTGGAAACTGTTGTAAGCATTTGTCACTGAAGTCCGCGGAAAGTGTATTTTATTTCCTAAATTTTTTCCCTTACTGCTATGATGTATCGGAAGCTACAACTATTAACGTGCAAGTTTATGTAGTCAAACTCTATTTTTCCGGGTGGGCTGTGAGGTTATGGCGAGACGCCAGCTGACGAGAGGTTTGTGCCTCCCCGATGTTCGGGCCGAGACTTCCGCTTTGTTTCTTCGGCGCACTGTTTTAATGTGTCTTCACGTCCCCCCATTACTTACAGCCCGCTTTTCTGCCTGACCATCGAGCTTAACCCCTCCAATAGGTGTTGGTAGGGTAAATAACAAATTAATGCATATTCGTAAAATTTTTGTATCAGTTATTTGAGGGTTTATATTCTTTCTCAGTTGCATCACTCTGTCAAAATACTTTTATGTCACTGTACGTTTTGAACTCGTACTTCCTCCGTTGAAGTTCTATCACTAGAGACACATGGTTGTTTGGTCCAGTGTCAGTTTACCTATTTCTTCCTGTGGGAGTACCGTCCTCGTGGTACTTAGTCGTTCATAACCTCCTCTCCACGGATGTTACACTTTTTCGCATTGGCTTTAGTGATACAGACCGATGAAGTTTTGCCATGAAACGGATACGGTATGTCATCGGTTGGTCGCCTGCGGACACAGACATTTGAATTGGCTTCACCTACAGCTGGCCTGTCTTGCCAGGACGACGGAAGGAGCAATCTGCAGTGAGATTTCCTCTGTCCCGTACAACCTTCTTTCCCAGAACGAAGAGCTATACGGTTATGAGTACTCTCGCGTGTTGTGTTCCATACGTGGTCGGGATTGGGTATGATCCGAAAGATTGTGCCTTTTACCACTATATGGTTACGGCCCACTGGATGTGGCAAAGGATGCCACGCTATCCTAAGCTTATTTTCAGTATGCTGTACCTGGTATTTAATGCAAGGAGTTGGATGAAATGTGGAGTCGCTTTTATGTTCTAACGTTTCATTCTTGTTGCCTTGCTGACAAAAGGAACCATCCCCCCCCCCCCCCCCTCTCGAAAGAAAGAAGAAAAACGAAGGTGTTGGGATAAATGGCCCTCTTGGCATTTCGTCATTGTCACTTTTCAGGTATACTGTTAGGAGTATATTTGATTTTTGTTTGTATTATTCTTATTTTATACGATTAATAAGAAATTGTTGCAGAGCCCGACTGTAAATGATTTGTTTTTCTTTTTTCAGTGGTGGAATCCGTGCATGATTAATTTCGATTTTGTTTCTTTCTTTTTCTGAGTGGCTGCATGGTCAGTGACCATTTAGAAATTGAGGGCAGTTATTGCTTTAATTCCATAATTAAGTCCGTACAGAATTTTTACAGCACGACTCCAACTCGCACTTATCCATATTTTCCAATTGCTTTAGGCTCGACACGGTTCAATTTTTACAACTTAGTAGCTCTTATGACAACAACACAAGCTCGTGTCATTAAAGTTATCACATACTTTTATCAAACAAACGGCCACTGCTTAATTTTCGAAGAAAAAATGCTATCAGTAGTGGCGATTGGAAACGTCTGACGTAAGAAGTCACCCAAGATTATTTTGCCAACAGCTACCTCAAAGAAGGCAGAGGAGTCGACAGAGTTTCAGGGTAACCTCTTGCCCTTGGGTTGATACACTGACCCTGAAACGCGAAACAATTAGCAATGATCAACGGCATGAGGTTGCATAAAGCAATGAACACTCCTACATTAATAACACATAATGTTTGTTCACAGAACGTGTGGTCCGTAATTGAAAATGTCTCATGATGATCTCCCCATTAGCAAAAATTCTGGAATTGTGGTAGGGTACTGCCAATGGGAACGTAACCTTGAGAATATGATGGATAACCAACGACGGGCTAACATTGTACGAAACATAGCTTGGAATGTGAGTAGTTTGAACGTAGTAGGAAGCCTAGAAAATCTGAATAGGGAAACGCGAAGGCTCAGTCTAGATATACTGGGAAACAGTGAAGTAAAATGGAAATGAGATATGGAGTTTTGGTCAGACGAATATAGGTAATATAACCGCAGCAGAAAACGGTGTAACAGGAGTACGATTCCTTTTGAATAGGAAGGTAGGGCAGAGAATAAGTTACAACGAACAGATCAGTGATAGGATTGATCACATCAGAACCGACGTCAAACCAACATGAACAACAATAGTTCGGGTATACACGCCAAAGTCGCAAGCAGGAAATGAAGATGTAGAGAAAGTTTATGAGGGTATTGGACGGGTAATTTATTATGTAACCGAAGAGGTTCAAATGGTTCAATTGGCTCTGAGCACTATGGGACTCAACTGCTGTGGTCATCAGTCCCCTAGAACTTAGAACTACTTAAACCTAACTAACCTAAGGACATCACACACATCCATGCCCGAGGCAGGATTCGAACCTGCGACCGTAGCAGTCGCACGGTTCCTGACTGCGCGCCTAGAACCACGAGACCACCGCGGCCGGCTGTAACCGAAGAGGAAAATCAAGTAATAATGAGGTAAGGCAATGCGATTGTAGGAGAAGGAACTGAAGAGAGGGTTACGAGAGGGTATGGGCTAGGCAGTAGGAATGGAAGAGAAGCGAGGCTAATTAACTTCCTGCTACAAATTTAGGATGCTAAAACTGAACATTCTGTTCAAAGATTACAGGAGGATGAGGTATAATGGGAAAGGATTTTGAGAGACTGGATGGTTCCAGCTGGTTTACGTCATGGGCAGAAAGAGACTCAAAAATTAGATATTGGATTTTAAGACGTGACCAGGTGCAGATATAGACTCAGACAACGATCTAGGAAGAAACAGTGCGGAAGGAAGTGGGATATCGCAATACCGAGGAGTGTTGAGTCACGTTCGAAGTTCTCTAATGATGTATATACTGCCATAAGGAATATCACAATAATAATTTCAGTTCAAGAGAACTGAACATGAATAATGGACAGCCAAACAGAGCAACAACAATGGTTGTTGTTGTTGTGGTCTTCAGTCCTGAGACTGGTTTAATGCAGCTCTCCATGCTACTCTATCCTGTGCAAACTTTTTCATCTCCCAGTACCTACTGCAACCTACATCCTTCTGAATCTGCTTAGTGTATTCATCTCTTGGTCTCCCCCTACGATTTTTACCCTCCACGCTGCCCTCCAATACTAAATTGGTGATCCCTTGATGCCTCAGAACATGTCCTACCAACCGATCCCTTCTTCTGGTCAAGTTGTGCCACAAACTTCTCTTCTCCCCAATCCTATTCAATACTTCCTCATTTGTTATGTGATCTACCCATCTAATCTTCAGCATTCTTCTGTAGCACCACATTTCGAAAGCTTCTATTCTCTTCTTGTCCAAACTATTTATCGTCCATGTTTCACTTCCATACATGGCCACACTCCATACGAATACTTTCAGAAATGACTTCCTGACACTTAAATCAATACTGGATGTTAACAAATTTCTCTTCTTCAGAAACGCTTTCCTTGCCATTGCCAGCCTACATTTTATATCCTCTCTACTTCGACCATCATCAGTTATTTTGCTCCCCAAATAGCAAAACTCCTTTACTACTTTAAGTGCCTCATTTCCTAATCTAATTCCCTCAGCATCACCCGACTTAACTCGACTACATTCCATTATCCTTGTTTTGCTTTTGTTGATGTTCATCTTACATCCTCCTTTCAAGACACTGTCCATTCCATTCAACTGCTCTTCCAAGTCCTTTGCTGTCTCTGACTGAATTACAATGTCATCGGCGAACCTCAAAGTTTTTATTTCTTCTCCATGAATTTTAATACCTACTCCGAATTTTTCTCTTGTTTCCTTTACTGCTTGCTCAATATACGAATTGAACAACATCGGGGAGAGGCTACAACCCTGTCTTACTCCCTTCCCAACCACTGCTTCCCTTTCATGTCCCTCGACTCTTATAACTGCCATCTGGTCTACAAATGCTAGAAACGTAGGTTTCCCTTTCCTTAATCTTTCTTCTAAGATAAGTCGTAAGGTCAGTATTCCCTCACGTGTTCCAGTGTTTCTGCGGAATCCAAACTGATCTTCCCCGAGGTTGGCTTCTACTAGTTTTTCCATTCGTCTGTAAAGAATTCGCATTAGTATTTTGCAGCTGTGACTTATTAAGCTGATAGTTCGGTAATTTTCACATATGTCAACACCTGCTTTCTTTGGGATTGGAATTATTATATTCTTCTTGAGGTCTGAGGGTATTTCGCCTGTTTCATACATCTTGCTCACCAGATGGTAGAGTTTTGTCAGGACTGGCTCTCCCACGGCCGTCAGTAGTTCCAATGGAATATTGTCTACTCCGGGGGCCTTGTTTCGACTCAGGTCTTTCAGTGCTCTGTCAAACTCTTCACGCAGTATCGTATCGCCTATTTCATCTTCATCTACATCCTCTTCCATTTCCATAATATTGTCCTCAAGTACATCGCCCTTGTATAGACCCTCTATATACTCCTTCCACCTTTCTGCTTTCCCTTCTTTGCTTAGAACTGGGTTTCCATCTGAGCTCTTGATATTCATACAAGTGGTTCTCTTATCTCCAAAGGTCTCTTTAATTTTCCTGTAGGCGGTATCTATCTTACCCCTAGTGAGATAGGCCTCTACATCCTTACATTTATCCTCTAGCCATCCCTGCTTAGCCATTTTGCACTTCCTGTCGATCTCATTTTTGAGACGTTTGTATTCCTTTTTGCCTGTTTCACTTACTGCATTTTTATATTTTCTCCTTTCATCAATTAAATTCAATATTTCTTCTGTTACCCAAGGATTTCTACTAGCCCTCGTCTTTATACCTACTTGATCCTCTGCTGCCTTCACTACTTCATCCCTCAAAGCTACCCATTCTTCTTCTACTGTATTTATTTCCCCCATTCCTGTCAATTGCTCCCTTATGCTCTCCCTGAATCTCTGTACAACCTCTGGTTCTTTTAGTTTATCCAGGTCCCATCTCCTTAAATTCCCACCTTTTTGCAGTCTCTTCAGTTTTAATCTACAGGTCATAACCAATAGATTGTGGTCAGAGTCCACATCTGCCCCTGGAAATGTCTTACAATTTAAAACCTGGTTCCTAAATCTCTGTCTTACCATTATATAATCTATTTGATACCTTTTAGTATCTCCAGGGTCCTTCCATGTATACAACCTTCTTTCATGATTCTTAAACCAAGTGTTAGTTATGATTATGTTGTGCTTTGTGCAAAATTCTACCAGGCGGCTTCCTCTTTCATTTCTGTCCCCCAATCCATATTCACCTACTATGTTTCCTTCTCTCCCTTTTCCTACACTTGAATTCCAGTCACCCATGACTATTAAATTTTCGTCTCCCTTTTATTTCATCATACAGTTCTTCAATTTCTTCGTCATCTGCAGAGCTAGTTGGCATATAAACTTGTACTACTATAGTAGGTGTGGGCTTCGTATCTATCTTGGCCACAATAATGCGTTCACTATGCTGTTTGTAGTAGCTTACCCGCATTCCTATTTTCCTATTCATTATTAAACCTACTCCTGCATTACCCCTATTGGATTTTGTGTTTATAACCCTGTAGTCACCTGACCAGAAGTCTTGTTCCTCCTGCCACCGAACTTCACTAATTCCCACTATATCTAACTTCAACCTATGCATTTCCCTTTTTAAATTTTCTAACCTACCTGCCCGATTAAGGGATCTGACATTCCACGCTCCGATCCGTAGAACGCCAGTTTTCTTTCTTCTGATAACGACATCCTCCTGAGTAGTCCCCGCCCGGAGATCCGAATGGGGGACTATTTTACCTCCGGAATATTTTACCCAAGAGGACGCCATCATCATTTAATCATACAGTAAAGCTGCATGCCCTCGGAAAAAATTACGGCTGTAGTTTCCCCTTGCTTTCAGCCGTTCGCAGTACCAGCACAGCAAGGCCGTTTTGGTTATTGTTACAAGGCCAGATCAGTCAATCATCCAGACTGTTGCCCTTGCAACTACTGAAAAGGCTGCTGCCCCTCTTCAGGAACCACATGTTTGTCTGGCCTCTCAACAGATACCCCTCCGTTGTGGTTGCACCTACGGTACGGCTATCTGTATCGCTGAGGCACGTAAGCCTCCCCACCAACGGCAAGGTCCATGGTTCATGGTAACTGCGAAGAAATCATGGGTAACAGAAGAAATACTTCAATAGCTTGATGAAAAGAGAAAGTACAAAAATGCTGACGGGAAAGACAGGATTACAGCAATGTAAATCCCATAATAATGAAGTATATGGCAAGCGTAGAGAAGAAAAGGCGAAATAACTGCAGAAAATTGTGAAGAAATCTAAAACGAAATGAGGAGTGACTCACTGTATTAAAAAGTCAAAACAATCTTCGGTGAAATTTAAAGGAAAAGAGAAACAAAAATGAGCGATAGGAATCCCTTTGTTAAATGCATAGGAGAGGGCACATACGTGGAGAGAGAACACTGATGGCCTATATGAGGGGGAAGACTTATCTTATGACGTGGCTGAGTACGAAATTGGAGTCGATGTGGATGACGTGGGGGGACCTGTATTAGATTCAGAATTTAAAAAATTTCAAGAATACGTGAGAACAAATAAGACAGAAGGAATAGAGAATACTCCAACGCACCATCAGTTTCAGAACTCATACATGTTACTGAAGAATGGGAATGGAAATGGAAATGATGATCAGACTGGCTTTAGGGAAGATAAATACATCAGGGAGGTTGTTTTGACGCTGCGACTGTTATTGAAGAAAGGCTGAAGACACTATCATAGGATATGTCTACATAGAAAAGCGTTCAGCAATTTAACATGGTGCATGATGTTGGAAATACTGAGAAAAATAGAAGTGAACTCTAAAGAAAGGTGGGTGATGTACAAAATATAAAAGAAGTAAGAGGGAGCAATAAGATGAAAGACCACGAACGAAATGCTAGGGGTAAAAGGTATATAATAGAGGTATGTAGTCTTTCAACCGTACTATTCGATCAGTACGCCGAAGAAACAATAACGGAAATGAAAAAAAAGGTTCAAGTGATGGAATAAAATCCAAGATGAAAGTATATCGTCGAAAGATTCACTGATGACATTGGGTTCCTCAGTGAAAGTTAAAAAGGGTAACATTCTAATGAGTATAGAATATGGGTTGAGGGTATACCGGAATCAGACAAAGGTAGCAAGACGTAGCAGAAATGAGAGTAGCGGTAAATCTAACATCAGACTTACTGGTTACGAAGTAGACGAAGTTAATGAATTCTGTTACCTTGGAAGCAAAATATCCTGTGACGGATGAAACAGGACATCACAGACAAAGAGACCAAGAGAACTATACTGGTATCAAACGTAGGCCTCAACCTGAGGAAGAAATTCCTGAGACTGTGCGTTTGGAGCACATTCTCAGGTAGTAAAGCGTAGACTGTGGAAAAACTGGAACGGAAGAGAACAAGAAGTAATTGAGGACGTAGAGTGCAAGTGCTGTTCTGAGATGAAGAAGTGCTGCGCCACCTCAAACTAGTCTTCGGCCGGATGACTAAAGTAAAAACAGGAAAGTTGTGAGCGGTGAATCTGTTGAGAAGCAGCAACACCATCTGCAAGTTTCACTATCGAAGCTTGGTTTTCTTCCGAGATAACAATTCATATTTTATGATTACCTCTCAAAATACAAGAAGTAAGACGCTTTTCCCACACGTTTGTTGACCGTGGGCATGTGGACAGACACGTTGTAAGCCCGCCTATTAGGTACTTGCCTGCCGCTGGGCGCCGTCCGGAATTAGTGCAGCGCAGAGGAGGCAGGGAAGCCATCCCTCTATCGGCCTCACGGAGCCGTCACTGAACGGCCGCACCGGTCAGCCGCTGCTCACGACCCCGGACCCGCTTCCCAGAAGTGGCGGAATTTCTGGAGGGGGAGACCTTTCTCACTAATTGCCAAATGGCTTCAGCACCAGCGTACAGAATCTGGTGGCAGCTTCCGGTATTAAATGTGGGATGACATCCAATGCAATTAAACGTGTTCGCCGGATTCTAAGAAATTACAGTGAATCGTGTAATTGATTCTCAGAATTGAAGCACTGCTGACGTGTTTGCTACCCCGCGTTCAAGGAAAAAAGTACGCAGTCAATTCTGACCTTATAGTATGAGTGAGGGTTCAGTATCGGAAACAACCTTTTACAGTACATGTGTACGATACTCAACGAAAGAAATAAACCTGTTTTACTGACGAAATCTGGTACCTGCAGTAGTATTAATATTTCGGTAACTGTTTAAAGAATTAATAGCAGTTTCCTAGTAAAAACCAATATTTTTTTGTCTTTGTCTGTTTCATTGTTGTACTATCAGTTGTCTTTTGTTTTGATATATCAGTAAGTACTACACAGTAATAACCATAATACACACTTTCCATTACACAAAGAAATGATGTCTTTATGGCCTATGTTAGCTGTAATAATTTTTAAGTAAAGTAAGTGACAATAAATAACGCAAGAAGGACTGAAAATACTGCTGTCTCACATAGAATATTTGTTTCATTGACTTATATGAAGGGCGGCCGGGGTGGCCAAGCGGTTAAAGGCGCTACAGTCTGGAACCGCGTGACCGCTACGGTCGCAGGTTCGAATCCTGCCTCGGGCATGGATGTGTGTGCTGTCCTTAGGTTAGTTGGGTTTAAGTAGTTCTAAGTTCTAGGGGACTGATGACCTTAGAAGTTAAGTCCCATAGTGCTCAGAGCCATTTGAACCATTTTTGAACTTATATGAAAGCTTTTAACCATTTTACATCTTATTAGATTATTCGACACTGCAGGTGAGGTATGACTTCATTTAGTCGAGCTGTATGAAGAGACCATCAAAGTTTTAAAAAAGTGTGATTTCTTATTTGACCTGAAACAGCAATAGAAATGAATTATTTAATCCAGATAACACAACAAACACCAGCCTTTATATGTTTTGTCCCATACTGATTATCAGATGCGACTTTGTTATGCTATGCCAACAACAGTATTGAGAATCTAAGCAATAGGCTGTTACACCATAACATGGCTGCAGCTGATATCGAAAGTGTACAAAAAGATACACCGAAACAGAAATGCGAAATAATATCCTGAGTGTGCGGAAGTGAAGTTGATGGTGAGCTTGCTGAATATCTGCAATGAAAAATTTAAAATTCACGGTGAAAGGTAAATGTTTACTGCACTACTGTAAACTGGTTTCGAACGTTTGTGTATCGGTAAACTGACAAATAATGTCAAGCAGTAGATGTAGTTCAACACTAAATAAATTGTGAACACTCCTGAGATTAGAGATAGATATGGATGCTTGAATAACGTATGTGTGTGATAGCTATTTGACCATGCAGTCATTATAATGATGAGTTTATGTGGATGTGACCCGTATGTGGCATGATTTTCATAAGCTGGGCTACTGGTGTCCTCAGTGCTTCCGCCCCCCCCCCCTCCCCATACAATATAGTTATTTTCACTCTATCATTGCAATACGAAATCAGTAATGTTCAGCATCTTGGCTGCACCCTTATATAACACTAAACCAATCTCTCTCTCTTTCTGGATTACAGACACAAATGTAAGCAGCAAACAACGCCGGATCATCCATACTATACGAGACCACGTTTCATTTGAGAGGAGACCAAAGTTATCATATTTGTTAGATGTCATTACTCGCATTACACAAGATAATGAAGAGTACAGATTCTTCGTGGACTGGGCACACTCCTTTTCACCAAGCTCTACTTTCCGTACGAGCTCTGATTTACCTTACTTTATAATGATGATCGTTTGTGCTTATGTAGGTTGCGATCAACAAAATATTTTCGTCTTCGGAGGAGAAAGCGGGTAATTGAAGTTTAGTAAGAATATCCTGCCGCAATGGAAAAAGCCATTGTTTTACTGATTTCCACGGCGAAATCCTGTATGATGTCCGTGACACTCTCTCCCCATTTCCCGATAATACAAAACGCGCTGCCCTTCTATGAACTTTCTCGATGTACTCCATTAATCCTATCTTGTGAGGATCATACAACGTGCACAGTACGCCAAAAAGGGACGGACAGGCGTAGTGTAAGCAGTCTCTGTAGTAGATTTGTTGCATCTTCTAAGTGTTCTGCCAATAATACGCAATCTTCGGTTCGCCTTCACTGCAATGTTTTCTGTGCGTTATTTGTAGTTCAAGTTGTTCGTAATTCTAGTTCCCAGGTATTTAGTTGAATTTACGGTCTTTAGATTTAACTGATTTGGCGGATTTGTTTGACTGATTTCTTTTAGCACTCTTGTCGATGACCTCACACTTTTCATTATTTAGGACAACTGCCAATTTTCACACCATATATATATATATCTCATCTAAATAGTTTAGGAATTGTTTTTGATCTTCTGATGACTTCACTGGACTATAACCGACAACATCATTTGCAGACTACCTAAGACGGCAGCTCAGATTGTCTCCTAAATCGTGTGTGTAGAAAGGAAGAGCAGAGGTCCATTAACACTACCTTGCGGAACGCTTGCGAGGGTCTTTGTCAAAAGTCTTCTGGAAATCTACAGATACGGAAAAAGTTTGAAATCCCTTGTCGATAGCATTCAACACTTTGTGTGAGTAAAGAGCAAGTTGTGTTTCACAAAAGTGATGTTTTCTAAATACGTGTTGACTCTGTCGACAGACCGTTCTCTTCGAGGTAATTCATAATTTTCTAATAGAATATATGTTTCTAAATAATACTGCATATCTTTGTTAAAGATGTAGGCCTGTAATGTAGAGGATTACTACGAGTCTTTGGGTAGGGATCTTTCGTCGATCGAGCGCTTGCATGTGCTTGTTAAATATGGAGCTATTGGATGAGAATACTCTAAAAGGAACGTAATTAGATTAGATAATTCTTTCAGACGACATCCTCTATGTGTAGACAACACAAAAGCTATGATTTCCTAAAAATGCAAATTCCCTGTGTACTGGCTGGAAGGGTGATAGTTTTCTATGTTGCATGATACACCACTTGGGGTTAAGCATCGATTTTCTCTCTGTAGTGCGGAAGGTGACGCACGGAATCTGAGCCTACGAAAAATTTCTGCGCGCATTTCTCAGTGTGTTGGAACATTACGTATTGGTTCTTTCTGAAGATAGCGGTATGTGGAAGAAGTGACTTCGTCGTTAAACTTCCCACTGGAGCAAACACTCTGGGGGAGGAAGGTGCAGTGATTGCTAACACAGACTGTGGAGCGGAGAAGGCAGTAGAGTTTGTGATGACACGGTAGGCCTTCTGCGAGTGAAATACATGAAATGTATTCGCAGCTGTGAACATGGACAAACATCAGCTGTATATGGAATGATGCAATGAAATTTTGTGCCGGACTGGGACTCGAACCCAGATTCCCCACTGACGCCTTATCACGCAGCATGTCCGAAGGAGCAGTGCATCGTACAACAACGCAGGTACAGTAACATCGTATTGATCTGTCGACAATGGGCAAGTGACTCAGAATTAAAGCGTCTCCCCTGTGCACGAATATACGTAATGGGAGTACAAATGCAGGTTGTGGACACATGGTTGATGACATAGGGAAGTTTAAGTCTGGCAGTGAAGTGTAGCGGGATAGTATAACAGCAAGGTGGCCGCTCACGATAAGCGGAAATCTGGTTTAGAGTCCCGGTCCGGCACAAATTTTCGTTGCCGTCATGCATGCATAACCGAAGGAACTTTGCATCATACTTCTGAACAACTCAGGCAGTGCTGTATCGTATCGTATCCTTCGGTTGATGTCTTCCCCATTTCCAGCTTTCATTAAGTGCTTTTTGCGCTCGCTCCCCGACTTCACAAATCTCAGGGGCAGAAAGATTTCGGAGACGAGGTACATCTGGCCGTATTGCAACTGAAGGTAGCGTCTCACCCGGTGGCAGAAACGCTTGTCACACGGAGGCAATCCAGCACAACTGCTCAGATGTATCTGCCACGTGGGGATTCGAGAAATTAGTGAAAAAATTTAGTTGTGGGAGCATGGCTTGTGTTCAGTCATCAATCGTCACTCCAAAGAAGTAAATGTTCGGTTGACTCACCAGAGACCTCTTGGGCTAAGTATGGTGGTAAAGAATTGCTTAACGTAGTGGTCGATAATGGGTGACCGCTAAGACGTAAATTATGCCATTGTAACTCAAGGCCAGTAGAGTTGTATATTTTTCAACTCCTTCTAATCCAGTCTGTCCTCTTGTCTTGTAAATGAAATAATTATATCATTGCTTGTTTACGGTAGAAACTCGTTATCGTCTAGTTTTGTTTCGGCGTGAGGAACTACTGTACCATTTTGTCCTGCGTGAAATTAATAATGAATGTGTAGCACCCAACGTGCAGGGAGGCTCAAATGGCTCTGAGCACTATGGGACTTAATATCTATGGTCATCAGTCCCCTAGAACTTAGAACTACTTTAACCTAATTAACCTAAGGACAGCACACAACACCCAGCCATCACGAGGCAGAGAAAATCCCTGACCCCGCCGGGAATCTAACCCGGGAACCCGGGCGTGGGAAGCGAGAACGCTACCGCACGACCACGAGATGCGGGCGTGCAGGGAGGGGTGGTTATGTACGAGGATGGTGTGGGCAGTTGGTGGAGGAGAGCTGGAGCCCAGGAGGTTTCAGAGAAAGGTGGCTGCAAAGTTAAGAAGTTCTTTATTGAAGCCTTTGCACTGCATAGAACACCAGGTTAGCTGCTGAGTTCTACCGCACTGACTGCTTGCACACCCCACCATGCTGGTACTGGGTCTCCTCCAAGCACCGGCAGCCTCGTTGCGTATGGTGGTACTGAGGTTCGTGTCAGTTACTCGACGATACGAGTATCTGCTGCGTCCCCAGGCACCACCTTAGCTGCATCACGGCAGGGGATGTGCACCATGATAAGGAGCACGCGCGATGGTGGAAAACTCCTGGTGTGCGCGCGAGTGAGCTGCTGCCCCCTGAGCAGGAGTCGGGCGTGCTGCTAGAGTAGACCAGGTTTGATCAACTGGGCCTTAAGTCAGGGAGGGACTTAAAATGAGAACTGTTGCTCTGCCATGACCTTGAACCTATGACCTCTACGGGAAGCTCCATGAAGCAGCCTCATCTGACACAACCTCCTCGTGCTGGTGGAGCTGTAAGACGGAATAATTTCGTAACAAAATGACGAACATTTATAGTCAGCAGCAATGTATTTGCTGTGCATATGTGCCCACATCTGTCACGCATCCTAAAATCTGCCTTGTCCGTTGTTGCACGAATTTATGCAGCAAACTAACCTCCCTCGTAACACTGCTTCAGCCTTGTTGAATTATTACTGTAACTACAACCCATGCTCGCCTGCTGTCAACAGTACACCGCTCCGACTTATAGAATTACGATTGGTGTGTTATGTAGCCCCTTTCTACGACTGAGATCCCATCACTTTCATCGACCTTCAAACTAGTTTCAATTTATACTTCATGTTTATACAAAATGCAGAGTAAATGTGTAGCCAAAACAACTAGTGGTTTGACCTCATGTGACAATGACACATCTGCTCTTAATTAATGCTGCTTATTGGTACTTTGATTACGATATTTTCTGTCATACCTGTTTTGTGCTTCTGGATATTTTAACCATCACAGCATGTCGCATTTCTCCTTTCCGGTCCACCCTAATTTAAACTTTTTTCTGCATTCTCTCTGAAAGGTTACACTTACAGTCTCCTCTCGCTTATGCTCTAGGGATCCTGTCTACTGAGATCTGGACTAATGGTGGTTTACGCTCGCTATCAGCCCTCTGCCTTAGAAGAGTAAAAGCTATTCACAGCGGAGTTTGAGCCATTCAGGCTCTTGGTATTGCGCCATTCAAAATCACTTTAATGTGTCATTATTCTTCTCAGAAATGTTGTACATACTACATTAACTTCTCTCCTGAAATGATCCCTTCCTGCACAGCACTTCATCGATTCAGGGAATTGATTAGGTAAGGTTTTATAGTCATATTTAGAGATCTTTCATCCAGTGCTGACAACACTTCCAAATGTATACCTGCTGGTCCACCCTTCAGCATGAATCTTGGTGGGGTAGCTTGCCTAGAATGCCTCAGCGAAACAGACAGCCGTAACGCAGGTATGCTCCTCCAGTGGAGGAGTATCTGTTGAGAGTCTGGATGAATTTCTGGTTCCTGAAGAGGGGCAGCAGCCTGCAACTTGCAGTATGTGCAATGGCAACAGTCCTTATGATTGACTGACCTGGCCTTTAACATCAACCAAAATTGCTTTGGTCTGCTGGTAATGCCAGTGGCTGAAAGCAAGAGGAAACCACAACCGTAATGTTTCGCTGTGGTATGCAGCACTACTCTACGGTTAAGTGATAGAGGCATCCTCTTGGACAAAATATTCCAGTGGTAATATAGTCCCCCATTTGGATCTCCAGGCAGCTACTACTTTGGAGAACTTCATGACCAGGAGAAACAAACATGGCGTTGTACGGATCGGAGCATGGAATGTTAGATTCCTTAACGGTGAAGATAGATGGAAAATTTAAAAAGGAAAATGGGTGGATTGAAGTTACATATCGTGGGAATTAGTGAAATTCGGTGGCACAGGGAACAGGAGTTCTAGTCAGGTGAATACAGGGCTATAAAGCGTAATCTAATAGGGGTAACACAGGAGTAGGCTTCATAATGAGTAAGAAAATAGGAATATGGGTAAGCTACTATGAACAGCATAGTGATCGCATCATTGTAGGTAACCACTGCTTCCCTTTCATGCACCTCGACTCTTATAACTACGATTGGCTACTGTGCTAGGTGTAAATATGCTTTATCTTCCTCTATTTTGCCCCTGCTACCTCCAGAATTTCAAAGAAAGCTGGAAATTAGGTGGGTAGATCACGTAAGTGATGAGGAGGTAATGAATAGAATTAGGGGGAAAAGGAATCTGTGGTACAATCTAACTAGAAGAAGGGATAGATTGATGGGACACATTCTGCAACATCAGTGATTAACCGGTTTAGTACTGCACGGAAGAGTAGGAGGAAACATTGTAGTGAAAGACCACGATATGAATACAGCAAGCAGATTCATCCAGATGTAGGTTGCAGAAGTTATTTGAAGACGAAGAGGTTTACACAGGATAGAGTAGCACGGAGATCTGTCCCAGTTTTCAGGCTGAATATCGCAAAAACAACACTTCCAGACGTGATATGGTCGATTGCGTGATTCCTGTAATGGTCGTTGGTAGACAAAAAGTGGGCCCTGCTATGTCGCGTGTGCTCCTATCGATTAAAATACACTTCCCATCTGGCCTTGGTGAGCTTCTACTACACATAGCAACTCACCACTACTACAACTTCATCATAAGCTGAATACACTCCTGGAAATGGAAAAAAGAACACATTGACACCGGTGTGTCAGACCCACCATAATTGCTCCGGACACTGCGAGAGGGCTGTACAAGCAATGATCACAAGCACGGCACAGCGGACACACCAGGAACCGCGGTGTTGGCCGTCGAATGGCGCTAGCTGCGCAGCATTTGTGCACCGCCGCCGTCAGTGTCAGCCAGTTTGCCGTGGCATACGGAGCTCCATCGCAGTCTTTAACACTGGTAGCATGCCGCGACAGCGTGGAGGTGAACCGTATGTGCAGTTGACGGACTCTGAGCGAGGGCGTATAGTGGGCATGCGGGAGGCCGGGTGGACGTACCGCCGAATTGCACAACACGTGGGCCGTGAGGTCTCCACAGTACATCGATGTTGTCGCCAGTGGTCGGCGGAAGGTGCACGTGCCCGTCGACCTGGGACCGGACCGCAGCGACGCACGGATGCACGCCAAGACCGTAGGATCCTACGTAGTGCCGTAGGGGACCGCACCGCCACTTCCCAGCAAATTAGGGACACTGTTGCTCCTGGGGTATCGGCGAGGACCATTCGCAACCGACTCCATGAAGCTGGGCTACGGTCCCGCACACCGTTAGGCCGTCTTCCGCTCACGCCCCAACATCGTGCAGCCCGCCTCCAGTGGTGTCGCGACAGGCGTGAATGGAGGGACGAATGGACACGTGTCGTCTTCAGCGATGAGAGTCGCTTCTGCCTTGGTGCCAATGATGGTCGTATGCGTGTTTGGCGCCGTGCAGGTGAGCGCCACAATCAGGACTGCATACGACCGAGGCACACAGGGCCAACACCCGGCATCATGGCGTGGGGAGCGATCTCCTACACTGGCCGTACACCACTGGTGATCGTCGAGGGGACACTGAATAGTGCACGGTACATCCAAACCGTCATCGAACCCATCGTTCTACCATTCCTAGACCGGCAAGGGAACTTGCTGTTCCAACAGGACAATGCACGTCCGCATGTATCCCGTGCCACCCAACGTGCTCTAGAAGGTGGAAGTCAACTACCGTGGCCAGCAAGATCTCCGGATCTGTCCCCCATTGAGCATGTTTGGGACTGGATGAAGCGTCGTCTCACGCGGTCTGCACGTCCAGCACGAACGCTGGTCCAACTGAGGCGCCAGGTGGAAATGGCATGGCAAGCCGTTCCACAGGACTACATCCAGCATCTCTACGATCGTCTCCATGGGAGAATAGCAGCCTGCATTGCTGCGAAAGGTGGATATACACTGTACTAGTGCCGACATTGTGCATGCTCTGTTGCCTGTGTCTATGTGCCTGTGGTTCTGTCAGTGTGATCATGTGATGTATCTGAACCCAGGAATGTGTCAATAAAGTTTCCCCTTCCTGGGACAATGAATTCACGGTGTTCTTATTTCAATTTCCAGGAGTGTAAATCCAACTAAAACCTGGTTGCTGGAAATAGGCTCCATGATGTCCTGGGACAGTGTAGCCCCTTTTGTCTGCCTAAGAACAACTGCACTGTATATGTGTTACCCGGATACGACATGACTTCAACCTCTTCCATCCTTATTTCATTCCTGGTACTATGCTCCTTGATTAATTAGATCTCGTGGATCCTGACCTCCATGACCTTTACAAGAACTACCCACTTCACCTGGTACGTATGAACTGCATTAACAATTAAACTGTGCATTTGTTTCTGTTACCAGGAGTCGAACTTGGTTAGTACCTACTGATGCTGTGGTTCCATAATTTGGCTTCACTCGGTTGGTAGTTGGATCTGTGCTATCTGTAACCCCAAAAAAAGTGCTGTTCAAGGAACTTGTGCAATTTTTATTCTTGCCTTTGACGTCTTATTTCACAGTTGACATTCTCGAAATTGACTGTGCACTGTCTCATAAAGATTTTACATGCCCATCATGCACCATTGTCGTTGGTGCTCAAAACTTAGGTTTGTTATTGTGTGGTGGAGTAGTGTCCTCCACAGGGTTCCTGATACCTTGTCGTGTACCTCTTTGTCTGCCGTTTTGGCGTTTAACGTTTGGATAACATCACCAATGGGCTTTACACTGTAGTGAACTTGCCGTACATTTCACTTATTATTCCTACTTCTCTAATGCCTTAGTACTTTACGTTCTGTACGTATTTACGTTCTATTTGTACTATAGCCACGAATTCAGAAAACAACACTTTACTTACTTTTGCCTTTATCAGATCAAAAGTGATGGCGTTTTTCGACCACATACCACCTCATTTGGGGGCAATCCAGTAATTGTGTATACGTATGACACATCAAACCTAAGATATGCATCACAGGCGCTGTGATGTGCATTCGTATGCGAGATTAACATTTTTCCCAACTAGTCTATGTACCCTCTCTGTTCTACCATCGGCCTGTGAAGGAAGACACCTACTTCTTAACTTCTTCATATGCAACAACCAACTTAGCTCCTTCAATAAGTCCAACATCAGATTCGTACCCTAGTCTGTAACTATCGTTCTTTGGTACTCCAAACATAAACAGCCAGTTGCCAAACATTGCTTATGCGACTTTAACCGCCTGCTGTTTCGGCGTAGCAACCATCACCTCGTACTACAAAAAGTGATCTAATTTTATTTGTTTGAACCGGTTTCCTGCTGCTATCGAACAGTCCCAAAACATCGGTTCCAAGCATTTCAAGGGGTTTTGATGCTTCCAGTGGCCTCTGAAACAGCACTTGCTTATGGTTCAAGTCTGCTTGCTGTGCTCACTGCTCACAATTCCTCACACGATGATCCTTATTTTTTTTCCTCCCTCTCCTTCAGTATCTCTTGAGTACTCTCCGCATCCATGACCAGATAATGTGTAATTATTGCCTCCTTTAAAATCTCGTGCCTGAACTTCACTAGTACTACTATTACCCACTGCTCTAGCCTAGTTTCTTTGCACTATCACAGATACAGAACTGTGATTGTGTGCTGTACTGTTTACAGTCACTGTTGGTGCTCTATGCTGCCTACCATTCCACAACACCAAGACCCGGAACTTTCAACAATACTGCTTTCCTGCTTTATGTATCTGCATTGCCTTGCTTCTTACTGGCTTGTGTACTCTTTAGCGTCAGGTTCCCTCTCACCAGCCCACTATCATGGTCCTTCTGTCCCAATAGCTACTTCAAAGCTGGGTGATCAGTCACTACTCGAAATTTCTTCCAGTAAAGATAACATGTAAAAGCGCAACACCATAAACGAGATAAAATATCTCTTGCTCTCTTGTGGATTTGTTCTTCTTTGCCATATTCACTTTTCTCGATGCCTTGGCTACAGGATGCACTTCACCGTTAATCTTCTGGCGTAACCTATACTACAAAGCATAATAAGGATTTTTACATGGCAGTCTGGAAATACTAGAACCGGGCTTGATACTAATACTTTCTTTAATTCTTCAAATGGACACTGTTAATCTTCTGTCATTATGAATTTTACTCATTTTCTTAGCAATGTTATGTCAGCAGTCCCTTTCAAGAATCTTCTGTCATAGTTTGAGAGTTGAAAAAGGACTGAAGTTCTTTAATTGATTTACGCACTGGGAATTCTCATACAGCTTTTTGTTACAAATTTTCTTCTAAGTTTCATTGTCCTTTCATCACTGTTTGTATGCAGCCCTCTCAAGTAGCAAAGGTTTAATTGCAGCCACCATGTACCTCCACATATTAACTTCGTTTTCCTTATCCTCATTTTTAGTTAATGTAATTATCTCTGTCAGAAACATTTAATGATTTCCTGTGTAAACACTCTATGTCATTTCTGTACCTCCTACACAAATAATTCCTGTGGAGTCGCACATCAAGTTAAACTGTGCTTACGGCATCCAGTTGTCACCTGACGTTAGTCTAAGAAGACAAAAGCCCGTTAGTGACAAAATAAGAATAACTTTTCAAAACGTGAGGAAGTGTTTTTTCTTTTTTAATATCATAATCTTGTTCTGCCAAGCACCAACGGGAAATGTTTTGGCTTCTAAATTTTCCTGGTACCTCATTGGCCTACAAAACACTTCTCACATGAATTCTTGAGTGTTGATGATCATTCTGGGACCGCTACCCTCGACGTGTCGTATGGTGCTTAAGTGTTCGTCGAACAAGGAATGTAAGAGTGCCGTCCTCTGAACACAGCTGTTGCCGACTTTGGAGACAAGAGTGCCTACAATAAGTATTTGTTTCCCCGTAGTACTGAAATATATTTTATAGTTACTGTTCATGTTAAACTGAATATGTGGCCACATTAAGAAAATTGCATCCAAAACATCACCGAGCCACCTAGAAAACGCTCCAAACTTCATGGATTACACTCTTCATCGGACCGTCGATGCATGACTTCAAAAAAGGTAAAACCGTCTCTTGTCGGACCACAGTGCACTCCTCCACTTAGATACTGTCAAGTCTGAATGTTGTTTAGCTTTTAAAGACCCGTAATGCTCGGATACAGCACTAGTAGTGTACTGCTACACACAGTCATGTCGTTTAAATACCTGGGCGTAACGTTGCAAAGCGATATTAAATGGAGCGAGTATGTGAAGATTATGGAAGGGAACGGGAATGTACGACTTTGGTTCGTTAAGAGAATTTTGGGAAAGTGTAGTTCATATGTAAAGGACATCACGTTTAGGACGCTAGATCTATCTATTCCTGAATAGTGCTCGAGTGTTTTGGATCTGCACCATGTAGAATTAATGGAAGACGTCGAAGCAGTTGAGATGGTGTTGCTAGATCTGGTACCTGTAGGTTTGAACAACACGCAAGAGCTACGGAAATGCTTCGGGAACTCACATGGAAATACCTAGGCACATTATTGAGAAAATTTAGAGAACCGCCATTTGAGACTGACTGCAGAGGGATTCTACTGCGGCCAACGTACATTTCGCGGAAGGACCACTAAGATAGGAACAAAGTCAATTAGATAATCTTTTAACCCCTCCCTCTATTTGCGAATGGAACAGGAAACGAAATTACTTGTAGTGCTACGGAGGGCCCCCGCCACGTGCCATACCGTGGCTTGAGGAGTGATATAGACGTAGATAACTGTACGTGCGCTGCGGGCTGTGTGTTTTGCGATATACCCGACTGGAAATGCCAGTTTCATGCAGTTTGATTCGAAAACTGATTAGGATGGACTTACAGTCAGTGTGAGATACAATTCCTATCGTATTTCAAGCCGAATGTGATTGAAAAGTTGCGACACGTCTTCTCTCTGGTCATTGTGGTTAGCACCTTTTTTGCGACCACCGTTCTTACTCCCTCGTAACCGACTTCAGGAGATTCACCATTCCTTACAGACGCTCTGTGCCATTCGCATTGTTACAACAATATCTATATCTACATCCTCACACATACTCCGTAAGCCACCATACGGTGCCTGGCGGAGCGTAGCTTGTACACCTACAAGTTTTTCTTATTCTTACCCTTAACCACATTGAAGAGCCTAAGAAACTGGTACACCTCCCTAATATCGTGTAGTGCCCCAGCGAGCACGCAGAAATGCCGCAATGTGACGTGGTGTGGACTCGACTAATATCTGGAGTAGTGCTGGAAGGAGCTGAGACCACGAAAGCCGCGGTCCATAAATCCGTAAGAGTACGTTGGGGGGGGGGGGGAGGAGGGGGGCGGGGAGATCTCTTCTGAACAGCTCGCACGTTGTAAGGCATTCCACATATGTTCCATAATGTTCATGTCTGGGGAGTTTGGTGGACAGCGGAAGTATGTAAACTCACAAGAGTGTTCCTGGAGCCACTCTGTAGCAATTCTGGCCATGTGTGGTGTAGTACTGTCGTGCTGGATTTTGCCAGGTCCTTCAGAATGCACAATGGACATGAATGGATGCTGGTGATAAGACAGGATGCTGTACGTGTCACCTGTGAGAGTCGTATCTAGACGTATCATTGGTCCCATATTAATCCAACTGCACACGCCTTATATCTTTACAGAGCCTCTAAAAGACTGAACAGTCCCCTGCTGACATGCAGGGTCCTGGGATTCATGAGGTTGTCTCAATACCAGTACACGTCCATCCCCTCGATACAGTTTAAAACGAACCGGGAATATGTTTCCAGTCATCAACAGTCCAATGTCCGTAATAACGAGCCCAGGCGAGGCGTAAAAATATGTGTCGTGCAGTCATCAAGGGTACATGACTGGGCCTTCAGTTCCGAAAGCCCATATCGGTGATTGTTCACATGCTGACACTTGTTGATGGCCCAGCATTGAAATCTGTAGCAATTTGCGGAAGAGTTGCTCTTCTGTCACGTTGAACGATTCTCTTCAGTTGGTCCCGTTCTTAAAGGATTTCTTTCCAGCCGCAGCGATATCGGAGATATGATGGTTTCCTGATATTCACGGTACAATCATGAAATGGTCGTATGGGAAAATCCCCACTTCATCGCTATCTCGCAGATGCTGTGTCCCATCGTTCGTGCGCCGACTATAACAGCGGTTCAGTCTCACTTAAACGTCGATAAAATGCAGTTGTAGCAGCAGTAACCGTTGTAACAGCTGCGCGAGGCACATGTTGTCTTACATAGGCATTGCCATCCGCAGCGCCATATTCTTCCTCATCACATACTTCTGTATTTGAATACGCATGCCTATCCAGTTATTTTGGCGCTTCAGTGTAAAAAGTACGAAACAGAAAAACCAGCGAATATATGATACAGCCCTACAGACAATTCAGTGGGTTGCTTTAATGTATGTAGATAAAGTATTTTGGAGATGTTTTCTAATTTTATAGAAAAAGCAGTAACGAAACGAAATACCATGCACAGTGCTGCATGTAAATACCATGCACAGTACTGCATGTGTTTATAAAAACAACACTATAAAATGTCGTTCTGCAGGGTTGCTAGATATGAATAATTCACTTATTTACTAATACTAGTAAGAAATTTTACAAAAAGTAAATAAACAGTTACTTTCTTTTCCTTATTTTGCTATTAAACTATGGAGGATCATTTCCGTCCTCAAGTCATTTACTCCGCTCTAACTTCTCTGTAGCGCAATTTCCAGTTAGTTTAAACTTTTATCACAATTTGTCTACCTCCATCACATAGAAATTAAATAATACCATTTCACTGTTTAGCTTGGAAGGTATCCAATGCGTATCTGCTCTTGCCAGCATAAAAACTGTACTAGCCCTTGTGACGGATTTATTAACCTTAACGACCATCGTCGCTATGATATCGTGGTCACTAATACCTATGCCTATAGTGACACTGTCGATAGCGTCTGGACCGTTTGCAACTAGAACGTCTAAAGCATTCCAACTGCGTGTGGGTTGTCGAACTAGGTTCTCATGTCGTATTTCGGAAAATGTGTTCAGAATTACTCTGCAAGACTGAAGTACCTACCATCTCCAGTGAATCCATAGAAGTGTCCGTCTATAGTCAGTAGGCTGGAGTTGTTTCCAATTAATATAGCTTGGTCTGGGTACTTCCGCGCATCTTTCTTACACTGATTCTCAAACTTTTACGTCGCAATCGATTGCCCAGAAAAGCATCCTGTGATTATCTTAAGATCAACCAGGCCGGATACCATGAAGTCATGCGCTGTCTAAACACAACTGATTCTTGCCATTCTGTCACGTCTCCATGTAAGCTCATCATACAACTCTGGTCCCGCAAAACGGACTGGCAGATAGATACCCCTTCTCTGCAACGACTACGTCAGCTGTGGAAGGTCAAATTACTGCCTAGTACCAGTTATACACCTGGGTAACGTTACTCATTCGCCCGTATCCTCTGAGGTAATGTCAAAATGACGTAAATTGAGACAGCCTTGAGACTTGTGGACTGCTGTCGAATTCTGTGGTCGAATCAAGTCATGTGCAAGTTAGTTGTGTGACTAAAGCTTCTCTGCGTGTCACGAAAATTTTTGAAACCAGTGTGAACACAGTGGGAAGTAAGTGTGGCTAGCTACGTCTGACATACTGTTGCATTCACACTATAGCGAAGAAATGGAAACGTGTTTATAGGTTGTAAATCAGTTAATAAGTGAACTGGTGCCTCATGTTATTGGACTTTACCTGTTTCTTGAACCTGTTTAGTCGAATTAGCTTATTTCTTCGAGGGCCATGTATGTAGCATACTGTTACTTTACGTATACAAAATTATACCTACTTTATACACCTAAGAAGTAAACGGAGTATTACCTTACCACATTCCAGAAACCATTATTTAGAACCGTAAAGAAAGAGTGTAAGTACCGCCGTTGCAAACTAATAATGACCGTTCAATTTCTTGTCCAGTATATAGCTCATCTTCGGAAAGAAATACAATTACCTCTCAAGAGTAATGACGTCTGAGCAAAATTATTTTTACTTGATGGGAAGCATGCGATATCAGAATGGTCGTAACTGAATAATATTGATTGTCTAGAAGTTGATACTTGTGTCCACATGTAGATATGTTTTATAGTTTATGACTGAGAGGAAGTTACTTGCGTAAGCCCTTCTGCAGGCTTCTCCATTAATTACCGAACTACTCTTCAGAAGAAGCAGCGTTTGCTATGCATTTAAGGGGTGATCGTTTGTCTGCACCCAAGACAACTTCTTTTCCTTTAGTATATTAATAATTTCTGTGATTACAGAGACAAAGTTTGAGCATGCAAAAACGGATTTTAGGGATATGAAAGAAACACCACGAGAGCAGCATAAAATTCTTACACAAGTGTTTCCTTCCTGTGCTCATTCTACTAGTCAAATTGGTAAGAATACATGCCTGTTACAACTAAGTAATGAAATGAAGTGTCACCACGAAACAACACATACACTAGATGTGAAAAAGATATATAGGTAAATAAGGTAAATAATTTTATAGAACAAGCAAGAAGACAATTTGATACAGTGTGCACAGCTCTAAGCATGAAAATTAAAGATGAATGACACAAACTGTGTTCTACTTATTAGCAAACGCAACTGTGCACACTACGCAGCTGAACTGAATATTTCGTTCTATATATGACATCTAGTTCATGTGGCCTTTCTTCTCATATGGTTGTAATTAACTAGTTCCTGATAACTGTAAGTTTTTGACACAAAGAAATAAACGCTATGAAGCTTTTCGTACTCTACCCTTCACTTTGTGATGAATTGTTGCAACCATTCTTACTACAGGATTATCATATTGTTTATTTCTGCACTTTCTCTGCTGCCCTTAGTTATCATGATATGTCTAAAACTTGCACCAGATAATGCAGAGTCTTTGCTGGTGGTCCAAACCCACTGAATGTATACTACAGGCTAATTAATATATTATTCAATGGTGATTAAGAACATTCAACTTCTTCCAGGAAAACATTTGTTATTCTGCTGCCAGATATAAATATATAGTGAAGAAAAATTCGCACAGTCGGACCTCTTAGCGCGATTCCTCATATACCAGCAATATAAAAATGTCTGTCACAAAATTTCGTCCTGCGCATATTTCAGGATTAAAGATTGGCAGTCGAGACACACTATAATAATAAGTACGGTAACTATCTCTGTCAGCAGTTGTAGTAGTGCTGTGTAGATAGCTGTGCAGTAGATAGCGTTTTGGATTAGCATGCAGGCGATCCTGGAATCGATTGTGGGTCGAGGCTTATTTGTTTGTATTTGCTTAGAGTAGACTGCGTGGTATGGTATCTGTCGTCTGAATCGTTATACAGCGATTACAGTTGTTCTTCTACAAAACATTTGCGGTTACATACCATGAACACAGAAATGGAAATTCAGTAGGTTTCATTAGTCACGTTTTAAAGAAAACTTTAGGACGTCGTGGACTCGAATTGTTTCGCACCAGTGCCATCTACTAGGTTCCAAACTTGTTTTGTGTGTAACCTCCAGCAATGGTCCCATTGATTAATACCAGCTGCTTTGCCAAGGTCAGATCAACTAAATTTTTCTCGGGCCTTACGTCAACAGTAGTGCTAGCAACTTTTCTTCCAATGTTGTTTACAAACATTGTAACTTCTTTGCTGACAATACTCACTAAATGTATGAAGATCGCCTTGTAAGCTAAAGACCGGTTAACACAATAAAAGTAATACTGTTCAACAAAAGCAAACTGGTGCTTTTCACTTATTATAATGTTGTTCTACAAAGAACCGACGGCAGATTCAGCTAACATGAAAAAGATTTTACTTCCATTTCTGTGTACCTAGTACGTAACTGCAAATGTTTTGTAGAAGACCCACTGTAAACTCTGTATGACGAGTAAGACGCCAAATAATTTTTGCAAATAAAAGCAAATAAGCCTTGAGACAGAATCGAACCCTCGACCTCATGCAAGCTAATCCAAAACGCTTTCCACTGCACCACTTGCACAGCGCTTTTGAGTCTTCCGATGGAGGTAGTTACCGAAGATGTGGTTACAGTGTTGCCAGATTGCCAATCTTTAACGTTAATTTACTGCCCGAAATATGCGCAGGACGAACTTTTGTGAAAGACATTCTTGCATTGCCAGAGTGTGAGAAATCGTGCTGAGAAGTCCGAGTGTGCGAATCTTCATTCACCCTGTGTATATAGATAACACTGCTAATTCATGCGGTACCCTGTAAATAATGGTGAAATACGATATGCTACTATCTGACAAAAGATGATCAGACGTACAAGACTACAGGGTGTGAACTATATTATATTAACTGAGATTAGGTAGCCAGGCTTGACGTTGGAAGCAATTCTGTTCATGTTATTATCTATAAGATAAGTAGCAGTCTTCCTGATCCGTGAGATAAACTGTGTGCATTATAAGTTTTAGTGATACAGTGACAGACAGAGGTTCTGTGTTTATTTATTTCAGAATGCTACACAATAAAATCTATCAGAAGATGCTAAACATGGCTTCAGTGAATGGAATGGGTGTGAGACTCTTTCATTTGCTAAGAACAGTACCTAAAGAAAACACAGACATTTATTGTGGGTGTGTAGTATGGATTTACCAGTGTAGCAACCAACTCCGAAGATATAAGTTACCCCTCTGGATGTAATATATATAAAAATAATGACAGGCTTGAATAAGTGTCCGATACCATTGCTCAGTGAATGTTACTCTTGTGTGAGGTCTTTTAGTTCGCTATTCAATCTTCAAATTTAGTCCAACAGACTGTCTTGAGTTGCAGACCAATGACGTAATACTTGTCGATGCAATATATATGAGTGTTGAAGAATCAGCAAGTGATGAAAGTGACAGTAATGGGTCAGAAATCTTTATTGAATTTCCATACCAATATTTAAATATTGCCATTCTCTGTACACGATCAAATTATTGGAGTACATAGACCTCAGTATTCCACCATAGACTTTTTACTAGTTATCCCTATCAGCAATAACTCGCTGAGCGTCACCTCAGTGGCAGCCTCATGAAAGGAGCAGTAATGATTTGCGCACTGGAGAAGATATTACAATAAAAGAAAAATTTGGATACTTACTCTCTGGCAAGCACATTGTCAAGAAATATATTTGCAACAAAGGCACTCGGCAGATATTGGAATGATACTGATGGACTACAGTACATTTATCATACAATCCAATACAAACTAGGGAACAGAATTATGGGGAGCCGTAACACAAACAAATGATTATAAACCTTTACTCTTGCATAAAAAGTTATTACATTAACTTGTGGTGCAAAACTGAGAGACTCATATCGTGATTTTTCTTCCTTACAGCCGCCACTCTAATTATTATAACTAAGTATGTTTCTGAATCGATCATGAGGGTACAACATTCAAAGTGTGAACTCTGACCTGCCAAATCACTACTAGAAACCAAGATCAGTTTCATCTCAGAAGCCTGTAGATACGTTCTGTTTAAAGGAAATGCAACTGTCTGCAGGACAGAGATTCAGCATTACAATGACGAGTTAAGTTACATCCCTCCTCAAATTTTAAGCCAGCTAAAAGGAATACTGATCGCAAATTAACAGCAAAATTTTATATATGCTACATACATGTACAGTAGAAATATTTAATATCATTTTGTTCTGATTGACTTCGAAAATTAATACTCATGAATATCTCAGGTGCAAAGCGAAATGATTCTTCTTTCAAATCCAGTCTCCCGTATGAGAAGTCTGTAAAATAATGGTGTCATCAAAATGATTTCCATTGTTGCATATCTTTAATAACAGGTGCGTTGACACTATAACATTCCGCTGCCAGTCACGATTTGCTCTTTATTTATGTTTTGCACCTTGCTTTCTGGGAACTGAGTCCCATTTTCATGTGTGTTTCTCTTGTTTTATGCCATTTATTCGAGATGTTTTTTATGTGTGAGGAGCTCCATTGTTCTGTTGCCGTTAGTGTAATGTGTAAATGACACTTTTCGAAACAAATTTGGCTTCAATTATCTAAAGAGCCTTCATTAATTACAGTATTCAAAGCGTATCGGTTAAAGGAAAGGTAATAGCACGATGAAGCACCTCACATCGAAACGAATAAATATCATGACATACGACAAATAAAGTTAAAGATTGGTTTCAAATCCAGGAAAGCGTTGTACAAAAGGTAAATGAAAATGAAAACGCATTTGGCAGAACAAAAAGTAATACACTTCTCACATTTTCGTTCGCTTGCTAACAGAGCCCTTTAACCATACAACAGATGATCTTTGAGAGCAATGTAACAGTTCGCTGATGAAAAGAAATTATGGGAACCGGCAGCGACATGGTAGAAGGAAATGTTTCAACGATTTGTTGCAAAAGTGTGGTTTATAGCCACAAAAAAACTGTTTCTGCATCCTGTATGTTCTTGAGGTTAGCTTCACAGTAGTTAGCACACAGTAAATAAGTCGTGTTTTAAGCGATTGCCAAGAGCTCTTGTGCGTCAGCTTCCGTCTGAGTCACACGCAACGCCGGCTTCCGTTTATCTGGCTGAGTTTTTGCCAGAGGGGCTCAGCGGTGTGCCATGCGGCGCCAGCTTTTAGCGGAAGGCCCGCGGCCGCGCCGTCCTATGGGAGCCGCGATCGATGGCTGCGGCGGCCGCGCTGCCCGTCCCTCCGTCAGCCGGTCGCGCAGCTGACGATGCCGCATATCGGCCGAAACACACACTTCACAAATTACGCAACTTCATCTCAGTAGTGTCACCTACAATGCAACGAATCGTTGACAATGCTGTACCTCGCCTGAAGCATACTTCCAAAAAGTACGCTACTTTACCTCAATGTTCTTCACAGTGAAAATACGACAGGCTGTAGACATTGAGTGAAAATAACGGCAGAATGTATTGATAGTCGTTATTAGTTCATTATACTCGGGTGTCAATGTCTTGGGATACCTTCTAATACTATGTTGGACTTCCTTTTGCGAAGATTTCATTTGCGTCAGCTTCCGTCTGAGCTACACGCAACGCTAGCTTCCGCTTATCTGGCTGAGTTTTTGTCGGAGGGGCTCAGCGGTACGCCATGTGGCGTGAAGTCGCAGGCAGATATATTGAACTATGCTGCCTCTACAGCCATCCATAAATGTAAACGTTCGATAGGATTTATGTCGAGTGATCTGTGTGTCCAAATAATTCGCTCGAATTGTCCAGTATGGTCTTCAAACCAATCGCGAACAGCAGACTATTTTCGTATATGAAAAATATGTTTGGTCTTGTTATTCTGAGAGATTATAAGTTTCAAATCGCATTTACGGACAATATTATTAGAAAATATGTCTTATTTTTATTTATTTAAAGCTTAAAGAATCATTAATTATCGAGATTTGTTCACGTGATCGAAAAAGCTTTGTTATTGGCTAATGCTTGGTGGCTTCACAGACTAGAATTAAGGAGAAATGTTACAGCAGTGTTATGCATAGTTGGTAGGTCTTTATGTATTTTTCCTGCAAATTATTTTAGCTACAGGGTGATGGAAAACACATTTACAACTTTTAACTTAAAACAGAGAGGAATTTTGTGAACGCTGATTGAAACCTTACGAAAATTGATGTGTTTATGCCCTACTCATATAAAGCGGCGATATGAACAAAGACGGACATTACTTTTCCTGCAGCCTGCAACATCATTAAACGCTCTCAAAACGAAGGAATTGTGGAGATTTTGTAAATGGGTCTTATATCTACATTGTCGACTAACAGTCATGAAATACCACCCAAAGCACAATGAAATTAGAATGAAATTTTCACTCTACAGTGGAGTGTGCGCTGATGTGAAACTTCCTGGGAGATTAAAACTGTGTGCTGGACCGAGACTCGAACTCAGGACCTTTGCCTTTCGCGGGCAAGTACTCTACCAACTGAGCTACCCAAGCACGACTCACGCCCCGTCCTCGCAGCTTTACTTCCGCCAGTACCTCGTCTCCTACCTTCCAAACTTTACAGAAGCTCTCCTGCGAAGCATGCAGGACTAGCACTCCTGAAAGAAAGGATATTGCGGAGACATGGCTTAGCCACAGCCTGGGGGATGTTCCTAGACTGAAATTTTCACTCTACAGCGGTGTGTGCACTGATATGAAACTTCCTGGCAGATTAAAACTGCCCGCGAAAGGCAAAGGTCCCGAGTTCGAGTCTCGGCCCGGCACACAGTTTCAGTCTGTGAAGAAGTTTCACAATGAAATTATTCTTGGCAAATCTTAGTGCTGATTTCCGCTGTACAAGACACTCAGCAGACCTATGGCAAGAAGCAAGGGGTCTGTGGCGCAACGGAAAGCGCATTTACTACCGACGAGAAGTACGAAGTTTCGAATCCTTCTGATAATACTGGTTGCTAGCCGAAACACCCTTTCAAGAAACTACACCATAATGACGCAGCATGTGGCGGTGCAATTCTTAAATTCAAAAATGTTTATTCTCTCATCTTCTCTTCAGCGAGAGATGTATGCTGCCTAAGAAGGACATAGAAAGGAATGGCCGAACACCATCCCTAGTTTGATCTTTCACGCTTGCTTTATGGTTTATTCTACCGGATGCAAATAATTCTGTGGATTTGTAATTAAAAACCTCATATTTCATCAAATAATCCGTGTCAAAATTTATGGGTTAGTGATATGCACATACATACATACATGGCGGTAGTATAACGTACACAAGATATAAAAGAGCAGTGCATTGGTGGAGCTGGCTTTTGTGCTCTCGTGTTTCATGGGAAAAAGTTTGAGATGTAAGTATGGCAACAGGAAGAGAATTAAGACTTCGCACACCGAATGGTAGCTGGAGATAGACGCATGAGTCATTCCATTTCGTCAATCGTTAGCGAATTCAGCATTCCGGACTCTACAATGCCAAAATTGTGTCGAGAGTACCAGATTTCAGGCATTACCTCGCATAATGAAAAATGCAGTGAACGACGATTTTCATCTAACTGCCGAGAGCAGCGGCGTTCCCTTTAGAGTCGTCAGTGCTAACAGGGAAGCAACGCTCTTTGAAATAACAACAGAAATTAATATGGGACGTACGACGAAACTACCCGTGAGGAGAGTGCTGCGAAATTTGGTGTTAATAGGCTATGGCAGCAGACGATTGGTCTTTGCTAATAGTTTGACATTGCCTTCAGCTCCTCTCTTGGGCTCGTGGCAATATCAGTTTTGCCCTAGATGACTCGAAAACCATCGCCTGGTCACGATTTCAGGAGGTAAAAGCTGTTAGGAGGTTTCGAATGTGGCGTAGACCACATGAAGCCTTAAATCCAAATTTTCAGCAAGGTGTTGTGCAAGCTGGTGGTGGCTTCATATTGGTGTGGGCTGTGTTTAGATGGAATAAACTGGGTATTCTGGTCCAGCGGAAACGGTCATTGACTGGAAATGATTTCCAGCCATTCATGGACTTTAAGTTCCCAACAAACGATGGAATTTGTATGTATGACAATGCACAATGTCACCGGCCCACAATTGATCACCATTTGTTTGAAGAACATTCTGGACATCTCGAGCGAATGGTTTGTCCATCTAGATCGGCGGATATGAATCCGACTGAATATTTAAGAGAGCTTAGTTCGTGCACAAACTCCAGCATGGGCACCACTTCCGCAGCTATGACGGCTGTAGCGGCAGCATGAGTTAATATTTCTGTAGGGGACTTTTTGAGTGTACGCTGCTTCAAGCTGCAGCACTACGCTGTGCGAAAGGAGGACCGAGACACGATAATAAGAGGTATCCCATGACTGTCATTACCTCGGTGTATTCTTTTAGAGAATGCACAACTTCGAAAGTCAACACTAGTGTTGACTGTTTAAATGACTGACTGTGTTGTCATAATGCCAGTGTTCTAATAACATTTATTTTTTCTCTAAAACTGATATAAATTATGCTAAATCAGTTATTGAGTGAATACCGTAAACAACAAACAGGTGGTTCAAGACTACACTGGACAAGGGTCCTTGGTGCCAGAGACAGTATAACTAGTGGAGTGAACCAACTACTTTGGCCCTAAAAATGTGGATAACACAATCTGTATTGATCTGACGCTGAGCAGACTTTGATTGGTCAAATCTACTGTAGTTTCTCAACTTAGGTGCAGCTGAGAGCAAGTGGTACACTGTCGGTACATTAAGAACTTCACCACCGGCTCCCCAATCCCAACCAGTTTCTACGAGCTAAGATCCATAAAAATACTTCATGCTTTTAGCCCCCTACCAGGCTCCATCAATGTCTGTACAGGCCGTTAACTTTCTAGAGTCTCGCTCAAGGTGCTTTAGGTAGTAAGAAAATTAATAATTTTCCGTTTACGGAAAGTTTGTGTGAGAGTAATTTGTCCTTTCTCATTTCTTGCTTGGGACAACCTAGTATAAAATCTATGAAAATCCTAGCATCTCATCAGTTCGAGAATGAAAGACAATAAAAGTTTATAGAATGATGTCGGTCTCAGATGTCCGCACCGCGCTGCAGTTGCCACGTGACTTTTATGTCACAAAAAGGAATGTCGGAATGTTCACGGTGGTGTATTTACATCTCTCCACTAAAAATACCACTCCAAAACCACGGTCCAGCACATCAATGAAAGTTAAACTTTGCCGGCATAGTTCTCTCTTTATCGTGCACCTCTCCAGAAACCTAAACTCGCGGTAAGATTTTCAAAGTACTTTTACAACACGTCGTTGCCTGACCGATAACATTCTAAGCTCTTATCTTTGTAGCCTCCGTGGATCTACATCTACGTGCCATACTCCGTAACATACCTCATTATATGTGGTGGAGGGTAATTTGTGTGCCACTGTCACTTCTCTTTTACCCTGTTCCAGACGCGAATGATGCGTGGAGAGAACTATAGCTGATAAGCCTCTGTGTGGGCTCGAATGTCTCTGGCTTCGTAGTATTTTCGTACAATGTATCGATTGACTCTTCTAGTAATGAACGCTCTCGGAATTTAAACAGTAAACCGCACCGTCTTGCAAAACGCCTCTTTGGCAGCGTTTGCCACTGGACTTGGCTAAACACCTATTGTTCACAATAGTAGGAAATTCAAACTCAGTCATGCGACAATAGCTGCAATGACTGTGTGAAACTACACAGTAAGCTTTGCTCACTCGAAAGCAAATATAGGAAATAAACAGCCAAATTCCAATTGTAAATAACGCTACTCAGGCGGAGAAAAATTCAGATAATATTCTCTTCGCGGCAGAAGCTCTTAAGTAAAGCACAGATCTGAGCTAAACGATGTGTACTGAAGCAAATCGTTGTTACTGCTTCCTTTGATCACTCCTCTCGCGTGGTTAGCTGGATCTACACTCAAACTCATAAATTAATGATAACTGCAGAATGTCGTGCCTCACAACGTGGCACTACACAAAACTGGCGCTAATAGCATAGACACATAGGGAACACACACGACACAGATCTGTAAGTCTACGGTATTTGTGATAAGGTGAGAAATCCGTGCCGAAACATGTGTGGTACAAAAGGCCACTGTTTCCTGCGCATGTACCAAGACATAAATACGGGATACGATCACCATGCACACGTACAAAGGCGGCACAACGGGTTGACATACGCTGGATCAGATGGTCGAGGAGCTGCTGGGGTATAGCCTCCCATTCTTGCATCAGTGCCTGTCGGAGCTACTGAAGTGTCGTAGGGGTTTGTACACGTGCAAAGATACGTCGACCCAGAGCATCTCAGACGTGCTCGATAGGGTTTAGGTCTGGAGATTAGGCAGGCCACTCCATTCGCCTGATATCTTCTGTTTCAAGGTACTCCTCCACGATGGCAGCTCGGTGGTGCTGTGCGTTATCATCCATCAGGAGGAAGGTGGGACCCATTGCATCCCTGATAAGGTGAGCATACTGATCCAAAATGACGTCCCGGTACACCTGACCTGTTACAGTTCCTGTGTCAAAGATGTGTACCAATCGTAATCCCACCCCACACCATCAAACCACGACCTCCATACAGGTCCCTTTCAAGGATAATGAAGGATTGGTATCTGGTTCCTGGTTAACGCCAGATGAAAACCCGGTGAGAATCACTTTTCAGACTATAACGGGACTCGTCCATGAACATAACTTGGGACCATTGTTCCAATAACCATGTACTGTGTTATTGACCCCAGGCTCTCCTGTGACCAGGGGTCGGTGGAATGCACCTTGCAGGTCTCCAGGCAAATAAACCATGTCTCTCCCCTCGTCTGTAGACCGTGTGTCTGGAGACTAAACAGTTCCAGTGGCTGCGATAAGATCCCAGCAAGGGTACCAGCAGTACTCCGTGGCCGTCTGCGGGCACTAATGGTGAGATATCGGTCTTCTTGTGGTGTTGTACACTGTGGACGTCCCGTACTGTAGCACCTAGACACGTTTCCCGTCTACTGGAATCGTTGCCAAAATCTTGAGATCACACTTTGTGGCACACGGAGGGCCCATGCTACGACCTGCTGTGTTTGACCAGCCTCCAGTCGCTCTGGTATTCTACCCCCCCACAGCGTCATCAATATGTGTTCTTTGAGCCATTTTGCTCACACAGTCACCATTAGCATGTCTGAAAACGTCTGCACACTTATTCGCTGTATCGTACACTGACATGCACCAACACACCTCTGTGTATGTGGGCTGCTGCTAGCGCCACCGTTCGACAACAGGAGGTCATATGCACAGCATGGTCCTACCCCGAGGTGATTGAAACCAGGAAACCTCCCACTAGAGCGTTGTTTCACCAAGTATGAGCATTACTCTTAATTCATGAGCACGAGTGTAGATCAGTGAATCTGGAGACATTGACTTGTTGTTGCTTCAGTGCCGACAAATTCTCGAGCTGAAATATTTCTGTCCACTCTATATACACTCCTGGAAATTGAAATAAGAACACCGTGAATTCATCGTCGCAGGAAAGGGAAACTTTATTGACACATTCCTGGGGTAAGATACATCACATGATCACACTGACAGAACCACAGGCACATAGACACAGGCAACAGAGCATGCACAATGTCGGCACTAGTACAGTGTATATCCACCTTTCGCAGCAATGCAGGCTGCTATTCTCCCATGGAGACGATCGTAGAGATGCTGGATGTAGTCCTGTGGAACGGCTTGCCATGCCATTTCCACCTGGCGCCTCAGTTGGACCAGCGTTCGTGCAGGACGTGCAGACCGCGTGAGACGACGCTTCATCCAGTCCCAAACATGCTCAATGGGGGACAGATCCGGAGATCTTGCTGGCCAGGGTAGTTGACTTACACCTTCTAGAGCACGTTGGGTGGCACGGGATACATGCGGACGTGCATTGTCCTGTTGGAACAGCAAGTTCCCTTGCCGGTCTAGGAATGGTAGAACGATGGGTTCGATGACGGTTTGGATGTACCGTGCACTATTCAGTGTCCCCTCGACGATCACCAGTGGTGTACGGCCAGTGTAGGAGATCGCTCCCCACGCCATGATGCCGGGTGTTGGCCCTGTGTGCCTCGGTCGTATGCAGTCCTGATTGTGGCGCTCACCTGCACGGCGCCAAACACGCATACGACCATCATTGGCACCAAGGCAGAAGCGACTCTCATCGCTGAAGACGACACGTCTCCATTCGTCCCTCCATTCACGCCTGTCGCGACACCACTGGAGGCGGGCTGCACGATGATGGGGCGTGAGCGGAAGACGTCCTAACGGTGTGCGGGACCGTAGCCCAGCTTCATGGAGACGGTTGCGAATGGTTCTCGCCGATACCCCAGGAGCAACAGTGTCCCTAATTTGCTGGGAAGTGGCGGTGCGGTCCCCTACGGCACTGCGTAGGATCCTACGGTCTTGGCGTGCATCCGTGCGTCGCTGCGGTCCGGTCCCAGGTCGACGGGCACGTGCACCTTCCGCCGACCACTGGCGACAACATCGATGTACTGTGGAGACCTCACGCCCCACGTGTTGAGCAATTCGGCGGTACGTCCACCCGGCCTCCCGCATGCCCACTATACGCCCTCGCTCAAAGTCCGTCAATTGCACATACGGTTCACGTCCAAGCTGCCGCGGCATGCTACCAGTGTTAAAGACTGCGATGGAGCTCCGTATGCCACGGCAAACTGGCTGACACTGACGGCGGCGGTGCACAAATGCTGCGCAGCTAGCGCCATTCGACGGCCAACACCGTGGTTCCTGGTGTGTCCGCTGTGCCGTGCGTGTGATCATTGCTTGTACAGCCCTCTCGCAGTGTCCGGAGCAAGTATGGTGGGTCTGACACACCGGTGTCAATGTGTTCTTTTTTCCATTTCCAGGAGTGTAGAACTTAGAACCTAACGAACCTAAGGACATCATACACATCCATGCCCGAGGCAGGATTCGAACCTGCGACCGCAGCGGTCTTGCGGTTCCAGACTGTAGTGTCTTGAACCACACGGCCACTCTGGCCGGCTGCGATGAGGTCCCGAGCAAGGGTACCTACAGTGATATAAGACGTGATCGGTACGCATGCAAAACACTTGTCGGTTTTTATAGTAGGACAGACTCCGTAATGGTCAAGCGGTCACCTGATATAGCATTTAGCCGCTTCTTGCAACCCAGTGCGGGCATCTATCGACTCCCTCAATTTTTCCTTAAAAAGAGATCATGTTTTTCTCCTCAATGCAAAGCGGCTGTTGTTCATATGTCTAAGATTTTGCCCTTAGGAATATTTCACACAAAATTTTGTTTGAACGACTTACACGTTATCACATTAGCCTTCCTTGTGATTAAACTCGTCGCTGATATCACTATGGTATCAGAACTGTTACCCTTCAGATAAACCTGCTTGCCTCCCAAAAAAAAAAAAAAAATTCCAAGAAACCATGCCAGTATATAACATTACTGTTGTTACTTGTGAATCGACGTACGGCTGTCATCATTGTGGTATCACACCTCTCTCCTTCCTCGTAATACTATAAGTGTAACAGCTGCCGTTGGGGATGAAAGCTTTATAAAATTTGTTTGTTCTGCATACTTACATTCATTAATGTCATGCGAAATAAATTATACGTGACGTTTACACACATGGACAGAGTATTCACTGCAAAGAATCACGCTGTAATCGTAATACTCGGGTTTCATCTTCATACTGCATGTAGGCAACTGTTGAAAAATGAAAAATGTAAGAGTCATAACAAGTGCATCACAATGCATTTATTCTCTTTGTTATGAAAAATCGATCACAAGTCGGAAATAATAGTAACATTCACAAACACAGTAGTTTTTTTTTCATTCAAGTTGATCGTTTATTACTTTACTGAGTTTTTTTTTATTACAGAGGGCGAGCAGCCCTCTGACCGTGCCGGCTAAGTACTAGGAAGATGAACCGTGCACGACTCGTGTTCATCCCGTTTAGTGTTTGTCATCTTCTCTTACGGTACTGCCGCCACGTTTTCTTATTCCATTTACTGGCGTCACTAACTTCCTGCCTTGCTTGCCCGTGAGTGGCAGAAGCAGCGCTAATCGATAAGTGCAGTGTCGTACCTTCTCTGGAGCGTCCGATAATATTTCCGGCTTGTCCTGTGTCTAAAGGTCAGTTGGAGACGTACCAGGATTACAGTCGGGCACGGAGCACCCAGTGAGGTGCTGACAGACAGTACTTGCCGACTGCTTGGGACACAAATGCACTGTCCGACCGAAGGAGACTGGAGCGGGAACGTCCGTTGGTTGGTCGTACGGTCGGTCGTCTCATCGGCCGACGTGTATTTGGTCTTTTAACCATTTCCGTATGTGTTGCGGTCGGTCGGTTGGGGCGGAACAGCGAGGAGGTCTCCATGGCGCGTAGTCAGGCCATAGCCATTGGTGGCGTGCACGGGCCGTTGGAGTTAGGAGCCACTTCTTGCGAGGGTTATGAAGTTCGTCGCCCACTGATGCTGGGCACTGAAGCTGAGTGCTCGCTTAAGCTGCTATCAAGTCTAAACTGCCATTACATCTCTTCATTAACCCTTTGTGCGTCACATTCAGAAAAAAAATTGGCAAAAATTATTTTGTGATGAATATTTACTGTATATGTTGCTCACATGCCATATCCATTGCAAAAGTTCTTTTGAAGTTATTGGTTAATAAATAAAATAATGATTCCAAATGGCATCATTAGAAATTACATATTAATTACTCAAAAAAATGCGTACATAACTGCATTGTAAACTTACCGTATTTCTTTCCCTTGCCCTTGAGGAACTACGTAAAGTTGGTTCCATAACCAAGAATTTCACTATACATAGAATAAAACTAAACACAACAGTTATTGTTCACTCACAAATGCAGTAGCACAACTAACGACACTTCTCTGTTCTGCACTTCAAACAAACGGCGAGTCACGAAAGTAAACGCCGCTGTGATCTGTTGGCCAAACTTGGAACTACATGAAGCGATGCCAAACGGTATCATTGAAGCGTGATGAGCTCAAAAAAGCCAGGACCACTTAATGATGTCATTTGGAATCGCAGACGCAGAAAGGGTTAAATCCTGTTTGTCGCTTTCTGGGAGATTCCCGCGAGTAACAACGTGTGCGCATTGAAGTCAGCTAGAATTGCAGCCACCTTCCTGCGTGGTGTTTAACTTAATTTAATACATTCCTTCATTAATGAAATGTACCCCTTTATCCTCTTTCCCAAGGTGGCTTCCATCAACTCCCCCTCCCGGATGATGCCCTCTCTCCCTCCATTTATCCCTCCTATCAACTCTGATCCTCACTCCCCCTCCTTTCCTCTGTCCTTTTCCCGGGCTCCCTCTTCCCCCCTTTCAATCCTCTCCTTTCCCCACCTCCCCTCTCTCTGCCCCCTTCTTCCCCCCCCCCCCAAGTCCCTTTGCATTTGCCTCCTCTCATTCCCTCTCGCGTCTGCCCTGCCCCTCCCCCCTTTATTAGTCCTCTCCCTCATTGGTTCCCCCCCTTCTCGTTTTTTCTCCTTCCTCCATCCTTGTTCTTCCCCCTCCTCCAGATCCTCCCCCCCCCATCTGCCTTTGGCTCGGAAGTGTCATCTTTGTGCCACCCTTTTCGTGCAGTGTTTTACAGTGAGTATTTTACAGTGAGTGTTCCGTGTTGTGTTAATTTTGGGAAGTGTTGCCAACGGCCATCATACTGCCGCTGGGTGTGCTTTTTATCTCTTGTGAACAGAAACCAGACTGTCGCCGTGTTTTTTAATTGTGTGTGTACTATGTTACTTGTCTGATTCCTGTGTCTTTTATTAACATTGCCAACCCCTTTTGCTTTCCATTTTAACTTTCCGCCTTTTTCCGCCATTTTACACTTTATGTCACCGTTTTTTCGCCTGTTTTTCTTGTTTCTTTTCTTCCTCCATTTTTTAAAATAAAAGTCTGTAGGCTGTAGAGCAGCGTACTAAGCTGCTGCCAGCCCACCCCCTTCAGGGGGAATTGAAAATCAATAAAGGGGAAAAAAATAATGAAGTGTACCAGCGGTGTCTTCTGCCACGTACCCTCTGACGTTCAGGTTACCTGCCGTGAACGTTGACGTAGTTTTGACAATGTATTTTCCTCGTTGTGTAGTTGCTGTCCAGCATGGCGTGTAGTTCGACAGCTGAGTTGTTCTTGTAGTTTTTGGCGTTTATTCTGGTTGGACTGGATTCGGCACCAGTATCCTGAACGTTGTGCTATTGAGATCTTGCTGGTCAGATGGAGCAGAACTAATCTTGTTAGTTGCTTCGTCGACTGCCTTTGGGCTGGGTTGCCATCTGATTGAGAGATCGTGGGTCTGGCTGCCTGTCTCACCTAAACTTGTGTTAGTGTTACCTTCCCAGGCCGATCCTTGGAACCTTCTGAGCGCCGCTCCTAGTGTTTTACATAGTGATTGCCTTTTTAGTCTTTGTGTTGCCTTCAGCGGAGTTTTCAGCCTCTTCAAATCAAAAGTTGAAAACTTTTGTCTAGGCCCTAAGCCGTGAGAAATATTGTCTAGTTTTTATGTGGCCTAAAGCCAAGTTTTCCAACTTAAATTAAAAATTGGAAATTTCTTTGTCTGGGCTTTCGGGCGTGTGATTGTTTGGGTTTCGTATGTGGCCATCAGCCGAGAGTTATGTGAAGCATTTGAGGATAAAGCCTTTAGTCTATTTTAGTCGAAATGTAGAAGCTCATCCCTTTAGGCCTTAAGCCGTAAAATTGTTTTCTGCATGGTGTGTGGCCATCAGCTGAGTTTTAATCTCTCTTAAATTAAAAATTAAAAATCCTTGTCTAGCCCTTAAGTTATAAGATTGTTATTCTTTAGTGTGAAGCCTTCAGCCGAATTTTTCAAGAAATATTTTAAGATAAGGCCTTTAGCCTTATCAATTTCAAAGATCTTCTTCCTAGTCCTTAAGTTGTTAATTTCATTTGCTGATATGCGGCCTTCAGCCGAGTTTTCAGCCTATTTAGATTAAACTTTGAAAATCTTTGTCTCGGTCTTAAGCCGTAACACTGTTCTTGATTAATGTGAGGCCTTCAGCCGAGTTCTATGGAAAAAAATTAAGCTAAGGCTATCAGCCTATTTATACTGAAGATAAATTTTTTTGTAAAGAAGTAAAACCTTCAGAAGAACTCCTGTGCCTCAATTCCTTGCTTAGTCCTTGTGCCTTGGATTTTCGATTCGGCCTTCAGCCGATGTAAATTAAATCAAAGGAGGTCTTTCGTTAAAACCTTGAGAATTTCGTTTCTTGCTTGTATGATTGTGAGTTTTAAGAAATGAAGTTTATATGTTGAGTTCAACTGACAGTAACTTATTTTGGCCCCTTTCCGCCGGCCGCGGTGGCCGAGTGGTTCTAGGCGCTTCAGGCCGGAACCGCGCGACTACTACGGTCGCAGGTTCGAATCCTGCCTCGGGCATGGATGTGTGTGATGTCCTTAGGCTAGTTAGGTTTAAGTAGTTCTAAGTTCTAGGAGACTGATGACTTCAGATGTTAAGTCCCATAGTGCTCAGAGCCAACTGAACCGCTTTTTGGCCCCTTTCCACAAATATAACCGCATTCGCTCTGTCCTGCTAGTCCAGGGATTTCAGAAGATTAATGACCACCACTTTACCGTACATTACTCTTGCACAGAAACGAGCAAAATATGCAGCCATAATGGTATGTGATCACCTTGCTTGTGAACTGGAGGTGCTGGCAGGTAATGAACGTCTTAAAAGAAGACTGACATGATTTCAGATTGACAGCACCTTCTATTCTATGGATTATTTTCTGAGTAGTTTACTGTGTGGTATATAGTTTTATTTCATGTACACAATTTTTTATATTAAAAAGTTAGCTACAATATGAAAATAATAGTACCATTCATAATATAAAAACCAGAACAGAAGTAACATACACTTTCCTGTCTTACTCCCACTGTCACCCAGAAAGGGGCGATGTAGGCAACTATAAAAATACTTTATCAACTTCCTTGCGAATTAAAGGTGCTGGCAGATAGAGAAAGTTCTCAAAATTATGTGAAATCTTTCTAGCTTGACAAATACAGCTACTCCATAGATAAATTTCTGAGTGGATAGTGTTTTTGTGCCCTATCCACAAAATTTTGCAATATGTAATTTAAAATTTACACCTCTTCCAAGATCTACAGACATTTGTGTCTGGAAACTTTTTTTGAGGTAGACGCTTTCTGATAGCAACTCACCTGACGTAGTAAAAGCGAGATTATATGCCGTTCGTGGTGACCCAAGTTGAAGTCTCTTCATCATCAACGACAATGGTTCTACGTCGTTTAGTATCCGGTTATGGTGAAAACAGCTTAGGGAGCAAGACAGGTGGGGTTATCGGGAATCATTGAAACCGTTCATGATATGATACTGCGCAAAATATCAGAAGCAGTTGTTATGTTGAGGCTCACGGTAATTAATTCATAATATCACGATGTAGCTATAGGCCCGATTGGCTGCACCTGCCTACGTTGGATAACAAGAGGGAAATACTTGAGCTGTGTTTTGAGCAGATTAGAAGAGATACGAAAGATTTTTTTATTCGGGTTTAGCCTGGAAATCTAACAACAATGAAAATAATGATATCTTCCGGTCAATTTGCTTCAGAGTAGCCGTAGACGAAGCCAGCTCGCGAAGAATTTCTGGCAACTACGTTTAACTATGGTTTGCAGGTTCGTAGGCCATACTACCCACACATATCTTAAGAAAATTAAAACAAATTCTCTGATCAATATTGCAGTGAGATATTGGACGGAAGTAACGAGAAATGCGTATATATTTTTTATTCCAGCTGCGGATCAAAAATATGTTTCTAAATAGAATTTATTAATTTTGGTCGGAAATAATCATGTCCTAACATGAGTACACACATTATTTCAATCATGTGAAGTGAGCATACGTGAAAATGGTACAACCAAGGTTATTAGCTAACCTGTTAGACTGCAGAGTCTAATAAATTTCTTCAACGAGTCAGCATGTCTATTACAGCTGCAAATGTTATACATAAATTCTATCTGAAGACTGTGAACCTTGTTTGTTGTCTAGTAATTTTTATATACGCCGACTCGATATGTTTAACGTGCATTGTGTACTCAGGTCGGAAGATGGTCATTACCAACCAAAGTTAATGACCTGATTAATAAATGTTTTCGTAATCTGTATCCGGAATAAAAAATAGATACATATCTTCTTAGATTACATGAAAAATTTGGCTGCAGCTATGTAGCAAGTTATCATACGAAATGTATTCAGGAGACACACTGCTGACATAGTAAGAGTTCGGTTCAGCTAATATGGAGTGTAACAGAAATGTTCAAATGAGTTACATGGATAACCGTGCAAGAAACATGACGTAGAAGTTACGAAACTACTGGATATATTAAGAGAATCTGTACTAGGAAAAAGGTGCTACTATTTTACTTCCGAAAGCGCATATCTCGATTGATAATAAGGTAGTGGAATGTGCAGAAGTGTACAGGCATTTCTTCTTTGTTTAACATGCGAATGGAACAGAATAGAATATTGGTAATTTCGAAGCGATGTAGCCTGCAAAAATACACTGTACAGTTGTTTGCTTTGTATATGTAGCTGCAGAAACCGAAAGAAACATGGAGCCACATGTAGAAGAAAGAAGGACTGCTTCATCACGAAAAGGTAGCGTCACATTCACCTGGATCTGCTACCACGCCTCTCGCTTTTGCCCGACGTCATTTCTCCTTGTTCCTAAACATGACAAAATATCCAAAGAATCGGTGAAGAAGTTTGGCAGTTTTAAGAATATGAACAAAGAACATCAGGTTTTGGCTAAAAGAGGATGACGTTTATATGTTATATATAGATTCATATATGCCATACGGCACTTTAGTAGGTATATACTGAAGCGACAAGGAAACTGGTATAAGCATACTTACTCAAATGCAGAGATATGTGAACGTATCACGCAGAAGTGTCACAACACGATATGACATGGACTCGACTAATGTCTGAAGTAATGCTGGGTGGAACTGACACCATGAATCCAGCAGGGCTCTCCATAAATCCACAAGATTACGACGGAGTGGAATCTCATCTCTTCTGAACAAGACATTGCCAGGCGTACAGATATGCTCAATAATGTTCATGTTTGGGGAGTTTGGTGGCACAGTGGAAGCGTTGAAACTCAGAAGAATAATCCGGGAGCCACTCTGTAGCAATTATGGACGTGTGGGGTGTTGCATTGTCCTGCGGCCAAGGTCGTCGGAATGCACAATGCTCATGGATGGATACAGGTGATCAGACATGATGCTTACGTTCATGTCGCATGTCAGAGTAGTATCTAGACGTATTAGGGGACCGGCTGCACACCCTCCACTCCATTACAGACCTTTCACCAGCTTGAAATGCCCCCTGCTGAGAAGCAGGTTCCATGGATTCATGGCGTTGTCTCCATACCAGTACACGTCCATGCGCTCAATACAATTTGAAACGAGACTCGTCCGACCAGGCAACATGTTTTCCGTCATCAACGGTCCAATGTCGGTGTTGATGGGCCCATGTGAGGCTTAAACTTTGTGTCGTGCTGTTATCAAGGGTACAAGAGTGGGCCTTCGGCTCTGAAAGCCTATATCGATTATGTTTCCTCGAACGATTCGCACACTGACACTTGTTGATGGCCCTTCACTGAAATCTGCAGCAATTTGTGGAATGTTGCGCTTGTGGAACGTTGAACGTTCACATGGCTGTAAGCACTGTGGGACTTAACATCTGAGATCATCGGTCCACTAGACTTAGAACTTCTTACACCGAACTAACCTAAGGTCATCACACACAGCCATGCCCGAGGCAGCATTCGAACCAGCGATCGTAGCAGCAGCGCGGTTCCGGACAGAAGAGCCTAGAACCGCTCGGGCACAGCGGCCGGCCACGTTGAACTATTCTTTTCAGTCGTCGATGCTCCCGTTCTTGCAGGATCTTCTTCCGGACGCAGCGATGTCGGTGATTTGATGTTTTACCGGGTTCCTGATATTCACGATGCACTCTGAAATGGTCGTACGGGAAAATCCCCACTTCATTGCTGCCTTGTAGATGCTCGTGGATCGACTATAACACCACGATCAGACTCACTTAATTCTTGATAACCTGCCAATGAAGCAGCAGTAACCGACCTAACAAATGCGCCAGACACTTGTTGCCTTATTTAAGCATTGTCCGACCGCAGGTCGTATTCTACCTTTTTTACATATGTCTGTATTTCAATACGCATGCCTATACCAGTTTCTTTGGCGCTTCAGTGTACATATAAATACAAATATCAGTTTGTTCGAAGTATTCTGTCTCTGATGGTTCCACCTATTGCTTCTAAATTACGACACAACGTTGCATTTGAATACATGCGTGTTTTTGTATGCATGTTTTAACATATACTACGCATAAATAAATACATCTGCAAATGAGAAACGTTATTACCAAAAATCTTGGGAAGTTCTTGAGAGCATCACTTTAAATTTTTACACAATACTCTAATGAACATACATAGAATTGTGGTTTAGGGGGTTCTTGATGATCGGTTATTATTTGAGCAGGGAACATGTGGTAAAATGTTTTGTTTCAGATAAGATCAGTTGCTATTTGTAAAGTCTTTCGAACATCTGTTTTACTGTGGCTACGTTAGAGCATATTTATCAAGGCCTCAATGACGAACCCAGGCTAATAGAGTAAATGAATTAATTCTTATTTTTTAAAAAAAATTATTTGGCTAAAATTAATGTCCAGCTAATTGCGCCATTCCTATGTGAACCGGTCGCATTTTACGGTAATCCTCGTTTCGTGCAAAAGTAGCCAGCTTTAAAAATCTCCAGAATCAAGACTGATGGTTCAAATTTGTTCCAGCGGTAAATAGGCTCTTGGACTAAGACAAATTTTAGCCGTTTGAGAATAGTCTTCCTTCGTCTGGATCGATTCTCCCTGAAAAAATAAGTTCCCTTGGTAAGCCTTTGAAGCCCACCATTCCTGAACTTTACACTTCTATGAATCGATTCAATCTTTGGACGAAGGTAGATAAATGGATAAAGTGAAAACAAAATTTTTGATCCAATAATTTTTACCTGTTTACAAGGTACGATGGTTTAGCGGTTCTTGTGAGGTTTTTGAAGCGAGCCACCTCTACTCTTATACGGTAAACTTGTACGAATCGGTTCAAACTTTGTACGAATGTAGATAAATGGAAAAAGTCGAAAAGATTATTGTCTTAATCCTACAATATCTATCCATTGTCGGACCTCAATGCAGCACAAATATTCAGTCTCACATGAACTGAATGCGCTGAAGTTGTTTAAAGTTAATTAAAGAAATCAAACAGGCATTATTTGGATTAAATTGAGAGCTGGTTTTCTAGAATATAGCTTCATTTGGATCTTACGCGCAAAAATACGTTTTTTGTGAGTTTCTTTATGCGCGCGGCTTTTATGAATCAAACTTGGTCGAATCTGTGAGAAGGCAGACAAATGCATGTAGTTAATGGTCGTCGAGTTGTTTCGTGAGTTTTATCCATTGCCACAATGTAAGCAAGGTGGTTCGAAAGACAATAAAGGAGCCTCTACCGGATCAATCGTCGTCCGAGTCAACAAAAATTAACATTGGTTGGAAAGTTGTGGCATTCTACTGTCAAAATTATGGTAGAGCGAATGTTAGGATTCAGAATCAAATCTGCTCCTATCGCAGCGCAAATTTTGGAGTTAGGGATGTAAGAGAATGGCTCTAGATTTTCGATTTATTTGGCTTCTTCAAAGACATTTAAATAAAATTATTTTGGTATACTCGTATTCGTGCTTTCTTACGAGTTAACCATATTTTCCCAGTCCAGTGAACTCCCTAAGACCCACCCACTGTTGAATGTGTTTTGAGGGATGTAAGAACAAATAGATACAAATCTTTCTGCTTCCAGAGAGTGGGATGTAGGTACAATAGGGAGTGCCTAAGAGTGGGGATGCATCTATAATCGGAAGTGTGCTGCAGTGGTGACACATGTATCGTACACTTTAAATACACGTTGTGTCGTATTGCATGACGTGACAAGTGCCATGCTGGATGTCATGGTGACATGTGTCATGTTATATGACGTGACATCATGTATTGTGTTACTTTAGAGGAATCGATGTTGTATGTAGGTACTAATACTAACAAGTAAAAAAGCGCAAATATGTGAAGATATTTTGATTTAAACGTTTTTGAAGCTGCCACATGCCAAAAAGCTAGTTCCCTTCTTTATAGCCTAGGAGACTTTCGACTTTTTTTTGCTACAATAGGAAAATTTTTCAGCCAATTTTTTTTAATGTATTTTATTCTAAAAACGGTACGAAAAAATGTGGTAAAACGAAAAAACGGGAAAATTGCTAAAATGAATGTGTCTTTTCCTAGTGCATTGAACGACGTAATTGTTATTAACGAATAGATATCAGGTGATGTGAGTTAACGTAATCTGTATAAACAAATAGACACAGCCTAAAACCTGAACCTATGCTGTCCAACTCCAGAGTGACCCTCCCCACTCAAGTGTCACAGTTACAAAAGTTTGAGGTGTGTAGGGTGTGACTGATAATCACTGGTCCCGAGGGAAGGGTGGGGAAGGAAGGAGAGTCGTTGAGGGGTTGGAGGGGAGGGGCTGGCGTTTCCCCTGAGTGACGTTGATGAATTCCCTGTGGTTCCCTGGGGGAGAGCGAGCGGGCGCACCAAGGAACGGGAGAGTGTAATATGACACAGGACGTGTGACATGACACTGTATGTGATAAGATCATTATCTTTTCTTGAAACCGCCATGCTGTTCTACTGAGGTGACGGACAGAGAGGGTGGGAAGGAGTATACAAAGAGAGAGGGAGGAGTAGGTGTGCAGAGACTAGGGGGAGGGGGAGGGGAGGGGGGGACGAGTGGGCTAGAAGGAGATTACTATAGTATAAAAGTCCCACACATGTTATCAATGTGTTTCTTTTACAATCAATCAGACTGAGCCGAAGAAAAGCGCGGCTGGGAACAGCTAATGAGTGATGCAATTCAATTTACATTCGCTTTCATACATGTAGTAGTAGTAGCAGTAGTAGTAATAGTGGTGGTGGTAGTAGTTTTATCCATATATAGGCCACTTTTACAAGTATTTAGGACCTATCGTGGTATTATAATTTAAGAACAACTAAAATAAACAATTCGTGTTAAAAGCATTTACATAATTACATGTCGGGTTGGTAAGGTTGGGAAAGGCAGTCGGTAGTGACCTTAAAATAACCATCTGCCTGAATAATTTAGTAATATAAAGGCTAGTGTTACCGTGCTCATTTATTTCTCACTGCAGACACTACATACAACATTACAAACTATTTCTTGATGTAACACTAAACACACTTTCAGCTGACATCAGGACCAAAACGACGATGCCTAGATTGTATTTTGTGTACCGCGTTTTCCCGTTTGTTAGCCCGAAAAATAGTCAGGATGTCTCCATAATGAGAGATACGTCGTGTTCAGAAAAAGAATAAGGTGTTAGTAAGTTACAGTGCTTAACTTCGGGAATAAGGTTTTCTAGGAAAGAATGAAACAGGGAGAGAAATGAAACGAAGAGGAATAAAAACGTTCTGTGAAGGTCTTATGTGAAATAATATTTTGGTCATTGTTATTATGATTATTAATAATTATTTGTGTTAGATTTTTAGCAAACCCCTACCCTGTGTTATCTAAGTAATCAGTGTGTAGGTAGTTATTAACTGCCTTTCGAAAAAGGGCATTTTATTTCTTTAATTTCTTTGAATAATTGATTGTTCCATCTCATTCCTAGACTTTCATATTTATTCTTGCTTAGCAAATATAAGTTCAGGTTACATCTTGATTTATGCTCATTGACAGAGAAATTTCTGCAGTGATTGTCAATTATATTTTTGATGTGGACAAGCGATTGGTAAATGAACTCATAACATGTAATTTAAAACTATACTGTTTTGACAGATCTCTACAATGAGCTCGACCACCACTCTTTCGTTACTGTTCTTGTAGCACTTCTGTATGGTTGAGAACTATGTTCAATATTGTGCTCGTAGATTTTCCCGGCGAATGAGATGCTTGAAGGTCTCTCGGGCATGCAGCCGGGTTTACTGGTCGTCGTAGAACGAATTTTCGACGGCGTAACGTGCCTTCATCATCAGGTTACTCCTGTTGACTGACGTGCTAGGCCGGCGGGTGGTGTGGTAAATATACCTGTCGCCCCCCCCCCCCCCTCCCACTGACTCCATGTATGGACCGAGGGATGTGCAGGCCGCGGTGGTGCGGGTAGCTTGCGCTGACGAGATGATGATGGGCGTCAGTACGCATACCGCCTTCGGCGGGTGTGGTGCCCCGTTTCCGTTGCTCCTGCAGAACTTTTATTGCTGGATTCCACGCTTGGCTGAGTTGAAATCTGTTGTCCTTGTTAATAAGGTTCTAGTGCAGCCGGACTTCAATTGCTTCCTCGTTTACACAGTCCCAAAAGCGGGATGTGTTGTGCAGGACTTCTGTGTCCTGGTATTTCATACGATAATTCGTCTCGAGGCAATGTTCTGTGACTGCAGATTTTGTAGTCTGTTGGAGATCGGTGTGTCGTTTGTGTCAAGTACACCGTTCCTCGATCGTGTGAATGGTTTGCCCCACATATCCTTTCTCACACTCGCACGGTATGAAATAAAACTCCAGATTTCCGGAGTCCTAAATCGTCCTTCACTGTCCCTACAAGAGACTTGATCTTTGGCGGCGGGCGGTAGACGCATTTGATGTTATGACGTCCTAGAATCCTACCTATTTTTCTAGATACGTTGCCTGCGTATGGTATGTAGGCTGTCGCTTTCGGTGGATCATCATCAGGCGTCGGCTATGGTGTGGTCTTCTGCTGTAGGCGCGAGGGGGAGCCGTATGTGGCTGCCATATGGTGCTGATTAGCGGAAGCTATCTGATTTGCTTGGAAATGTAAGTGCTTCAAATTACGGTAGCGTGATATATGAGGTGCATGCAAATGGAAACCAGTGGGACATTGGATATATGAGGTGCATTCAAATGAAAACCACAGTGGGACATGGGAATGGTTCCATTCAAAAGTAATCAGCACACGCCTTAAGGCATTTAGCCCACTGGGAGACGAGACAGTCAATCCCAGCTTGCCGGCCGCTGTGACCGAGCGGTTATAGGCGCTTCAGTCCGGAACCGCGCTGCTGCTACGGTCGCAGGTTCGAATCCTGCCTCGGGCATGGATGTGTGTGATATCCCTAGGTTAGTTGGGTTTAAGTAGTTCTAAGTCTAGGGGACTGATGACCTCAGACGTTAAGTCCCATAGTGCTTAGAGCCATTTGAACCATTTGAATTCCTGCTTCATCGATGGCAGTCGGCTGCTGACGGATCCACAACCACACCCACTCTTGCAGTATCTCGTCTGAATGAAACGACATCCACACATATGTATCTTCCGGTCGCCAAAATAGTGAAATTAACAAGGTGAAGGAGCCGGTTTGTATTGAGGATGTCACACTGCTCCTCAACCAAATTGCTGAAATGTAGCCTTCACCCGATCGGTCGTGTGCTAACGGAAGCTATAGTCCACCAGGATGATTCTGTTCGACAGTATTCCCAGGCGTTTTGACTTTTTGGTAGTTTTTGCAAATTGTCTTCATAGTGGTGCGCATATGGGTCTGCGCTCGAGGAACTCGACGAGCAGGGGCCCACTGCAGTCGAAGAAGGTCATAATGACCTTAGTGTAACATGTGTAAATAACTCAGGATTACTTTGGGGAAAGAGATGGGGTATATTTGCACGGTTGGCTTTGCCGTTTGCGCTCTGGCTGTCAGAATGCTGTCTGACGGCATCATCTGTTGGATGATAATGCGCGCTCCGGTACTGCGGATCGGACGAAGCTTCTAAGACACTGCAACATCCTCCACAAAACCCGGATCTTTCAATGTGTGATTTTCACATCTTTGGTGACCTGTAGAATTATATGCGTGAAGTCGGTTTCAGTCGGACGAGTAAATGCAAAAGGTGTGCAGTTGTGGATACATCAGTGGCCTACATCACTCTAAGAAATGGGAAGCGATGGTCTCCTGTCCCAGTGTGACAAGTGTCTTACGGCACGTGCTGACTACTTTTGAATGGAACCATTCAATGGCCTCGTTTTGGAGTGTGTTCGGGTTTTCATTTGATTGACCCTTACACAATCGGAGCAGCTGGTTCCTTGTTTACTTTGTCATACAACTCGTGTTGCTTAAAGTGGTTATAATTTATGGCATCAAGTCGCATCGTTACCTCCGTTTTCGTTAGCTTTCTCCATACAGTCTTTCAGACTTTATCTCCCCATGGTGTTAGTCATTTTGTGATTTTAATTCTAAGGAACTATATTCTCTGTTAATTTAGCTGTGATTTATATCAACCATTAGAGCAAATCAGTAACGCTTAATCACGGGCTAGATTTAGATTTCTAGATCCCTCCCTGTCCTACGACTTTTCCATGTGCTACTCAAAAACAACAATAAGGCCAGTTGCACACTCTACCAGTTCTTCTCATTTTGGAAGTGTTGTCATTGCGTACAGTGGCCAAATCCAATGATCATTTATATCAAGAATATCAGAGAAAGGAAAGAACACTGCACTCGCTTGTCTCGTATGATCAAACATTTATTATATAACGAGCATTGCGCTTACGACTTGGAGTCACTCTTGGACACACCAGACACAGCATTCAAAATAAAATAACTGTTAACTAGTGAAAGCATTATCATTAAGAAAACTGATTGACGGAAATAAAATCGTAAAGCCAAGAAATAGTTGTGTGACCCAGACCAAAGTTGGTAGGCGCGTTTCTACATCTTAAAGATATCTGTTCAGGTCTTAAGGCTGTTTCATAAGAGTGATGCTACTAACGCCAAATCAGGTTTGCTTTAACGGTCATGAGCGTTAGCTACCTTTGATATTGGACGTGGCGAGTTGATGTTAGTCAAGAATACTTTTAAAGGTGACACAGACGTCACTATGAACACCTCACTGAGTATGAGTGGGCAGTGAGGAGATGGATGTTCCTTCCGCGACAATCCAGAAAGTTTTGGCCAGAATGTAGCCACTGTACAAGAAAGCTGGCAGCGGTGATCATGAGAATATATAGTAGCAAGAAGACCAGGCTCCTGACGGCCACGTGGCACTACCGTTAATGAAGACCATCGTGTTCGGCGTACCACGTGGGATTACCGAAAGGGAAGACCACCGTATTCGGCGTACGGCTTTGGCGCGCCGTACTGAATCTGCAGTAGCAATCTGAGCAACAGTCCGCACCACAGTGACACAAGAAACTGTTACAAATCACTTACTGGAAAGACAGCGCCGAGCCAGACGCTGTGTAGCGTGCCTTCCACTCCCCCCAAAACACCGGCATTGGCGACCTCAGTGGTGTTAAGCGAGAGCTAATGGGACGGCAGGGAGGTGGTCTGCTGCGGTTTCTGATGAAAGCTGGTAGTGACTCGGTGACAGCGATTGCCGCATATTGATTAAAAGGAGGCCATTTGAGGCCGAAAACTAACCTGTCCGCATGCTACACACACTGGACCTACACGTCGAGTTATGTTCTGGAGTCCAGTTCCTTATAACAGCAGGAGAACTCTCATGATTATCCGTGACCTCCGATTGCAAATTTGCGCCTAAATCTGGTAATTCGAACTGTTGTACTGCCATTCATGAACAGCATACCAAGGAATGTTTTCCAACAGGATAACGCTCGCCCACATGTCGCTGTTGTAACCCTACCCTTTCCAGAGAGTGTGGAGATGATGCCTTGTCACGCACGATCACCAAATATATCTCCAATTGAGGACTACAACCCCTGTGTCATTGAGCGACCAATTGCCACAAGCGTGGAACTCTGTTCCTCAAATTTATTTCCAGCATGTGTACAATGCATGGACGTTTGTATGCTTGCATTCAACAGTCTGGCGGCTACACAGATTGTTAATGCCCCCTTCCCCCCCTCCCCCCCCCCCGCATTTCTCATTTGCAATGGCTTATCTGGCATTTGCGTTGACTTGTGATCTTGCATTGTTAATCACATATGTCCTATTCGCATGTTAGCTAGACAAATTTATTTCCGAAATTTTAGTCTTCGGTGTTCCGATCTTTCCCCGACAGCGAAATTTAGGAAAAAAAAAGAAAAATAATTAACTCAGTGTACGTTCTGAACCGTTTTGATGTGCTTGCTCTGCCAGTATATGTTTTAGAAAATTGCTCCTTTACTAAATTTCAAAACTTTGATGTCACCTTTTGTCTAAATGTCGAGACTGCAAACTTGTGACTGAAAACTGCGATCGCAATCCGGCACGCTTGCTGGGCCGGCCGGCCACGTCCATGCCCCGCCTCCGCTGTCCTCGTCAGCTCGTTAGTTCCGCCCGTCGCGGGGCCGCTCTGCGCCACGCGGCCCCCCCGGATCTCCGCCCGACAGATGGATGGACCGCCCACGCCACACCCGTGGGTCGGCTTTAAATCCGGAGGCCGTTTTCCGATAGCCGTCCACGTGGCTCCACGGCGGCAGTCTCGACAGCGTTGGGTTTACATGCAAAATTTCATCAGCTGTGAGTGACAGCGAAAACAGTCTGTAGAACTCGGGGACGAGCCACCCTTTTTTTATGTCGCATCCGTCACTGCCGAAGTATTCAACTGGAAATAAATGGATCATTTTTAATTAAAGTATGCGAGTGCATTCTGTTCATTAAGTCAGCGCTTTTGTTTGTATATACCTGGCACTCCAAGTAAATAACATCTGTCATTTCCGTATTTTAGCTCAGGCGACACGCTTTGGCACGCGCATTAGACTTCGAATACTAGGTGAAAATAACACGTTCTAATAGTGATACACTGCGTACCTTGTTAACCATTCATTAAGTTATATAAATTATTTTTTAATTAGTTCCTTTTTAGATTACTTTATGCTTAGTTCTCCCGGCAAGGAAGTCCCAGCAGTGATACTTATTTTGGAAGGCCTGCGTGATTCCTATGGCTGACTTCATTCCTTCAAAGATGTGATTTATTGTAATAGTCACCCTTCCGACTAGTTTGATGCGACCCGTCACGAATTCCTCTGAATACCACTAGTACCCCAGGTCTTCAATTATTTGTTCTACGTTTTCCAATCTCCGTCTTCCCCTACACTTTCGGCCCTTGGCAGCTCCCACTAGTATAATAGGGCTTATTCCTTGATTCTACATCTACATCTACATTTATACTCCGCAAGCCACCCAACGGTGTGTGGCGGAGGGCACTTTACGTGCTACTGTTATTACCTCCCTTTCCTGTTCCAGTCGTGTATGGTTCGCGGGAAGAACGACTGCCGGAATGGCTCTGTGCGCTCTCGAATCTATCTAATCTTACATTCGTGATATCCTCGGGAGATATATGTAGGGGGAAGCAATATATTCGATACCTCATCCAGAAACGCACCCTCTCGAAACCTGGACAGCAAGTTTCACCGCGATGCAGAGCACCTCTCTTGCACAGTCTACCACTTGAGTTTGCTAAATATCTCCGTAACGCTATCACGCTTACCAAATAACCCTGTCAAGAAATTCGCCGCTCTTCTTTGGATCATTCATTTTGGATTCACAGCACATTTCCTATTAGTCTGATCTTTATTGTTATCAGTATTTTACATTTGGTAACCGATATAGCGGGAATCACCTTATTCCTTATCTTGTCAGCCCACCTAATATTCAACATTCTTCTGTAGCACCACATCCCAAGTTTCCAGATTCTCTTTCTTTTTCCTACAGTCCATGATTCACAAACATACAATGCTGTGCTGTAAATGTACGTTCTCAGAAATTTCATCCTCAAATTAAGACCTATGTTCTTTCGTACCCAAATAAAAAAATATATCCACCACGTTGACACACTCGCCACTTTCGCACACGCGCCATAAGACAGAGAATACAATAAAATATGAAATTCTCTCGACGTGATACTACAACTCGATACCAATAGACTTCTCTTGGCCAGAGCTTCCCGCTTTTCCTGTGCTAATCTACTTTTCATGGCTTCACCACTCATGAGTTATTTTGCTTACAGGGTAGCAGAATTTCATAACTCCGTCTACTTCATGGTCACCAATACTGACGCAAAGCTTCTTGCTTATCTCATTTCTGCTCCTTCGCATTACTTTTATCTTTTTCCGGAATATTCTCAAGCCACATTCTGTACTCATTACACCATTCCAATCAACGGATGCTGTATTTCTTTGTTAGTTTTACTGAGGGTAACAATGTCATCAGTCATTCTTATTACCGACATCTTTCGTCCTGAATTTTAATCTCAGACTTCAGTTTTTGTTTTATTCACGTCATTATTCCTTCGATGAATACATGGACAGTGGGGGAGGAAGACTGGATCCCTGTCTTACACCCTTTTCAATCCGAGTAGCCATTTAGTCTCGCATTCGTTGCAGTTTCTATATATTTCATTCGTTTCCATCCTTCTTAGTCTCTCAGTTTAAGTAGTCCTTCTGCTACCTACGGTTTCGTCACAGTTACCTTCCTTGTATCTGTTTGCCTGTCGAGCATCAGTGATTAACCATTAACCTTTAGTAGGGACTAAAATGAGCTAAAATGTTTACTCTGGTATTCATTTCCGCATTAGCGAATTTCAGTATTTTCAGTACCCGCATCCTTCCGCATTTATTTTATCGGATCGTTCTATTATACACTCCTGGAAATGGAAAAAAGAACACATTGACACCGGTGTGTCAGACCCGCCATACTTGCTCCAGACACTGCGAGAGGGCTGTACAAGCAATGATCACACGCACGGCACAGCGGACACACCAGGAACCGCGGTGTTGGCCGTCGAATGGCGCTAGCTGCGCAGCATTTGTGCACCGCCGCCGTCAGTGTCAGCCAGTTTGCCGTGGCATACGGAGCTCCATCGCAGTCTTTAACACTGGTAGCATGCCGCGACAGCGTGGACGTGAACCGTATGTGCAGTTGACGGACTTTGAGCGAGGGCGTATAGTGGGCATGCGGGAGGCCGTGTGGACGTACCGCCGAATTGCTCAACACGTGGGGCGTGAGGTCTCCACAGTACATCGATGTTGTCGCCAGTGGTCGGCGGAAGGTGCACGTGCCCGTCGACCTGGGACCGGACCGCAGCGACGCACGGATGCACGCCAAGACCGTGGGATCCTACGCAGTGCCGTAGGGGACCGTACCGCCACTTCCCAGCAAATTAGGGACACTGTTGCTCCTGGGGTATCGGCGAGGACCATTCGCAACCGTCTCCATGAAGCTGGGCTACGGTCCCGCACACCGTTAGGCCGTCTTCCGCTCACGCCCCAGCATCGTGCAGCCCGCCTCCAGTGGTGTCGCGACAGGCGTGAGTGGAGGGACGAATGGAGACGTGTCGTCTTCAGTGATGAGAGTCGCTTCTGCCTTGGTGCCAATGATGGTCGTATGCGTGTTTGGCGCCGTGCAGGTGAGCGCCACAATCAGGACTGCATACGACCGAGGCACACAGGGCCAACACCCGGCATCATGGTGTGGGGAGCGATCTCCTACACTGGCCGTACACCACTGGTGATCGTCGAGGGGACACTGAATAGTGCACGGTACATCCAAACCGTCATCGAACCCATCGTTCTACCATTCCTAGACCGGCAAGGGAACTTGCTGTTCCAACAGGACAATGCACGTCCGCATGTATCCCGTGCCACCCAACGTGCTCTAGAAGGTTTAAGTCAACTACCCTGGCCAGCAAGATCTCCGGATCTGTCCCCCATTGAGCATGTTTGGGACTGGATGAAGCGTCGTCTCACGCGGTCTGCACGTCCAGCACGAACGCTGGTCCAACTGAGGCGCCAGGTGGAAATGGCATGGCAAGCCGTTCCACAGGACTACATCCAGCATCTCTACGATCGTCTCCATGGGAGAATAGCAGCCTGCATTGCTGCGAAAGGTGGATATACACTGTACTAGTGCCGACATTGTGCATGCTCTGTTGCCTGTGTCTATGTCCCTGTGGTTCTGTGAGTGTGATCATGTGATGTATCTGACCCCAGGAATGTGTCAATAAAGTTTCCCCTTCCTGGGACAATGAATTCGCGGTGTTCTTATTTCAATTTCCAGGAGTGTATTTCAGTATGCTTTTCGTCATTACTTAATTGTGATCTGAATCCATATCTGCTCCGCGTTACGCCTTGCAATATTTGATACCGAAATATCTGTCTGAGCATGGTGCAGTACAGCTGGAATCTTCCCGTCACTGCGGATCTTTTATAAATACACCTCCTCCTCTTGTGATATTTATGCAGTATTTGCCATTACCGTCACAAATCTATTGCGAACTCAGTCTTTCTTCTCTCTCATTACTACCGCACGGGCCTTATTCTCCGAGAGCCCTTTCTTCTACTCCTTTTCCGACTACCGCTTTCCAATACCACGTGATAAGTACATTTCATCTCTCCTTATGTACTCTTTTTACGTACTAACCTTACGTTCAGTATCCTCATATACTTTCTCTCTATGTCTATCTTTTTGCCTGCCATGTCGGCAAGATCGCTGAAGTTTCGTTGTCAGTGTTGCTTTGTTGCCGAATCTGATAAGAACGACCTCACCACTAAACTGTTCACAGTAGCCTACTGCCTGCCCTATTTTCCTACTAATTTCGAATCCTACTACCATTATGGCCTATAGTATTTTCTCCATACATCTTATATTCACCTGACCAGAAATCCTTATCTTCTTTCCATTTCACTTCACTGACACTGTATCTAGAATGAGTCTTTGCATTTCCCTCTTCACATTTTCTACAACGGTCAAGCTTCGGGCATTTCAAGCTCCGACTTATCGAATGGTATTTGTTCGTTGGTTACTTTTTGTGTTTTTCATGGTCACCTTCTCCTTGGCACTTCCCTTCCGAAGGTCGGAACGGTGAACTAGGCAGGACTCCTTCACCAATGGAGAGATGATCACGACATTTTTTCGCTTAAACATTACGTGTCTTTAATTCAATCCAAGGAAGATATTTGCAGATTGTGAGTACGACTATAATTTCCGATTTTCCTTTTATTGCTAGTGGTTCCATTTACCTTCGACTAAACCGAGAATGCCTCCGGTATCAATCCAGATTTCTGTATCTCTTATTGTCTCGACCCATACTGCCCGCACATTACATGATTCTCACTCAGGGTGAGACAATTTTTTGCTCATCGGTTTACCTTTGCTTTGATATTAAATACAGCTTGTGCAGGATCTATGATTCAAAGTTTTTGTATAGTTCTACGCAAATGTTCTTCAGACATACACGCATGTCATACCACAACGCATGCTAATGTTTGAAATTTGACGACCTTAATACCAGAGATTTATATACTGCCCGTGCTTTGGATTACTTATCACCGTGGCTTATCTAATGAAATGAATTAACAACTAAGTTTCGGCGTCTTTTTAGCGTGGGATTTAAGCGGAATGGTGTTTGGAAGGGGCTTGTGCAGGCGTGAGAGGCAATTTAACACTAATTTATTTATCAAAAATTTAAAGTAAGACAACAGAAGACATATGCAATAAAACAATTTAATTTTCTCTAGCACAAAAGATCTACCTACGGCTAGAATATTCAGGTTACAATATTCAAACACAAAATCTCCTTACCAAAACAGAATAAGGCGTAAAATAGAGAACGATTCCAATTTGGGCCTACAACGGCGACTGGGTAACGGTTTAAGAGTGTAAAACAATGGGTGCTCTGTCTTGGTTAGATAAAATATATGGAAAGTTTCTAAGACAGATAGTGTAAAACTTATCAATAATTGAAGATGTATCCTCCAACTGCGCCTTAGTCTACTGTAAGTATGAGCAATTACAACTAAGACACAGTTTACGAACATTTCCGGCAGCTGATTCACGCTTGTGTCTAAATAAATAGTTTTCGACTTACATACATGACGATTCATTCATACAAGAATACAAGACAATACAAAACAAATCACAGCCTAAATGATTGAATAGCTCATTTACATTCAAGAAATTCGTACAGAATCAGTTCACAAGACTACTAACAATATGCGATTCACTGCCATAGCGAGAAAAACCAAACTTTTGGCAAAGCAATACAGTACCATCTCTTTTTAAAATCACTGACGACGTATTGATAGTAGTCGCACAAAACAATAAACCTTGTTATAATCTTCAATAAACTTCTAGACACCGGTTGGGATAGGAAAAGAAACTCTTGGAAGGGTGGCTCCACAATCCATTTATCATTTGCCCTTTGAATGATCAAATTTATTTACGATGCACATGACAGCATTAAATAATATATGATGGTCACCAAATACCTCTGAACATATGAGATTGTTAAATGGAAATAAGCCTTAAGGATTCAGTGCCCGCTCAAATAAAAAAATCATAATAAACCACTCTTAAACAATAAGTGAGTAAATATAACTCTTGCACGATCTTGTTAAATAGTCACAGTAATTAAGCTAAGAACTGGAAATTTAGAATAAATACCAAAACGTGACATACCTGACAAATTTTCTTGCATCCGTAGGATGGATACAAAGACAAATTAATCTCAAGCAAACAATGGTGAGAAAAGAAATCTGAGTAAGTGGCACTCAGAATGGAAATTAAATTTTCCTCGGCAGATCATGTATATAAGGAAATGTTTGAAAAGGCAAAGGAACTACCTCAAATTTAATTACATAGCTAACATATAAGCCTTTAGACAAAATATTAAAGCAAGTACGTCAGAGCCTGAAGAAGAGACAGGCAACCCGCCAAGTGAACAGTTACACTATGGCAATAGCGGATAAGCTTCAAAAAACAGCTGGAAGTTACGTGCAGGGGCATAACACAACAGCCCCCCCCCCCCCCCCCCCCCGAAATGTCGGGCTTGCGTTTCGCAAGTAAAGGGCCGCTGCTAACAAACAACACATAGCTGAGATATAGGCTACACAATTACAAATTAAATGAACAACAGTCGCCACCTTCTTAAGAGATCACGGCTATTAGGCCAAAAATCCTTGGTAAAATAAGTAGCAAACATTACTCCCAAAAAATTAATCTTAAATCACTGTTAAGGGAGTATAAAAATATAGTAGTTAACTTCTCCCTAAACAAGTGTAAACTTCACACTAAAATTTCACCGCAAGGTGCTTACTTGAATAAACAGATGGAACAAATATACGATTAAGCATACTCCTCCAAGGAAGTACCTAGTGACTAGGCATTACAAATATTGCTTTCTTGAATCAGTCTTCAAGCTTTACAACCATCTAGAACATACTTTCAAAACACGCGTATTGATACAGGGAATTACCCTTAAAATAATTAAAAGGTAAAATTACAAACCTTACAAAACTAAGTAAAGAACGTCATGAAAACTAAAGCTTAAGCACCAAATTATCATACAGATAAGTCGAATATTTAGTCTCCCTAGTAAACCACTGAATTTGAAAGTGCTACAGGGCTTATGGCCTCGGTAATCAAAAGTAAGTAAAGATATCGCCAGCATAAGGACAGTCACTAAATGTGCCAGTGATCGATAAGGAGCCAACAGCAAAGCACAAATATCAGAGCGCGAGCAATACTGACCGCCGAGGTTTCCATTGGTGGTTCTTACAGACGAAGAAACAATGAGGGCAAAACTGCAAGCTTCCAGGTCCGCTCAGCATGGATCAAAAGGGGAGTGCAAATCCTCTGGAGGCCGTAGTAGGGCACCGCCGATACAGCAATATGAGTTCCACTATCCGAAGGAGTGACAAGTCGATCTTGGCACAAACAGAATGAGAGGCTGAAACTACCATTGCACCCGAATATCCGCAAGTGATACTCTTCTATTGCGCCTCTCCTGCTCGTCCTCACCTCACCGCCCACTGCCGGCCTGTTTCAAACTCTCTGAACCAGCGATCATCTACGAAAACTGACCTTGTCAGAGCGCCAGTGAAAGAATGCCTCGGGAAGACAAAGATAAAATGAACTGGAGCCGCCACGACTCACTGTCTAATCAGGCCTGCCTTCTCACATTACACACACTGCCGCACGGCCCACGTGTGTTAAAAACAGAGATGTCGCTACTCAGTACTCGCAAGCTCCGTTGAAGAAGTGACCACACCCTGTGACATTTACAAACAAATCTGTGACCGTCTCAAACACAAGGTCACCAGGATGCCAACATTAACTGTAAAAAGACTCAAGTTTTGTCCTTACGATATGGAGAAGCTGTTCCCTCACGTAGAATGTAGGACAGCATCCAACCGGGAAAGCCAGCAACCGCCCCAACAGGTTGTGGTCCATACGGTGACCAGTCCGTGCGGACCATCATTTGTGTGGTCCCTTTCCGCACGCCAGCTTCTTGACTGAATGTGTCACGGAGCTGGCGTGCGGGAAGGGACCAGACATAATAACTCCAAATAAAACTGCCTTGTCACTCCTCCCACTCTCCGGGCGCTCGGTACTCCAGCCACGCCACGGTGGCACTCGCGGCCCTCAGGAGTCCACCGCAACCACTCTCTGGCGGCGCCAATGCCATATCTTTGTCGCCGGGACAAGTAGCCGTGCTGTTCGACATTGCACAACTTCTAGCAAAAATTTAAAAAATTTAGTTTTTCTTTCACATTTTCACCCACAAATTAAGGATTCGCAATTAGAAAGAATTAATTACCAGAAAGCAAATTGTTGGAGACAGCATAGCATATGGTAATTTCATAATCTAAATACGTATACGATCCATTCATCTTAATGTGACCACCGCCTATGTTCAACTTCAACGCGCAGTAGCCACTCACAGTATCAAGGGGAATTCGGAAAACAGTGCAGACGTTGTCCTCATGTAGAAACTGAGCGATTTGTCATTGGCTTTTGGGCGAAGTGTAGAATCATTTCCAAACCGGCTAAGATTGTAAACCGTACTCGTACCACCATTGGTAATCTGTACCGTGCATTGTATAATGACGCTATCCGAAACCAGCGTCGAGGCAACTAATGTGTACGACAATCCATAGAGGATGAAGGCGATTGACAGTTGTGGAGATGTGTACAGCGGAACAGACATGCCATTCGACATAAAAGTTTTCTGGGTATGGTACCGCGTCATATTTTATAAAACTACTTCTGGAGAAAACCAACGTTTCGGCCACTGTTGCAGCGGCCTTATTCTGGGTCTACATGTGCGTTCTAGCTATTCAGTGTCCCTTATATTTGGTTATCACGTTCACTACGCTTGTCATTACGTCATAATTATAGAAAAGATAGTCCATTTCATTGGCCACTGAAGGAAGAAGGAGGGGGAACTTTATTTTAATAGGTTACTGCGGTGGAGGGAGAGCGTAACCTCTGTTGTCTATTGGCTCTTGTTTTATGTGCCATCAATAGGTAAACACCTTCGCCGGGTTGGGGTCCAGCCTATCTTCTACAGTGGTCGCAGGATCCAGTACGTGCTAGGCTCCACTACGGACAAGGTGGATGCATTTGACAGTCCCACAGGAGGTCTGACGTAACTGGGCATCGGCAGTGAAGTAGGTGGAAATGTGTGCCGGACCAGGACTTAAATCTGGCATCACCTGCTTACCAGGCACAGTTCCTTCCTCCCTACTGCGAGAATCTCAAAGCAGTGAGGATGAAGGACACGGCAGGGCCTGCGGATAGGGGCCACTAAGTGCTAATGCGAATCAGGCGAGAGGGCACAGGCCATATCTACAACATTAGAAGTCGTGTTACGGTGAAACATACTTCAAGTCTCTATAATGTTTAACGTCCTCCATGTCACTTTAATTTCGAGTTTTTTTAAGCTTAACATAACACATTTTCAGTAGAATTTTTAATTAACAAATGATTAGACAACCCAAGCGATTACAAGAGGTGCTTTACTTTATAAGTTCAACATTATAGTATATTATTACTTTCCAAGTTACTCTACTACCATGTTTATAATTTCAAATGGATATTTTGCTATGCACTTTTCTTTTGTGAAGCAATCTAGTAACTGTGTCAATGACTGTATGAGTCATTATTACGAATTTATTACACCTCTAACATACAGCCAGGTTTTTCAAAGTATGTGTAAATTTATAGCTGAAATGGTTGTCATACAACTGAGAATCTCATTGAATTACAACCGCTCTGCATTTTTGAAATATATCTGATTTCTGATTCATTAATCGGCCATCATTGTCCTCGCTCAGTTTTTAATTTTTTGAAATGTTGGGTTTTTTCGTCAGATTACAGCAGGCAGGAGGCATGTATTAAATAGTTACGTCCCCTCCGTTAGATGTTGACAGTGTTCCTTCAGTTAATTTGAATCGCTTATAATAGGCTTTCAGTTTTCCATGGCTTCTTCACATGGCTGTAAATTTCGGTGACAACGATAATTCATCGTTCAACGTTGGCGGATCGTAGGATTCCTTTTCCCGTTTGTTGCCACTCAGTCTTCCGTTTTTTTGTAACCCTTGTTTTTGAATTTCTTTCTATATTTCGCTTGCAGTTGTTTTGCTTTAACTCACACTTTCCTTCGCAGAGTGGTCTCTGGCGTATCTTAGAACCTGTGTAAGCTACAACTATGCAATTCTGGAAACCGTATCTACCTTGAAATACCTAGGAGCAACCATCCTGAGGGACCATAAGTGGAATGGCCACGGCCACACAAAACACACAGTAGGAAAAGCAGAAGCCAGCCAGAGATTCATAGGAAGCATCAGCTCATCCACGAAGGAAGTAGTTTACAATGTACCTGTTCAACCTATTCTTGAGCATTGTTCATTAATATGGAATCCTTAACAGGCAGGACTAATAGAGGAGACAGAGAACATTCAACGGACCGCGTTTCGACGTGGGATCGGTTAGGTGGTGGGAGAAAGTTACAAAGATGCTCAACGAACGCCAATAAGAGACGTTATAATTGAAGAATTGTGCATCACGGAGAGGTTTGTTACTGAAGTTTCAAGGGAGCACATTCTGGGAAGAATCGGATAACACATTACTACCTCCCACCTACATCTCGCGAAATGTCAACAATGAGAAAATTAGAGAAATTGCAGATCACGCAGAGGCTTACCGACCATCATTTCTCCCACGTGCCATTCGCCAGTGGAACAGGGTAAGGGAGGGCGGTCACTAATAAATTCCAGAAATACGCTCCGCCCCACACCGTTAGGTGGCTTGCGGTGTATGGTGCAGATACAGATCATCTTTAATCCACCCGAAGTGTATCTCCCAGTTTTGAATCTAAAACATTCTTACTTTACGCTGTGTATCTTCAACCAAGAACTTACTCTTCATCAGATTTCGTAACGAATCCAATGTTATCTTGGCGTCAGTGTGACGTACGGCAACTAATTGAATGTTCGTTAGATTTTTTTCATTTTCTGACACACATTGAACTGACGACTTGTTGTATTTGGTTATTTCAGCATTTATTATCCAGAATGAGCTGTAATTAATGAGGAAGCTTGTTGATAGGTATTTCTATTCCTGATCTTACTCCGTCAACTGATTAGGCTCCTTAGGTATGTAGCAAGACCTTGTAATTTTCTTGCCGAACATGGCCCATTTAGCAGCATCTACATGATTATTACACGGAATCTAGTACGAGAATTTCATAGGCAACTGTACAGCAACCAATCAGATAATTAACCCTGCAGATGATGTAAAATTCGAACCTACTACAGAGTGGGTCATATTTGTAGCTTTCGAGAATTCAAATGTACAGTTGACAAGCACGGTTGTTGTATCCAGGCAATCGAAGTACTCCAAAATTGTCTTTTTCTGCTGCGTATCCTTGAAATATTTACTAATAAACTGACCACTAAGTACCTTACTTGATGAAGTGATTTCTTTATTTCTTTCATTCCAGTCTCACTACCAGTCAGTTCTGTTATTAGTTTTTCAGCTATAGTGTGAAATAAATTTTGAGTTGGATGTTATTAGCTTACAGTATGCTGGGAATAAAGAAATAAATTGTACTTTACTTAATAAACGTTAATATGGATCCAGTATGAGTTAATATGAAGAAAGTGTAAGTTCAGGTTTTATATAAAACATATTTTTATAATAATACAAAAACTAATTTATTGTTGATGTTTCATATTAAAGTATTATTAATATACGAAATTACGATTTAATTTATACATCTATTTTGTGGGTGTGTGGACTGAGCTGCATTCTGGGTGTCTGCGGTTGCCGATTGATATACGAACGCGTTTTGTGCTGCGGTTCAATGTTTTTATGCTACTGTTAGTTACAACATAGCATGTACCATTTATAAATATCCTATATGCGGCTTTTCGTGGTATTCATGCGATTAAAACCCTTCTTTTTAGAGAAGTTTCTTTCAAAACATTGGAAACTGAGACGAAAAGAAAGTAAAAAATCATTGAAATTGTCGTTAATGTAACTTACGTGGCTTCCAACGGCCTACTTGTGTTTCCGTATATCTGTAGCATATATAGTAGGGAGATTTAAAGCGCAGCAGCACAGAAAAAAATGGTTCAAATGGCTCTGAGCACTATGGGACTTAACATCTGAGGTCATTAGTGCCATAACTAACCTAAGGACATCACACACATTCATGCCCGAGGCAGGATTCGAACCTACGACCGGGGTGAAAGCGGTTCCAGACTGTAGCGCCTAGAACCGCTCGGCCACCACGGCCAGCAGCAGCACAGAATTTAGCCATGATTCCTAACAGTATGCATTATCATCTGCATCTACATGGATACTCTGCAAATCACACATAAATGCCTGGCAGAGGTTTCATCGAACCACTTTCACGATAATTCACTATTATTCTAATCTCGCGCCGCGTACAGAAAAAACAAACATTTGTCTTTCCGTGTGAGCTCTGGTTTCCCTTATTTAATTCTAATAATCGTTTTTCTCTGCTCAGCCGTCAACAAAATATTTTCACATTGGGAGGATAAAGCTAGTGACTGAAATTTCGCGAGAAGGTTCCGCCGAAAGGATAAACGCCATTGTTTCAATAACGTCCACCTCAAATCGTGTATCAAGTCGGTGCCACTCTCTCCCGTATTTCGCAATAGTACAAAATGTGCTGCTCTTCTCAGAACTTAATTGATGCAATCCATTAATCCTACCTACCAGAAACTCCAGACCGCACTGCAGTACTCGAAAGTAGGACGGACAAGAGTAGTGTAGTTAGACTCTTTAGCAGAAATGTTACATTTTCTATGTGTTTTACGAATAAAACGTAATCTTTGGATTGTCTTCCCCCCAAACATATTCTATGTATTTTTCCCAATTTAAGTTGTTGGTAATTTTAATTTCTTAATAATTAGTTGAATTTACGGCCTTTAGATTAGACTGATTAATCGTGTAAACGACGTTTAACGGATTCCTCTTAACACTCATGTGAACAACCTCACACTTTTCATTATTTAGGGTCAATTTACAATTTTCACACCATACAGATATCTTCTATAATTCATTCTGCAATTTACTTTGATCTCCTGACAACTTTACTAGGAAACAGACGACAGTATCACCTGCAAACAATCTAAGGGGGCTGCTCAGACTGTCTCCTACATCGTTTATATAGATAAGGAACATGAGAGGGCCTAAAACACTACCTTGGGGAACGCCAACAACCACTTATGTCTTACTGGATGACTTTCCGTCAGTTCCTGTGAAATACGACCCTTGTGACAGGAAATCACGAATCCAGTCGCATAACTGAGACAATATTCCACAAGTACGCAATTTCACTACAAGCCTCTTGTATGGTACATTGTCAAAAGCGTTCTGGAAATATAGAAATACGGAATCAATTTGAAAACCCTTCTCAACAGCAATCAACACTTCTTGTGAGTAAAGAGCTAGTTATGTTTCACACGAACGAGTTTTTCTAAATTACTGTGAAATGTGTGTTAATAGACCGTTCCCTTCGAGGTAATGCATAATATTTGAACACAATACATGTTCTAGAATCCTGCTTCATATTGACGTGCCTGTAATGTAGTGTATTACACCCCCTAGCTTTCTTGAATGTTGGTGCGACCTGTCAAACTTTCCAGTCCTTGGGTACGGGTCTTTCGTCTAGTGAGCGTTTGTATATGATATTTAAGTATGGAGTTCTTGCATCACTTACTCTGAAAGGAACCTAATTGATATACAGTTTGGACCGGAAGACGTACTTCTATTAAGTGATTTAAGTTGCTTCACTACTCCGATAAGTTATTCAGCGGTCAGCTGTTCTTGATTCGAATTCTGGAATATTTATTTCGTCTCCTTCGGTGAAGGAATTTCGGAAGACTGTATTTAGTAACTCATCTTTGGCAGCACTGTCATAGGTAGTATATCCATTGCTATTGCGCGGAGATGGCATTGATTGTCTTTTTCCGCTAGTTTACTTTACGTATGACGAGAATCTCTGGATTTTCTTCCCGGCTTCGAGACAAAGCCGTGGAAACTGTTATAAGTATCTTGCATTGAAGTCCACGCTAAATTTCGAGCGTGAGTAAAAGATCATCAGTTTTGGAGATTTCGCATTCACTTCAACTTAGCACATTTTTCCTTTGTTTTTGCAACAGTGTTTTGCCCCGTTTTGTGTACAAAGGGGTATTAGCTCCGTCATTTGTTAGTTTATTTCGTGTTAATCTCTCAGTAGCAGTGGATGCTATTTCTTTGAATTTAAGCCTCACCTGCTCTACACTTAAATTTGGAAGAAGTGGATATTGCCTCTCAGGAAGGCGTCTATCGACATTTTTGAGCTTTTTAGAAAAGGTAGTCATTATTATAAAATTATTTAGGTCTTCAATAATTATGGCAATTTCCTTGACTAACACAAATAAAATAATGAAAGAAAATCAGTTTCATGGCTTGGCGCAGTACTAGTAACTTGATGTGGTTACTCTAATCTTAGAATTCAAATACGACTCAGTGTTCTAACGGCGAATATAACGTATTTGAGAATAATGAAGTCTGATTAGAAAAATGCTGTCTGCCAAAGTACAAAGTAATTTAATTTTTAATAGTACTTAGAGACTCTTCATACTGGAGGTGGTCATATTTCTTCACACGACTTCGTGTTCCAGCTTTTGCCACAATCTCAGTGGGACGTAACACACAAGGAATGAATTCTCTTGTGCAATGAGCGAGCGGATAACAAAAAAGAAGTAGCACAACAATCAATGAGAGCAAGAAGATAGCTTATTGGCCGACCACAGAGATAACTTTGTGTAAAACGAATTATATTTTCACTAGGTGAATAGAAGTTATTAATTAGTACAATCAACTTCGTCTTCACAACCAGCTGACTATAGGTATTTGGAAGTAATTGTGTAAAACGCTTAGGACAATGGGAAGAAACTTAAATGGTGAGCAATGTAGCGTTGGTTGCAACAGCTTACTACCAAAGAAAATTAATCCGAAGTTGGTGAAATTTTATAAGGGGACTAACACTTAACCTACGACATTGAGGGCTGAAATCAAACAAACTATATTTTTTCTAATTCACCCACGCGAAATACGTCTCAGGAGTGCAAATGTATATGAGAAACTCAGTAAATTGATTAACAATGCACAGGACGATTGGTACTTACGACTGTGCGAAATATTTGACACCGTCTAAATGGGAGAAGAAAGAGTGGATCAAATTTTAAGTGGTTAATTAACTACGAGAAAGCATTGTGTTACGAGTATTCCATAGTTGCGGAATTGTGTGAAAAATAAAATGGGAAAATTAGTCGGAAAAGTTTTAATAAATTTAAAATGACTCCAACCGATATTGTATGCAGAACGGTTACAAACGACGAGACATATGTCCAGGACTTCGCGCCTGAAACGAACTACCTAACAAAGTTGTAACTGCAAGCCGGATAACGCTGCATTTTATTTGTTTAAAAGTTATTAGGTAGCTTTTTTGGAATCACAAAAGGATTCACCTGCTTGAGGACAGTTCACTTGCGAATACTACGTAACTATTGTGTGACAAACAAATAAATAAAAAAAAATACATGACAGCAAAATGGCAGCGTCATAGCAGAAAGTATGTCATCTTTTCATGATTCTTAAGTGCCTATCAACAAAAAAGTTTTGACAGCGGGTTATGGAGTGCGTATTATTGGAGCATCATAAAAACTTAAGAGTGATGGTAACCCCAGCTGCTTCAAAAATGCCTAGTGTAATGACCAAAACATTAAGGGATGCTAAAAAGAGTATGACAGCTGTAAGGCAACTTGGGTAGAGACTTATGGTGCAAGCCGCATTCTTCAGTCCATTAAGAGGTCACCCGCGTTCGGAAATCCCGATTTCATGTTCACTGATTGTGAACTGTATGTTAAAAGCGACGCATTTACGTACCATCTGTAAGCATACAGCTCCAAATGCCTTATATGGAGGTCCTCAGACCTAAAGCAAAGCAGTGTTCCACTTCGAGGGGTTCCAGCGAACAGAAGAACTCCAAGTCGAGGAGACTCCTATGTCCAACAGCCTACAACAGATATTGTGTACGTGAGCATTAGAGCCAAATACGCTTCTACACTAACAAGGACTTCTTGCCTTTACGTACCTCCGGGTGTTTCCAGCCTATATTAGACTACATATACCTAAGTGTGTAGTCACTTTCATTGTGACGAAAGATTGATCCAAAGGGTTCGATTAGAACAAGGGAATATGGCACTTTCTTAGTTCGTTCCCTGTAGTACCATAGATTATTGTGTGTACCGAAATCTTAACGATGTTAAAGACCAGGGTGGTTATTTGTTCTAATATCTGGCTGGAGAATCTAGTAAACCTAAAAAATAGTGTCTGTTCTCGTTTGCGTGTTCACTTATAACATATGAAGAAGCAATAAAAAGCACACCAGTGAGCAACCCCGAGCTTATCATCATCTTATTGCCTCCTTAGTCTAACATACAAATCATTCTGTACTAACCACAGACACCTGAAAAATCTCTGCTTGGCCGTGTCCTCGTATCGCTCTTGTACGCTGCCGCTCGTGTACCAAGAAACAGGTAACCTCAAATCCTGCGTTACCTCTGACCTGAGCGTGAGCTTTTAAGTAAGCATGTTGCTGTCCACGCCGGATTACGACACTGAGAAATGGGTTCTCCAATGTCGATATCAAGAAGCACACAGCAGAGTTACACTTTGGACGAAATGTGTTGTTTCCTCCAAAATGAGGGCGCCTGTGAACCAACAATGACTTTTTTGTGATTCCCTGTCAGGTCACAAATGGTAGTAATTACGGAAAATCGAGCAAAACAGAAGTAATGACTATAGTACTGAATGAAGTGCTTTAGGCCCTCTGCCGTTCGTGATCTACATAAGCGATTGAGAGGGCAATCTCATTAGACCTCTTACATTGTTTACAGATAATGCAGACATTTACCGTCTTATAACATTATCAGACGGTCAAAACAAATTGCAAAACTGCTTAGACAATATATCTGTATGGTGCGAAAAATGACAGTTATAATAAGTAAAAAACGAAAGATCATTTAGATCTAAAGATTGTTAGGATGGGTTGTATGTGGGAGAGGACCAGACAGCGAGGTGATCGGTCTCAGCGGATTAGGGAAGAACGTGGAAGGAAATCGGCCGTGTCCTTTCAAAGGAACCATCCCGGCATTTGCGATTTAGGGAAATCATGGAAAACCTAAATCGGGATGTCCCGACGCGGGATTGAACCGTCGTCCTCTAAAGATTGTAAATTAAACTGAATAGTCAGGAATTAAAATGCGGAAATTCTTCAGCTGGAACGAACACGCAGATTATGTGTGATTTATTGCCAGAATACGTAGAAAATGCAACAGGACCACTAAAGAGACTGCTTACAGTACGCTTGTCAGGTCTCTTGTGGAGTATTGCTAAGTGGCGTGGGATCCACATCAGATAGGACCGACGGAGGATATCGGAGAAGTTCAAAGAAGTGCAGCTCGTTTTGTATTGTCGCGAAATAGAGGAGAAAGTGTCACAGATACAATACGCGAATTGAGGTGAAAAACATTAAAACAAAGGCGTTTCTCATTGCTGCAGGATCTTATTCTGAAATTTTAATCACCAGCTTTCTGGTCAGAGTGTGAAAACATCTTGCTGGCGCGAATCTACAGAGTGAAGAACGATCATCACAATAATTGAAATCAGAGCGCGCAAAGAAGGGTTTAACTGTTGCTTATTCCTGCGTACTGTTCGAGAATGGAATGGTGAAGAAATAGGCTGAAGATGGTTCGAAGAACCCTCTGTCACACCCTTAATTGAGAATTGTTGAGTGATCATACAGATGCAGATGTAGATGTTACTTCATAGTAAGGTAGAAAATTTCTTTGTTTGTTGGTTTGAACTTGGCTGTTAGAGAGAAACTCACAGCTGATTATCATAACAAGCAATTTCGAATACGTGTCCTGTGAGAATCGTCATCCAACGAATGCCAATTACTGCGCGCAACAATAGAATTTCAGTAAACTTTGTCATTCATTTATTGAAATGTTTTTGCTAACAGTTTCAAAATTAGGGTTTTACTTCCTAAGAGGAGTCAGTTTCTAATTCGAGAAAAGAGTTAACCTAATTAGATTTCTATATCGGTAAGTAGTTAGGTATTGATGGTAGGTATTTGTTATTTCTAACAGACTTTTACTATTTCATTCACGCAGAGAAAAGAGGTGGTAAATGGTGAAGGTTCATACATTACCTCAAAAACAGATGCGTGGGGAAATACTTGATTTTAAATTCAAAACCACAGCCTGAAATGAGACGGCGAAAGTCGGAAACTAAATCTCAGGTATAACTGTTAATATCGTGAACCGATCATCGGGCTACCGATTAGGGTTTTGTACTTTTGTGGGCGTACGGAAAGGTGAGGCGGGTTGTAAGGGGGGGGGCGGGAGAGAGGGCGTGGGGAGTTAGGGGGGAGAGAATGTTTGGGGCTTAGCGAATGGGTGTGCTTTGCTTGCTCGTTTATTCGCTGGTTCCTTTGTATTTTCAAAAACAGCAATTTTGCCAGTCAGCAAACTCCTGGGAAGTTGACACGATGGTTATCAATTTAACAGTAATCTTATTTTTCTGAAGTACCACTAAATAGAAGGTCGTGCAGATGTCCTTAGGTCAGCAGAATCAAGTCACACATACTTTTTTCATAAATCTTAGATCTTCTTGAAACGTCGTTTTAATTTGATCTAATCAGCTTGAGAACAACTAATCGTGAAAGCAAAAGTAATTAAAATATTTTCCTCAAGAAGATTAAGCACAAAAGTCTTCTTCTTGCAAAACACACGATTGTTCTCCTATCTGACTCACTGGAATATAATTTAGGCAGTAAACTCCACAGCTGTTCACTGTCATCAAGTAATCCTCAACTCTGAAATGCATTTACTTATATCCGAAATATTTCATCTTTCAAAAGGCCAATAAACTGAAACTATCATCAGATTTACTCATCTTCAGAACACAATCATTCAGCTGACTGCCACACTATGCTAGCGCACCTCGGACGGGCCTAATTGGGTGTAGCCTCACAAGGGGACAGCGTGAGCCCGCCATCACTGGCATCCTCCACATTTATTGTGCATGCCGGGCATGCCCAGAAATGGAAATGAGAAAGCTGGAGCTCCAGATGGTCGAAAGTTTAGGAAAAATAGCATTCTGCTTGCGGGTCGGGCGTGGTATGACCCATTTATAGTGGTTCCCAGACAGCAGTTGACGCAGCGAAATGATCACAAATCAGCAATTCGAAGGTCGTGTAGTAGTCACAATACGGAAAGTTTTTTATCGTCAGTTTTTAGGTTATTAAAATTGAAAATAAACGGAAATTATGTTCGATTTATTTTGTTTACTAACTTTTCGTAAAAGGAACGAAAAGGAAAGGGATAGCAAAATTTTAGACTGCTAATAAATTTCCAGTATGGGGTTGTAAGGGGTCCACAAGAACTTCATACACAAAATTAGATATTTTTATTGTTTTACAGTTGATAATTTACAATTTCTGGGAGGATATTCATCATATAAACACGGGAAGTAGAAATTTTTTCAGCATCTTCGACACGCTACACACGGTAAAATTTTGAAGGTACCTGGTTCTTTTAAGTTTGTGTATAAAATCAGGCGTCATTTGTATTCATAAAGGTACTCTCTCATAGACCAGTTGAGCACCAAACGACGTGTATCGAAGTCCTGTATTCTTCAATCACATACCTTTCTTGGAATGTTTTTTGCAGTCCTTGTAGACGCTTGAAGTACAATCCCTTCCTGGATATTTATTTGCAATCCCAAACTTTCTTTTCCTGACTTTTATGAAAATATTAATAATATATTTACAGTTATTTCGCTCAATGTAAAATGTAAGTAACATAAAAAAGTACTTTCACGTAGGGATACGACCCCGCGACCCTCGGATTACCGTCCTGTAGGCTTTCCGCAGCTACAGCCGTTGCCTGAAAACTGCGCTAACACACGACTCATACCTTGTCCTGACGTGCCACGAACGCAATTTTTTCTAACCGCTTGGCTATGTGCCGCTCCTCCTTCTGTATTTTCATTTCCTGGCTAAGCCCTGTGTACACCAAAAGTCTGGACGAAATCGATGTCGACGAGTAGATGCGGTCCCCTTGTAAGTCCAGGCGTGGTCCCTTATAAGCACAGTCCAGGCTGGTTTCGCCCAACCTACACGGGTTAGTTCGCCCGACTGTTGAGCTGTCACCCACTCACGTATGGCAACAAAGGCAGCTCGCCGATCGGATTGCTGTTCGCTAACATAAGCACTCCTCCATCTACAACCGACTTGGAAAAAATTAAGATGAAATACAAATGATGGTTCATCGTTAATGAATTGTTCAGAGTTTGTTATAATAAACAGTTATCATTAACTTTTTTGCAGTTTTTTGTAAGACATATGTAGACATCCCATTATTATTTTCTATCACGTCTCTAGGTGAAGCACTGGCACCTAACACAATGTAAGATGCTTGGTAAATAAAGTTCTTTCAGGTACTCAAATTAACTGTTTAAAAAATAAACTAACAACTTTCGTAAACACGGTTTACATAGTGCGATGTGGGGTGCAACATACGACAAAGAGAACAACTCTGACTTGGGACATGCAGCTGGTACTTTTTCAAGCGTGATAACAGAAACCTCGAACGGTCAGCCCAGAATGTTGGTGGAAATGGTATGCTCCGAGCCACAGAGAAAACAGCACGTCCAAAGTCTTTGTGTCAGATGAAGATTGTCGTTTCTAAAAGAAAGTGCCATGATAGTTATCCATGTGGCATCACTGAACTGTTGAAAAAGTGTTTACATTCCTCGACCCTGTAGAGTTCCCTGAGCTACCTAACGATCGCAGAATGAATTATTCTATGGAAATGAAGAACCTTATTAAAACCCGCAAATCCATATTTACTGATAGTGATGCCAAATATCTCATAAACTAGAATCCAACAATAAACAGGTTGTATGGGCTACCTAAGTTTCAGAATGAAGGTGTTCTAAAAAGACAGTTTCAGCAGCTTGTCATTATTTAGCAAAACAGTTAGATTCACTGATTAAAACAAAAACTAAATTTAAACTAAAATTTGGAGTACATAATTCACTTGCATTAGTGAAAAAACTAAAAATGTACCCATCCCACCTAGTGCAAAACTAGTCTCATTTGATGTTAGCAGCCTGTTTTCTAATACTACTGTTGCAGAGGCAGTAGAGAGGTTAACAGAATGGTTACATAAAACCAAACCATACCGTGGAGTTAGAAGGGATAAGGATGGCAACTGGAACATGTTAAAAGCAAATATATTTCCAATTCCAATAGTCTCTGTACAGTCAGTCAGATGGGTTAGCAGTGAGGCAATTGTGAGCAAACAGTTTTAGATAAAGAGCCTCTAATTCTAAAATACGGGATTGGCCTAGTTAGGATGGGGTTGTCCCTCCTCCCGCCCCCAAAAAAAATTCGGAATAACACTGCCGTGGGTGGATCTTGCACAGTAAACATTTCTGCCGCTAGGCGTGTATAGCGCAACTCAGCGACAGAGCAATGCCGCCTCTGTTCTCGACCTGGCTTGTTCTCCTCATCTGCAGTGATTGTCTGCCAGCGGTATTTTGTTCTTGTTTCATTTTTTATGATGGCAAATTTAAGTGAACAACTTGCAGCTGTGAAATTTTTACTTTCCACTCTGTAAAAATGCTTCTGAAACTGCTTTAATGGTGAAGACAGCTTACCAAGATGGCGCTATGGTAGAAACTAAACTGTACGAGTGGTTTGCTCGGTTTAAAAATGGCGACATGTCGACTGATGACAAACGTCATTCTGAACGTCCATCAACTGCCCGAACTGACGAAAACATAGAAAAATGCTAGAACTAGTGCTCACAGGTTGTTGACCGACAATTGATCAACTGTCAGAGATTAGTGGTGTACCTAGGAGCTCTGTTCAGTCAATTATGGCACACAGGAGACTGATTCTTCCACCACGACAACGCACCTGCACACACAGTCATCTCTGTTAGACAATTTTTGGCTAAAATCGGCATTGTTCCGCTGCCTCATGCACCTTACCCGCTTGTCCTGGCTAAGTGCGACCTTTTCTTATTTCTACGCATGAAAAGATTCATGAAAGGACACCAATTTGACTACACTGAACAAGTCAAGAAAGAAATGAGGGAGCAGCTGTCATACATTTCTAAAGATGACTACAATAAATGTTTCGAACATTTGAAGCACAGGTGGCACAAAGGTATTAGTTGTAATGAAGAGTATTTTGAAGGGGATAAGGGTGTCTTGTAAACAGTTTGAAAATACATAACTTTAAAAAATAATCGCGGATTTTTGGGTATCCCTTCGTATGTGCATGACGTACTGTTCTCGTGAACATGTACTAAGGACAATTAAATAAATTTTTTCAACATTTGAATTCACGCCACAGTAAAATCAATTTTACAATGGAGTTTGGATGAGACTGTATCAGCTATTTAGAAATCACCATTAACATTAGTTACCAACAGCATTTATATAAGATATTCAGTAAAGTAACCTCAGCAGACACAGTAATACAAACCAGTTCCCAGAATCCCATAACACATAAACATGCAGCCTTCCACTCCATGGTTCACCGCCTACTATCTGTACCTTAAACCAAACCAGATTATGAACACGAATTGAAAATAATTAAAGAGCTAGCATGTAGTAATGGTTATAGATATGCACTGATATACTCTGGAAAAAGAAGAGGCACTTGTATGATATTTCTGTTTTATGCTCTCACAAGGTTTTAATATTTAAATAAACGGTAATACAAGATTTATTTGTTCATTGTCTCTTTATGTATTACACCATGCTTGTGTTTTACGTCGATGTAGTCATAAAATGACAAATGTCTCTGTACAGCAATTTTTTGCCTAGCTGTGAATTTTCGCTGGAATTGTGTGGACTATCTGTTTAACATTAGGTTATCTGACGTTGGCCTAAGCTGCAGGAAGCCAGTTCATAAGTAACTAATAGATATTACTGTGGAACATTAATACTAAACATGAGTTACGCGTTACGCTAGCGTATGAAGTCTCAGTGAACAGTGACCACGTAAAAGCTCTGGCTCTGTGTGTTGAGAATATGATTTCAAAGGCAAACATTTTAGGTCATGCTTTAATGGGAACGTTAATGACATTAAATGAAACAACACGTCTACCGTTACCAGGCACTGTTTATTTATCTCCACGACGCATTTCAAAGGTTTAAATCTTGATCATCAGGTGGATTTACATTTGTTAGGATGACATGTGTGCCTGTGTTGCGTTACGATTCCTTTCTGAGGAGCCGCGCCTGGTAGCCGAGCGGTTTGAGGCGTTTTGTCACGGTCCGCGCAGCTTCCCCCGTCGGTGGTTCGAGTCCTCCTTCGGCCATTGGTGTGTGTGTCGTCCTTAGCGTAAGTTAGTTTAAGTTAGACTAAGTAGTGCGTAGGCTTAGAGACCGATGACCTCTGCAGTTTGGTCCCATAATACCTTACCACAATTTGTTTTCTTTTTGGAGAAACTTGTGATGCTGTCTAGTGGATGAAACGAAACAATCCAGTTGTCACATGCTCCTTTCATTCCCCTAACACATCACTTGTATACTATCATATTTTGTAAACAAATTTGGTGCTATATTCGTTACGGCACCCAAAGCAAGTTCCACAAAAGAAAAAATCGTAACGCAATACACGCGCACATGTCACAATAGCAAACGTTGTCCATAAACAGTTCCTGTCTCTCTGTATCTCCACGATGTCCGAACAACATCGCTTTGGTTCACTCCGAGACGAATGGACACTTCCCTTGTTGGGAGCCCTTCCCGTCACAAAGTAACAATGTGGACGCGATCGAACCGCGGTATTGACTGTCTAGGCATGGTTGAATGACTGGAACTGATCGGATGTCGGACCCCCTCTGATTAATAGGCGCTGCTCATGCATGGTTTTTTACATCTTTAGGCGGTTTTGGTGACATCTCTAAACAGTCAAACGGACTGTGTCTGTAATAAAATATCCACAGTCAAAGTCTATCTTCAGGAGTTCTGGGAACCTGGGTGACGCAAAACTTGTGTGTATATGACCCGTCTGACCGTAGATCCTTTCCCCACTTTCCTCAGAATTTCGAACATCTTGCACTATTTTATGTTGTTGAACGCTTTCAATGGTGTTTTGTGATTGATCCGGTGAATATCACTGTTAATTTTTCTCTATGACGTGGTACAGCCAAACTTTCAGGAAACAAATAAAGAAAATATGTTATGTGGACATGTGTCCGTAAACGCTTTATTTCCATGTTAGAGCTCATTTTAGTTTCGTCAGTATGTACTGTACTTCCTCGATTCACCGGCAGTTGGCCCTATTGAAGGAAGGTAATGTTGACTTTGGTGCTTGTGTTGACATGCGACTCATTGCTCTACAGTACTAGCGTCAAACACATCAGTACGTAGCATGAACCGGTTAGAGTTCATCACGAACGTGGTTTTCCAGTCACTGCAATGTTTACAAATGAGGAGTTGGCAGATGCCCATTTGATGTATGGATTAGCACGGAGCAATAGCTGTGGCGCGGTACGTTTGTATCGAGACAGATTTCCAGAACGAAGGTGTCCCGACAGGAAGACGTTCGAAACAATTGATCGGCGTCTTAGGGAGCACGGAACATTCCAGCCTATGACTCGCGACTGGAGAAGACCTAGAACGACTAGGACACCTGCAATAGACGAGGCAATTCTTCGTGCAGTTGACGATAACCCTAATATCAGCGTCAGAGAAGTTGCTGCTGTACAAGGTAACGTTGACCACGTCACTGTATGGAGAGTGCTACGGGAGAACCAGTTGTTTCCGTACCATGTACAGCGTGTGCAGGCACTATCAGCAGCTGATTGGCCTCGACGGGTTCACTTCTGCGAATGGTTCATCCAACAATGTGTCAATCCTCATTTCAGTGCAAATGTTCTCTTTACGGATGGGGCTATATTCCAACGTGATCAAATTGTAACTTTTCACAATCAACATTTGTCGGCTGACGAGAATTGTGCAATCCGTCATCAACACAGATTTTCTGTGAGCGTTTGGGCAGTCATTGTTGGTGATGTCTTGATTCGGCCCCATGTTCTTCCACCTACGCTCAATGGAGCACGTTATCATGATTTCATACAGGATACTGTACCTGTGCTGCTAGAACATGTGCCTTTACAAGTACGACACACATGTGGTTGATGCACGATGGAGCTCCTGCACATTTCAGTCGAAGTGTTCGTACGCTTCTCAACAACAGATTCGGTGACCGATGGATTGTTAGAGGCGGACCAATTCTATGGCCTCCACGCTCTCCTGACCTCAACCCTCTTGACTTTCATTTATGGGGGCACTTGGAAGCTCTTGTGTACGCAACCCGGTACCAAATGTAGACACTCTTCGTGCTCGTATTGTGGACGGCTGTGATACAATACGCCATTCTCCAGGGCTGCATCAGCGCATCAGGGATTCCATGCGATGGAGGGTGGATGCATGTATCCTCGCTAACGGGGGACATTTTGAACATTTCCTGTAACAAAGTGTTTGACGTCACGCTAGTACCTTCTGTTTCTGTGTGTTTCCATTCCATGATTAATGTGATTTGAAGAGAAGTAATAAAACGGGCTCTAACATGTAAAGTAAGCGTTTCCGGACAGAAGTCCACACAACATATTTTCTTTCTTTGTGTGTGAGGAATGTTTCCTGAAAGTTTGGCCGTACCTTTTTGTAACATCCTGTAGATAAGGAACAGCGAAGGGCCTATAACACTACCTTGGGGAACGCCAGAAGTCATTTCTATTTTACTCGATGACTTTCCGTCAGTTACTACGAACAGTGACCTCTCTGACAAGAAGTCACAAATCCAGTCACATAACTGAGACGATATTCCATAAGCACGCAATGTCACTTCAAGCCGCTTGTGTGGTATAGTGTCAAAAGCCTTTCGGAAATCCAGAAATACGGAAACGATATGAAACACCATGTCCATAGCTCTCAACACTTCATACGAATAAAGCGTTAGTTGTGTTTCTCAAGAACGATGTTTTCTAAACCCATGTTGACCGTGTGTCAAATGGTTCAAATGGCTCTGAGCACTATGGGACTTAATATCTGAGGTCATCAGTCCCATAGAACTTATAACTACTTAAACCCAACTAACCTAAGGACATCACACACATCAATACCCGAGGCAGGATTCGAACCTGTGACCGTAGCGGTCGCGCGGTTCCAGACTGAAGCACCTATAACCGCTCGGCCACACCGGCCGGCCGACTGTGTGTCAATAGACCATTTTTCTCGAAGTAATTCATTGTGTTCGAACACAATATATGTTCCAGAATCGACGTTAAAGATATGGACCAGAAATTAAGTCGATTTCTCCTACTACCTTTCTTGAATATTGGTGTGACCTATGCAGCTTAACAGTCGTTGGGTATGGATCTTACGTCGAGCGAACAGTTGTATATGATTGTTAAGGATGTAGGTAATGCATCAGCGTAATCTGAAAGGAACCTAATTGGTACACAATCTGGACCAAAAGACTTGCTTTTATTAAGTAATTTATGTTGCTTCATTATTCCGAGGATATTTAAGTGTACTTTACTCATGTTGTCATCTGTTCGTGATTCGAACTCTGGAATATTTACTTCGTCTTCTTTTGTGAAGGCATTTCGGAAGACTGTGTTTCGTAACTTTGCTTAGGCGGAACTGTCTTCGATAATATCTGCATTGCTATCGCGCCGAGAAGGCATTGATTGTTTCTTGCTGCTAACATACTTCACATACGACCAGAATCTCTTTTGGTTTTCTGCTAGGTTTAGAGGCAAAGTTTCGTTGTGGAAACTGCTATAATCATCTCGCATTGAAGTCCGCGCTAAATTTCGAGCTTCTGTTAAAGATCTTGGGGATTTTGCGTGTGTTTAAATTTGGCATCTTTGTTTCGTTGTTTCTGCAACAATGTTCTGACACTTTTTGTGGGCCAGGAATGTTCTGCTCCGTCGTTTGATAATTTATTTGGTATAAATATTTCAATGGTGCCGATACTATTTCTCTGGATTCAAGCCACACCTGGTCTACACTTACTTTGTTAATTTGGAAGGTGTGGAGATTGTCTCTCAGGAATGTGTCCAACGAAATTTTGTCTGCTTTTTTGAATAGATATATTTTTCGTTTATTTTTGGTGGATTTGGGGATTACAATTTTCGATCACGCTGCGGCATCCCCGTGTTCACTAATCCTTGTAACCGTTTCGATGCTTGTTATTAGCTCAGGATTATTTGTTGCCAAGAGTTGAAGTGTGTTTTCACAACCGTCTACTACTCGCGTTGGCTCATGAACTAACTGTCTGAAATAATTTTCAAAGAACGCATTTTGCGCAATTTCGGATGATGTTTTATGCGTAGCTCCGGAATTAAACATCTATTTTCGCCTACATATCTAAGGTATATCAACGTCACCACCAAATATAATCGTATGAGTCGGGTAAGTGTTTGAAATGAAACCCAAGTTTTCTTTGAAGTTTTCAGCAGCTATATCATCTCAATTGCGAGACCGGTAAAAGGATCCAGTTATTATTTTATTTCGGTTGCCAAGAATGACCGCTGTCCATACTAATTCACAAGAACTACTTCAAGCCGGCCAGTGTGGCCACCCGGTTCTAGGCGCTTCAGTCTGGAACCGCACGACGGCTACGGTCGCAGGTTTCAATCCGGCCTCGGTCATGGCTGTGTGTGATGTCCTTAGGTTACTTAGGTTGAAGTAGTTCTAAGTTCTAGGGGACTGATGATCTCAGCCGTTAAGTCCCATAGTGCGCAGAGTCATTTGAACCATTTTGTTGATCTACTTCAATTTCGCGACAAGATAAACTACTAACAGCTTTGATGAACTTGTGGATAGTATGCCACGACGAATACATGCTACTTGTTATTAGAGGTACCGGTGTGTACAGCAATCAGGACCAGCACCTCTGAAGGTCTCGCTTATGGTGGTACAACATGCAGTGTGTGGTTTCATTAGCAATAAAATGAGCGGAAATGATGTTGATGTTGATCTCTAATCCAATTTTCTGTACAGGTTGCGGAACTCTAGGAACCGAGGTGGTGCAAAAACATGTTTTGATGTATGTACAGTAGAATATGTACAATAGCCAAAAGGGAATAATAAGAGTGGACAACTAAGACAGAAGTGCGCGGATTAAGAAGGGTGTAAGTCAGGGATGCTGTTCTTCCCCCCTGCTTTTCAATCTGTACATCGAGGATGCAATAATGGAAATGGAGAGAGGTTCAGGAATGGAATAAAATTCAAGGTGAAATGATATCCGTGGTACCATTCGCTGATGACATTGCTATCTTAAGTGAATGTGAAGAAGAATTACATGTTCTGCTCATTGGAGTGGCCAGTCTAAGGAGCACACAAATATGGACTGAGAGTAAATCGAGTAAATCGAAGAAAGGCAAAAATAAGGATAAGTAGCGGAAGCGAGAACAGAGAGAAACTTAACATCAGGGTTGATAGTCACGAAGTAGATGAAGTTGAGGAATTCTGCTTTCTAGGCAGCAAATCAAGCAACGACGGACGGAGCAAAGAGGACATCAAAGGTCGACTAGCACCGGCGAAAAGGGCGTTGCTGGCCGAGGAAATTCTTGTAGTATCAAACATAGGCCATAATTTGAGGAAGATATTTCTGAGAATGTACGTTTTTACACCGCTGTTAATAATTTTTATTTGGTTTTTTGACCCTCCTATATTTCGTATAACAAAATAGTGATACATACTTACTTTCTTCTAAATTTCTGTGATCAATGCTTTATTTCAGAAAGGGCACTTTTGTTATTTCGTCAGATCCTCAGTGATAATGTATCCGTAATGTGACACCTACAATTTCATGTGACATAGAAAGACACGCACACCTTGGGACATAAAACCTCTTGGTGGCACGTTTTTTGTACCCGGTATGTCACATGATGAGTGCCACATTTGTGTGTTATATTTTTGTGTTGTTCCTTGGTTTCAGGCTTACTCTAGGACGTGGTATCCCAAATTCTCATTTGTGTTGGGTACATAAAGAACTCTATTGCGTTGTGCATCATGAGGTAGGGCATGTCATGTCAGTTGGGGATTTTTGTTTGTAAAAAACACTTTTAATAGAGAAATTTCTGTGCAGGTCAGAAGAGCTTAACATGCAAATTTTCTCTGATGTTTCAGCAGATATCTGTAATTTTATTTTAGTAACGTGTTGATGGAGTCAGTCAAAATAAATTCTGCTCATCACGTCTTTCATGCGACACCCAGTTTCTGTCTCATTAGAAACAAAAGCAACTTTAGGTACCCATTCGACACAGCGGTCACAAATTAGTCTACTACGATATTCGTTTTACCGATGTATGTTAACAGGAACAATAAAACACGAAGGATAACCAGCACTCCAGCGGCAACAACACTGTCCTGTCCAGTACTCACTGTAACTGCTATGCAGCAGCGCTGCTCGGTCGCTGCTCGAGTATTGCTTACTTTCCGTGTTTTACTGTTCCTGTTAATACATATCAATAAAACGAATAGCGCAAAAGACTAATTTGTGAGCGCTCTATCGAATGGGCATGTAAAATTCTGGATGCACATCTCCATAGATCGCCACTGAATCTCCTGCTACTCTCAGAATCCATCAGGCCGCCAAAAAAACTATGGATGGAGTTTTTACCAAGAAAACTAAAACCACCAACTGAAATCTCGGAAAATACTCCTGTGCCAGTTGCACAACACTTCCCGTCCCGTATAGCCTCCTTTCATAAAATGAGAAAAAACTATTCTTCCAATCCCTGCGCATCGGCAGGCGACCATTGAAACGATTTCTGACGTCACAGGCCCTGCTCCAATCAACATACTGTTATTTTGCACACAGAGGAAACCATGCTCGACGGCCGCAGGTTCGAATCCTGCCTTGGGCATGGATGTGTGTGATGTCTTTAGGTTAGTTAGGTTTAAGTAGTTCTAAGTCTTCTAAGTCTAGGCGACTGATAACCTCAGATGTTAAGTCCCATAGTGCTTAAAGCCATTTTAACCATTTGAATTTGAAACCGTGCGGTCCGGAATTTCTACGTGAGCTATATACACTCCTGGAAATTGAAATAAGAACACCGTGAATTCATTGTCCCAGGAAGGGGAAACTTTATTGACACATTCCTGGGGTCAGATACATCACATGATCACACTGACAGAACCACAGGCACATAGACACAGGCAACAGAGCATGCACAATGTCGGCACTAGTACAGTGTATATCCACCTTTCGCAGCAATGCAGGCTGCTATTCTCCCATGGAGACGATCGTAGAGATGCTGGATGTAGTCCTGTGGAACGGCTTGCCATGCCATTTCCACCTGGTGCCTCAGTTGGACCAGCGTTGGTGCTGGACGTGCAGACCGCGTGAGACGACGCTTCATCCAGTCCCAAACTTGCTCAATGGGGGACAGATCCGGAGATCTTGCTGGCCAGGGTAGTTGATTCACACCTTCTAGAGCACGTTGGGTGGCACAGGATACATGCGGATGTGCATTGTCCTGTTGGAACAGCAAGTTCCCTTGCCGGTCTAGGAATGGTAGAACGATGGGTTCGATGACGGTTTGGATGTACCGTGCACTATTCAGTGTCCCCTCGACGATCACCAGTGGTGTACGGCCAGTGTAGGAGATCGCTCCCCACACCATGATGCCGGGTGTTGGCCCTGTGTGCCTCGGTCGTATGCAGTCCTGATTGTGGTGCTCACCTGCACGGCGCCAAACACGCATACGACCATCATTGGCACCAAGGCAGAAGCGACTGTCATCGCTGAAGACGACACGTCTCCGTTCGTCCCTCCATTCACGCCTGTCGCAACACCACTGGAGGCGGGCTGCACGATGTTGGGGCGTGAGCGGAAGACGGCCTAATGGTGTGCGGGACCATAGCCCAGCTTCATGGAGACGGTTGCGAATGGTCCTCGCTGATACCCCAGGAGCAACAGTGTCCCTAATTTGCTGGGAAGTGGCGGTGCGGTCCCCTACGGCACTGCGTAGGATCCTACGGTCTTGGCGTGCATCCGTGCGTCGCTGCGGTCCGGTCCCAGGTCGACGGGCACGTGCACCTTCCGCCGACCACTGGCGACTACATCGATGTACTGTGGAGACCTCACGCCCCACGTGTTGAGCAATTCGGCGGTACGTCCACCCGGCCTCCCGCATGCCCACTATACGCCCTCCCTCAAAGTCCGTCAACTGCACATACGGTTCACGTCCACGCTGTCGCGGCATGCTAACAGTGTTAAAGACTGCGATGGAGCTCCGTATGCCATGGCAAACTGGCTGACACTGACGGCGGCGGTGCACAAATGCTGCGCAGCTAGCGCCATTCGACGGCCAACACCGCGGTTCCTGGTGTGTCCGCTGTGCCGTGCGTGTGATCATTGCTTGTACAGCCCTCTCGCAGTGTCCGGAGCAAGTATGGTGGGTCTGACACACCGGTGTCAATGTGTTCTTTTTTCCATTTCCAGGAGTACATATATATATATATATATATATATATATATATATATATATATTTATATTTATATACAGTGTCGTTGGCCACTCAGCGTCCGGCAGCAAGCAGCGCTTCCGCGAATTGTTTACCCCGGTAGAGTTGATGCCGATCTTAGCTAAAACAAGAATGAATACGAGGCCTTTGTCGAAACGGCGAATTACACTTAGCCTCGTCCTGGAACAACTGCCACTCTCATATTCCTAAGCAACACATTAATATGATGTTATGAGAACTGTTTTCTTCATCCCCTGGCTACAAGGGCTATACGCCGAGGCTCCCTGCTCCTGGCTCTTCGTTGCCCGTGGTTAGTGGCTGCCCGTGACTAGGGCCGCGCCGTCTGTGGAGGCTTCTGCCGTGCAAAAGCGCCAGCGCGGTTGCCCTTCTTAGATCTGGAGCTGTTAAACCTCGCCTGGCGCAGCCATGACTGACCGAGCAAAATCATGTGCTTCAGTTTCACCATTGGAACCACTTTTGACCATATCTAACAGTCTCATTGACCATAGAACATGTGATTTTCTATTCGATTAAGTAATTAAAATGGAAGAAATGCAGATCAAAAGGACCTGCCGTCTTGCACTGTCATAATCTTGTAATAACAAGTCGATCATGAATTTTGTGATCCCCATGGAAAGCAATGAAAGGCGTAATTCAATCCGGTTCTCATATGATTTTGGTAGTTTTGCCATATCAGTCTCTGTAGAGTGTCTTTTCTCCTCCTGCTTTAGCTTAAATTTTCCGCGTTCATAGCATCCATGCCAGGGAGGAAGACAGGCTGTCGGAATCGATCTACCTGTCTTTATTCTCATGTTAAGCACACCTGACAGCCAGAACATATGTACCTATAACCACCTACCTAAAACAAGAATGTTGGTTCATTTTGAATAAATATGGGCGTTATTACAAATGCACGTGACTAGAGAAATTCAGGTGGAGCCTGTTTTAACTTCTGAAATTGTACCATGAGAAGGCAGTTCAACGTTACTTTCGACGCCAATGCTTGTGACGTCATGTCTGCACGATACTGTGTCGCCAGACATAACCGCGAATTACCAGGTGTGGATCTTCGCGGTTGGCTGTCTACCAATCCAGGCGTTGGCACACAGTCTTTAAATGTTCACCAACTGAATGGAATTGAAAATTATAGGTTGAAAGAAGTGGGTGTTTAACCTCCTGTTTTCTGATTGGGGTAAACGTCTGCTCTCTTTAAAGGAAGCGGTTTGAGGACTGGTTAATATGCTTCCACCAAGTTTTGCCGCTCTCTGTATGCAGAGGCGAGGCATTTCAGGTTTCGGGGCGGACTTACAGGGACGTGGACGAGAGCAGTTGCAGCATGCAGTCACTGCTCCGTGAACAAGCAAGTAGTGATTTTGGATGGGAACTGGCTTTCGCGATTCATTTAATAGAGGAAAGTGGTAAAGTAAAAATCCTCTGGGTTGTTAATTGGAGTCATATTTCCTTCTAAAATGATCGACGTTACGACTTCTCTGCTGGGATCTTCTTCAGGATGTTTCGGTGTCCACTACTGCCGAAACAACCTGAAGGAGATCCCAGCAAAGAGGTCGAAATGACGATTATTTTAAAAGGAAATATGACGCCGCCTGACAACCCAGAAGCTCTTAACTTTGTGACAACGGCCGCGAAAGCCTGATGACTTACATGTAAGTGGCAAACTTTGCTTTCGAGTCCATGTTGGGGTTTCTTGATCCAACAAGCCCTTTAATGACCGATGATCATCAGTAGTGTGTTAAGGTTTTCTCGTATGGAACTATGGGATTAGTGTCTTGTGTGTTTCCTTATGAACGCAGTCCCAGGAGCAAGCTTCTTTTGTGAAATGAATTTAATAATGCAGCTAATTACTTCGTTAAACTAGGTCCCAAAGTGCACCACAGCACTTTCCGCTACGTCCGTAATCCTCAGTACCTTCTACACTGTGAGAGAAAATTACTTAATGTGTTTAGGAAAGCGTAGTCCCTGACTGGTCGTTGTTGAGTTCACCAATTAAAGTTCTGTTGCACAGTTTTCTCTTTACGATAGGGAGTAGGGCTCATATTAAATTAAAATTCAGGGAGCTTCAGATTACTGGGCACTCAGGGACGAACAAGATATGTTACCTACAGTATTTGTGCACAGTAGCGGCTCAGCTAGCCAAAATCCTTGTTATCAGGTGAAATGATCCACTTTTATCCGAAATGAGACACTTTCAATATCGTATCCATTACATATACCATTCATCGTATCATTCCGTGCTGCCGTCTCGAGGTTTTCATCGCTGATTTCAGCTGGAGAATGTATTCACTGTGGGTCATCTTCATGAAAAGCACTACGTTCAAATTCAGCTGAGCGTATTTTAAGTAGCCAAAGGAGTGTAAATCATGATCAACTACGTCAAACGCACCTCTTTCCTCCTCCCCCCCCCCCCTTCCTCCGTTCCCTGCCACCAGCTAATACGAAGTGTCTTGTTCATCCTGGGCTCGAATGTCAGGACGGTGAGTAGTGATACATTTCAGTCAAGTTTCATGCTGAAATATTCGATCCGACATAATGCTGATAGCGCTGCTACTAACAAAATATACAAAATTTCTTCAAATCATAGTAAAGGCCATGTCCAAGCAGTTTGTATACAGCTGCACAAAAACGCCAAATTTGACTGCTTCCAGAAAAAACCGGCACTTGCACATGCATGGACGATGTGTGAGTGTGTGTGTGTGTGTGTGTGTGTGTGTGTGTGTTTGTGTGTGTGTGTGTGTGTGTGTGCGAAAAACACGTGGTGTGAAAAACTTAAGGAGAAAGGTAAAATTCTCATGATGTGCCAATGCCAATGTGCCTCTTCAATGAGACATGGACCATACATAGAACTGCTAAAGAATAGTACAGAAGATAACTGGAAGAAATACGCTAGGGGACGAAAATAAACGACACTTTTATTCAAAAACATTAACTGCTCTGAATTCAACGTGATTCAATGCACTTAATGTTTTTTAATAAAAGTGTCCTAGGGGACCATCACGATTCATAATGGTCCCCTGGGCATTACAAACGGAGGACTCCCCTTCTTAATAGGGCGTGTGATCACCACGAACGTCAATGCATCCGCCTGCTCCCATGCTGGCCACAAGATCGTTAAGGAGCTCTTTTGAATGGGCTTTCTATTCCTCCAGTAGCGCGATTGGCAACTGCAGGCTAATCATTGGTTTATTTGGATGAGCTGCAGTACATCTTCCCATAGCATTTAATACACACTTAATGGGATTTACGTCGGGGAATGGGCAGATCAGTTGGTTCGACGAATATCCATAAACACATCATGATATCCGAACGATAATCTCGGACAATGCTGGGTGTACACTCATGTGGCGACAGGTTGAAACACGTAATGCCCAGTGGAATATCGTCGAACATCTTCGTTTTGGTGGCCCTGGTGTGTGAGTAGGCATAATGCTGCATTAGCATTCTGACTTCAGACTATTTGAACACAGGTAATTTACCAGTGACACTATAGTACTACCCGTTGTATGTATTTTCAGGAGAGCACTCGGCCTTGGCCATATTTATGGATGACAGTGCGCGTCCGCATCGAATAGTGCAGGTCGAGAAACTCTTGCAAATGAGAGGGTATTCGCTAAATGGACTAGTCTGCCCGTTTTCCCAACTCAGACCTCATTAAGCACGTGTGTGATGCTTTATGGAGTCGTATTGCACAACATCCACATGCAACAACGACTATCAAACCGGCAGGTAGCGGAATGGAGCGCCCTACCTGAAGAATTCCTTACCCACCATGTGGGCAGGTGGAATCCCGTTGCAGACCTTGAATTGCCACCCTACTGAGTGCCTTGTCCCGCCGATTGCCTCTAGAGGTCCAAGTGACAGTCATAAATAGTGGTGACCTCAGTCTCATTATCGTATTTGAATGAAAATGCCGGTTCCATTTGTCTCAAAAAATGGCTCTGAGCAGTATGGGACTTAATTCTGAGGTCATCAATCCCCTAGAACTTAGAACTACTTAAACCTAACTAACCTGTGGACATCACACACATCCATGCCCGAGGCAGGATTCGAACCTGCGACCGTACCGGTCACGTGGTTCCAGGCAGTAGCGCCTAGATCCGCTCGGCCACCCTAGCCGGCTCCATTTGTCACGCTGCGTATTTGTTTCAGTTATATTCTTTACCTCACTGTAGCAGTTCTTCCTATGGGTGGTCCAAACGACGCTTTCTTGTCTGTTGGTACAAATTTTACAGCTTATTTGCAAGTAACTTCCCCAGGAGCTACAGACTTGAAACTCTCAACGTAGTTTAGAACTGGATGACAACGGAATAATAACTCGGTTTGTTGTCTGGCGTGTGGTGAAAGGAGCTTTATTTACTACTATAAGTTTACTATGAGTTAGAGACTTGAAGCTTTCAATACACCTCAGATTTCGTTGACAATGCAATATTAACCCGCTTTTATGTCTGGTGCGTGTCTGATGTGTGGACGAGGGTATAGTGTGTGACAGTGATATTTCCCCCTTTTTTCTGTTCCACTGCCGCATGTTTGGTGTAAAACGGTTGTGTGTAGACTCTCTCTGCTTTTCACCTTCGAGATCTTTTCCTGAAATAATCGTACGAGAAGGCAATGCACTGGTTGTCTCAGGTGAAGAGAAACTGAAATAATTTTGGAATTAGCTCTGTTGTAATCTCACCCAAATGTTTGAAATCGATTTAAAAATTTGTTATACACGAGACTAAAATACAGAAAATAGTTACTTAAGGAAAAGGCTTTCTAATATATCACGTTTCTAACACTGATAAAACGTATAAAATGATTTCTCCTATCCCTACCAAGACTCCCAACGCATTACCGACAGCCCCAAAATGTGTGCTTGTGAAACTTTAATAGCTATGAAATTACGTGTAGCATTTAACAAGAAAAACGTGAGGCGAATGCAGTAAATAACAGTAACAAGGTGAACAATTCATGCATCAATCACGAATTGCAAGCACCCATGTTTTTCAATTTAAATTCTACAACTATTTTCATAGCTACTAAAAATTTACAAGCACATATTTTCAGGACTTTCCTTAGAGTCAGGAATGTGTATGGGGAGAGGAAAAATTGTATCATACTTTTCAGACCGTTTTAAGAACGTGTTGCACTAAACCATTTTTATATGTAAAGGCTTTACGTTAGCGACAATCCATCTGTCATTATTGCTCTGTGCTAGTCAGTGCAGGTGTAATGTAGCCCTAACCTGTTGGGTACGTCCTAAGTTCAGTGAATATTAAGGCCAACGTCTGTCCCTGAATGCTTTTCATTGCTTGACAGTTCCTAGTGTTGCAATGTATTGTGTTTATTGCAGACACTGAGTAAAAGTGCAGCATAACTTGAATTTATTTTCAAAAAGAGATACACTCAAATCGTCATCCTTCTGCTCTGAGCAATGGTTAGAGAGAAGATCGCCATTTATGCAGTCTGGAGTCCCTTCTAACTGGCCGCCGCATTTTTCCGCGTCTCTTCCTCATTTCCGCGGCGAAATTGTTTTCGCTCCAGCAGGAAAATGAGTCGGGCGGCTGTTAAAGGCTCGTCCGTCTGAGATACGGGCGAGGCAGCCCTCGCTGCCCGCCCCCGCCTCGCCGCTTCGGCGAGCAGCAGAGCATTTGCCGCAGGAAGGGGGGGGGGGGGGGAGTCCCCTTGCTCGAGATGGCTCTTGACCCGTCTTAAAGGCCCACGCAATACACGGAATAAGACAGACGCTCAGAGAGAGAAAATGGTTTCACTGGCTGAGCGGCTGCTGTACGTCAATTGCGTTGCATCGTTCTCGGCTATGACGTGATCCGAGAAAGACGTCAGCGAACGTAAGATGGTAGGTGCCTCTGCAGTTCCATTTTAACTTGCCGAACACCGTTCGGGACAGGAACCTTAAACGTCGCCCATTTTTCGGCAACATTGCTAACATCTTTACCATAATTTTTGAGCACCGCGTCGATTTCAGCCGCAGGTACATCAAATGGTAACTCATAAATTCGAAGAGTTCGAAGACCAAATCCTACATGCAAAACCTTAACCTCTCCGATGTTCCCATCACGGTGCTTAAATTTAAGCTTACCACTCCATGACTACAAGATCTGTTCGCAAATATCACCGGTTTTAAACTTGATGTAGACAACGCTACTAACGATCGACAGGTGTACGCCGATAATATCGTCAAAGGACCGTTTTAGACTTTCCTCAATCCATAATTCTATCTCAAAAAACTTCGGACGTGCATAGTTGTGATCGAATACAAATTTCAACGTGTCTCTGCGCGTTATGTCGTTCATGTTCCGGTTCTAAACATTGTCACACAATAACACGTTATTGTGGCCGCTGTTTACTCACCAGTAAACAGCACACAGCCAGCAGCAGCGAGGACGTAAACGCGCCACTCTCGGCTACCCTGGCGGGTACATCACGGACAGTAGATGACAAGGGTGAACTATGGCTGCGGAGATGTGTACGGGCAAAGACACGAGCAACTGTTGAGCAGATGACCTCCCATATAAACGAAGGAGCTACCATGTGTCCTCAGCGACCATTCGGCATACGTAGCAGCAGGCACCTGGTTCATACACCTAGGCTGGCTGTGTTGTTTAACGGCTGGTATTTGCATTCCCATATCGCAGCTGGGTGACCATTGATCAGAGCCAGGTGGCCTTTTCAGATTCATCACGCTGTAAATTCTAACTGACAGATGGCCGTTGGCATTATGGCGTGAAACGTGTGGAAGAATAGGGTCCAGGCCGGAGAAGGGGCAGTTATGGTCTTCGGCTGTACACGCGGTAGACTTTTAAGTGTAGCTGCACTTGAAAGCTCTCGTGTACCGAGTCTTCGTCCCCAGGCTGTGGAAGGCTATGAATTTATACGCAATGATCCAGAGATACGTCAGCTCATCAGTGGGTTCATTGCGACAGTGAGTTGATACATGTATCCTCGATAACGGACGGCATTTTGAATAACAGAGCTGGTACAGAAAAAAGTTAAGTGCAATTTTTTGCAGCGCGCTGTTCGAGAGTGGAACGGTAGAGAAACATCAGAATAATAAAGTAGATGTAGATGTAGATTCCATTAGGAAAGCTCAAAAATGGTTAAAACGGCTCTGAGCACTACGGGACTTACCAGTTCGTCCGAAAGCAGATTCTTTAGGGCATAGTGAGGCACAGCACGGTGCACAGCATTCGCCGAAAGTTAATCCGTAAGCAGAGCCTAGGTAATATTGATATCAAAGACGCAGTATGAAACTTGATCTGGATGGAGGAGGGCAGGATCGAACAAGAAAGGTCTATAGAGGACAGGTTTTTCATCACGTCATTAGTGAAGTACTATTAAGCCTTAGACTTTTCAGGTTTGATCGTTGGGAATCTGTCCGTTGTTTCTTTCTAGAGGCAATAATGATGATGATGATGACATGTGGTTTGTGGGGCGCTCAACTGCGCGGTTATCAACGCCCGTACAAATTCCCAAACTTTGCTCAGTCCAATCTTGCCAATTTCATGAATGACGATGAAATGATGAGGACAACACAAATACCCAGTCATCTCGAGGCGGGTAAAAATCCCTGACCCCACCGGGAATCGAATCATGGAAACCCTGATCGGGAAGCGAGAACATGACCTCTACAGGCGATCTGTACGTGTCTGGAAGGTTTGTAACCCCATCTGGGTTGTCTAAGCTTAATCATTGTCTATATAAAACGAGGAAACTTACTAGCGAAACTGGGCCATTATTTACACCGTGTTGAATAAATCGTTAATAGCTTTTTCGTTCATCTGTCGCCTATGTTGTATATATTACAGGGCAAGTATTGGTGGCCCACTTTATTGTACACTGTACATAGAAGTATAGTTTATGACTTTCTGTATGGGTCATGATCTTGTTCCTGTCGGTCTCTTATAGTCGCAAGTGCCTCGAGCAGCACGAACATTACTGTCAATTTTTCTTTCGCTGTCCACATCTTCATACCAGTTTAGGCCATTTTGTTCAGTACTTTTTTTCCTCAGCACAGGTATGTCGGAAATATTGTGAATTTTGTTGGGACGAGATCCGTATCCATACCCAAGGATGCGCCTGTATTGTAGTTTCTGGGGCAGCCTCTACCATATAGCAAGATCGAAATGTAAGATCTCTCCCCATATGTTTTCAACCGTAGTACTTGCTGGTTGCTTTTAAGTTGAGGGTTCGACTTTTTCTGTCTGGAGTCTCAAGGAGCGGCATTTGTCTCAAATTGTACAGATCTGAATTTGGTTGTAGGTATCATCCTCTTCCGTTGATTACTGAGGTTACTGTTTACACACGGGGTTTTTTGCAACTCACTACGTCTCTTCTATGATGGCGGATACTGCTGTTTGCAACGCATTTTGTTACAGGATCCCATGGGCGAGGCATGGCGCCATTGAATTAGTAGGCTGTTCTGTCTGGCGTCACTGGCTCAGGTGTAGTATTGGGGCCCCACTGCCAGTATCTATGAGGAAAAGTTGGGATCTGTCGGTTGTGTCCTTAGAAGGTCCTTGCTTGCCGATATATGTACGGGGTTCGCTGGCCCGAGAGGGAGGCACGAACCTTGGGGATTGGCGGTAGCGTCGCGAGCGGCTGAAGCCACCAGCTGCACGAGGAGGACGTGCGCACAGCGAAGATACCGTAGTACTTCACCGTGGACAGCCTAGACTGCAAGCAGATGCCCGACATCCCGTCGGTTGGTTGGCAACATTCGTGTCGGACGACCGCTCATGGCCCGGCCGCCCTCTTTTGCCCGACTTTCATCGGCGCCACTCACTGCGACGCATCGTGGATCCATGGATAAAGGGGCGTAACATTCTTAATCCTCGTGGTGATCTGTGTCATTGTCTACCTGCCCTCATTATTTTCTGGTTTGTACCAGACCCTCAGAGTTTTACACGGTCGGCTCTTTCATCTTAAAAATAGATTGTAGTGTTCTACTAAGACACTAGTTGTCGTTTAAAAATTTGTCTCGCTATTACATTGCCTTTCGCAGGCCGGGGTGGCCAAGCGGTTCTAGGCGCTACAGTCTTGAACCGCCAGACCGCTACAGTCGCAGGTTCGAATCCTGCCTCGGGTATGGATGTGTGTGATGTACTTAGTTAGGTTTAAGTAGTTTTAAGTTCTAGGGGACTGTTGACCCTAGAAAAAATGGTTCAAATGGCTCTGAACACTATGGGACTTAACATCTGAGGTCATCAGTCCCTTAGGCCGGTATTACACTATCAAATTGCTTTGTCAAATATCTTTGTCAAAGATATTTGATGGTGTAATAGGAACTTTGTCAAATGTCGTCGCTGTAGATTTGATCAAAGAAATCGTTTGTCTTCTGTTCACTGCAATGTTACATGCTACCACGTGGAGCGCTAGAATCGTTGCAGCGTTCTGTCGTCTGTAGTGTATTTATAAACGTTGTCGGTAAATACAATTGGTGTCTACTGACAACTACAAAATTATTAGAGATGTATGAAGCTGATGAGGCGCTTTGCAACGTGAGGCACGCTGAATACAAAAATGGATTACGAAGATTGGAGACCTGACCTGACCTAACCTAACATAACATAACATAACCCTTTCCTGTAGCAAGGAATCGGAGTGTTGCAGTTAGCCTATCTTCTGAAGATGTAGCAGTTCTTAAGTGAATATTGTGCTTTGTGATATGAGGATACACTTCACTGAGCACAGACAGAAATGTATGCTCATCCATTCTTAAGTAATTGATGTATGACTTGACGTCTTCCACTATAAGCTCACGTAACAAGTTTTGTTGAATGCTTTTAACGTGTCGTCGTAAAACCCACGGCTTCCCCCAGGTTAGATTAGTTTTTCGTTCCATAGATCCGTGCTGGGGAGATCCTCGTGGATGTGGAGCATGTCAATTTTTTTAAGCTGTTATTTACAATACTAATAGTATGAATAAATACAATACATCATTTGTTTCTATTAAAAATTTCGTCAATGGAGTAGGAGTTGGCCACTAGTAAGTCTTTCAGGCTCCCTGTAGACTGATCTTTATTTGTAACTAAATTTTTTATGTTTGCTGGCAAACTATTGAAGATGAGTGTTCCTGAGTAGTGGACCCCTTTTTGAACTGAAGTAAGTGCTTTTAAGGCCTTGTGCAGATCATTTTTGTTTCTGGTATTGTATGTGTGAACTGCGTTGTTTGTTGAAAAAAAAGAGATATATTATTTAGGACAAATTTCATTAAGGAGTAAAAATACTGAGAGGAAGTAGTTAGTATACCCTGTTCTTTGAAGAGGTTTCTGCAGGATGTCCGTGTATTTACTCCACAAATAATTCGTATTACACGCTTTTGGACTCTGAAAACTTTTGTTTGACTTGAAGAGTTACCCCAAAATATTATACCATATGACATTATGGAATGACAGTAGGCAAAGTATGCATGCTTTTTCATTTTTATGTTGCCTATGTCTGCTAACACTCGGATTGCAAATACAGATTTGTTAAGGCTTTTCTGCAGTTCTGTGGTGTGCTCCTCCCAACTGAATTTATTATCAAGTTGTAATCCCAGGAATTTAAGACAGTCAACCTCTTATGTATGGTTCCTTTTTTTCCCCCCATTTCTTTTCCGCATGTGCACACAATGCAATTGCGGTACGTGCAACGTCTGCGTTTAATAACAAGTTGTTGTCAGCCATCTTGAACTTTGACGAAAAATTTGATGACAGTGTAATACCCCTTCTAGCGCTACGTCAACGATCTTTGTCAAATATATTTGACGGAATATTTGATCACATCTTTGATCAAATCTTTGACAAAGAAATTTGATAGTGTAATACTGGCCTTAGACTTAGAAGTACATAAACCTAACTAACTTAAGGACATCACACACAGCCATGCCCGTGGCAGGATTCGAACCTTCGACTGTAGTGGTCACGTGGTTCCAGATTGAAGCGCCTAGAACCGCTCGACCACACCAGCCGGCTAACCTTAGAAGTTAAGTCCCATAGTGCTCAGAGCCATTTTAACCATATATTGCCTTTAATTCCTGGTTTGTACCCGATCATTAATGTTCTAACTAATCAGGTGTTGGTCGTAAATACAGCCGGAACAATTATACTAAGGCACAGGTTGGTGTTAAACAAAAGAGGGATGTTAGATTTAACTGTTAAACGATTCCATTCTTTGATTGTAATTGCATTTCTTAGTCATTAGTTACAACTACCTGTTGTACTAAGCTGTTCGTTTCTGTGCTTGAAAGACCGAATCATTATTGGTGTATTTGAGCCGAGTGAGTTCTCTTGTAATGAGTGTTCACAAGTAATGTTTTAAGACATTCTTTCAGAGCGGTCTTAATAACTGGTACTCAGTTTAACATCGAAAATATTAACAGCCAACTGTGACCAGGCCTTTAGTCAAAATAAAATTGTCAGAAGGAACGTTCTGAGATCCAGTCGCAACTTGGTTGCCGATTGAAATTAAGAGGTTGTTTGTTTGAAGTAAGCCTTATCATTGTCATATTGTTTTCTAATCTGTTTACCCATTAAGCACAAGTGCGCATCTTAACCCCGAACATTTCGACACACAGCTTTCAAATTAAAAGTTAAGTCATCTGTTTTGAGTAACTGAATCACTCTTGTCATCAATGGTGCTTACATAGTTTTCATATGCTGCAGAAGGGCATTTAATAAGACAGACTGTGCCCAATGCGGTAGTTAACACCGCTGTTTCATCCCATAACGCCCGGGCTGCACGTCTGGCCGTCTTGTAATGATTGTCATTTTGTTTACTGTTTTGCAATACAGCACTTTAGATTTCTTTTGCATAGATTAAAAGTTTATTCAGCTTAAGGTTTAAGGTCAAAAGTACTTTGCGTATTTGTTCATTTTGTTAATCGTAGTACTATTGTTTTCTGCTATGTCACCAAGCTGTTCGTTTGATTATGGTTTTCGGTAGTGGCATGTTCATTTGCTAGTGCAAGGTTGTAGTACAAATTAGTGGAAGTGCTAGTGAATTCCAGTGTAGAACTTGATTTTATGTCCGCTCTAAGATCCGTATTCTTATTTTGTTGATAGCCGCCCTCGCGGTATACCCATACGTCTGTGATGGTAGTATGACCGATTTGTGGTGATGCAGTTATGGTGGCGCAGTTCTCTTTTCAGCGGTAAATTTTTACTGACGAAGAAAGGGTATAATGCTTTCTTCAGGTTCAACCTGTTTCGGGTAACGCACTCAGCGTATTATTCCTATGTATTTTAGGTGTATTTTCTGCGGAGTCCCGACATTTTTAATGAAGTTGTGTCTTAAGATAGGTCTCTTCTTCGTAAAATAAATCTGAGATATTTTTCAATGTTCAGTGGGATTTTGTTCACCCTACACCACTTGACTGCTTGGTTGATTTGACGGTGGAGGTGGTATTATGTTCTTTGTTATGCCCTGAGGTAAATACTTCCGTGTAATCTGCGAATTGTGCGAGCTGGCCGTGAGGATATGTAGTGGCATGTCACTGACACAAATACTGAATAAATGAGAGGAGTGGAGGGGAGCGTGAGCACTTGTGATGTTCTTGTTTCCACTGCTTAGGCACCAAAAAGTTTCTATTTTGTAAAACGTCATATATAATTTTAATGTAAATACCTGTTTCTGACGCTAGTGATACCATTTTGTGAATTAGCTGCCGTGTTCTGTAGTAGGAGTTTCAGAGGTGACGGAAGACTGCTGCTGAAGACACGCTGCATTAAAGTTTTTAACTACAGCAACTGCTTTGTGATTTCATAACATTTTTTTTAACTTCGATGTTATCAAAATTCACTATGTTTCACTTACAAGTAATTGGTTTGTTCAGATATTGTTACAGAAAAAGTAATATGTCTCTGCTCGTTTTACACTTATATATGCTTCTTTTGTTTTTCTCCTAGTTCTTAGCAACATCCGAGTGCAGGTATTTCAGCGAATGAACACAGTTCAAAATGTTTCTCTGTACTCATACATCACACCTTTCGTGGTGCGACTCTATTTTTTGTCTTAGAGTATTTGTGTGATACCTGATTTGGATATGGATCATAAAGTTTCATAATATACTAGTGTATAATACAAAACACTTATCCTGGCAGGAATTGATAAAATTAATTTAGTTAATGACATAAGACTCGTTTTGGATATGGATCATAATCTTTAAATAATATAATAGTGTATAATATAAAACACTTATACTGGCAGGAATTGATAACAATTAATTTAGTTAATGACATAAGACTCGTTTTACGTGTGATCTGAAGTGTTCCTTGGTACCTCCGTCAGCTGCCTCCCTCAGAACGTCTGCCCATTGTCTGCGAAGCGTGTACACACACACACACACACACACACACAGGGTAGTGCAGAGTGGAGGCACACCACCTCCTCTTCGCCGCCGCCGCCTGCGGCGACCCGTGTGATGTGGCTTCCGCAGCGACCGCAGCGCCTGACCTCTTCCATCAACCCCTGGGCAGGTGGAACATCTCCCTTATACTGGTTTCGTGGCTGTGGCCCGGCCCCTGCTGGCGTAACACGGAACTGCGCACTCCAGGTAGCTTGCAACACCACTCCATGTCTGTTAATTCGCTTTACGCCAGTTATTCTTCACTTCACTCTTCAAGCTACAAGTCTGTTCTTTCTTGATACTAATTATCTTTCGCTGTACGTACCACTGCTTCGTTTGTCCTCTGTTTGCACACAGCTGTTCTTGACGTTCTCTTTAAGTGTAATGTTGGTAATATTCACGCACTCTCATGAGCTATGCTCACCGTCGTCATTCTACCACAAATACGATATTTACTAGTTGTCTCCGAAACATGAGAAAAGGGAGGTCTCATTCAGAAATCATAATATAGACTGCGTATTTGTGTTTGGTATGTGCCAACTGCTCCATCCACAGCGTTTGTTTGGCGTCAGTTTTTTTACCGACTTATAAATTTTCCCCATGCAAACGTGGTTGTTCTGAGTAGAATTTGTAGAGATCTCTCATTTTTACATTCCGTTAGTGATTTGGTTCCGAAGAACGTAAGAGTGTAACATGTACAGTCACGAAACTACTGCTTAGTTTTTTTACACACAGCGACTTCAGTGCTCCAAGCGGGCAGTAGGCAGCACTTCTTACAAGGGGAAGGCCTCAGACACGGCCAACGGATTCAGCTCAAATTTGGCAGGTCGCTTGTCTACAACCTAAAACGAAGGAATCTAAGATATTTTGGGTCAACACCCCGTCGTTTTTGAGAAAATTACCCCTAAAGGTTATAACGAACTATCAACTCAAAATTGGCGGGATCGATAGATAATTGTAAGTAGAGCATTTTTCATCATCAGGTATGTGGTCCGAAAACGCATACTTTTCCAGAACTGGGGGGCAAGAAACTTTTACGACTGCCGCTTCTGTACCGACATGCAAAACGCTTTTCGCCGGCAGCGCCGATAGCGCAGTGGCAAAGGTAACGGGCTCGGTATGGGAGATTCCGGGTTCGAATCTCGAAGAAACATAGCAGATTTTATTCTTTTCGTTTGTATTTTTCCATATCTCAATTAATAGGGATAGGAGGGTTAATAAGGTAAGTAAATCAATAAGGAATGATAGTAATAAGGTAGGCAAACTAATTTCCCAAACGCCGTGAGTTGGTAAAGTATTAAAATTTTAAGCTTTGTCACATGAAAACAACTCCGAGTGCTGCGAATTTCTCACAAGGGATCACAGATAGCCAACCGCGCGACGCTTGTTTACAGCGAGGCACGGGACAGAATGCACGTGCGGAGAGTTATGTTGTCCCGGTTGCCTCTTCGTCGTATCATAGTTGTGAACCTAGAGGAGAGAAGGTGTCCAGCACGAGCCTTATAGAAGTCAATCGGAAAGAGTTGTTTTCCGTCATTAGGCTGCTGCGAACCTCGCGGATACATGTGGCGATTTTCCCATCGTTAATGCGCCGAATGAAATACGTTTTGTGAATGAATACAGTGCCCTTCTGTAAGTAACATATGACGAGTACTGTATGTAGTTTGTGCTAATTAGCTCGTCTGTTTATGCTGTAGTAACTAGTTATTGTTTGTTGTGTCATAGCTTTCGAGATTCGGACCCGGGTTCTCCCATTCCGAGCCTGTTACCTTTGCCATTGCGCTATCGGCGCTGCCGGCGAAAAGCGTTTTGCATGTCGGTACAGAAGCGGCAGTTGTTAAAGTTTCTTACCCCCAATTCTGGAAAAGTATGCGTTTTCGGACCACATACCTGATGATGAAAAATGCTCTACTTACAATTATCTATCGATCCCGCCAATTTTGAGTTGATAGCTCGTTATAACCTTTAGGGGTGATCGTCTCAAAAACGCCGGGGTGTTGACCAAAAATAACTTAGATTCCTTCGTTTTAGGTCGTACACAAGTGACCTGCCAAATTTGACCTGAATCCATTGGCCGTGTCTGAGGCCTTCCCCTTGTTAGTGTTATATGAGATGAGTACGAATAACAGCGTTTATACTGATTTTTAACAGCTTTTACAATAGACTGCATATGTAACGCCAAAAAGTTAACAATAACTAAATACTGACACCACCTTTACCTTCCTTTAGTTTCCTAAGCACCCCGGCGGATATGAACTGTTATATTGCAGAACAATTTATTTACGCTCCTCTTCTAACGTATAGATTTTTACTGAAGAATGTTGTTTTCTTTTAACAACACAAAAATGATTGGTAAACAGCATAAGATATGACTTTTGGCTGAAGGACATTGTAAATCTACTCAAAGACGTCAAATTATGATAACCACACTTCCAGTCAAAACACTGAATGTGGAACGTAGTAAATTTGTCCACAGTGAATTACCAGCACTATTGAAAGTACCAATTAAGCCACCACAACTGTACCTGAAGGTAAACACACACGGATGTGACATTAAAACATCAAGAGTAATAAAACTAACAACTCCGATTAATAAGTTACAATTAGCATATCGATTAACCACGAACATCTATAATAAGAAATGCGTATCTTGCAATTCCAAACCAAAACGCTACCAAACTGTTATCATCCCTGAAGTCCTATATGCCTCGGAATGCTTGAATCTGAGCAAGAGACAGGCTTGACAGATAAACTAGAGATTCAGGAGAGGCAGATACTGAGAAAAATTCTGGGACTGGTCAAAACAGATGGCGAGTACAGAAGTCAATCAAACCAGACGCTACACAATCACACAGAAAAATCACAGATGTAGCCAGGAAGACACGTGTCACTTTCTGCGGACATATCACAAGTATAGACCAAACAAAACTCTTCTCAACTACTGGAAGAGCAGGAAGACCGTGACATTATGGCTGACAGAAGTCAAGAAAGACAAAAAAAAAAAAAAAGGTTCAAATGGCTCTGAGCACTATGGAACTTAACATCTGAGGTCATCAGTCCCCTAGACCTTAGAACTACTTAAACCTAACTAACCTAAGGACAACACCCACACATCCATGCCCGAGGCAGAATTCGAACCTGCGACCAAGCAAGACATCCACGAATTGAACGTAATTGAAAGTGTTGAAAGTGACATTAGAAAGCGAGCACTTCTCACAAGGATACTAAAAGAAAACTGGTTTCAGGACAGTTCACCCAGTAAAAAGACCGGCGCCCTGCGGACAAAGGAGAGAAAGAAGAAACTCAGCCAGAGAATGCGGGATTACTGGGCAAACACCAAGTCCCTCTCCAGGCTGAAAAGCTCAATATCGTGGTGAATAGCTGGCCCATTCGAAAGAACAAGAAGAAGAAAACTTGTTCTGGAGACAGAAAAATCCAGTGCCATATTTTTTTGCCATTTCTCAGCCACAGCCAGCAATAATGTACAACATTTTCTCTTTTGAAGGAAAAGTAACTACATTTAGAAAAAAATATTCGTGTTTAAGAACGTCGAGTGAAGTATAAGAATGTGCGAGACGTTGAATTAATATAAAATTGATAAGCATCACAGAAAGTCTCTATCATAATAAGAACAGACAACACCAAAATGATTACGTCTAGCGCATGAAATATGTGTTTATAATGCTTTCATCGGTTTAAACTGTGATTATACACATATTCGAAAATATTTCTTCATGATTAAGTTGCACTTTATGCCACTCAGTTATTCAGATTCTGTTGCTTTCATTTCGTGATCACTTATGTCTCTTGATAACTAACTAATGCTTTGAATGCATAAGCATAATAACTGTTTCGTTTATTAAGTAGAACAATAATTAAAAACAAACATTCTTAATGCTGGTTTTCTCGCCGCTGGGGTTGCTAGAGTCATTCCACCTGTCAGATGGTAACAGCTTACACAGCAGTTATTGTTGCGATTATATTTATCAGACTGTGGTCTTCTTAATAACACTGAAACACTCTATACTTCAGCGCAATCACAAGAGGAATTACAATGGAAATCTGTACTGTGCAGCAGCTAATTTACTGGATGCAAGTTCGTTTCATCAGTCCGCACCCTCTTAGGTAGTAAATTCATTATGCAAACTCCTTGCTCATAAGATGTTCAACGCCTTTGCTAGTATCCATACATCTCACACACAAACGTTTCTTTAAGTCGTATTCGCCTCCAGTTCACGCCATGCGCTGTGGGCCTCACGTTAAATTTTAGCCCCATCAATAGGGTAATTGTTCTCACGCCTAGTTTACTACAAACCAAGAATGAGGTTCATATTCTCCTAAAATGACCCACTACCGTCATTCTCCACGTGCAACAATTTAGCTTGCAACTAAATACACGATTAGGCAGTAACTGTCATGAAAATTGACTGCTCCGCTTGTGTCTTTAGACTGCCAGCAGACATAAAAATCAATAAAGCCACGACGATGAATTATGAGACATTTTTCGATGAAGTCATGGCAAATCCTCGTGTCGACTTCACGATTTATTGAGGATAAAAAGTAAGACTGAAAGTAGCTGACTTTGACCAGTTCAGCCTACTGGATTATTCTCATGAGAAATGAAACCAAACCAATTCCCACTACAGTAGTTAATGCACAGTATGTAAGCCGAAACAACAAGTACAATACGGTGAGATAGGGAGAAAACCGAAGAAACTTGTTTGGTAATTTAGTATTGCGGAACGCTATATTAGAGAAAGGAATAGTAGCTACAGTTACGAGAGAATACAGGCTTGGCCGTAGATACGAGTAAACTGAAAAATACCATGAGATATGCTATACTTTTCAGCTAGTGACAGGAATTATGTTATCCAAAATTACCTGGGAAGGACGTAAAAATGGACCAGGAGGAACATCAAGATACCAGCCGAATAACATCTTGGTGGGGCAGAGATTCAAAAATCGGATACTGGATATTAAGCCTTGATCTGGAAATGGTACGGACTTAATCTATTTTGCTAGTGATGTCGTGTAGTCTAAAGTTTAAAAGAATAATAATGAAGAATAAACGTACCATTAAGTGAAATATCGAAGTACTGAGAAATGGTGATTTACGTTCAAAGTTCGCTGAGGCGGTATACACTAGAATACTTAAGTTAAGAATTAATGGCCAGTTCTCAGACGGTGGTCACAAATTAATTATAAATATATCTGATCTAGGGAGGATACAATACATTTCTCAAAGATTTTAAGGACGTTAGTAGAATTTCTGTATTGAAATGAATGAATGGTAACAGGTGAAAATTCTTGTGAGACCAGGCCTCGAACCAGGATATCCTGCTTAACGCGAGCGGTCGCCTTAATCGCCTTTGCCACGTTTTTTTCTCTGAAGACAGAAACATTCATAGTATCAACGAGGTTCGATCCTGCAGTCTCTTTTTTTGCAGGCAAGTGCATTACTGTTCTTTTTTTCCCGACCCCTCTGTTTCCGGGCACGCGTTTTGCCGTTTTTCTTTCCCAAATGACCACGGATATACAACTACAGCTCATGCAAACACACACGTTCATTCACCGCAATATCCCTCAGAAGCCATATATACGAAGCAATACGACCAGTGGTGAAAGAAATACATATAAATAAAAAAATTAAAAGGAAGAACAAGTCTCGATGCAGCGATTCACCTACTACAGAAATTCAACGCAACCCACATTTTCCTTCTTCTTTTGTTAAAGACAAAAGTGCAGCAATAAACAGAGAAAGGACAAAACATGTGTCTAAACAAGTATTCATTTTCAGTCTGCGTGTAATGAGAACACAGTCAGCGGAAAAGCGAGCCAAAGACAAAAACTAGAAAAGTCAATGGTCATATAACCCGATATCTCTGACAGTTGAGAGCCAAACCAATGGTCATCTAACCAACAATATGTCTGGAGAACATCATATTTAGCATTCCAGACCAGCTTGAAGTTCTCTAAGGCTATAGATACAGCAATAGGGAACAGCTCAATTGGACAAATAGTTGAAGAAGAATGCACTTCTCTAAAAAGGGCGATCACAAAAGTTGGAAAGGAAAACAGAGGTACAATAAAGATGACTGCGAAGAAACCATGGTTAACAGAAGAAATACTTAAGCTCATCGATGAAAGAAGTAAGTACAGAGAAATTCGGGAATACCGAAATACAAGTCGCTAAAGGAATGAAATAAATATGAAATGTAGGGAAGCTAAGTCGAAATTGCTGCATGAAAAATGTTAATAAAACGAAAAAGAAATTATTGTCGGAAGAACAGACTGAGCTTATGGGAAAGTCAAAACAAACTTCGGTGAAAATAAAAGCAAGGGTGAAACTTCCCCTTAGAACATTTCTACATGACTGTGCTTAACCTGACACACAATATTTTGTTAGCGCAACGCAATCTGACTTTCAATAATTCGTACAAAAGAATGGGCCCTGACTAACATTAACCTATACCTTTCACAAATCACTTACCTCACAAAAATCTTCGCTGCTCAAGCTACTGCAATACAGCGAGCGCCACTACTGCCAGCTAAATAAAAGATTCAAACTACTGAAGGCACTAACTACTGATAGGGATAGTTAGCAAATGAAAGATATTAATAGAGAACAAACAATGTATTTACCTTAATATCATCACAAGTCATAATATATATATCAGTTCATGACAAATTACAAATCTCCGCCATCTCTCTCCCCACATCCACCACTGCTGGCGGCTCACCTCCAACTGCGCAACGTTACGCGCTGTTCACAGCCAGCTGCCTAACACTACAATGGCGAGTATTACAACAATGCAAAGCTGCCACGGACTGCACACAGCACAGCCAGTGATTTTCATACAGAGGTGGCGTTACCAATAGAAAAGCTAAACAGCCTACTTACATAAAGAAAACATAAACAGCCTACTTACATAGAGAAAACATAAACAGCCTACTTACATAGCCCCCATGCTCCCCACAAAAAATTTTACAAATTTTTTTTTTGGGCAGTGGCCAATAATGATTTGATAAAATTTTTCATAATTACAATAACAAAGAAATCAAATGCACACACTTATTGATATTATGTTGGTCAAAAGCTCAAATTTTCTCACAGTCCATAAAGACAGTCCTAATCGTACATAACAGGAGAATTGCAGTGTTTTTCTCAAAGTCTGAGCAGTAAAAGAAAATGCACACAGAAGTAGAGGATTTCCATGCAGTCTTGAAGAAGTAGTGTTGTCCTTCCAACGGAAAGACAGTGCTGACTCTTGACATGCTGACAGATAATGGGCCACAACAGAGCAAACCCACAGCAGAGTCAGTCGTAGTTTGGAAGAATATTGGTAGGTAGGTCATCACAGAACAGACCCACTGTAGTCCTGGTAGAGATTACGATATTGGTGGGCCACCAGAGGTGCAGACCCACTGCAGTCCTTGTAGAAATGATGGTATTGATGGATCATCAGAGGTGCAGACCCACTGTAGTCCTTGTAGAGATGGCCAGCAGCCATCTGTTGCGATTGTGCAGGTGCACATTCACCATCGAAGAGTCTTGCGGAGAATATAGCAAGTCCATAAACCACCACTTGAGCACTCACAAAGTTTTTTGGAATTGTCCTTAGAACGAGCAATGCTGTTATCCAGTCCCTTGCTGAATTAGTAACACACGTGCAAACACTAACAGTCCCAACTTCTCACATATTGTCCACATACTATGACCAACAGAAACGTGTGCAGTGAAATGTAACTTAATTTGAAGAACTGGTGTCTGTACACATTATAAATTTACAACATGAAAATACAATTACAAAGGTACAAAATACATCATTAAGGAACATAACAATACAGATAACATTTGTAGTAAAACAGGCGTTACAAAAGAATAGAAATAGACATATACGTCAGTGTTACAGGAATTATGACATGAGTACATAAATAAAAGATCACAATAAGTTTTGAAACATCAACTTCACACATTAGCATTAACACAAAACAGAGTAAATAATGTCTAAACATCTTTACAAAGTAAATAACATATTATTAATGCCAATTATATTCGAGGATAACAGTATTCCTCACCATAGTGAATGTAGCTTAATATTAAAAGAAGAAAAAATTCTATGAAACTACACAGAGACAGGAAGAAAACAAATACACAAGGGTACACACACACATAGTGGGATAACACCAATAGGAAAGGACAGGGTTCGTTTTCAGTGTAACATTTGGTACTGCAGTCCAACCCAAAACTTCATATATCTTTCCTCTTATTTCATCCTTTGTTTCCACAAAAAAAATTCTAACTAAGCATGCTTTCTGTGTTTATATGTTCACACATTTCGTACCTCATTTTTATTTTCCATTATCTTACCTCATCATTTATTTCCAAGAAAATCCTACCTAAACCTGTTTTCTTAATGCATTTCTTCCAATTCATCGCAACTCATTCTCTTAGAGGCTACCCCCTCTTAAGCTAACTTAAATCTACTGAGCTCAGATGCTAAACTAAGGAACGAGGCAATGCAGCAGCACAAAACAATTAACACAAGCAGCAATGACAAAAAATACAGATTGGCAAAGCTAGCAGCAGCAAATGTAATAACTTATATCAAAACATGACATAGCTCAAGCAGAAAAAATAGTACACTAAAGATAACAATGCAGATAAGGGAAATGTATAATCACATCTTAATGTCTATGTAATTAAAGTGGTGCACCACAAGAAGTTATTCTACCAAAAAGTTACCAATTACTTGAAAAGAAAATTATGAATGCAGTTACTAGTTCCTTCTTGTTGTTCTTTCCTTTCCAAGTGCTCCTTTTTTAAAGAATGTGGATCATAAAATAATTATTTAATAGATCTGTTGACAGAAAGTGTTCTCATTAGCAAATGCATTTAATTTTATTTTATGAAACCAATGCTGCAACATAGCTGGAAAACAGATATCAAATGAAATAAGCAATTACGCAAACCAAAGCATAAAAACATCATTCAATAGCTATGTGGCATTTCGTAAGTCAGTAGCTCTCAATTCTCGTAGAAAGACACTTGTCATTATCAGGTTTGCAGATGTAAGAATATTTCCGAGGATAATGGCCTCCCCTTTTTTTTTGTTCTATCTGTGCCGCTGAAAAGGGCTCGCAATAATGGCTTTTTCTCCAGGCGTCTGACACAGCTGGGTGCCCGCGACGCATTACGTGCAGGTGGTCACTTAACTTTCGTACGGAAATATTTACGACAGGAGATTCTGCTACCGTGGTAGTCTCATATAAAAATATTTCACAGGTCAAGAATTAGCGTTGCAAATCTGTAGAAACAAAACCCTATAAATATAACAGTGTCCAAAAAAAATTTTCAGTGGCATTGTGATACATTCATGCATATACACACACATTTCATAACTCTTAAAGTACGATTCTTGGTTTCCAACAACCTTTTCATAAATCAGAGTCCCTAACCCCTACTCCTTATTCCTTACCTTATTACACATATACATATTCATATTCATCAACACGTCTTCAATATTTCATCATAATAGCTACATAGCATAATCAGATTCCTCATATAGCATCAGCTTATTTATCATAAACATACCTCAACAGCATAGTACACATCGTCGTCGTAATAATAACATCATAACACTTCAGTCAAATCTTAAAATCGTCGTAACTTCCTCCAAAAATTTCAAAACGTAAAAAAATTCTCTGCTCATTTCAATAGTGTCATCTACCTCAAAGGTACTTTAAAATCATGCTCCCTTACCAAATATATCATTCAAATCTCTCATAGTATCACAATGGTTCCGAAAAAATATGAACAGTTTACAAAGTACAGACAAAATACAGTTTCATAAGTGTGAAGTTATCCAACCGTGTAATTGCGTAAACATGTGTCACTGATGCAGTAAAATAAATGTTTGTCTCTCTCAGTTAAATAATCAGATAGCTGTGTAATTTGTGTGTTAGAGAAATAAGGTACCGATGTGTAAAGTTGTATAAGCAAATACCATATTAGCTAGGGTTCCTTGTGGTTGCCACACACATGGTACACAAAATAAGTGTGTACCCCCCTGAGGATAAATGTAATTATACCCTCAGGTGTTACAAATTACAGCAATGGAATGAAATGTATCACGGAAAACTTTCTTTGTAATTAAAAAATCTTTGAAAATAAGTGTTTTAAGTATAAGATTAATCACTCAAATGCGTGTCCTGTAGCGCTAAATGCGCGTCTTGCTGTAAGATAATTCTGTGGAACTGTCGTAGTTATCGTCCTCTGTAAGCAAAGTTCTGCTAAAGTCAATGTACTTACCTCATGATACACAAAAGTGAAATGCTTTGCGTATAGATATCTTAGTTATTACGCTTATTGCCGTGATGAGGAAAGTACTGTACAGTAACGTATTGTTATGCCACGAAAAAGGCTGTCTCATTGTTGCTGTACCACAAAAGTTACTACTAAAACATGTTTTTCCTCCTAGAAGAATTCAGAAAACTGTGCAGATATAAAACAGATACACTGCAAAAGCAACATTGTAAATTGTCACTCATTAGTAGCGTCGTGATAAAAATCGTGTAGCTGTCACATAAACTAAACTCTGTGTCATCTGGTATCTCTCAGAAAGTACTTTAAATCCGGAATGTATTTTCAAGTAAACCAAAATGTTGCATTAAAATCTCATTAGCAGTACTGGTAAATGTTCTAATCGTACAACTAACAAGCAACAATGTACAGACACAATTACACTGTGTCGTCTGTTCGCAATAACAATGCATTCGTAATTTCTGTTTAAATAATTTCTCTTGGTTCTTGGCTGGATATTGAACTTCAAACATTGTTGCATGGTAACAGTTTCTAAAGCATACTAGTAACGTGAAGTGAAACGTTTTATGGCAAAGACAAAGTTAAAAGGCAGATTATCTTTCAATAAACGGTTTTACATGTGAAATGTGGTGTAAACCTTTACTCTTCCTAGTACTCAGAGTTTCAACATCAACCCAGTTATCGTGCGGTATACGTCGGTAAAGAATACTGGAATATTTCTCAAGGTTAGCGTCTTATGTTATTTTTCTCGGAGCCAGCGGGCGCACGCGGCTGCCTGCTGTGCGAGTCATAGTCTGTCTCTTTGTTGCCGCGCGTCGTTACTGGGATTAGGAGGCCTAACTTGCACAAATTCGCCTTGCCGAGAGGGCCCAGCTCTGTTTAAAGCTCGCCAGTTCTGATGGATTTCAGGTCTGTCGTTACGATCATATCGTCTGTCGTCATGTCGGTAGATTCCATAGTTTCTTTCTTGTCGGTCACATGGTGGAGAATTTCTCCCTGAATCGTAACTGCGCGCTGGTCCGTTGCGTCTAAAGTTATTCTGTCTCCCTTGATAGTATTTATTTTGGTTCCCATATTGTCTGTTTCTCTTATTGTCTCTGTGATAGTCATTACCACGGAGAGGTGATCTTTCCCTGTAGTTATTACTACTCTGCCAACGGTTGTCATACGGGTGGTGTCTGGTTTGGTCACGATTTGTGTTGTGAGAATAGCCTTGTCGTGTCAAGTTATTACTTCTTTCATCGCGGAATTGCGACGGATGTGACCTGTAATTGTTGTGTTCCTGGTTTCGCGTTCCGCGATTGTCAGTGTCAATTTCTAATTCTTGTAACAGTCCCTGAAATGCTTCAATGTCGTCTTTGCAACGCCCTGCCAAAATAATGTGTCGTAAATGTTCAGGTAATTTGATTAAGCAAATGCGGATGAGTTCTGAGGGGCTGTATGGGTTTGACAGGTACTGATTCTTGTGCAACATGTCTTCAAAATATTTCACAAGACTGGAAAATTCAGATTGTTCGAAATGTTTCATCATTATGATGCCATGTTTTACGCGGTCTTGTGTGGCTTGAGACCAATATGCTGAGAGGAAGGCATGGTAAAATTCTCCTTCACTGTGGCAATCGTGAATGACCGATCGCATTCTTACAGCTGGTTCATTCTCTAAGTAGCCACACATAAATTCTAATCTGTGCTCCAATGACCAGTTGGGAGGAAAACAATGAGAGAATTGATGGAGCCATGCTTGTGGATGAATGTCGTTGCCAGAATTCTTAAATGTTTTGAATTTACGTGTAGTAATGAACAGCTTATAGTCAAAATCATCATGTCGGCGAGTCGCATATCGGTCATTGTTAGGTCGTGTCGGCCGTTCCATCTCAAAATTCGGTGCACATTCCCAATTTCTTTCATTACTTCCGAAATGCCCTGTGTTATTATTTTGCAGCTTTTCCGTGTTTCTAAGTCCCTCTTCCCGTGTTGGAGCGCGAGTGTCCTCTGAAATACGTAATTCTTGTATTACCTGTGTCAGCTGATCTTGTACTTCCCGGATTTCTCTTTGGTGTTGTGTATTAATTTGATTCTGATTTTGTTTGAATTTCCTAATTTGTTCATACTCTTCTGTGTCAGTGACGGCTACAGGTGTTGTGTCATTCAGATCATCATCTACCTTTGTAGATAAGTTAGTGAATTGATCCGAAAGTTCGGCTACTTTCTCCGATAGTGTATTTATTTCCTCAGCGTGTTTTTCTGAACCAAGTTTCAGAGTATCTACTTTGTCCTTTAAGTTTTCCTGAGCTTTTGCAAGTTGCGTAACCGAATCGGTAGATGCAACTGAGTCAAATTTAGCCCACAAGGTCTCATGATTTTCATGAACAATGGTTTGCAGCTCTTTTATGGCTGCTTCGTGATTCTGTAATGCATTTTCATGCCGCGAAGAAATAGGTTGAAAATGCTCACAAATTTGTGTTTTTACGTCATTACAGACTTTTTGACATTTCGATTCAATGTTATGTAACTCAGTAGTTAAATCTTCACGCGTTTGTTCAAGAGTTTGTTCCAATGAGTCTAACTTTTGAAGCTGTTGCTGTGTTTGTCTCTGGTGTTGTTCCATTGTGTCTAACTTTTTAAGATTTTGTTCCACTGTGTCTAACTTTTTAAGATTTTGTCCCATTTGTTTCTGATTTTGTTCAAGTGTTGTGTCTAACTTTTGTAGCTTTTGTCCCATTTGTTACATTAACTGTAATAACAATGCACTGGTGTCTGAAACATGTTCCTCAGTGCTTTTCGGCAGTGAATTTGCACCGGCAACATTGACATTTTGACATGCAGAAAATGTGTCTTGACTTATTTGAGAAAACGGCGAGAACCCAAAACCTGAGTCTACAGTATTCGCAAAATTGTGTCCTGACATTCCCGATTCCTGAGGCAAGCTGTTGCCGACCGATCGATCGATAATGCGTCCCTCTTCACTAATTGTTTCACTGTCCACGCCATTGTTTGCCGCCTGCTCCATTTCCCTATGAACAGTTACCAAATTACTACTTTGAACATCAGCTAATTCATTACTCGGTGGCGCTAACACACTGCTTTCATTTTCACTGTCATTTCTCAGTTTACTTTGGAGCCTAGTATTACGTTTTTCACACGCCATTATTGTCACAGTATTTCACACGACAACACAGAAAAACACAATTTGAAGATCAAAAATAAGAGAACACATTAACATAGCACTGAAAATAATATCTAGTTAATTGCAAGCGCAGCTGCGAAATACTTGGTGCAAATCTACATGCATGCCACAACTGTTTTACTGTACAACAATGAAAAACTATAACTACAAAGGAAATTCTCTCTATGATTACGCGCTACCAATAAACAATAGCTACACCAATTACACAAACTACAAGAAAAAATCAGAAGATTCCAGTGAGGTATCCTCGGCTAAGGGTCGACATATGAAACTTCCCCTTAGAACATTTCTACATGACTGTGCTTAACCTGACACACAATATTTTGTTAGCGCAACGCAATCTGACTTTCAATAATTCGTACAAAAGAATGGGCCCTGACTAACATTAACCTATACCTTTCACAAATCACTTACCTCACAAAAATCTTCGCTGCTCAAGCTACTGCAATACAGCGAGCGCCACTACTGCCAGCTAAATAAAAGATTCAAACTACTGAAGGCACTAACTACTGATAGGGATAGTTAGCAAATGAAAGATATTAATAGAGAACAAACAATGTATTTACCTTAATATCATCACAAGTCATAATATATATATCAGTTCATGACAAATTACAAATCTCCGCCATCTCTCTCCCCACATCCACCACTGCTGGCGGCTCACCTCCAACTGCGCAACGTTACGCGCTGTTCACAGCCAGCTGCCTAACACTACAATGGCGAGTATTACAACAATGCAAAGCTGCCACGGACTGCACACAGCACAGCCAGTGATTTTCATACAGAGGTGGCGTTACCAATAAAAAAGCTAAACAGCCTACTTGCATAAAGAAAACATAAACAGCCTACTTACATAGAGAAAACATAAACAGCCTACTTACAAGGGTGATAACGTTAAGAGTGCAATGGGAACTCCACTGTTAAATGCAGGAAGGGAGCTTATAGATAAGAAGAATACATTGAAGGCCTCTATGAGGGGGAGGATTTGTCTGACGTGATAGAAGAAAAAACAGGAATCGATTTAGAAGAGATAGGTGATCCAGTATTAGAAACAGAATTTAAGAGAGATTTGGAGGACTTAAGATCAAATAAGGCAGAAGGGATAGATAACATTCCATCACAATTTCTAAAATCATGGGGGGAAGTATTAACAAAACGACTACTCACGTTGTTTTGTAGAGCATGAGTCTGGTGACATACCAGGTGAATTTCCAAAGACTGGAAGAACTGACAAGTGAGAGAATTATCGTACAATTTTCTTAACAGATCATGAACCTAAGAAGCCGACAAGAATAATATGCAGATGAATGGAAAAGAAAATTCAGGAACCGTTAGATGACGATCAGTTTGACTTTACGAAAAGTAAAAGCACCAGAGAGGCAATTCTGACATTGCGCTTGACAACGGGAGCAAGACTAAAGAAAAATAAAGTGACGTTTATTGGATTTGTCGACCTAGAAAAACCGTTCGACAACATAAAGTCGTGCAAGATGTTCGAAATTCCGAAAAAAAATTAGGGGTAAGCTATAGTGAGAGGTGGGTAATGTACAATACGTACAAGAACCAAGAGGGCATGATAAGAGCGGATGACCTAGAACGAAGTGCTCGGATTAAAAAGGATGTGAGAAAAGAATGTAGTCTTTCACCCCTACTGTACAGTACGTACATCGAAGAAGCAATGATAGAAATAAAAAAAATTGTTCAAATGTTTCTGAGCACTATGCGACTTAACTTCTGAAGTCATCAGTCGCCTAGAACTTAGAACTAGATAAACTTTACTAACCTAAGGACATCACACACATCCGTGCCCGAGGCAGGATTCGAACTTGCGACCGTAGCGGTCGCTCGGCTCCAGACTGCAGCGCCCAGAACCGCACGGCCACTCCGGCCGGCATATAAATAAAAGAAAGGTTCAGGACTTTGATTAAAATAGAAGGTATATCAGTGATACGATTCGTTGATGACATTGCTAATCTGAGTAAAAGTGAAGAAGAATTACATTATATGCTGAATGGAATGAACAGTCTAATGAGTACAGAATATGAATTGAGAGTAAGTCGAAGAAAGGCGAAAGTAATGAGAATTAGCAGAAATGAGAGCAGCCAGAAACTTATCAGGACTGTTGGTCAGGAGATATATAAAGCTAAGGAATTCTGCTACCTAAGCATCAGAATAACATTTGATTGACGAAGCAAGGAAGACATCAAAAGAAGACTAGCACTGGCAAAATGGGCATTCCTGGCCAATAGAATCCACTAATACCAAGCAGGTCTTAATTGGAGGAAGAAATTTCTGAGACTGTACGTTTGGAGCACAGCATACTATGGCAGTGAAACATGGACTGTGAGGTAACGGAGCTGGAATGGGCAAAAGCTGTTCAAGAAGACAGAGACTGGAATACATCCACCAAATAATTGAGGTCGTAGGTTGCAAACGATATTCTGAGATGAAGAGGTTGGTACGACAGAGGAATTCGTGCCGGACCGCTTCAGACCAGTTAGAAGACTGATGACACATAAATATTTAAAAAAGTAAAAAATAAAAAACTAGAAAAGCAAAACGTTTCCGACAATGGGGCAACTGCGAGGCGTCCCAATATGCAGTAACGATGTACGGCAGGTATATCAAAAAGTCATTCCGGTACCCCTCCCCCATTCCCCCCCACTACCGCGCCCCCAACCTATCAACAACAAAACGTACAAAATGAGCAATTAATCACATAAGGTGATCAGTCTTCAACCTCGTATACAAGGAGGAATCCGGCCGCATGATAATGTCGGCGGTGTAAGCAGTGACAGAAGTCCTGCTAAAGGATGCAATTTGATTCAGCAGCAGCCACTATTCCAGATGACCGCTGCAGGAAAATCAATGGCGCGACAACATGTAGCCGTATGACTAAGTGCAATTCGGTGCAAACATCCATTGCCACATCTGTACCAAGAGGACCCCACTTCCATCGTGTTAAACTGGAGACTGACGTTGGTCCGTGCAACCTTCCAACGAAAACATACCGATAACATTTCAGCGGGATTGGGGCAGATCATCCCATCCCCGCAAGCTCACTTCATTCTCGAATATTACGCAATGTGAAATGAATGCGACCTACTGTAACAGGCGAAGCATGTATTACTGCCCGTAGAAGAGTGAACAATCAGTATGTGGTAATGTGCAATTCACGGGGAACGTGTCAAACATACAGCACAGGCTCCTTGAGTGTATCAAGTGAGGGAGACAAACCACCTTCCCTGAATGGCTTCATTAAAACTTCGTAATATAGTTTACATACACGACCTTTTCACATAAATCGACAAGGCAGTTGCCGCAGTTTCTTCACTACCATTTTCGAAAAGGGTGGGGGGGGGGGGTGAGAGCGCAGGATAATGCGCCTTCCATAGAAAGTAGGTGTCCTGTGGGCTACAATGAACAATAATTTATAAAGATGTATGTCGATCCACAGGACGTATCCAAGAAAATACAGCGTCCTCTAAATCGTGTAGGTTGACGAATTAAGGTCTTCATTTAAGCGCGCACCTAGAGTACGACAAAAAGAAAAAAAAAAAACATCAGTTACAACTTTTATTGAAGGGAGTTCCACACGTAGGAGGATCAACATGTTATCAGCATACCTCCGGACTTTGAAGTTCGACGCTGAGAGCTTTAAGCCTGGCCGGCCAGAGTGCCCGAGCGGTTCTAGGCGCTACAGTCTGTCCTTAGGTTAGTTAGGTTTAAGTAGTTCTAAGTTCTAGGGGACTGATGACCCCAGAAGTTAAGTCCCAAAGTGCTCAGAGCCATTTGAACCATTTTTTGTACCTGACAGCTGAAGAGGAACTTGCCACAACAACGGTTCGAGAGGCAAAACAAACGAAGACAGTGAGCGGACTGCCCTGAGACACTCTCCGACGGAGAACAACCGACGGAGTCAGCCTCCGCTGACCCCCACTGACGCTGCAGGTTCTGGTATAATTTATAAAGAACGACAGGTTGTAACATCACCCCAGAAATGAAAGAGATTTATATTTAAATGTTAATGGAAATCGTGCTAAACGTAACCTCCCAGCAAATTTTCACAAGACAATACAAATGTTAACGTGTAACATCCTAGCAAAAATAAAAGAAAACTCAATGATAATGAAAACGTGCCAAAAGTTAGTTCCCCACAAGATTACTGAATAATAGTGACCCAAATGTAAATTCGACACAAAAATTGAGAAATGAGGATAAATCCTTAAACCCACAATAATAGGGCAGCATCGCTGACCTTAGGCCCTGTGCAATAATTAATCTGATAAATTGATCCTGGGAGGAAAAGCATAGGAAATATTGTTTCAATTGGAATGATTCTTTTCTTAAAAACGATTGCTTTGAAAACAAAATAATTATTGGGGCATTTCTTGAACAAATTAATTACAATTAACATACATTACATTATCAGATGTGCGCAATGCTGCTTCATTACTTTATTTAACAATATACCTCGTCCCGAACCTTGACCAGAGATGTAAAGGGCGCCACGCCGTCGATCCATGCCGACGCCCGCTCAGTACTACCGTCCACTCGCTACTACAGTCGGCTGACTACTACCGACTCATTGCAGCTCGCAACTTCCTACTCGCTCTGCCGATCCACACACACTACTTCCAACCAAGTCCAACCCGCAACTGAACTCTCGCGCACTCAAGCGCAGACTAGACACGATAAATAACTCTCTGGTCAGAGATTCTGTCATGCCTCGCTATCGCTGGTACTGATTTCATACGCGTTTCATAACCCTCCACTGGGGGGGCAAAAATTTGGCAGCGATTGTGAGTCATTTGGACTTGCCATGAGCAACAAACTTTTTCTTAACTAATTAACTTTACAAACACAGAATATTCAGATGTAGAACGTGAAGTAAATGTGATGCACATGCACCGAGTACAAACATATTAGTCAATAACAAAATGTGAGTACAAAACATATTAACAAATGACATAAGTGCACACGCACTGAAAAACTCTTTAGCATTTTCACAACAAATAAACGTAATGGAAAAAAATCATGTTGACAAGTGACATAAGTGCACATGCACTGTAGTTCAGAATATATCAGCAATTCACAAAATGTATATACAATAAGTAGAAATCATGTTAGAAAAATGACAAAAATGCACACGCACTGTAGTTCAGAATATATCAGTAAATCGAAAAATGTATAGGCCATGAATATAAATCATGTTAGCAAAAAAAAAAATGATTTTCACGATGTTACAAGAATTAGGATAGGAAAGGGAAGGATTGCATCATTGTTGTAGCACTTTAGGTTGCACGCAGCTGCACAGAAAGTCCATATCTTTCCACAGAAGTACAACACCAAGTGAGACAATCTGAAGTTCTTTTCCCAGAAGTGTATATCAGCGTAGCCAAGACACTGAAATGTCGTAGTAATATTCCATGTTATCATTTTGGCAGTACATCAGGTACACCAAACAGTGGGACCATAATAACGTCTCCATCGCTCACGGTGGTGGACAGCATGTCGTCTCAACACCACGCTCTTACAAGGCACACCAACGTAGAATTAGTGCTAAAACCAAATATAGTGCTCCATGATCAAGAGGATATACAGGACAAATGGATATTGCAGTAATTCAACATAGTTAGGTCAGAAGGTGAAGGACATTAAGTCACATACTAGTCTTCATTGGGAATTACATTAGTAGTTTGCGGTAGTCACAGCCCAGTTATTGAACATTTCTGTACCATGTATGTAGTATTACAGAAAAATGTTCATTAATTGTTTTACAGAGAACATTGGCACTCATTCTCTAATTACAAATCATAGAAATCATTCGTTTTACAGAGAACATTTTACAGAGAACATTGGCATTCATTCCCTAATTACAGATCATCAAAAGTCATAAAACAGGAGGTAGTCAATAACATAGTATTACAGAATAATGTTGATAATTAATCATTGGTCATCCCAATACAGTAATCAGTAGCATTCATTTCCCAGTTACAAAACATTATTAATTAATCATTGGTCATCTCAATACAGTAATCAGTAGTATTCATTTCCCAGTTACAAAGCATTATTAATTAATCATTGGTCATCTCAATACAGTAATCAGTAGCATACATTTCCCAGTTACAAAGCATTATTAATTAATCATTGGCCATCTCAATAGAGTAATGAGATTATGCACATAGTATTTATGCATTCATTATTCAAGTGACATACTATTCAAAGCTAATCAGAATTACTCAGAACTCTCTTAAATTGGTATCATTATTTGGGACTGGTAATACATCTTTTTGATGGCAATGCATTGCTTTGGGTATTTATAGGGGAAAGCAAGAAGAGAAAAAGAAAAAATTTGCTTCTCGGTTGTTCCTGTAAATGAAAATGTGTAATGTCATTCGTCATGAGTCAGCTGTAGCAAGGTTATGAAACAAGTAGGGTATATGTAATCACATTCATAAATGACATAGATTTAATGAACAACTGCTTATAGCACATTAATTTCATAAATAATTTCTCCTGCAAAAATATACAAAAATGGAATATTAAACTGAAAGAAGAAACGCATTTTATGCTGAAAAGTAGTGAACTTCGAATTAACAGGCAGTGAAATGTGTATAAAGATGTGTTCCATAGCTGTCCTTTCCAAAACCTTCAGTCATTATACTATGCAATATAACACCTGCTGTCAAAGCGAACTGCAACAAATACTTAAATAACTACATAGCATGAATACATAACTTCCACATTATCCTCATCTGTAAAGAAAAACTTCATTATCCATCACTTCATTATCTATATTATCATAACTCCATTATTATCATCACCTGTAAAGAAAATCTTCATTATTCATAGTAGCATATTCTTCATCATTATTCATCAGCATTCATTATCATCTGCAAAAAATCACTTCATTACTCATTATACAACTATTCCTTATTTCTATCATATTTCATCACTAAAACTAAGATGTGTAGTTCTGTCTGACAGCCTGCATCAATCGCCTCGTATTCTGAAAGAAAAAATTAGTTAAGACTGCTATTCTACAATGTGTATAGTATATTCTTGTTAATGCTTGTTAATCCTGATCCATTTACTCTTCCTCACGAGGTTTGCATCTTCTTTCGATCATTCCGAAGGTGAAATACCCATTTCTGTTTAATTTATTTCTTTCACGCATCATTTCTTTCTGAAATTGATGAACAGAGATTAATGTCTTGCATTTAAATCATATATTCATTAAATAATGACTGGTTGTGTAGTTAATAGAGGCGAGAATTGAAGGCTTTAATAGAGAAAAAAATTTGATAAAATTAATATGTCCCTAGATAAAATTGCATAATTATTCATAGCATACGTAAGTTTCTCTGGGAAAAATGTGCACAGTCTGATATGTAACGACAAAAAGAGCGACCTGCTAACCTTACCTTGCTGGGCACTTGCCAAGAAAGAATACGATAATCATCAGTAATAAGTCATGTGAATATAATTGCATAAGTGATCATAAAATTAGCAAAATGGCATTATAGCATGTTAAATCATAAAGTGTCTTCATTTAATAAAAGGTTTGATGTTTGACCAATGGTGGTTGCCTTTAGATTTTCTGGTTCTCAAAGTTTCGACGTGTACAACATTGGGGTGAGGAATGCTGCGAATCCGATATGGACCTGCGTATAGAAGTTCAAATTTACTCCACCTACCTTTTCCTTTGTTGGATAAGTAGTGTGTACGTACTAATATTTTCTGTCCAATGTGAAAGTCACGGCGTGTACAAACTATTTTTTGCTGTCTTCTCCGGCGCTCTGCGGCACGTTTGATGTTGTTCAGCGTAATGTCGATTATTTCGTGGTGTCGTAATCGACGAGATGTAGGAAAGTTTACTAATTCTGTAATTTTGTTAGGTGGTTCAACATTTTTCAGTATAACAGACGGAGATAGCATAGTGGATTCATTTGGAATGGAATAAATTACATCTTGGAATGAGAATATATGTGTGTCCCAATCAATATGTCTTTTGTGGCAGTATATTCTACACAGTTTACCAATTTCTTTCATTAATCGTTCACAAGGGTTCGAAGAAGCATGGTACCTGGATATATAGATCGGAGAAATGTTTCTAGCTCGTAACATACGTGTCCATATAGCAGATCGAAATTGTGATCCATTGTCGGAAATTACTTTCATCACATGCCCTACATGAAATAGAAAATGCTTTACAAATGCTTTCGAAACGGTTTTAGCAGTAGCTTTGCGTAACGGAGTGAAAGTAACAAATTTTGAAGTGAGTTCAACAGCGACAAAGATGTAGCAAAAACCTCTATTAGTTCTGGGAATCGGACCAAAAATGTCTACAGCGGCCATATGTCTTAATTTAACAGGTACAATGGGATATAATGGAGGAATATGTGAAGTTGTGTCTGACTTAGCTTTCTGGCAGATTTTACATGACGCTAAAACTCGTCGTATACGTTTCTCCATGTTGGCAAAATAACAGTTCTGTCTCAGTATAAGAAAACATTTTCTAGCTCCGTAATGTGCGTAACTTAAATGAGTATACCAGATTAATTTGTTAACAAGCTCGTCAGGAATGCATAAAAACCAATTGTTGCCGTCAGGATCAGAGCGGCGAAACAGAACGTCATTGCGTACAGTGTAATGGTTTCTAATCGTAACAGTATTCCTATCTTGCCAGAGGTGTTTAATCTCTTTCCACATGTTGTCTTTATTTTGCTCTTGGCTATGTCCTGTAATGATAACGAAATAAAATTTTCAAATGCAACTTGCTGAATGTACATGACGCTGAAATTTGCTTTGCAGAAGTTGGTTGCGATGTCTTGCTGATTGTTGCTCAGAGAACGAGATAGTGCGTCTGCTACAACATTTTGTGTGCCGGGAATGTGAACTATTGTAAAATTAAATTCCTGCAAGTAAAGTTTCCATCTGCTTAATCTGCCGTGAGTGAATTTAGCTGAAAGTAAAAATCTGTGTAGACGGGGGTATGTCTTCCATAAAGAAAGTGCCTAAATCTCGTAAAAGCCCAAACAACACATAACGTTTCCAGTTCTGTAACGGAATAATTTCGTTCAGCAGCTGACAGAATGCGGCTTGCAAATGCAATGTTTTTAATTACTGTAGAGCCATCTTCTTCAATTTCCTGGAAATATGTACGCCTAAAGCGGTGTTAGAACTGTCGGTGGCAATGGAAAAATATTTGGTAAGATCTGGGTGCGATAAAAGTGGTGCATTCTACAAAGCATGTTTCAGGTTCATAAATTCAGAATGTGCTTGCTTATCTGAGGACCAAATAGTGTTTCTACCTGTCAATTGGCATAATCTAGGTGTGTCTAAAGCAGAGTGATGAATAAATTTACGAAAAAAGTTAATTAAGCCCAAAAAAACTGCGTAGTTGCTTCTTCGTTGTAGGAACAGTAATATCACGTAGAGCTTGAAGTTTTTCCGGATCAGGCGCAATGCCTTCTGCTGAAATTACATGTCCAAGAAATTTTATAAAAGTTTTGCAAAATGCGATTTACTGAGGTTAACTGTGAGTCTTTGTGCACGAAAAGTTTGTAACAGACGTTCAAGAATCATATTGTGTTCAGACCAGTTAGCTTCTGCAATAAGAATGTCATCCACGTACATTGTAATTCTGTCTTTAAGTTCTGTCGGAAGTATTGTATTCAACCCGAGAATAAAGGCTGCATAAGAAATAGTTAAACCGAATGGTAATTTGCAAAATTGATAACAGTCGCCAAAACAGAGAAATGCTGTGTACTTTCTGCAGTTCAGATGGAGCTGAATTTGCCAAAATCCCGACATTAGATCTAATGTAGAATAAATAGCAGTACCGTGAAATTTCTGTAGAAGTTCCTCTAATGTCTGTGGTCGATCTGTTTCATTAATAATTATGTCATTGATGTGACGCGAATCAAGTACGAGGCGAAGTGAGCCATCTTTTTTTCTTAACAATATGTAGCGGGTTTATGTACGGACTAACTGCCGGTTCAATAATTCCTTGGTCAAGCATATCCTGCAATTCTTTCTTAACTTGTTCTCAGTGGATATATGGAATGGGATAATGCTTGGCTTTAAATGTATCATGCTGTTTGACTTGAAATTCATACATAAAACCGGACATAGTACCAGGGATGTTGTCGAAAACTGGAGCTTGCTGTAAATGAATTTTGTGTACTTGCGTCCGTTCGTCGTCTGTATTTGCACTGCTCTGCTTAACTTTATCAGAAATCATCTGCATTACATCGTAGTCAGCTTCTTCTGGAGTATTATAGTTACGTACGTACGTATCTGTGAACAATGTGGAATTACAATCTATGTTACGTGATGCGGAAATGACCTCTGTGCGATTAATTCTTTGTTCTTCCGCAGATAGTGAGTGCTGAAATTCTATAGCAAATTGTGTATTTTCATCCTTCAACATTAAATAGCAATTCTGAAAATCGATAACTGCGTCGTGTTGTACCAGAAAATTCGTACCTAAAATAACGTCTGTTGTCAATAAAGGAACAACCCAAAAATTTGAGTGAAATGTGTGACCTGCAATACAAAATGATAAATGTGTCAGTAATTTAACGTCTACTCCTTTACCTCGATACTGCTCCTTTTACTTTCGTTTTGCCTAATGGTAATGTAGGATAGGTATTCTCTTTATTACACTCGTTGAAAGTTTCTTCATTTATTACTGACATAGGTGATCCGGAATCGATTACTGCTGAAAATTTCGATGACAGGGTGTGAAATGGTTTTTTGAACACCTGGTCTTTCCTGTAAATCAGTGTCTCAGATGTCGTCAAAAGTAATAACATTTTCGCGAACAACATTCTGCGTATCTAAAGTAGTGCTTGTGTTATTGGAAGATGCGACCTGTACAGTATCTAGTCAAATTCTATCTGACGTATTATTATTGTCAGGACGATTCTGTGGCATTTCGACTATTTGTACTGTTCTGTTATTTCTTCCAGACGTATTATGTTCTGGATGATATCTACTGTCGGGTTCATTCATGAGAATGTGTTCTTGCGGATGATTTTGCTGTTGGTAAGACCGACCGTTATTATTTGTACGCTGAAAATACTGTGTTTTCTGTACGTAGTTGTTTCTTTGCTGCCGTGCGTTACTATTTGTTGTATCCTGGACTATACGTGCACGCGGCGAAACATTAAAGTTTGGTTGACCTTGTAGACTGCATTGTTGGTTACGTATGCTAAGAGGATGACTTTCATGCTGTTGTGGTGGAAAACGTCTATTGTTACTAAAATGCATTCGCTATTGCTGCTAATATTACACATACTGATGATTAAAAAGTTTATCTGATATTAAAATTACGGCGGTAGTTCTGTAGTGCCTAATGAGAATTGTCACTTTCGGTATAACTTGTCACATCGGGTTTTCATTACTCATTCTTAATTCTAGATAGAGCAATAGTTAAAGAGCTGTTTTGATAGATATAAAGGATAGTAGAAGAGAAGGCAGCAGTGCAGAAAACTAAAGATGAAACAGCACCACTACAGCTCGGGGCCCTATGCACGCTACGGCATATATTCATTAAAGCGTAATGAATCCCCTGAGGTCTATTACACACTGCAAATAAATTTTAGCTTTTGCGTTGCAGGCAAGACCGGTAAAAATTCACAAACAAATTGCTGTATCCATGCTGATTCCAGTTTCTGCATTATAGGCAATGCTGATGAAAATACAATAGCAAATTGTCGTATCCAGTTCAAATAGTGTATCTGTGCTCTGCCATTATTAAGTTCCTTAGATTTTCTTACAGATAAAAATTGCTCGTAATCTACGTTCTCGTCACTGAATTTAAGAACACGTTCAGGTTTGTGTGAGAATCTGTTTGCCAGAGTCATTTCGGATTTCAAGTTGCATAGCTTTTCAGATTTTAAGTCGCGTAGCATTTCGGATTTTAAGTCGCGTAGTCCCTATAGATTACCCAAATTATATGCGCTGCGTGAGTCTGGCAAATGTTCGCAAAGTGGCGTCTGCTGTGATGTGTTAAACCCTGAAACATTTTTTATCTCAGTTACCTCTTGCTGTAAACTTGACAATTTTCTACGTAATGTGTTATTAGACGAATCGATCTCATTGATTGTCTGCTGTAAATTTTGGAATTCAGGTGTTTGGTTAAACAAAATCGGTGCAGTATCGTCTGATTTGCTGTCATTATTACTTTCAATAATATCAATACGACTGGCCAATTCATCACATTTTTCAGTCAATATTTTTACCTGATCATCGGTTTTAGTGTCAGACGCATTAATCTGTTTTTGCATTTTACGTGTGGTTTCGTTCAGTTTTTTAACGTCAGCTTTGATATCATCGGAATCCTGTGTTAGTTCTATTTGTTCGAGTCTGTCGGTCACTGTCTGAAAGTCTGCCGTGTGTTTGTCTGTTTTCGATTTAAGATCAGAAATTTCATTACGTAATTCTGTGTTCGACTGTTTGATGGTATTAATTTCATCGGACACTGAAACAATATTGTTGTCTACACACATTTTTGCTTTCGCAAACAATTTACGTTTGTCTTCCTGCCTCTGTGCAGTGATTGTTTCCATAACTTGTCGTTTTACTTTATTCTGTTCCTGTATAAATTTACGGAAACGCGTATCACTGTTTTGTATGTGGTGATTAAAACGTTCGTCAATCTGAGTGTTCTGTTGGTCGAATTTCGCGTCTATCTTTGCATCCATTGTGCGCGAAAGTTCTGCTGTCATTAGTTTAAACTCGTCGCGTAATTGTGTAGCTTTTTCAGAGCATTGTTTACCGACTGTACGAATTTCCTCTCTGTTTCTGTTGTAGCTGTTTGCATATCCCTTAATTCTTGAGCAACCGATCTAATTTCTTCGCTACTTTTCTTTGAACAAACCTCAATTTCCTCGCGTAGCTGTTCCTTAATATCATGACACTGCGTGGCAACGGCTCTAATCTGTTCACCAAGCTGTCTGGAATTGTTGTCTAATTTTTCAATTAACTGTCTGGAATTGTTGTCTAATTTTTCATTAAAGTATTGTTAGAGTTTTTCGTTATTTTGTTTGTTATCTTCACCTGTTCACTAAGTTGTTTGAGATCTTCATTATTATTGTCTAGTTTTTCATTAAGCTGTTTGTTCTGTTCACTAAGTTGTATGTTTGATTCAATAATTTGTAACAATAATGCCGTCGTTTGATTCATGCCAAAATTAGCATTTCTATTCTCTGTGCTGTTTAATGGTGGATCTGAAATTGTCTCGCTTTCTGTAATCATTTGGTTATTCTGAGAATTACAAAAAGGTTTGCCAGTCAAATGTACACTGTCAGTCAGTATTTCGGAATTAAATGAGTCCGTCGTTCTTTCAGTACACTGTCCATTTTCATTAGAAAAACTTGTCTATACGTTACTTGAATTTTCCAAACCGGGTGTGTTAAGCTGGGCAGCGCTCATTACAATAGAGCGCCCCGCGTCATCAATTGTCGTCAAATTAACAGAGGAGACAATTGAGTTCGTTTGTTCATCATTAAGATAAAAATCATCATTAGTGGTTGGAACGCACTGATTGTCAGTGAACGCAGGATTGTCATCATTACACTGCTTGTCACAAGTACTATCAGTGGAGTTGTTTAAGTCGGTAATTTCATTCATTACACCTCGCGATATACTATTAATAGTTTTTCGCGGCATTTTTACACTAATCACAATTATTCACAAATGAAACAAAGACAATGCAAAATTCAACAAATACAAGTACAACAAAGAGCAACGAATTGCCGATGATCTGTGAAAGAAATTGACAAAATTAGTAAAAGCGTTGCGCCAAATCCTAATTATATTTAAGTATATAAGAGCAGATATCTGACTGTTTCTTAGAAGATTCACAAAGAAATACGATCCTGGTCCGGATGTCGCCAAGTGTAACCTCCCCGCAGAAATGAAAGAGATTTATATTTAAATGTTAATGGACATCGTGCTAAACGTAACCTCCCAGCAAATTTTCACAAGACAATACAAATGTTAACGTGAATAGGCCCAAGTGTAACATCCCAGCAAAAATAAAAGAAAACTCAATGATAATGAAAACGTGCCAAAAGTTAGTTCCCCACAAGATTACTGAATAATAGTGACCCAAATGTAAATTCGACACAAAAAATTGAGAAATGAAGATAAATCCTTAAACCCACAATAATAGGGCAGCATCGCTGACCTTTGGTCCTGTGCAATAATTAATCTGATAAATTGATCCTGGGAGGAAAAGCATAGGAAATATTGTTTCAATTGGAATGATTCTTTTCTTAAAAACGATTGCTTTGAAAACAAAATAATTATTGGGGCATTTCTTGAACAAATTAATTACAATTAACATACATTACATTATCAGATGTGCGCAATGCTGCTTCATTACCTTATTTAACAATATACCTCGTCCCGAACCTTGACCAGAGATGTAAAGGGCGCCACGCCGCCGATCCATGCCGACGCCCGCTCAGTACTACCGTCCACTCGCTACTACAGTCGGCTGACTACTACCGACTCATTGCAGCTCGCAACTTCCTACTCGCTCTGCCGACTCCACACACACTACTTCCGACCGAGTCCAACTCGCAACTGAACTCTCGCGCAGTCAAGCGCAGACTAGACACGATAAATAACTCTCTGGTCAGAGATTATGTCATGCCTCGCCATCGCTAGTACTGAATACATACGCGTTTCAAGGTAACGAAAACAAACCTCAACAATCGATGTAAAGGGCAAAGGCGCCATGAACAGTTGTAACAGCCGTCACCGAAACCATATCCTTACTAATAGCCTCTGGAATCAAAATTGTATATCCAGAGAGGCAACACTGATGTTTACCAATCACACGGCTAAGCAGTAAGGACAATCTAATGTTCAAAAACCGTGCAACAGTTTTGTAATCAAAGTAACGTGAGGGCACACAAATCAGCCGCTCTTAAATGGCCATGATGTTTCAGAATGAGACAAGTTCCCCAGCTTGAAGCTGACGGGCACTGCTCTCACCAGCAAAATGTCGTTTGAAACAGAAGTAAAAGTAGAACCCAAGAGATGCCAGCCGGCCGTGGTGGGCGAGCTATTATAGGCCCTACAGTCTGGAACCGTGCGACCGCTACGGTCGCAGGTTCGAATGCTGCCTCGGGCATGGATGTGTGTGACGTCCTTAGGTTAGTTAGGTTTAAGTAGTTCCAAGTTCTAGGGGACTGATGACCTTAGAAGTTAAGTCCCATAGTGCTCAGAGCCATTTTTTTGAGACACGCCAAAAACGTAAACGAAATTCTTTCTGAAGGCTGTCCGGGATTTGTGGGAGAGGGTGTCAGCAATATAATCAAACAGTTCCTTCTCCTGAAATTCCTCTGGAATCTCAACATACTGTTCAGATATAAGCATCACACTGAGGACTGAAAAACTAGAATCGGAAGGAGGGGTCCACGGTGTCATCCAGTGCATAAAACTGTGCACAGTACTGAGGTAAAGCTTGAGTAACAATTATTACTACCACCAATGATGTGGGTCCGATGATCACGTCCGTAGTAGATTTAAATAGCTCATTTCCAAACAAAATGCATCAACTTATATCTGATCACGACTGTATTAACTAAATAATTATAGTACTATTTCGTCGCTGTTTCCTGGGACAATGTGTAAGTAGGCTGTTTATGTTTTCTTATTGGCAACGTTACGTAGCGCTCTGTATGATAATCACTGGCTGTGCTGTGTGTAGTCTGTGGCTAGTTTGCATTGTTGTCTGCCATTGTAGTGTTGGGCAGCGGCAGCTGGACGTGAACAGCGCGTAGCGTTGCGCAGCTGGAGGTGAGCCGCCAGCAGTGATGGATGTGGGGAGAGAAATGGCGGAGATTTGGAATTTGTAAGACTAGATGGCATGAACTGCTATATATATTATGATTATTAAGGTAAATACATTGTTTGTTCTCTATTAAAATCTTTCATTTGCTAACTATCCCTATCAGTAGTTAGTGCCTTTAGTAGTTTGAATCTTTTATTTAGCTGGCAGTAGTGGCGCTCGCTGTATTGCAGTAGTTCGAGTAACCAAGATTTTTGTGAGGTAAGTGATTTGTGAAACGTATAGGTTAATGTTAGTCAGGGCCATTCTTTTGTAGGGATTTTTGAAAGTCAGATTGCGTTGCGCTGAAAACATTGTGTGTCAGGTTAAGCACAGTCCTGTATAATTGTTCTAAGGGGACGTTTCAAATGTTCCAAAACATTTTAATAAGAGAATGACGATGCCGAGTGTGATGGCGAAGCCGGTGACACAAGCATGTCAGTTTCTTATTAACGAGAGAACGGAACCCTCAACCCTGCATTTGCTGCTTCTTAATCAGTATGAGCTTCACGCCCGTGGTCTAGGGGTAGCGTCTTTGCTTCATAACAAAAAAAAACGTATTCGGTTCCGGGTTCGATCCCCGCCATTGCCTAAATTTTGATAAATAATCAGCATTGGCGGCCGAAGACTTCCGGCATAAGAAGTCAGCCTCATTCTGCCGACGGCCTTGTCAAAGATGGCGGAAGAGCGGATAGAGGTTCAGGCCACTCTCTTGTCCTAGGGGTGGGAAATTGCCCCTAAAGGCGGAAGAATCAGCTATGATCAACGACATGAGGATGCAGAAGGCAAGGGAAACCACTGCTTTAAAGACACGTAACGTGTATCCACAGGACATGTGGCCTGTAATTGAAGAAGTGTCATGATAATCTCTCCATTGGCAAAAGATTACGGAATAGTCCCCCATTCGGATCTCCGGGAGGGGACTGCCAAGGGGGAGGTTACCATGAGATAAAGATTGAATAATCAACGAAAGGGTAACGTTCTACGAGTCGGGGTGTGGAATGTCAGAAGCTTGAACGTGGTACAGAAACTAGAAAATCTGAAAAGGGAAATGCAAAGGCTCAATCTAGATATAGTAGGGGTCAGTGAAGTGAAGTGGAAGGAAGACAAGGATTTGTGGTCAGATGAGTATCGGGTAATATCAACAGCAGCAGAAAATGGTATAACAGGTGTAGGATTCGTTATGAAGAGGAAGATAGGGCATAGGGTGTGTTACTGTGAACAGTTCAGTGACCGGGTTGTTCTAATCAGAATCGACAGCAGACCAACACCGACAACAATAGTTCAGGTATACATGCCGACGTCGCAAGCTGAAGATGAATAGATATAGAAAGTGTATGAGGATATTGAAAGGGTAATGCAATATGTAAAGGGGGACGAAAATCTAATAGTCATGGGCGACTGGAATGCAGTTGTACAGGAAGGAGTAGAAGAAAAGGTTACATGAGAATATGGGCTTGGGACAAGGAATGAAAGAGGAGAAAGACTAATTGAGTTCTCTAACAAGTTTCAGCTAGTAATAGCGAATACCCTATTCAAGAATCATAAGAGGAGGAGGTATACTTGGAAAAGGCTGGGAGACACGGGAAGATTTCAATTAGATTACATCATGGTCAGAAGGAGATTCCGAAATCAGATACTGGATTGTAAGGCGTACCCAGGAGCAGATATAGACTCAGATCACAATATAGTAGTGGTGAAGAGTAGGCTGAAGTTCAAGACATTAGTCAGGAAGAATCAATACGCAAAGAAGTGGGATACGGGAGTACTAAGGAATGACGAGATAGGTTTGAAGTTCTCTAACGCTATAGATACAGCAATAAGGAATAGCGCAGTAGGCAGTACAGTTGAAGAGGAATGGACATCTCTAAAAAGGGCCATCACAGAATTTGGGAAGGAAAACATAGGTACAAAGAAGGTAGCTGCGAAGAAACCATGGGTAACAGAAGAAATACTTCAGCTGATTGATGAAAGGAGGAAGTACAAACATGTTCCGGGAAAATCAGGAATACAGAAATACAAGTCACTGAGGAATAAAATAAATAGGAAGTGCGGGGAAGCTAAGAAGAAATGGCTGCAGGAAAGATGTGAAGACATCGATAAAGATATGATTGTCGGAAGAACAGACTCAGCATACAGGAAAGTCAAAACAACCTTTGGTGACATTAAAAGCAACGGTGGTAACATTAAGAGTGCAACGGGAATTCCACTGTTAAATGCAGAGGAGAGAGCAGATAGGTGGAAAGAATACTCTGAAAGCCTCTATGAGGGTGAAGATTTGTCTGATGTGATAGAAGAAGAAACAGGAGTCGATTTAGAAGAGATAGGGGATCCAGTATTAGAAGCGGAATTTAAAAGAGCTTTGGAGGACTTACGGTCAAATAAGGCGGAAGGGATAGATAACATTCCATCAGAATTTCTAAAACCACTGGGGGAAGTGGCAACAAAACAACTATTCACGTTGGTGTGTAGAATATATGAGTCTGGCGATATACCATCTGACTTTTGGAAGAGCATCATCCACACAATTCCAAAGACGGCAAGAGCTGACAAGTGCGAGAATTATCGCACAATCAGCCTAACAGCTCATGCATCGAGGCTGCTTACAAGAATAATGTACAGAAGAATGGACAAGAAAGTTGAGAATTCGCTAGGTGACGATTATTTTGGCTTTAGGAAAAGTAAAGGGACGAGAGAGGCAATTCTGACGTTACGGCTAATAATGGAAGCAAGGCTAAAGAAAAATCAAGACACTTTCATAGGATTTGTCGACCTGGAAATAGCGTTCGATAGTATAAAATGGTGCAAGCTGTTCGAGATTCTGAAGAAAGTAGGGGTAAACTATTGGGAGAGACGGGTCATATACAATATGTACAACAACCAAGAGGGAATAATAAGTGTGGACGATGAAGAACGAAGTGCTCGTATTAAGAAGGGTGTAAGACAAGGCTGTAGCCTTTCGCCCCTACTCTTCAATCTGTACATCGAGGAAGCAATAATGGAAATAAAAGAAAGGTTCAGGAGTGGAAGTAAAATACAAGGTGAAAGGATATCAGTGATACGATTCGCTGATGACATTGCTATCCTGAGTGAAAGTGAGGAAGAATTAAATGATCTGCTGAACGGAATGAACAGTCTAATGTGTACACGGTATGGTTTGAGAGTAAATCGGAGAAAGACGAAGGTAATGAGAAGTAGTAGAAATGAGAACAGCGAGAAACTTAACATCAGGATTGATGGTCACGAAGTCAATGAAGTTAAGGAATTCTGCTACCTAGAGAGTAAAATAACCAATGACGGACGGAGCAAGGAGGACATCAAAAGCAGACTCGCTATGGCAAAAAAGGCATTTCTGGCCAAGAGAAGTCTACTAATATCAAATACTGGCCTTAATTTGAGGAAGAAATTTCTGAGGATGTACGTCTGGAGTACAGCATTGTATGGTAGTGAAACATGGACTGTGGGAAAACCGGAACAGAAGAGAATCGAAGCATTTGAGATGTGCTATAGACGAATGTTGCAAATTAGGTGAACTGATAAGGTAAGGAATGAGGAGGTTCTATGCAGAATCGGAGAGGAAAGGAATATGTGGAAAACACTGATAAGGAGAAGGGACAGGATGATAGGACATCTGCTAAGACATGAGGGAATGACTTCCATGGTACTAGAGGGAGCTGTAGAGGGCAAAAACTGTAGAGGAGGACAGAGATTGGAATACGTCAAGCAATTATTTGAGGACGTAGGTAGCAAGTGCTACTCTGAGATGAAGAGGTTGGCACAGGAGAGGAATTCGTGGCGGGCCGCATCAAACCAGTCAGTAGACTGATGACAAAAAAAAAATATCAGTATGAATTTAACCTTGATCCGCTGAAAGTCAACCATCCTCAGAGGCGCATCTCCTGCTCGTGTATGTAATGCACGAAGAGCAGTTTAATGAAACTCATACGTGCTCCGAACGACTCTCGGCCTTACACCACAATAACATATCAGAGTTTTTCAAATTCACGGCGTAGCATACTCAGACTACCATACCAATACTTATGGGCAATGCTTTACTGAAGCCTAACTCTCAACGAGAACCAATCACAGCATCAACAAAATGGCAAACGTTAAGTATCCACTGAGCAGGACAATATGTCAATGTTTGTCGGGCTGGTTGATAGTCACTGCAACTGCGCATTGATCAGTGAAAGGCACGGGTATTGCGTCGACTGCCAGATTCTGATGCCTCAAGACATCAGTCAAATAACAACATGTCAAGCTTCCGACTAGTCGTTGCAGTTAAAACGAAACAAAGTAAGTGGCTCCAGCTTCTTGAATTTAGTTTCCCAAACGTTAAAAAAAGGTCTCAAATCCGGCGAGATGAAAGGAGGAAAACAGTACTTCCTGTAAGAATATAGCATTTGGCAGAACATTTATAAATAAACTGACGGAGAACAGTGAGAAATAACTCAGACTGAATGCGACTGACATACCAATTAACAAGGGTGTATGTCTGAGTCATTTACCATTGTGGGACAAAATTGAAGTCTATCTACGCCACATTCCGACAGTCAATCTACAGTCCACAGACGAGCCCGAGGGAGGGGGACAAACCCACGTCCTGCAGAACTCTTAGGTCGTGGTTTCTTGTGCCAAACGGTGTGATCCGCTTGGACACGCTGTGTATGCCGGCCATGAGACAAAATCGCTCCATCAAATGGGGGGATCCAGCACAAGATCGGAATCAGCCCATACTGGACCAGGTAAAGTAATGCGCTCCTCAGGGGCATCATCTGACATGACAGACACTTTGGAACAAGAGACTCAGCAGACGACAAGGCTGAAACAACCTAGGACGACTCTTGAACTACAAGATTCAATGGGGAAGCTCTGTAAATTGCGTATCCGAAGCATCCTCGATGTCGGTTAACATGGAGATAGGGAGGCGTCGCTATTCGTCAAACTTCGATGTTAGGTGGTAGGGATGGGGTGGGAGAGGGGTGCCGAGGGGAACGGACTTGACACACGTCACTGAAGTGGCTCCATAAGTTACTACGATTGCTGCAAAATTACTGAATTGATCGCTGAATGAAATGCCACTAGTTAAAAAACCAGTGACTTTATTAGGAACGTTTCGGATGTTTTTCATTCAGTGACCAATTCAGTAATTTTGGAGCACTCATATTAATTTGCCGTATGGTTTCATTCTTCCTGTATGACTTCATGTCACAATTACAATTGAATCGAGAATGACATTTTCACTCTGCAGCGGAGTGTGCGCTGATATGAAACTCCCTGGCAGGTAGGAGACGAGATACTGGCGGAAGTACAGCTGTGAGGAGCGGGCGTGTGTCGTGCTTCGGTAGCTCAGATTGTAGAGCACTTGCCCACGAAAGGCAAAGGTCCCGAGTTCGAGTCTCGGTCGGGCACACAATTTTAATCTGCCAGAAAGTTTCATATCAGCGCACAATCCGCTGCAGAGTGAAAATATCATTCTGGAAACATCCCCCAGGCTGTGGCAAGCCATGTCTCCGCAGTATCCTTTCTTTCAGGAGTGCTAGTTCTGCAGGTTCGCAGGAGATCTTTTGTAAAGTTTGGAAGGTAGGAGACGAGATACTGGCAGAAGTAAAGCTGTGAGGACCGGGCGTGAGGCGTGCTTCGGTAGCTCAGATGGTAGAGCACTTGCCCGCGAAAGGCAAAGGTCCCGAGTTCAAGTCTCGGTCGGGCAAACAGTTTTAATCTGCCAGGAAGTTTTACAATTGACTCCATAAGATCCACGAAAGAGGCCGAACGAATGACGAATCCGCCGCCCCCATAGCCTCCTTAGGAGACTGGGATGCCACTACGCAGTTTCTGTCACCAAAAGAGATGTTTGATACGGGAGGGTATAACACGAGGAATTCCACATCGGAAATATCTGCATCTTGGTTACCACGTCGCTTATGTTGCAGCACCTGAGTTTCCGCATGGGGATTAGACAGCGCAGAATACGGAATATAGCCTATGGATATATTCAGGTTGGCTGCGAATTAATAAGCACCAGGCGTAACGAGATGTGCTACTTTCAATTAATGTTGGTGCTGGAGAGAATTTTTGAGGACCAAAGCGCGCTGCAGACAATTGAGACGTTGGTGACCACTCTCATTTCATGTTCCTATCTGACGGCTGTAACATGGACCTCATAATCACAAATCTGAAGATCTTTTGTTTTGTTTAATGTACATCTCGATGGAACATATACCATTACAGAATTGAAGGCAGTGTTGACTATCAGAGATACCTGTGAAGGCCCTTAACATCACTAAAATTAAGCAACATACACGTAAGGCACTGATTATTTACTGACGACGGGAAGGTTAAAATCCACGCGTTGGTATACTCAGCATCAGTATTGACAAGGAGGATAATTCTAATTGACCCATTCCTACGACGGGAAGCAACTTTATTGCAGTGTTTAAGCAACAACCTGTATCTTTGGAAGGGGTATTTGGTTTTTATAAAGAAGACATAAAGCTAAGTCAAAATATTTGGTGTGAAACTGATCTAAAGCAATACCAAACGTTTCTCCTAACCAATCATGAATATCGAGGAACCAGGCTGCACATTACAGGTGATTTTGTCTAAAGAAAAACTAAGAATACCTCAGCGATCAATTTGGACGGTATGCTGCTTAAATTAACACAAAAAGCGATTCCATGATGAATAACCGCCGGCCAGTGTAGCCCAGCGGTTCTAGGCGCTTCAGTCCGGAACCGCGCTGCTGCTACGGTCGCAGGTTCGAGTCCTGCCTCGGCATGGATTTGTGTGATGTCCTTAAGGTAGTTAGGTTGGAGTAGTTCTAAGTCTCTGGGATAGATGACCTTAGATGTTAAGTCCCATAGTGCTACGAACCATTTGAACCACTTTGAACGAATAACCACTCAGGAAAGTCAGGACACACCAGGTGAACAACTAACTGCTAGTGGTAATGGTTTCAAATGCTTCGTTGTCTACATGCTGTCCAAGTTGATCCCACGCCGAGTTTGATCCACGGTTTGTGGATTTGTTTTCCAAGACGGACTTCCGCACACATTTGCATGCAGCAGTAATCCGGAGAAGTGTAATGACCCTGCTTTCCTCACCAGGACATCTGTCACTGCTTACATCAGTGACATCACCCAGCGGGCCGATTCGCCCTTTTATCCGAAGTTGAAAATCACTTACGTGATGTGGTTAACTGCTCATTTTGTAAATTTTGCTGGTGCTGTTGAGGGGAAGACTTTTTAACATTTCGTCAGTACATGATTATTGCACTCTGGGGAGCCTCGCCTTTGCCTCGTAATCGGGACCGTTTCATTAGTATGCTAAATCTCACGTTAATGGTTAAGGTGGTCAGGGAGTATGGACATTCTCAGAGATATCAAGGTATACGACCCTTATCGTTTCTCTGTCGTATTACTTCGTATGTGTGGTACTCGAGGGAGAGTGTGGAGGAGATCTTGTGATTGCATCTGCTTTAGTTCGATTTACGTCGTCAATTAGAAAAAAAGCTGTAAAGCACGCGCCCAAGAAAGAAGAGCAAGTGCCGGCAAATCGAAAGACTGCAGAATCGAAGGTCGGTGATAGCATGGATTTTTCTGTCTTCAGAAAAGAATGATGGCCCTGGCGGTAGAGGCGAGACATCCCATTACTATCTTTGAGAAATGTATTGTATGGCTTCTGGATCAAATAAGGTGTCTTTCGTTCGGATATGCATGAAAGAATAGACTCCAATACGGTTTGTGACTACTATTTTAGAAGTGAACATTCATTCTAAAACTGAGTATACAGGCTCAGAGAACTTTGGACGTAAATCACCATTCGTCAGTACTTCGATATCCCACTTCATTGTGCGTTTATTCCTCATATCTGTTGTTTTAAACTTCAGCTTACACTTCATCACTATAGTCCGATTAAAATTACTTGATAGTTAACGTGTGTCGCTTGATGCTACTGAGTCCCCACGTCAGCTACCGCCTACCGCCCGGTTGGAGGTGATATACGCACACTTCACAAATGTCATTAATGTGTAACACGGAGCAATGGCGGAAGTGGCCGCCGCGAGGTATGAATGAAATGCGATACGCTCTGTCTGATTTTAGTGACCAATGACTGAACTGCACAGACGAAGCGTTTCGTAGCTCTGAATTTAACTCATGTCCCAACCTAATCACAGCTCTGTGTGTGCAATGTATCCGAGAAAGCGGCGGTGGGAAACGACGGTGAACACTGCGGCAGAACTAAACTCATGATCGCTTTGTTCACGGTGATTAAAGCTAAACTCCACGAGCAAACTCAAGACAGAGGAAAAGTTCAGTTGCACCGCTAAAAACAAGCGGTATTTTCTAGTTATCATTATTTACCTGAAACAGTCCTCACTCTAGCTAGACGAGCTGTCACACCACCAATCGATGAGTAGTCCTCATTGGAACTTGGTTACAGAATATAGGCGACAAGGGTATATTCCAAACGAAAACAAATGATAGCAACAAAAATAACAGCAGGCAAAGTGAATACGATGATGAAAATGACGTAGCAAAGAATTGCAAATAAAAAATTACTTACAAGCCAATTAACGGAAAAAAATAATATTCAAATTCATTTGATTGGATCTATGAATTAAAAAAAAATCAGTTGCATTTGATGATATTCGAACGAATTACCACTACACCTGAAATATTTCTCTAACCATTGCGCTATCTACAATACAGAGTTATACACTTCGTAATTACGACTGTGGTGTTCCAATCATAACAACGAATTCACATATTCGACTTCACGCATTGTCGTGCTAAGTTTAATTAATGTAAACGGATGTCTGGAATAATGATAACCGTATATCTGTGGCTGAATCGCGTTTTTTTGCGAAAATATCCAGTTGTGTTTGATTAGTGCATGTACGAAAGGTGCGTATTTCATTAGCATTGTGTGTGTGTGTGTGTGTGTGTGTGTGTGTGTGTGTGTGTGTGTGTGTGCGCGTACATTTTCTTGAAGCAGTTATCATGTCTAATGAAATGCGCAATAAAAGTGCCAGACCCATGACTTTGGATATCAACACATTAGAAAGACAGCTGGACAAGGAATTACAAGTCAACTGAGCCGTTGATGTGGTAGTTTGACAACGATGAACGATTCCGATGTGACATTGAAACTTTTAGTTAGAGGAAACAAACTACAGAGCGTGAATTGTCAAATATCAAGTAATTTTAATCGGACCCGTTATTCCATAAGGCTTAAATTCAGTATTCGATTTCGGAGTCCCTGACCCACCACGATGATATTCAGCTAGTATCTTTACATTCTCTTGGTCTTTTTCGTTTACTTGCTTATCATGTGATTACTGAACAATATACTTCGTACGACCAACTGAAAAAAACTGAACGTTGATGCAATATCGTCCGAATGTACATGCTATATATATAAAGGTAAACTCTGTAATTTTGTCATTATAACTGACAGTGAATCTGTTGTTGCACCTGCATGTCTTCAAGAATATTGGAAAATTTTGGCTCTGATGCCACGCTCAACAAACTGGGCTTGTTGAAGTCTGTAACTAGCTGCAATTCAGTTTTAGTATCTGGAAGCAGAGCATCCCATGTCAAGCTAGGTAGAGTTATAAAGTATGCAATATCCAATCCATATGACTTAAAAGAGAATCCGAGAGAGTTTTCGAACATGTGAACAAGGAGTTGCAGGTCAGTTTTGAAAATCGGAATAGTCTACAAGTGTTTTTCACGTGAATACATTCCACACATGGCCAGCTCTTTCGTACTCGGCTTCTGCTGTTCTTTCACCTGTTAATAACTCTTCGACTGACAGGTGACCTCCCAGCAGAAACGATTAATTGCTCGCATAGTTGTAAGGAAAACTCTCTTCTAATTAACTACATGAAACTCTTGATCGTTGGAAAAATATGTTCTTATCATTTTGTATTCATTTGAACTTAGGTAAGTTGCGCGCACTTCAAGGAAACAGCTCAGGGATTTGGTGAATTGATAAATCGTAAACTTATGTTACAGTACAGCTCTTGGTGTGTTACATCAATAGTTCGAAAAAGATCTGTATTTTCTTATATCTTGAAGCACAACACAAAGACTACCTGGATTTAATTTAATTTCTTAGTCGCCATTGCTGTCTTCAGTTAAAAAATGTCCATGATCAGGTAATGGCTACCAAATTTCCTCACACTGTGGAATATTACGGTCATTGTTTAGTGTGGCCTGTAGTTCACTTTGCAACAGGATGTGCTGCACCTCCGTACACACCGGTGAAATGACGGTGGTCTGTGTCCCTTACATAGCCTTCCTCAAACAGTTTCGTTTATTTCGTAATAAGACGGCAGTCACAGTCTCAGTGAGAGCATAGGGCTACTCAATGAACTATGCCACGCAGTAGATGCCTCTGTGCAATTTAAAATCGGAAAATTCCTGATCACAGTCGCACTGTATGTTAAAGGCAATAGTGAATGCTTTATGGAAACTCATCTGATCTAAATGTAAACGAGAATCGCTACTGCGACTGAAACCAGCAACTTCTTCCAACACACATTTCATATCAGCATAAATTACAAAAATCAATGTGAATTTGTTATTGTACTCTATATTACTTACAAAACTCATTCCTGCTAGAAGTCAGTGTTCTGCCGACCGGTTTAAACTATATACAGTCAAATCTGTGTGCTGAGTAGTCTTACTGTGTCCTAAGATCCATGGCCATGTTGAATCACTATGTGCACCCTAAAGAGTGTTCTCTCACTGTCGCAAGACGTTCCACATACACTTCCGTGAGCGATAGAGATTCGCGCTGTTTCTCTCAAGAAGCATTTTTGGGATCGTGTCTCTGGAAAAATTCTCGGATATAATTACAATACGGGAAACCTACTAACAAATGCTTACTTAACATATTTATTAGCAGCAACATTTTTACCTGATGAGTTTGCATACAGGCATAACATAATTGCTTGAGACTCGTCGCAGTAGCTCAGTCATTGATGCTGCCCTGTTAGAGACACCATCACCACCTTCATCATCACGGGTGCCCGTCTTCGCGAAAATATAAGTAGGCCTGCAGTATTGACCGACAGTCAGGTTGGTATCCCAAAGCACTCTGTGGCATGTTCAGACACGTCTTCGCTTGCCATCGGGACCCATTTCCAAGCACGATTCATGACTGAAGATAATTCGACACCAGTTAATGGGATTTCAGGTCGAAGACATGTCCGAAGACACCCTGGACTTCGGTGGAATACCAGCTTGCCTGTCGCCAGTAATACAGTTCGACCCGAAGGAGTAATGGTCAGGGGTAGCATTTCTATTCGTACACCATGTGGTTGTCATTCGAGTCATGCTTAAAACGCAACGGTACATCGACGATATTATACGCCCTGTTTTGTTTCACTTCATGGCAAGCCATCCTGCGCTTACATTTCAGCACGATAACGCGCCCACGCACGTGGCAAAAGTTTCTAACGCTTGTCTTCGTGCTTGCCAGCAAGGTCACAGGGTGTCTTCCAACTGAGAACGTTAGGAGCGTTATGGATATTGCCCTTCAATCATCTTTGGGATGTGGACGATCTAACGAGCCAATTGAACAGAAGTTGGCATGATGTCCCTTAGGAGGATGTCGTCAATCTGTGCCAAGCCGAACAACTGTTTACATTTATGCCAGAGGTGGACCAACGCCTTAATGACTTGGTCCTCTTGAATAGATCATGTAATTTTTTTGAAATTATAATCATTGACTTGTCCGTACATGTATATCACATCTACCGATTTCCGTGCCATTCGAATAGTTCCTCTGTGGTAAGGCCTTTTTTTTCTTACAATAAACTGTATGTAAAATAACCAAGAGGTAACAGTAACAACGAAAGACCATGAACGAAGTGCTCCGATGTAAAAGCGCGTCGCGTGAGAGAGGTGTGTGGTTTTACTCTTCTTTAATTTATCATTCGATAAGCAATGAGGGAAATAAAAGGAAGTTTCAAGAGTGCAATTGAAAATGAGGGTAAAAAATTCGCTGATGACATTGCAATCCTTAGTCTAGATGCAGTGGAATTACAGGATGTGCTGCATAGAATGAAGCGTAATGAATGGCCGCGGTTGCCGAGCGGTTATAGGCGCTTCAGTCTGAAACTGCGCGACCGCTACGGTCGCAGGTTCGAATCCTGCCTCGGGTATGTATGTGTGAGATGCCCTTAAGTTAGGTTTATGCAGTTTTAAGTTCTAGGGGACTGATGACCTCAGTTGTTAAATACCATAGTGCTCAGAGCCATTTGAACCTAGCATAATGAGTACTGAGTAGGAACTGAGAGTAAAACATAGAAAGACGGAAGTAATGAGAAGTAGGAGAAATGATAACAGCTACATGCTTAACATAAAAAATGTTGATCAGAATGTAGATGAAATAAAGTAAGTGTGATTCCTTGGAATATAATAACCCATGGTGCACAAAGAAAGAAGGGCATAAAAAACAAAAAGTGTATTTCTGGCTAAGAGATGTGTACTAGTCTCAAACATAAGCCTAGAGGTGTGTCGGCTCGTATCGATTTCTCTTTCCTGTGTTTTCTTCTGCCTGGTCTGGCTTCTGGTCGGCCGGTGGCACTGCCACTGCGCCGTGGCCGATGGGCTGATTTTCACGGTATGAGAGTCTCAATTGGACCGCTCTGGGAGGAAGTTTGGGTTCAGAGACGATTGTGCGCGAAGTAACCAAAGGCTACGTTCGCCAGAAGCTGATGGCTAATGGTTTCCCATCGAAGGTGTGTTGCTGCTACCGCCCATTGTGTTTCCGTCCGTCGAAGTGATCTCTTGGTAACAAGCTGTCAGTTGGGGATTCACTTGTACCCTTTGCCCTTGACTTTGATTTAATAGGGAACGACCGTTTGTTTGTCGCCGCAGCAGACGACAGGTATTGGGTCGTTAGGCCGCTTCTGGATTCTGTGTGCCCCTAATTTCTTACAATTCGTCCCTGATCCTACACAGTGACTGATTTTAGTATTGTTCGAGTCGCTTGTGGAGCTGTTTCTTGGTGGATGCGTGACCGGGTTCAACTAACAGGAGTCCTACTGTGACAGACAGGGCAATTAATGCGCCGAGTTGTTAAACTCTTTTTTAAATTGTGTTTTATAATTACACTGGTCATCCAGTGGGGTGTCCATTAGCTCCAGCCGCACAGGGAGTCGGCTGCCGTGTAGCGGACACCTTCTACTGATTATGAGTGCTCTATGAGCTGTCAATCTTAACACTGTCCGAGAAATGCATTTGTGGAGGCAACTTGCTGTAATTATCTTGGGTTAATCTTGTGTTTAAATATTACCTTAAATTATGTAGGTATACATGTACGTTATTAGCGTTATGGGGACAAATAATAGTTTTATTGCAGGTATTTTTGATTATTTCTTGGGGTTAAGTATTCTAATTTTATTTAAGTGTGGAAAAAATTTGCAGGAAGTTCAAGTGCAGATTTATTATTGTGTAATATGTGGTTATTAACGCTTGGTTCAAATGGCTCCGCGCACTATGGGACTTAACTTCTCAGGTTATCAGTCCCCTAGAACTTAGAACTACTTAAACCTAACTAACCTAAGGACATCACACACATCCATGCCCGAGGCAGGATTCGAACCTGCGACCGTAGCGGTCGCGCGGTTCCAGACTGTAGCGCTTAGAACCGCTCGGCCACTCCGGCCGGCTTATTAACACTAAGACGAACACTAATATTAGGTTGTCAGTATTGCAAGCCGGACTGGTTAGCCATGTTATATGCTGACTCAGGTTCTGATTGTCCGACAGGCCAACAAATTGTTCCGCTGAGCCTCACCAGCAGGCCGACTTGATGACTGAAGAGGAAGTGTTCTCGATCCTGGGAGGAGGCCGGTTCCCGGACCTCGCTGATACCGATATTTCGTCCGCGTTGTAGTTACGGGCCGTCAGTCACTTAAGTTATGCTCATTGCGACGCTCTGTCCAGGCAATTTACTTAATTTTCTATTCCTCGCTAAATTAGCAGTTGTCTGCCTTTCCCTCCCGGACACAAGCTTTAAAATCGGGCGACTAGGAAGGTTTGAATCCATCAGACAGTTACTTAAGTTCACCAAGTTAAACTCTATTGCAAGTTTAGTTCACCACATAGGTATAAATATATCTATTAGGAATTGTTGCCAATTTACCAAACGTTTAAGCCCCTACAGGAATGCTTGATGTCACTGTTTTTACGTTTGTGGTACTACTGGTAGCCACCACCATGGCCTAGTTGTTTTGAAGCAGGGCATTTACTCTCTTAAAGTGGTTTGGAAGAACTGTAATATATCTGCTTCTGTTAAAGTGTTTTTCTCTTAATTTTTAAGGGAATATTTCTTAGCCTTCTGCGGCTCTGTACCGACGTCGATTTTGTCGTAATACTTCAAAATTTCTAGGTAATTTCTGACCTTTCAGGTGCTTGGTGATTACTGATTTTGATATTGCTGTAAATATTTTTAGAGAGATATTGAAGCCTTCTGGCACTCTGTGATTATTGGTATTGATCTTGTTGCATTTTTTTTAAAAAACAGGGATACATTTCAGAGCAAATTTTAAAGCCTTTCTGCCACTCTGTGAATGTTGGTTGTTGTTAACTGCCTTTGAGCTTCATTCCACTGTAAAGGGAAATTTGAAATGTTTTCAAGAAATAAATGCAGAAGTTTTCAACCTGAAGTGATGCTGAACCTGACGCTTGGCCCTTCCTTGAATTCCTGCAGCCACCAATGGAAGTCAAATGGTTCAAATGGCTATAAGCACTATGCGACTTAACATCTGAGGTCATCAGTCTCCTAGACTTAGAACAACTTTAACCTAACTAACCTAAGGACATCACACACATCAATGCCCGAGGCAGGATTCGAACCTGCGACCGTAGCAGCCGCTTGGTTCCGGACTGAAGCGCCTAGAACCGCACAGCCACCGAGGCCGCCAATGGAAGTAATTTCAAGCCTTTATTTGAGGATGCAATTATTGAGAACGGCCTTTGGAGGTCAGCTTTATATGGTAGAGAATCATCTGGAAAACTGGAAGAAAAGAGAATCGAATCGTTTGAGATGTGGTGCTACAGAAGTATGTTGAAAATTATTTGCACGGACAAGTAACAGAAAGAGCGTGTTATCTGAAAAATCTTTGAAGAAGGGAAGATATGGAAATCACTGACAAGTAACAGGATGATAGGACATATTTTAAAATATCAGGGAGTACCATTCATATTGCTGGATGGAGCTGTGGAGGATAAAATCTGCAGGGGAAGACAGTATTTTGATTACATCCAACAAGTAACTGAGAATGAAAAACACTGGAAGTACTACTCTGATATGAAAAGCTTGGTAATGGAGAAGAATTCGTGGCTGGCTGCATTAAGACAGCCATAAGACAGAAGTTTCAAACAAAAGGTCCACGAAAATAAGATGTTTTGCCGACTTGAAAGAAATTGTATACATGCGGTTTGGAAATGTTCAACAAACACTTACAATCATGCACGTGTTTCGTGAAGTCTATGGTAACCTTCATCATTCCCATTGGTTTACCAACACCTACGACACATAGACTTCTTTATCCTCAATTTAAGCAGTTACGATGCTCACTTTGTAGTAGAGCCCTTGGTCTGAGCATAGACTGAGTTAATGTTCTACCTGACATAACGGAAAAATATATTTCATTATTCTGACGTAATCGCCCAAATTATTGCACTGCGGTTTTTTCATTCGCTGCGATTTATGTTTGCACCATTCCAGAAACATGCTTAATCCATGCGTCAGGAGGATTTACAACTCACTCGTGATGTAGATCCCAATGACGCTAAGTTTCGGATCTTCAAGAAGAAAGAGGTTTTTCACCCACGAACATTTAGATTGGAGGGAGAAACTCAATGAAGTCAGGTTGCCAAACATAACCATAACTTAGAGGTAATGCCACACCGGATGCAGTGTATGGACTCACGGCGAGTGTATGACAGAGTTCATCCGCTCTAACTTAGGGATACACCTAAAACATCACAAGGACACAGATGTACGCTTACTTGCAGACATTTTCATACAATTCCAGAGGGTATACCGGTAACCATTCTCTCTAGATCCCGTTTCGCATTTTCCTGTGCCGGACGTTTGTAAGACACCATGCTTAAAGCCACAAGTGTCAAGAAAGAACTCAAAACAAATGTTGATATGCTACTGTTTTTAGAGCCAGGGACTGGTGTTCCTATACCAATATGTCCAGAAGCACGCCAAGGCAAACAACCTGCGATTGGACCAAAATATCAACAAATCATTAAGTGACTTTAATTATAACGTGTACTGAAAAATAAACAACTTACACGGGCATGTCATGTAACAGTCTATAACTGATGCAGGGTTTGGATGGCTATCTGATAAGTAAATCGCGCTAGTTGGTAAGTTCTCATCTGTGGTGGCAGATATTAAAATGGGATATATTTTTAGCATGGTGCAGCAGAGTCAACAACAGTAAAATGTAATTATATTAAATTTCAGCTTCCAGTTGTATAAGCAAAGAAACTTTACCTAGGTTTCGGCTCTAATGTTGTAGCCATCTTCAGAAAAGTCACAATATAAAATTAAATTAACACATGTCAGATATTGGCCGTGTCAAACTTAAATTATTAGTACTACAATACATAATCATAAGAGTGCGTCACTTCTACTAATGTTTTGCCGTTAGGTCACACTATTATGAAAATCATACAAGCAGCTTCATTTGTATGAAGTGGAGAAGGAAACCAGTTACCCACAAACGTCAATTGAAACTATCTTTATAATGCTAACTGTTCTAGAATGTACTGCACTTGAACTAAATATAGTCAAAATTTGCTTAGTTGGTATATTTCAATTGTTATCTTGTGTTTGGTTAATGGCCGTGTACGCTTTTTAAAAAATTTTAATATTGGCTTTGTACATGAATTTCGTTATTTTATTGTACTTTTTAATATAGTTGTTCGTAGCAATTTTATTAAAATATGCTGAATCACTTAATTAATTCTGTTCTTCCAAAATTTCAGTCTCATCAATTAATTAAATCTAAATTGTACGGTATAATTTTATACAACAATTTAGTGAAACTTAAGTGTCACGTTACACATTTTTAATCTGAAGACTCCTCTAAATGCTACTAATGCATCTTAGTTATTGCAATATTTCTCCTGACAGGCCCAGCACCACATGTTCAGCGTAGAGGAATTTAGACGGTGACTACGGTCCTGTTCGTTCTCATTCTTGCAAATAGTACGCAACTACTTGTGTACCACATCAGAGGAAGTGAACTTGTCCTTCGGACCCACACGCGGGCAGGTGGTCCCAGGGGGGATGGTTGTCAGCGGTGGGCGACCAACGTCCCAGTTTGGAAACAGGTCTAGCCGCAGACTGAATGCAAAGTGGCCGTCCTAATCCCGAGGGAAATCTGACAGGCGGTTTTTGCTGCCTTTTTGTCTGTGCCCCGGTCCCTGACGTAATCTGGCTATGCAACAGACGACGTCTAGACAAGTGCTCAGCGCCAAAGTTATCGCTCGCGCACGGAATTTAAATAGAATTTTAAGTCCGTGTCGCAACATTCCCGACGGAAAAACCAGCAGCTAAAGCGGTGTTTCAGGGAGCAATAATGTGAAAGCCGGAACTGCAACTCGATGCTGCTGGGACAAGCGCCAGAGGTTAACCAGGATCACCATTTCTCGCTCAATAACAACGAAGAGAAACAGCTATGCGTAGTTTATGCAGAGAAACTAAAATAATCTTCCTAAACGCAGCTGCTAGAAGCAACAAGCATGTGATACCAGCTGATCAATGACTCCAAAATGAAAGATCTGTGCAAAACTTATTAATACAGCATGTAACACTTATATCGATTAGAAGTAGGTTTATATTATGTAAATGTGTATCTGCAATTATGGAGTGTGTATTCGGCTATATTTAAACTCTCTGAAATGTGACCAGAAATCTAGAGTTTTGTAATGTATACATGAAAAAAGCAAAATCATATGTTAAAATGATAAATTATTATAATATGTGTATGTTCATAAAAAGAAATTGTTTATTGAAAGCTGGTTCATGCTTAGGGCATTTGTATTTGCAACATGTAAAAGCTGTACGGTAGCTTCCTGACAACGGAAGCGGAATGGCGCGATGTAAAAGGTGGTTTTGGCGATCGAACTGAGCAGCTCCTTTATGTAAACGGGACGCAGTATGTAGCCAGCCGTAGCACGGTACACTTTGACGGTGCTAGGAGAGGCAATTGGAAGCTGCTTTATGAAGGATTTGCCTCGGATGTGGATTCGACTATTTGGTATTCTCGGCATAAAACCTCTAATATGATGAAAATCCGACGTGAAGAAGAGATTTTATAGAGCATTCGAACATCAAGAGCCGTGAGTACAGTAAGTCGCCATGTAGCTTGCCACCAATTTCGCACTGCTTCACTAACTGCATACATTCAGTAACGCATATGGGCAAGGACCGGTTGATTTGGGTGTTGTTTTAATAATAATCACAACATTATAAATCGGCGTCCGGAACCATATTTGCTATCCTGATCACGAACCTACGCAGGGTGATACTAAAACGAATGTCCCGATTTAAATGAACAGTTGTTGCATTCAAGTGTATAAAAGTGACTTTTTTGTCTGATATAAAAGTAGTAGTAAAAGTTAAAGTTAAAACCACAAAAGTGAATTTGGATAGGCTTTTGCTAAGGTACCCTTAATTTATTACAAGATGTAGTTTTGTAGGGTTACAGTGCAAGATTGTGTAAATAGTGTTGTCTAGAATACCTGCTTCAAAGGTGATAATAATTAAAATAAGTTAAGCTCATTTTCAAAATGGTGTGGTTTTGATTTGTATCATGTATGGTTCCTTTTTTCAAATTAATAAAGGTCAGTGTTGTATATTATTGTCTTGCAAAGTAAATTAAGAACTACTCCAAGTGAATTGAATGATTAGCTTATTGAATTAGTCTTTCCTACTGTAATAATCACAGAGCTTGACTAGTGGAACTATACTAGTTTATGGGTCCACATCATATTCCGCACCTATTAGAAAACAAAACTTAACTATTACTGTTACTAAGAAAAACTGATACGAGTATATGTAGAGGAGTTAAAACAGTGTATTTACGATGTTATTCATCTTTATTTGTTTTTTTCATGCCAGTTAAGAGAAAAGCCCCTCATGTCCAAATTCAGTGCTGCGCTTCATGTAGTAACATATCCGTATTTGATTAACTAATGCTCTTGAGAGCAGCTGTCATTAGTATGTGCTTGAGGCATATTTGCTTCCTATAATTCACTGGTGTGTACGTTACTGGTAACTGCTGCTACACACAGTTCAGAGTGTACTGTGTCAGTTTCTAGCCTGCTATTCAAAGGGAAATATCAACAAAAGTAACTTCAATAACCAATATTCAATTTTCTTAAACATATATTACCAAACGAATTTGCCTAATTGGGCTGGCGACGGTTTATTTTTTTCATTCGCTTATGATTTTTACCACTTTCATTAACTCCCAAGGCTAAAGTCAGTTTAGTTTTTCTGTTATTTTTACCAAATTCAAAATCATCGTCCGATACTTATGTCCATTGGACACACGCGCTGTCAAATCTTCGAAATCCTCTCACAGAATAGAGTGTTTCACGGCACGTTAGTGTTATATGCGGCATTTATCGTGACAGGACTAAAGATTCGGTGGTTAGGGAAGAGTGACATATACACGTTAGTGTTATAAGCAGTGTTTCGCAGAATCGTCAAATGAATGAAAAGTATGTGAATGAGCATATTTTTTGAACCAATTGACATCGCAATAAGTACTCTATTGATCTGAAGGCGGTGTAATTGAAACTCATTGTGAACTGCAATTTTATGAAAGCAAGACATTGGAATGAAACAACTCATGCCTAGATGCACAGTATGTCAGGGAATAAGCAGGTAGAGAGTAGCAGGGCGACTTTGCCTTTCTCCACTACTGTTCAGCCTGTACGTCAATGTATCTATGACAAAAATATAAGGATAGTTGAAAGGATGTCAGTGGTTAAACTCGTTGAAGACACTGCTTAACTAGATGAAAAAGACGACTAATTATAGCAATTACTGAAAGGCATGAACAGCCTACTGTGCACAGAATTTTCACGGAGAAGAAACCAGAAAAAGGTTAAAACAGTGAGAGGTACCGTAACCGAAATTAGCGGTTAACATTAAAATTGTAGAGCATATGCTACACAATAAATTCTGACATCGACTTCGAAGCAAAAATAGGCCCTAAATCGATGAAGACATTTCTAATAACGTACATCCCGAGTCTACCAATCAACTGAATTAAACCATGGATTTTGGGCAAACCTGAAGAGAAGAGAATTGACATCTTAGAGATGAGTTGTTTTAGAACGATATTTAAAAGTTTCTGGACTTACAGAATAATGAATGACAGCGTCATATCTCGCTTATTGCTGTAAAGATTTTACTTTACGGGAATAATTTTTAAATTAAGAACCGACAGCGCATCTTATCCTGTCAAGTGATGTCCGTTCATGTTCAGCCACTGTCGACTAATCTCCCATTACGCCGCCATTACGTTTCAATCTCTGACGGTATGCGTATACTGCTCCCTTTGTCGCCATGTCGATGAGTAAACCCAGCGATTGTGAAGTATGCTCGGTCATTTTGTTCTTAAAAACAAAAGACGTTCGTCCTGCTGAAATTCACAGCCAGCTTGTTGAAGTTTACGGTTGAGGTGTAATGAATGATGGAAATGTGCATAAATGGTGTAGGCTGTTTAATGAAGGAAGGAAAAATGTTCATGATAATGAACGAACTTGACGGCCTTCTGTCCTCACGTTGCGGCGAGGACAAAGACACAACTTGAGAAGTTTCATTGGTAATTCCTGGATCATCCACCATACATCGTTTAACGATCAGGCGTAAGACTTCTTTGATGCTGGGATCCAAAAGATGGTGCCACGAATTGACAAATGTTTAAAAATTTATGGTGACTAGGTGGAAAAGTGAAAAAAATATGCATCTTGTAGTCTGTGATAGAATTTACGTTAGTAAATAAAGCTTCCCTTATCCATTACAAATCGGGTCTTACTTTAAAAATGTCCCTCGTATGTTGAAACTTCGACGGTACGCCATTATCAACGATAATTTTTGGTGACGAGCCGCTATACTTGATAATGGCGTTACGATGAAATGACCACAGAAAACATAACCTTGACGGCAATAACGGAACGTGACCTCCTTTCAGCACTTTATACTGGTTTGGAACTCATGAGAAGAATGAAAGAAAATGAGAAATTTTTCCGCAGAATTTCTGAGGAAAGAAATAAAATGGACTGATTACAAAAACGAACAATTGGTTGATACGTATTAATTTCTATGATACTAAAGGATCCATAGACACAAAAATTGGAATACACACCAGCAAATAATTCAGAGCGTTCGGTTCTCTTCAGAAACGAAAAGGTTGCCACTGAGGCTGAAACCATGACTAATTGCATCTAAAAAAGATCCACGTAAGGAAACAACTACTGATTTTTCCAAACTGTTACATAAATCTATGTTTTTGCTTTTCAGGCTACAGTTATCAACATATACACAGGTTGTTCCAGCAGGAATGGTCAGTAATCAGTGATATGAACAGAACGATCATTCGAATCAAAAACGCCTAGTAATCATAAGCTCTGAAATGCTTCTCTTACCAGTTATGAGCACTTGTTCATCATCTATAATGTGAAACAAATCACGTCTACTGTAAATACTTTTTCTTCCTTACTTTGAAACGTCGGATCGAAACAAGAAGAAAGTCAAGTGAGTTTGGGCTCTAAGCGACATACCTTAAGAGCTATGAGCACTTGTTTATCTTTGCTATTATGGAACACGACTCTTCTACTGAACAGGTGCCAATAACTCTTAAGCTGTGCGTTGTAAAGCCCATGTTTAATAAACTTTTTTTGTTCTGAATGATAGTTCTTGTCATATTCGAGAAAATTGACCATTCCTCTTGGGACTACTGTATAGCTGGAATAAATACGCGACATGGTGCTGTCTTGTGATTCTTGTTTATTACGACCGATTTTAGTCGTTATCGATCTTCACTTTACTGCACAAACGACAAAAGATAAGAAAAACGCAATGTTACGTCCAAACGGAATACAAAATTCAATGAGAATAAGAGTCAATCCAAATACTTAACTAAAACAATACAATCACAACGTCACATGTCATATGAGTCTTCAGACATGACATGTCATGCTGTGATTATAATTTTCATAAGTCTTTGAAGTCGACTGTTACGCTCATTGGATCGTATGTGGTGTTTGGATGTTACTTTGTGTTTTCCTTTTGTTTTGTCGTTTGTACAGTACCGTGAGGACTGTCAATGACTGAAAAAATCACAGGACGGCACGGTATCGTGCATTGTCTAGGTTTCCAGTTGGTGTGAATAATTTTTGGAGATGTTTAAAAGGGCACACATATTTTGCTGTGTACATCTGTGGACAAAACATCCAGGGTCACGCTAGAATAAACAAGACTTGGTCTGTCGATTTTTAGTAGGCAAAACAATGCTAGGGAGCTATTGATTGCAAATTACATATACTGTCTATAATAACTAACGTTACCGTTGCAGGCTGGTGGCTTATTTATGCACCAACATGGCTGTTAAGTACTACTATTGTCATATTAAAACTGCTAAAAGCTGCAATATTCATAATTTTTGTGTCTACTAGTCTCTACCGTATATGATCATCAGGTCGGCATAGTTAAGTCTCCAAGGTCATGGAACGAGTCAGTATATGAAATTGTGACTGAAGAGTAATAATAGAAAAATATTAAGCGTGAAGAGGACAAACCACAAATTTAAATAAACATAATCAAAAACACAACACATGAATTAGCTTGTTTTTTTTTTAAATTTTCCAGGAGTACCTCCAAGGTATAGGAGTAGTGAGCTTTGAGGAAACTCTTCAGTTTAGACTGCGTGGAATACTGCTAAGATTTTCTAATTCTTGTGGTAGCTCAGTGGAAATGGGTGCTGCAGAATACTGCACGCCTTTCTCCACAAGGATGGAAGAGTTATGTTCCAAATGCAAATGGAATTCTGCCTTGTATTAACTGAGTAAAAGTGGCTAACTCTTGTGAATAAGCTGATATTGTTGACAACAAACGACATTAAAGAAAATATGTATTGAGACGCCAATATCAGAATATCTAGACTACTGAACAGGCGCTGACAAGAGGTTTTCGAACTTACAATACTTACTGCTCGCACCACCCACTTCTAAGTAAAAAATACACTTTTTGAATCAGAAAAGTTACCCCTAGAAATAATACCATACCTCATAAATGAATGAAAATGAACAAAGGAGATTACTTTTCGTGTTGAACTGTCACTTACTTCAGATATTGTTGTAATGGTTAATAAAGCAACATTTAGTTTTTGAGCAAGATCCTGAATGTGGGCTTTCCACGACTGCTTACTGACTGTCTGAACGCCTAGGAAATCAAAATGTTTATTCGCACTATCATATGCCCGTTCTGTGTAATAAAAATAGTTTCTGTTGTGTTGTGTATTAGAAACTACAAAAATGGCATCTTACTGTGATTTAGCATCAATTTATTTTCTACAAGCCTTGAACTTATATTTTGAACTGCATTATTTGATATTGTGCCAGTACTGCACACAGCGTCCTTCGCTACAGACCCGGTATCACCAGCAAACAGCAGTGTTTTAGAAGACTTGTACTACTAGAAGGCATATCGTTTACACAAATAAGAAGCAGTAGCGGCTCCTGCACTAACCAATGAGGTATCTCCACTTAACTGTGCCCCATTGGGACTGCACGTCGTAGCCGTTCTCAGAATTTCGGAGAATAATCTCTCCTGTCCATTCTTAAAGTAAGAGGTGAAGCAATTGTGAGCTACTCCTCTAATATGCCATGACGAAAGTAGCATTACTCTATGAAGCATCAGATCGATTTTGATCCAGCTTTGTGGACATTTTGATACAGATACCATTTCACTCCTGCATTCGTAGACATGGAAGCATGTAGTCTCCGATTGATGTCTAGAAATGCTTTGCGTGGAATACTTGTTGTGTCAGTTCATGACGACTGTTGGCTGCAGGCTGGTATGAATGTACGAAATGGACGAATGTCTTAGGCGTGTTCCGTGGGTGGGAAGTCAGGAAATGGGGCAGGCCAGTGAAGGAATCATTCATTCGCCAAAGCATTTGTGGTCTGAATTGCTGAACTGGTTCTTGTATTAACTAAACGGACGCAAAATCCCCAAGATTGGTGATCCTTTACAGAAGCTCCAAATTTAGCGCGGAGTTCAATGCGAGACGCTTATAACAGTATCCACAACGAAACGTTTCTATAAAACCTGGCAGAAAATCCAAAGCGATTCTTGTCGTATGTGAAGTAGGTTAGCGACAAGAAACAATCAATGCCTTCTCTGCACGACAGCAATGGAGATACTTTCGAAGACAGTGCTGCCAAAGCAGAGTTACTAAACACAGCCTTCCGAAATGCCTTCACAAAAGAAGACGGAGTAAGTATTTCAGAATTCGAATCGAGAACAGCTGCCAAAATGAGTAACGTAGAAGTAAATATCCTCGGAGTAGTAAAGCAACTCTAATCACTTAATAAAAGCAAGTCTTCTGGTCCAGGCTGTATACCAATTAGGTTCCTTTCCGAGTATGCTGATGCATTAGCTCCATACTTAACAATCATATACAACCGTTCGCTCGACGAAAGATCCGTATCCAAAGACTGGAAAGTTGCACAAGTCACACCAATATTCAAGAAAGGTAGCAGGAGTAATCCACAAAATTACAGGCCCATATCGTTAACGCTGATATGCAGCAGGATTTTAGAATATATATTGTGTTCGAAGATTATGAATTATCTTGAAGGGAACGGTCTATTGACACACAGTCAACATGGGTTTAGAAAACATCGTTCCTGTGAAACACAATTAGCTCTTTATTCACATGAAGTGCTGAGTTGTACTGACAAGGGATTTCAGATCGATTCCGTATTCCTGGATTTCCGGAAGGCTTTTGACACTGTACCACACAAGCGGCACGTAATGAAATTGCGTGCTTATGGAATATCGTTTCAGTTATGTGAGTGGATTTGCGATTTCCTGTCAGAGAGGTCACATTTCTTAGTCACTGACGGAAAGTCATCGAGTAAAACAGAAGTGATTTCAGGCGTTCCCCAAGGTAGTGTTATAGGTCCATTGCTGTTCCCTATCTATATAAACGATTTGGGAGACAATCTGAGCAGCCGTCATCGGCTGTTTGCAGATGACGCTGTCGATTATGGACTAATAAAGTCATCAGAAGATCAAAACAAGTTGCAAAACGATTTAGAAAAAAATATCTGAATGGTACGAAAAGTGGCAGTTGACTCTAAATAACGAAAAGTGTGAGGTCAACCACATGAGTGCTAAAAGGAACACGTTAAACTTCAGCTACACGATATATCAGTCTAATCTAAAAGCCGTAAATTCAATTAAATACCTAGGTATTACAATTACGAACCACTTAAATTGGAAACAACACACAGAAAATGTTCTGGGGAAGGCTAACCAAAGACTGCGTTTTATTGGAGGGTCACATATAAAATGTAACAGATTTACTAAGGATACTGCCTACACTGCGCTTGTCGTCCTCTTTTGGAATACTGCTGCGTGGTGTGGGATGCTTACCAGATGGGACTGACGGAGTACATCGAAAAAGTTCAAAGAAAGGCAGCGTGTTTTGTATTATCACGAAGTATGGGAGAGAGTGTCACAGAAATGATACAGGATTTGGCATGGAGACCATTAAAAGAAAGACGTTTTTCTTTGCGACGAAATCTTCTCACGAAATTCCAATCACCAACTTTCCCCTCCGAATGCGAAAATGTTTTGCCGACACCGACTTACATAGGGAGGAACGATCACCACGATAAAATAAGGGAAATCTGAGCTCGTACGGAAAGATATAGGTGTTCAATCTTTCAGCACGCTATACGAGATTGGAATAAAGAGAATTGTGAAGGTGGTTCGATGAACCCTCTGCCAGGCACTTGAATGTGATTTGCAGAGTATCCATGTAGATGTAGATGTAGAACACACCTTGACAACAGGTTTCAACTTCCGTGGCACATACTAGCACAGCTTAACTTCAACAACTGCAAGATCAGTTGTGCTGTCGTATCCATTAGCTCCCACATACCCCGATTCCAGGAGATCGGGAGGAAGCAACTACGGAACAAAGAATGCGTTTATCGTCCCGTCGGTAATGAAGTCATCAGAGACGGAGTAAAAGTTCGGGTTATGTCAAGATTGGGAAAAGAAATGGACCGTGCCCTTACAAAGGAAACATGCCGACATTTGCCTGGAGTGATTTAGGGAAATGATGGAAGAGCTACGTCTGGATGATCGGACGCGGTTTTGAACCGTCGTCCTCCAGAATGTAGGTCCAATCTGATAACCACTGCGCCTCCTCTTCCAAGATTTGGAGGATCGCATGTTTCGATAACTTTTTCTGTGCCTTTATCACCAAGTTGACTATGGGCATGTTAGTGAAGACTCAATTGCCACGAAAAGAAAGCGAGACTCACCGCTGAACATCAGAGAGTGCCGTTCAACATCCTGTTGATTCTGTCTCTGCTCCCCGCTAATGTCCCAGGTATAGTGCCAGCGGTAAAGCAGTCATAGCTACTCGAGGACGCGGACGCAGCTTCCAACAACCTGTTAAACGATCGTTCCAAGTGACACTCTGCTTAGAACCTCAGCTTGAAATTTACTTCTTATCATCCATATATTCGTAGACACAGTCAAAAATTTGTATTAACTTTTACCTGGTGTAGTGTTTCCACTCACAGTATCCAGAGTCCATTTGGTCACTAGTCGTTCTTTAGTCACTGCATTACTTCCGGATGTCGACAAGATTTGTCGATACGATGATTCCATGTCACTCGTGTCGGTGATCCGCCCTTTCTCGGAGTTTGAAAGATGGCGCTGGAGATGCTATGAAGCAATCTCTTCCAAAATACACTCCTGGAAATGGAAAAAAGAACACATTGACACCGGTGTGTCAGACCCACCATACTTGCTCCGGACACTGCGAGAGGGCTGTACAAGCAATGATCACACGCGCGGCACAGCGGACACACCAGAAACCGCGGTGTTGGCCGTCGAATGGCGCTAGCTGCGCAGCATTTGTGCACCGCCGCCGTCAGTGTCAGCCAGTTTGCCGTGGCATACGGAGCTCCATCGCAGTCTTTAACACTGGTACCATGCCGCGACAGCGTGGACGTGAACCGTATGTGCAGTTGACGGACTTTGAGCGAGGGCGTATAGTGGGCATGCGGGAGGCCGGGTGAACGTACCGCCGAATTGCTCAACACGTGGGGCGTGAGGTCTCCACAGTACATCTATGTTGTCGCCAGTGGTCGGCGGAAGGTGCACGTGCCCGTCGACCTGGGACCGGACCGCAGCGACGCACGGATGCACGCCAAGACCGTAGGATCCTACGCAGTGCCGTAGGGGACCGCACCGCCACTTCCCAGCAAATTAGGGACACTGTTGCTCCTGGGGTATCGGCGAGGACCATTCGCAACCGTCTCCATGAAGCTGGGCTACGGTCCCGCACACCGTTAGGCCGTCTTCCGCTCACGCCCCAACATCGTGCAGCCCGCCTCCAGTGGTGTCGCGACAGGCGTGAATGGAGGGACGAATGGAGACGTGTCGTCTTCAGCGATGAGAGTCGCTTCTGCCTTGGTGCCAATGATGGTCGTATGCGTGTTTGGCGCCGTGCAGGTGAGCGCCACAATCAGTACTGCATACGACCGAGGCACACAGGGCCAACACCCGGCATCATGGTGTGGGGAGCGATCTCCTACACTGGCCGTACACCACTGGTGATCGTCGAGGGGACACTGAATAGTGCACGGTACATCCAAACCGTCATCGAACCCATCGTTCTACCATTCCTAGACCGGCAAGGGAACTTGCTGTTCCAACAGGACAATGCACGTCCGCATGTATCCCGTGCCACCCAACGTGCTCTAGAAGGTGTAAGTCAACTACCCTGGCCAGCAAGATCTCCAGATCTGTCCCCCATTGAGCATGTTTGGGACTGGATGAAGCGTCGTCTCACGCGGTCTGCAAAATGGCTCTGAGCACTATGGGACTTAACATCTGTGGTCATCAGTCCCCTAGAACTTAGAACTACTTAAACCTAACTAACCTAAGGACATCACACACATCCATGCCCGAGGCAGGATTCGAACCTGCGACCGTAGCAGTCCTGCGGTTCCGGACTGCAGCGCCAGAACCGCTAGACCACCGCGGTCGGCCGCGGTCTGCACGTCCAGCACGAACGCTGGTCCAACTGAGGCACCAGGTGGAAATGGCATGGCAAGCCGTTCCACAGGACTACATCCAGCATCTCTACGATCGTCTCCATGGGAGAATAGCAGCCTGCATTGCTGCGAAAAGTGGATATACACTGTACTAGTGCCGACATTGTGCATGCTCTATTGCCTGTGTCTATGTGCCTGTGGTTCTGCCAGTGTGATCATGTGATGTATCTGACCCCAGGAATGTGTCAATAAAGTTTCCCCTTCCTGGGACAATGAATTCACGGTGTTCTTATTTCAATTTCCAGGAGTGTATATTCACTGACAGACTCAACAGGCGTCACAAACTCACACCATTCTTCATTTGCACGAATAGTTGTTTGTTCTGTATTTAATATACTGTTGGTAATCTGGATAAGGATGTCACAAGAATAGAAAACCACTCGAGTGATATTTTGGTAGCATTCGGTTAAGACATTTGTAAATAACGCTTTCTATCTCCACCAGTGAATGCACGGTGTTAATTACACGATCGTGTCATGCACTGTCATGAAGTATATTCTCAGCGCTGTATTTCATATGATATGTCCTAGTGACTTTGAGAAACAATTTTATTTGCAATAAGAACATACTGCGCACGTATCGCACGCCAGATAAGGACGGGAGGTTGTTGGAAGAGTAAAAGTTAAAACTGAGATAAGATTGCGAATAAATTGATCTTCTGAATGCAGTCAGTGCTGCACAAGAAGTTACTTTACACCCGCTTATTTTGTGTGCAAGCTCCAAGGCCACATGAATAATAGGCCTGTGGATTCAAAGCCAAAACACGGAAGATCTTTAGTTCCCAGCTAGTACTTTATTTGAAGATGGGGCGGGATTCTTACAAAACGGTATAGTAAGTTTTACCAATAAAATTTTCTGTCCCTGAAAATCATCGAGGGGTGACAGACTCTTAGTACGAATTAACTGTTTCTTGTTATCACGTACAATTGCCGATTCTACCGGGGTAGTTACTCCTGCAGATAGACCACGGCTGTGGACAAGGCACCGGTCAGTTTACTACGTCAAGTACGATATTATTTTATACGACCGTTGAATGAGTGGTGAATCGACAGAGGAGGTCGTGCAACATAACCTCAGCTTAATCCCACAGATGCGAGGGCATTTGAAAGCATTAATGTATTCCACATTCAGTGAGAACACACACACGATACAGGAGAATGTGACCAACCGAATGTAGCTATTGTGTTAGGAACAGCTGCTAATTACTTGAGCCAACGGCCTTGCCGCAGTGGTAACGCCGGTTTCCATCAAATCACCGGAGTTAAGCGCTGTCGGGCAACGCTAGGACTTGGAAGGATAACCATCCTGTCTGCCGACCGCTGTTGGCAAGCGAGTGCACTCAGCCCTTGAGAGGTAAACTGTGGAGCTACTTGAGTGAGAAATAGCGGCCTCGGCCTCGTTAACTGACATACGGCCAGGAGAGCGGTGTGCTGACCACACATAACAGCAAACATAAATATAGCCAAAGCCTAGCAGACAAACAAAAATTACGCGAAGCGAAATGTAGTGTGACGAGGGCTATGCGAGAGGCGTTCAATAAATTCGAAAGTAAAGTTCTATGTACTGACTTGGCAGAAAATCGTAAGAAATTTTGGTCTTATGTCAAAGCGGTAGGTGGATCAAAACAAAATGTCCAGACACTCTGTGACCAAAATGGTACTGAAACAGAGGATGACAGACTAAAGGCCGAAATACTAAATGTCTTTTTTTCGAAGCTGTTTCACAGAGGAAGACTGCACTGTAATTCCTTCTCTAGATTGTCGCACAGATGACAAAATGGTAGATATCGAAATTGACGACAGAGGGATAGAGAAACAATTAAAATCGCTCAAAAGATGAAAGGCCGCTAGACCCGATGGGATACCAGTTCGATTTTACACAGGGTACGCGAAGGAACTTGCCCCCCTTCTTGCAGGGGTGTACCGTAGACTGGAATAGAAGGCAGAACCGATAGAGGTACTCAAGGTACCCTCCGCCACACACCGTCAGGTGGCTTGCGGAGTACTGATGTAGATGTAGATGTAGATGCCACTCCCTACCGACATAGAGTGCCCCCTGTGGGGTGATGATGAAAAAATGGTTCAAATGGCTCCAAGCACTATAGGACCTAACGTCCGAGGTCATCAGACACCTAGACGTAGAACTACTTAAACCTAACTAACCTAAGGACATCACACACATCCGTGCCTGAGGCAGGATTCGAACCTGCGACCCCAGCAGCGGCGCGGTTCCAGACTGAAGCGCCTAGATCCACTCGGCCACAGCGACCGGCGGTGACAATGAAACGGCGGTCGGTCGGTACCGTTGGCCCTTCAGAACCTGTTCGGGCGGTGTTTGGTTACAGGTAATAACCTGAGAATAAGGACAAAAGGCTGAGTAAGAATGATTGGTATACACACTGTGTAGTGTAAGTGAATGGCTATCATCAAATCATCTCAACAGTGATTTTTTTCCGAACATTTGTTTATAAAACTTCCTTTTCTAACTCTGACCGTTAATACACACACCATCAAATGGTTAGCATCAGCCCTCTGTTTCTAAATTCATGGCACAGGAACCAAAAATTGCCTCTGGGGCATGCGTATATTTTTATTTGCAATGTGATCGGATCACCAAAAGGTAAAATCAAAGCAATTTTGCAACCATAAATTCGCCTTTTTCCCATGGATGGTTTTTTATAGCACTCCTTAGAAACAATATGTGGTGGACCATCCCCTCCTCCTGGATGCAGATTTGAATTAATCTTGGCTAGATCTGTAAAACTACCCTAGGCTACAGTACATTATCTTAATTAAGAGTGCACTACGGTAGTTTTCCTAGTACCTTTCGTCAGTTAAGATCGTGACCGCGTTACCTGTGTGTTAGCTGTGTTTCACACCTATCGGAAATAACTGCATTCTGCTCGCTTTGTTAGGGTATGCGGTTAGTCTCTTACTAGACTCCCCTAGAAACCGGAAACGATGAATCATCTAGAAACTGAATGGGGATATATAAAGGGCCATGTAACCCACGGAACACTCTTTTCTACATAGCTATCCTCCTGTCCGTTACACAGAAATAAACACTATTTATAGCAAAACTGGAACTGTTAACGTTTAATTCAGGTTTTATTGGAAAATTATTGATTTGTAACGTGAACAGAAGGACGTTATAGTAAAAATTAACACAAATACACAGATTTATCATATAGCGCTAGAAAACACAATTTCCTTAAGAAAAAGGTAAGCTTAAGAAAACGCAAAACAAAAACGTATCAAACATCTCTTGAATACTTCATCGAGATTATATACAAAGTGTTTTTGCTATTGCCAAACAACTTTCGCACTTACCAGTAATATGAGATAATTCATGCCTTTGACCATGAAGGAGAACGTTCTGTTGAGTACAAAATAACGAGATTATTTGTACTGAGTTTTTTGTATTTGGGAATGTAAACTGTACTTGGATGGAAAGTATTTTCTACGATTACGTGAAGTTACGCGACTGGCATTTTATTACTTACAAAGAGCAGTTTATATTTTGTTAGGATAGGAAGCACACTCTGGACAAGCACTGAATGATGTGCGGTTGTAATCATGTGAAAAATAAACAAAACGGAAAGTGACGTGGTCAGATCCCAGTTACTCTTCATTTATATTTTTTCCTTAGCAATGCTACAAATACTAGAGCAATTCTACCATTTACTACGTTTACATACTGCACCAAACCTGACGAACTGTGGTTTTGGTATAGCGCAACTCTAGTCCTGGCGTACCACCAGTGAGATAAAAAAGCCACATTTGCACAAACTGAGCAACTCTTCAGTGGCGATTCTGCGTAAGTCACGCACATTAAGTGGTCGATGTCGACATCCTAACTCGGCTCTTTTCAATCGATCCCACACAAGTTCGATTGGGTTCATGTACAGGGAACATGCAGGTCAATCCATTCTCATGATTCTAGTATCCTAAGGCTCAGCTGCATGAGCTCGCGAGTTACCGTCCATCAAGGTGACAATGTAATCAAAATGTTCGCGTTACTATCTTACTATTTACTGCAGCATGTGGTCCCTGTACCGTATTGTTCTGCGACTGCAACCACGTGAGATGTGCCTCAAGTAATGCCATCCCAGATTATCACTCCCTCCATCATTCTGTCACAAATGTGGGCCACAGTGCTGGAGACGTTACTTATTACCGGATTTTCTCCAAACACACCCGACTTCCGTCCGTAAACAACACGACCGCCCATCCTCGAGCTGTCATTGTCCATGATTTATAGCCCGTCTCTAACGGAGTCCTTGGTGCGCTCACCAAGGTCATCGGAAGTAGAGATTCGCGTCATATCGTCTCCTAATCGTTGCATGCAATACATGACGTCCTGTAGCTTCTTAGAGCTCCGAATCCATTTCTGAAGGTCTCACTCCACTCGAAAGTCGGAGATATCGATCATTGTGTGCGTCTAACGAATGTTAGTGCAGTGTATGTCCTAAACACTACCTGTCAATTGGAACTCACTGTATGTCTGCTGCACATCACTTGGACTCCGGGGCAAACGTCGAGCGTCTTCCCTGACCGCCGTACTTTCTGAGCGGTTTAACGTGACTATATAACATGATGACGTGAACCCTATCATGTGTCGCGATTGTTCTTCGTGACTCTATAATTGCACGGATGACTCTCTTATGGTGCTTTACTTTCACGTGAAACGATGCAAGCCATTCGAGTGTGGCTTTCCACCCGTAGGCAGCACTCATTACAGCTGTGTATACGTATGTTTACAAACAACGGAAACAATCACAATAACAAAACGACAAACCAGCGTGACGCAATACTTCTGTTGATGTGTGTGTCTTCTTTGGAACATGTAGCATTGTATAAGCCTATTTGTACGATCATATTAACACATTAGAATATTTGAGTATTAGTGGTCTGAATCACATACAACATTTCAAAATCCAACTGGGGTTTCAAAGGTCTCTCCGCAGACCAGCTAAATTAACAAAAGGTAACAAACACTTTGTCCCGTAAGGCTCTTCCATGTGAAATCTCAGAATAAATTTAGCATGGATTAACGTAGAAAATAGTTACGTAGAACGATCACTACTAGATAAAAATTCAGTAAGTGCTGTAGGAAGTTGCGGATAATCTTGGTTGACAACTGAGCTCACATTGCGTCATGTCGCGTTGTGGGTACTGAATATGTTATGTTCTCTTTCGGTGCACGAATTATTTCACGTAACCTTCTGGCTGCTGCATGAGGGCGAGAAATTTTGTTTTCTCTTCGGTCGAAACTATATCAGAGCAACATAATGATTAATCCAATCCATAGGTGAGGGAAAATATCGGAAAGTTTAAATGTCATTCAGCAAATACCAATTATGGTTCTCGTTAAAAGTTACATTGTTTAAAGCGTGACTTATTTGGGAGTGTAGGATGCAGCGCTGCATAATAAGTACATGTACTGATTTTTAACGTGCTCGTTTCTTTTATCTGTTTTACACAATTTTGAAGGCTCTAAATATGAAAAATTCTTTTTAAGAACGCTTCAGTTCTCGAGATAAATTGTTTCCTTATTGCTTCCATTACAATCTGATCCACTGTCTCAATATCACAAGTTGTGACAGTGTTATTTTGTAAAATTAGAACTAAGTTTTTACATATTTGAGTGTAAGGAATGAACCTATTTGAAATCATGTAGACTTACGTGTGGCAGCGATATCCAGCCGGCTTGGTTGGAGATACGTTTCCGGCGATGTAAACTGAGTCTCTCTTCATGTGCAGTTGCGCGAGCAGCTAATTTTTATTACTTATAATAAAATGCAATTTATATTTTGTAAGGATATAAATAGCACTCTGGCCTGACACTGAACGATTTGGGACTCTAATGATGTGTAAAATAAATAAATAAGCAAAAGAAAAAGTCGTCAAATCCCAGTTCCTCTCTCACAAATTCACGTTCCTTTCCAACCAGTGCTACCAATGCTACCGGCAATGCTACCACTTACTACGTCATTTATGCTCTTCATATACCATGATCTTATTTGCTTGACGAAAGCGAAACACCTACTGATTCTGACTGCACCGTCACATGATATGTGTAAAGAAACGAATCTTTACTCGGATATGATTATGTTGCACTGTTGTCTTACAGCTGTTTTCTGCTTCACATTCGTATAGTTAGGATGGTTTCATGAGTTAGACTACCTCAGTGTCCTAACATTTTGTGGGTCAGAAGATGGTCATTACCTTCCGAAATTAATAACCTGATTACAATGATCCAAGACTGGAATCATATTAGAGAAAATTTTTCGATGTCAAATATTCCACAATGAATCACAACACAAGCAAATTCTGTTGATTTATTGCAATTTTGCATATTTTAAGTTCCTGTATTATTTTCACATCATGATATTTGTCTGCCTGGCTCTATTGTCTGGTTTCAAGATTAAATATTTTGTTAAAGAAATTGTTTCCATAAGCTTTAATGTCTCTATAATAACAACGTTTTCTGCCAAAAACATGTAAAATTATCACTCAAGCTATAACAGTTTACTTTAGCTATTAGCGCACTCTAAAAAGGAGAATATCTTCACATGATGTCGTGTATCCGACATCGCAGTTCGCAACTGCCAAATCACTCGTGTGATCCGGACCTGCAGCGAAACCATGAGCGTCGTTGAAGATGTCTTCCGCAGATCCCAGAAGACCACGGAGTAATAGCTCGGAGAAGTTTAATAATTTTATTTCACTTCTTGTCAGAATTCTTTTATTTACACGTTCCAAGTACAGCTCAGCTTCATAGTACGAAGAGGAAAATGTTAATGCAGAGTGTAGTGACAAGGGGTACCTATTGTAACATTGGTGCTCAATGCAGCATCCTGTTTGCGATAATTAGCACTGCATCCGAGATGTTGTAGCAGGTCTTTTTTGCTCTGTTATTTCCGGCCAAAACGCGGTGATACGGACGTGGTGAGTTATTCTAGCACATCTGTTATCCATTTACGTTATCAGAAATCAACATCCTGGTATGGCAGGATTTTCTAGGTTTCACAAATCCAAAATAGGCCTCACTTCACTTTTCCTACCACGTTGTAACAGTAAAATATGTATCCAACTATGATTGCATCAGGAATCGTTGTGCAAAGTGACACTAGACTGTAAGCAAGGAGAGGTACACAGCAGTCGGCCCCAATCCCATTAGCTTTTATTATTCCTGCAAATCTAGATCTCAGCTATAAATAGCCCCCTTCAGTGCATTTTCGTTACATTTCAACAGATTCCCCTGCAGTCCTGTAAGAAAATATGGTGGCATGAACTGCCGGGAATCTGTTAAAGTGCGACTAAAATGCACTGAAGAGGGCTATTTATAGCTGAGATCTATATTTGCAAGAATATTAAACGCTAATGGGTTTGCGACTGACTGCTGTGTGCCTCTCCTTCCTTAGTAAAATATGTACTTTCTCCTTAAAATATTGCAGATGGTAGGGAACAATTTATTCCGTTCGTGGCTTCGTTAATATGCAGGATGGTTACAATTAAACTTTCGGTACATGAGAGGGCTCCCATGAAAAACGAGTGATCGTAAGGAAATAAAAGTTTGTGGAAACATTTGTAATGACGTGCGCAAGAGAAATAACGAATAACCCACTGAAAGAAACACACTTTAATTTCCACTTGAGGGTATAACATACCTTAATAGCGTGCCATGTTTGTGTACTAAGCTACAAACGTTGGTCAGTGTGAAGACCATATGCATCCGGCCTGTCTGGATGTACGGATACCAATCCACAGCTGTTCGCAGCACTTTTCAGAGATCGCACTACGAAATGTTCAGATGTCGTGCCACAGTTCCTGTTCTGCTTGAAGACCGCGCATTGCGCCTAGCATTCAGCCCCATGAAACATTAACCTCTTCAAACGTTTGTGAAGCAAATGGTTGACGGCCTCTCCCAGGAGCAATTCACTAATCGCCAGTTAATTTGAACTTCCGAATCGCGTTTTCATACCCGACACGGAAAGAGTATTCTTTTAATGCGTTGATACTCGCAAAGAGGAGCAGCACTATTGCTGTTGTTTTGGTAAGGCACAATTTACGAGCAAAGCCCTGCTCACCTTGGTCAGACCCATGTCAACCATTTGCAAACCGTATTGCTCGTTGATGCTTGTGTTTCAGCCCTACGTCGCCATACCAGTACCGGCACCTAACAGTAAATCATGACTGCTAACAACGCAAATTCAGCAGTACACAGTTTGTACATTATTTCTGTAAAGCTAGGTATTCATACCATATATAGTTTTTCGAACTGTGGACTGTCTCAAGTAGCGAAAGTTTCATTTCAGCCCCCTGAAATTCGAGCTGTATTCGGCACATGGAATAATTCAATATTCAGTCCTTCAACTGAGAAAAGGTGGACAGGTATGGTGTGGTCTCCTTCAAATTACATTTATGGTCTGTAATAAATCCGTCTCTGGTATGCCGCTAAATCCCATTCTCCTTCCTTATCCGGTACATCGGATGCAGTAGTCATGAATGGAAATGAAAATGAAGTCCCACACTACTCTACGGAGCGTAGGGAAACGATGCGAGAGACTTACACCGCCGTACTAGGCAAGGTCCTAATGGAAGTGGTTTGCCGTTGTCTCCCTTCGACTGTAATGGGGATGAATGAGGATTATGAAGACGACAGAAGAGCATCGAGTCATCTCGGGACAGATAAAAAACCCTGACCCCGCCGCGAATCAAACCCGGGCCCCGTGCTCTGGAAGCGAGGATCCTACAGCGAGACCACGAGTGCAGTCCTGTATAGTTTACCAGTTAATTCCAATAGGTTCCAGAAGTATTGTTACTACTCCTTTTATGACTTCAAAGACAAAGATCTACTACATTTTGTCATTTTTGTTCCTAAATATTTCCTTTTCCTTGATTTGGTGCTTTTTAATGACGGTATTCTATTTCCTGAGGTCACGTCTTCATTCCATTACAATTTTGTAGCAATCGGTACTTCGCAGTCTGTTCTACGGTTTTTCAGTTTTCCGTTCGTTCTCCATCTTATTTAATCCGAATCAATGTATAGTCTCTAATAAGGTCGTCGACGGTGAATTAAAACGTGTTCTTCCTTCTTTTAATTAGATCAGTCCTTTAATTAATTCTAATTAATACTTCATCATTTCGTTGTATTCATGTCTACGTGTCTGACTTTACTTTGAGGCAATTACTGATGTTTTGGGACAGTCTGTATTGTGTCCAGACCTACTTGTGTCGTTGTGTGCGCGCGAGCTCATCTGTGCTTGTGTGTGTGTGTGTGTGTGTGTGTGTGTGTGTGTGTGTGTGTGTGTGTGTATGTGTTTATTTGTGCAGTGACATCTTTAATGGCCTAATTTATCTTCATATGTGTAGTCGTTTTGCTCCCTAAAATCAAGCTGTTGCTCATTAGTTACAGTTGTGGTTTTATCTGACTTTCTTCTGTATGGGGTACGACTAACTCATGTAACTGACGAACCAATTTGTAATACAACATTAAGTCCTTATAACAGATGCCACATCTCTGCCGCCTGAGCAACCGACGGTGCGCCTTTAATAGCTTAAACTTCAAGCCATGGCGCTGTTTATGAGATGTTCCTGAACGGAACTCCTATACAAACTTTTGCTCGGTTCGTTTACCCTCGGCGGTCCATATTAAGCCGGCCACTTAAGTACTGCGGCAAAAAGTGGTGCTTCAGATGCACGCTCTGCTCCCTCAAGCAATACGCCACCAGACTTGTAATTTCCTCAGATGTATATTTCTGTTTTACCGGACCGCTGCTACCCCGCCGGTTAAGGCGCAGATATAGCTGCTCGAAAACTGGAGGCGCCTCGGAGCGCAGAATCCCTTCTAATGCGCACCAATTGCTACAGAGAACTTGGTACCCTGTTACATTTGCATATTAAGCACACCTGCTGGAGGATTGTGACCCCCGGCGTTAATTTCTAGCATTGCAGCTTAGTGCCTACAAGGATCGTTTGTAGTGACACATTTAATAATTTAGAAGTTGAGATGAATGATGGAAACTTATGTGTACGAAGCGTATCACTAACGGGTTTAGTGCTGCCACCCAAATTTAACTGTTACTTTCGTAGTCTTGACACGGATAGTGTCATTCCACTTCTTGTAAACTGTATGTCTCAGTTTTATTATCTGATGGTAGTAACTCATGCTCTCAACACAGTTTGTATGATATTTGCTGCTGTGTTCTGAAGACTGCTTTAACTGCAACTCTTCGCACTACCTCACCCTGTGGAAGTCTCTTCACCTCAGTAAAACTACTGCAACGTACTAATGGATATTTGTACGTGCTTGCTACAAACAGACCTTTCTCTCCATATGTAATTTTTATCCCCCACACTTTCTTCAAATACGGAACTGACTACTAACTGGTACCTAAGAATGTTTCCAATCCACCTAGCACTTCTTTTGCTCAAGTTGTGCCATAAATTTCTTTTCCCCCGAATTCGATTCAGTTCTTCTCGATCAGTTGTGTTGTCTCTCAGTTGGATCTTTAGGATTCATCTGCAACTCCCAGTTTCGAAATATTCCACTTTTTCTTTCGTTAACTGTAGCCCAAGTCTCACTTCTGCTCAAGGCTACACTCCTGACAATATTTTGAGAAAAGATTTCCTAACATTTAAATCTGCATTCGACATTTACAAATTTCTCCTTTACAGATATGTTTTTTACCTATTACCAGTCTGCTATATATAAGCTAAATACTTCGGCCATTTGGTATCCAAACAGCAAACGTCGTCCACAGTTTCTGTTATTTAATTTCCTAAATTAATTCCCGTAACATCGTCTCACTGAATGGTACTACAAACCATTACATTCGTTTTACTATTGTTCATCTTCGTCTTATAATCTTCTAGGAGGACACTGCTCATTTCTTTCAATTGAGACAGCATCGGAAAGGTAGAAACTTCTAGTGAAAAAAAAAATCACAAAGGGCTTTCCGCTGGGTTCAATTTTGTGTCCACACCTATTCCTTATATGTATGAATGACATTCCACTTCACATTCAACAAGTAAAATTGGTAATTTTTGCAGACGATACTTGTATTATAATAAATCCCATTAGAGAGAAAGCAGCGAACAGAAGTATTCGTAAATTAAATTTTACTAAGAATTATTAAGTGGTTGTATGAAAATGCACTCCTTCTAAATTTTGAAAAAAGGAAAAAAAAAACAACACACTACACTTAGTTCCGTGCAACATATAGTCGCACCAAAAATTTATCCATTACATTAGCAGAAATCAGTAAGAAGGGTAGAATGCTCCAAAGTTTTGGGTGTACATATTGATGAATACTGGAGCTGGAATAAGCATATTACTGACATGCTAAATCAATTAAGTTGAGCTACTTCTGCCTTTCGTATAATTGCTACTCTTTAAAGGAAACATATCAGACTCCTGACATATTTCGCATTCTTCCACTCAGTAACGTTTTATGGAATAATCTTCCTCGCTAACAAATGACTTGGAATGAAAGTATTGATTGCATAAAAGCGAGAAGTAATAAAAATACGTGATGTTCGGCCAAGGACGTAATGTAGTTACCTCTTCAAGACCCTAGGCATTTTAACTAAGGCGTCACAATAAATCTGTTCGCTAAAAATATTAGTCTTTAATAGTTCATCTCAGTTTGACGAAGATAATTATGCACATACCTAAAGCATTACAGGGAAAAAAAACCTTTACTACCTACTGTTAAAGCTGTCAGTGGTTCAGAGAGAACTTGAGTATGTAGCAACAAAAATTTTTGATCATTTGCCCAGCAACATAAAATACCTGACTGGTAGCGAATCATTTCTCCTGAGCAACTCCTTCTGTTCCATTGACTTAACATGCATGTTGTTTCTCGTCTCTGGTAGCCGTACGGTACAGTCGGCAAACCTCAAAGTTTATATTCCTTGAACTGAAATTCCCTTTCCTGACTTCTCCTTTATTATCTTAACGGCTCGCTCAATTTTCAGATTGACAAAATGAGGGCTACAGCTCGGTGTTACTCCCTTCCCAACTGCAGATTGTGGTTCATGTCCGTCGACTCTTTTAACTGCAGTACGGTCTCCACATGAGATGTGCACAACCTACAGCTCCCTATATTTTATCCTATGTAACAGACTACGGATGAGCATATTAAGCTCTATCTCTTACCGCCATCAAATCTCGGAGTGAGAGATCTGCAGATAAAAAATGGTGACTACAAAATACAGTTCGTTCCATACCATAGTACTGCTACTATCTTATTAGGTCACTAGCATTCCGAATAGTTTGATGCGGCTCGCTACGATTTCACCTCTTGTGCTGATCAGATTGTTTCCTATATCAGCTACCATCTGTTATTAGTGCCATGCAGTTTAATCTCTCCTTCCGTCTCAGAACCACCGCCTTTCTGTCTCAGCCAACTGTCAATAACCTTCTCTAACAACACACCTCAAATACCTCGGATACCTCCATTTACGTAATTCCCGCCGATCAGCTCCACACATTCGTGAACTCCAGACGAACACACATTCACTTTCTTGTCATAGTGCCTGTACCTCTTACTAATAGTCTTATGTTAACGGGGAATGATATTCGCTCCATTGTTCGGTTCATTCATACACCATCTAGCTTTCGTGTTGTATGATACGCTTTATTTTGCTTTCAAGATATCAAAATTAATTATCCGCATATTATGCACGCTTTGAAAATTTGACGCTGAGTAGTAATTAGTCTTATATCCGCTTCTATTCAATGCTCATGTTCCATTTGGTTTACTTACCACTCAGCATATGTGGTCAGCAGACTGATCCCTCCACTGAATACGCTTTAAAATTTTGTTCATGGCTGGAGCAGCAACTGTAGTACGAAATATTCTTCTACAAATACTAAACAGCCGACCTGCTGCAGAGTGGGTGTAATACAACCCGTTTCCCATTGTTCCAGCGTTTATAGAAACTTCTCCTTCGTAAGACAACCTAAAAAAAGTTAACAGCAAAAACATGTTCAGATATACACTACTGGTCATTAAAATTGCTACACCAAGAAGAAATGCAGATGATCAACGGGTATTCATTGGACAAATGTATTACACTATAACTGACATGTGATTACATTTTCACGCAATTTAGGAGCATAGATCCTGATGATTCAACCACCTCTGGCCCTAATAATGGCCTTCATACGCCTGGGCATTGAGTCAAACAGAGCTCGGATGTCGTGTACAGGTACAGCTGCCCGTGTAGCTTCAACACGAGCCCACAGTTCATCAAGAGTAGTGACTGGCGAATTGTGACGAGCCAGTTGCTATGCCACCATTCATCAGACGTTTTCAATTGGTGAGAGATCTGGAGAATGTGCTGGCCAGGGCAGCAGTCGAACATATTCTGTATCCAGAAAGGCCCGTACACGACCTGCAATATGCGGTCGTGCACTATCCAGCTGAAATGTAGGGTTTCGCAGGGATCAAAAATGGTTCACATGGCGCTGAGCACTTTGGGACTTAACATCGGAGGTCATCAGTCCCCTAGAACTTAGAACTACTTAAATCTAACTAACATAAGGACATCACACACATCCATGCCCGAGGCAGGATTCGAACCTGCGACCATTGCGGTCGCGCGGTTGCAGACTGAAGGGCCTAGAACCGCTCGGCCACACCGGCCGGCTCGCAGGGATCGAATGAAGGCTACAGCCACCGGTTGTAACACATCTGAAATGTAACGTCCACTGTTCAAAGTGCCGTCAATGTTGTTGTCGCGTAACAAGATAGTTACGCCACATTGAGAAGGGAGCCGAAAGGCAGGCGTACACACACGTGGACTGGCGTCAAGCCTGGAACAGGATACGTTATGACTGCTATCAAGAAAATACGTAGCTTTGGAATATACTTAACTCTATTCTTTGTTGGTTTACAACGTTCTTCTTGAGACATTTATACGATAACTCTCAAACTAGGTAAGGCTAATGGCGCCTTGCTAGGTCGTAGCCATGGACTTAGCAGAAGGCTATTCTAACTGTCTCTCGGCAAATGAGAGGAAGGCTCCGTCCATATTGTCGCTAGCAATGTCGTCCGTACAACTGGGACGAGTGCTATATCGTATCTCGAGACCTGCCTTGTGGTGGCGCTGGGTCTGCGATCACACAGTGGCGACACGCGGGTCCGACGTGTACTAAATGGACCGCGGCCGATTTAAGCTACCACCTAGCAAGTGTGGTGTCTGGCGGTGACACCACATTCCTCCCCCGCAAATCGGCGAACGGTCGTGTTATAAGGCTTCCGCCCGCCGTGGGGAGGACCCCATGTTGACGTATGCGATGAGGTGGGGAGCCTAACAACAGGCGAGGCTGTGCCACCCGCACCCGGCCATTCGGTCCGAGGGGAGCTATGAAACGCCTGAAAACCTAGTCCAGGGTGCACGTCAACATGCGGTGTATGCGCCCTTAAAGAGACAGGAGGGGCCGAAGGGTCGACCTCCATTGCGTCGGGGTACCCGACGCGCGAAGACGCCATGTGGTCCGGAGCGGGCAAGAGGTCCATGGCGGAGGACAGCTGGTCACGGGCAGCGATCGGCGGCGCGTGACCCAGGGAGGCGTTCGGCGGCTGCAGCGAAGCGTCGAATGCGGGTGGCGCCGGCTGGAGTACCGGCGGCTGCGGCGGCGGCGGAGGCTGCGGCGGCGAGTCGCCATGGGGCAAAATGGAAGGCATCGTCGGGAACACCTGGGGATGAGGCGAGCCAGAAGGTGGGTCCCCAGGGCGCTGGCCGGACGGCACCGTCGCTGAAAGCAGACGGGGAGCGGCAGAACCCAGGCGACGACAGAGGCGCAGCTGATTGAGATGCCAACGCACCTCACCAGAGGCCCCCAAAACCAAATACATCGCGCGGCCGAGGCAGCGACAAATGCGCCCTGCGAGCCAACGCCGTGAACCGCGATAGCTGCGATAGAATACAACGTCGCCTGGAGCAAAAGCAGGAGTCTGCCGCTGCATAGGAACCTGATACGGCGGATGCAGCAAAGACATCAAGGTTCGATGAGGACGACCGTGGAGCAACTCAGCCGGCGAGCGACCATCTCGGGGCTGAGAGCGATACGAAGACAAAAAGAGCAACAACGCGTCCTCCCGAGAATGCGACTCTTTCAACTTCAACATCTGTGACTTGAAAGTCCGGACCAATCGTTCAGCGGCACCGTTTGACTGAGGCGAAAACGGCGCGGATGTCAGATGTTGAATACCATTGGCCTTGCAGAATGACTGAAATTCTGCGGACATGATTTGTGGGCCATTGTCGGAAACAATAGTCTGCGGAAGACCTTCAATGCAAAAGATAGCAGACAACGCTTGGATGGTGGCAGATGACGTCGTGGAAGACATCCGGACAACAAAAGGAAAATTACTGAAGGCATCTACCAGAACCAACCATCGAGCATTCCAGAACGGACCAGCAAAATCAATGTGCAAGCGTTGCCAAGGGGAAGTGGCTTTTGGCCATGCAAAGACATTCCGCGGCGGTGCGGATTGTTGTTCGGCACACGCCAAGCAAGAAGAACTCATATTCGTAATCGCAGCATCGATTCCGAACCAAGTACAGTGCTGACGAGCAAGTTGTTTCGTTCGCACTATACCCCAATGTCCTTGGTGAAGAAGCCGTAAAACAGAGGACTGTAACGAACGCGGGACCACGACTCTGGACTGATCATTATCAGAACGCAACAACAAAACACCACGTCGAACAAAAAGTCTCTCCTTGTGAGCAAAAAATCGGCGAACCAACGGATCCTCGATCCGAGACTTTGACAAAGGCCATTGCGTAGCAACAAAACGCAAGACGGTAGCAAGGACAGGGTCAGCAGCGGTGGCTGTAGCTACACGACGAAAATCAATCGGAAACGATTCGACCACTCCATCGGTTTCCGAATCAATGAACATGCAAGCAAGTTCGGAAGAATCGAATGCTTTATCCTCAGCAACAGGCAAACGGGACAACGCATTAGCGTTTCCGTGCTTAGCAGTGGACCGATACAAGATATCGTAGCGGTACTGCGAGAGGAAAATACACCAGCGAATGAATTTCTGCGCTGTACGTGGAGGTACAGGCTTGTTCGGATGAAAAAGCGACGTCAAAGGTTTGTGGTCTGTGATGATGGTAAAGTGACGACCATACAAGAAATCATGGAAATTAGTAACACCAAACACGAGAGCAAAAGCTTCTTTCTCTATCTGGGAATAATTTCTTTGTGCAGACGAGAGCAATTTGGACGCAAAGGCAATAGGGCGATCATGCGAGCCAACTTTGTGCGCAAGCACCACCGATTCCGAAATCCGATGCATCTACCATCAACAAAAGGGGTTTCTGGGGACCAAAAGGCGTGAGGCAAGTATGAGAAAGCAACGCCGATTTCAACTGACGAGAGGCGCGTTCGCATTCCGTCGTCCAGACGAACGGAACACCTTTACGGCGTAAGCGATGAAGTGGAGCTGAAATGGAAGAAGCGCGCGGCATAAATTTATGATAATAGTTAATTTTACCCAACACACTCTGTAGCTGCTTCCTATTTTGTGGCGAAGGCAATTCTTGTATGGCACGGAGGTGCTCTGGACTCGGATGTATGCCTTGGGCATTAATGACATGTCCCAGGTATGGTAAGTCACGAGCAAGAAACACACATTTGTCCTTCCTCAAGCGAAGACCATTTTGTCGCAAGACCTGAAATAATGTTCGTAGGTTCGCAAGATGATCTTCTTCTGTCTGTCCGGAGATCACTATATCGTCCAGATAGTTTGCTGCAGCAGGGACCGACGCACAAATAGTTTGTAAATATTGCTGAAACAATGCAGGGGCGGATGCACACCCGAACGGCAGTCTTTTTAACCTGTACAATCCAAGATGCGTGTTAACCACCAATACGCGCTGGGATTCGCCGTCCACCGGTATTTGCAAGTACGCATCGGCTAGGTCCAACTTTGAAAAATATTTTCCCGGGCACAGTTTAGCAAAAAGATCTTCCGGGCAGGGCAAAGGAAAAGTAGCAGTCACTAGTTGTGGATTCACTGTGGCCTTGAAGTCCACGCAAAGTCTCACTTTTCCAGAAGGTTTTGGCAAAATTACTAAGGGTGAGGCCCAGAGAGAAGCTTGCACACGTTCAATTACACCCTGTGATTCTAGATCGTTTAATGTTCTTGCGACCTCATCATGCAATGCGTGGGGAACATTGCGCGCTCTGAAAAATTTTGGTTGCGCGTTTACTCTCTGTTCCAAATGTGCTTCATAGTTTTTAGCGCAACCTAAGCCCGGTGCAAAAATGTCTGCAAATTCGTCACACAGACGAGAAACACCGTCTGAAGGCACAGTTTGACTCACTGATAGGACCTGATTTACAAAAGACATGTTAAACAAGTGAAATAAATCTAAACCAAACAAGTTCACTGCAGTAGAAGAACGAAGAACGTAAAATGACACAAGTTTTGTTTGTCCCTTGTATGTTGCAAGAAGAGTGCACTGTCCTATCACAGGAATTTTCTGTCCTGAATATATTTTTAACTGAACATTTGCAGCACGCAACGGAGGTTTGCCCAGTTGTTTGTACGTGTCGTGATTGAGCAATGAAACTGCAGCTCCGGTATCGAGCTGGAATGGTATCACTTTGCCTTCAAAGTCTAAGTCCACAAAAAGTTTATTGTCCTGCGGACGACAAGAGCGACTGTTTTGTGCAATTTGAACAGACACTGGTACAGCATCACTTGCTAATTGACGTGATTTCCGCCGACGTCGACGCACAGTTCTTGTGGGACGAACACAGTCACTGTTAGAGAAAGTGGCACTGGACGGGGTGGAAGTAACTACATGAATGTCCATGGGCGAAGGTCCACGAGCCTGAGTGTCCTTAGTTCGATTCCGGCGCGAAGCAAAGGGCCTGGAACGATTGTGATTGTCTGATCTGAGCTTTTTCTGGCAAACCCTTTGAACATGTCCTTTCCTATTGCAGAAAAAGCAAATAGCTCGGCGTGACGGGCAGTGTTCACGCGAATGCCTAGTAGCACACCGCGGGCATGATTTCACTGCATTTGTGTGCCGGCGCGGCACACCTGGTTCAGAGCGCGGCGGCAGCTGCGTCGAAGTGCGCGAGGGCAGGTTACCGGGCCGTGCAGCGCGTCCAGCGGGCCGGTTAATGTTACACACGGCTGGCGAAGTTTCAAAAGATTCCTGAGCACAGTCAAGTGTGTCTTGTCTATCCAATATGTCTATCACTTGTTGAATGGAGGGATTAACTAGTTTCAAAATTTGCTCCCGTATGCGAACATCAGAAACGTTCTGTGCAATTGCATCACGCACCATTGTATCTGAATAAGAAAGGCCACAGTCACAGTCAAAGGCACAGTCCCTAGTAAGTCCTTGCAATGTTGCTACCCACTCCCTATTAGTTTCACTGGCCGTACGTTTTGTACGAAAGAACGTATACCTTTTTGCAACTACATTAACTGTTTCTTTGAAATAGGCATCTAAAGCAGACAAAATTTCTTCGTAGGACAGAGTTGCTACGTCGCGTCGGGGAAACAATTACACTGTCACACGGTAGGTGGACACACCGACACAAGAAAGCAAAAACGGCTGCCGTTCATTACCTTGAATTCTGTAGGTGGCTAGATGAAAGCCAAACTGTCGGGACCATTCTCGCCACGATTCTTGCGCTGGATCGTAGTGCCTAAAAGGCGGTGGAACTGCGAGTTGTGGCTGCGGTAGCGGTGGACACACCGACACAAGAAAGCAAAAACGGCTGCCGCTCATTACCTTGAATTCTGTAGGCGGCTAGATGAAAGCCAAACTGTCGGGACCATTCTCGCCACGATTCTTGCGCTGGATCGTAGTGCCTAAAAGGCGGTGCAACTGTGAGTTGTGGCTGCGGTAGCGGTGAAGCGGCGGCTGCCGCATCGGTTTGAATGGCACGTTGACCCTGGACGAGCTGTCCAAGGGCATCCAATAACGCCTGCGTCTGCTGATTCTGCAAGCGATAAAATTCGGACAGTACATCTGGCGAAACCATGACACAAGTAAATGTAAGCAATCAGAAAGAACACCTCTCGTCGCCAATCTGTTGTGGCGTAACAAGCTAGCTACGCCACACTGAGAAGGGAGCCAAAAGGCACGCGTACACACACGCCGACTGGCGTCAAGTCTGGAACAGGATACGTTATGACTGCTATAAAGAAAATACGTAGCTTTGGAATTTACTTAACTTTATTCTTTGTTGGTTTACAACGTTCTTCTTGAGACATTTATACGATAACTCTCAAATTAGGTAAGGCTAATGGCGCCTTGCTAGGTCGTAGCCATGGACTTAGCAGAAGGCTATTCAAACTGTCTTTCGGCAAATGAGAGGAAGGCTTCGTCCGTATTGTCGCTAGCAATGTCGTCCGTACAACTGGGGCGAGTGCTATATCGTATCTCGAGACCTGCCTTGTGGTGGCGCTGGGTCTGCGATCACACAGTGGCGACATGCGGGTCCGACATGTACTAAATGGACCGCGGCCGATTTAAGCTACCACCTAGCAAGTGTGGTGCCTGGCGGTGACACCACAAATGTGACCGAGAGGTGTAACCAATGGCACCCCATACGACCAAGCCGGATGATACGCCAGTATGGCGATAACGAATACACGCTTTCAATGTGCGTTCACCGCGATGTCGCTAAACACGGATGCGACCATCATGATGCTGTAATCAGAACCTGGATTCATCGGAAAGAATTACGTTTTTCCATTCGTTCACCCAGGTTGGTCGTTGAGTACACCATCGCAGGCGCTCCTGTCTGTGATGCAGCGTCAAGAGTAACTTCAGCCATGGTCTCCGAGCTGATAGTCCATGCCACTGCAAACGTCGTCGAACTGTTTGTGCAGATGGTTGTTGTCTTGCAAACGTTCCCATCTGTTGATTGAGGGATCGAGACGTGGCTGCACGATCCGTTACAGCCATCTCGACTGATAGTGATACGATGCCGTTGGGATCCAGCGCGGCATTCCGTATTACCCTCCTGAACCCACCGATTCCGTATTCTGCTAACAGTTATTGGATCTCGACCAACGCGAGCATCAATGTCGCGATAGGATAAACTTCAATCGCGATAGGCTACAATCCGACCTTTATCAAAGTCGGAAACGCGATGGTACGCATTTCTCCTCCTTAGCGAGGCATCACAACAACGTTTCACCAGGCAAGGCTGGTCAACTGCTGTTTGTGTATGAGAAATCGGTTAGAAACTTTCCTCATGTCAGCACGGTGTAGGTGTCACCACCGGCGCCAACCTTGTGTGAATGCCCTGAAAAGCAAATCATTTGCATATCATAGCATCTTCTTCCTGTCGGTTAAATTTCGCGTCTGTAGCACGTCATCTTCGTGGTGTAGCAATTTTAATGGCCAGTAGTGTATATAGGAAAAATAATAGTTACAAATACAAAAACTAATTTGGATAGTGGGTTACATGTTATGGCAGAGGTACGTTAAAATATAGCCGAAAGGCGTCAGCCAAATATAAAATTTCACCTCATAAATAAATGAAACATGCACAACATGGTTGTTATTATCTGTAATCAATGTATAGCTAGTGAACTGGCATTAACATTCGCAGCACTTGGTCTAAGGAAAACTTCTGGCAAGAGAGGGCAATAGTAGTATGCGCAAAAAGGGTGTGCGATGGTAACCTCTGAGAGCAACGGTTGATAAATTTTACGTAGAATAAAAAAGGGAATAGCTGTTTTGTCTTTCACTTTTATTAATTCATGCATCTAGGTACGTGACAGTAGCATTTCTAATGATTTTTGTTACGATCCGCGCCTGACATTAGTCGCCTTACAGGGGCAGGGTCATATTTATTTAGAATGCCTGTTTGACACCCTGGGCTTGAGAAGAGAGTTCAGATGTTTTGTCCATTTACGCGATAAGTGCTAAGCTAAGTTTGCACACATTAATACATTCATTGTGCAGATACAAAGGTCGGGCATACGAGGGTGTGTAGAATGTATGAGTGGTGACATACCATCTGGCTTTCGGAAAAATATCATCCACACAATTCCGAAGACGGCAAGAGCTGACAAGTGCGAGAATTATCGCGCAATCAGCTTAACAGCTCATGCATCCTAGTTTCTGACAAGAATATTATGCGGAAGAGTGGAAAAGAAAATTGATGACGTGCTTGATGACGACCAGTTTGGCCTCAAAAAGGCACGAGAGAGGCAATTCTGACGTCGCGGTTGATAATAGAAGCAAGACTTAAGAAAAATCAAGACACGTTAAAAGGATATAGGGAGAGACGAGAAATATACAATATGTACAAGAGGCAAGATGGAATAACAAGAGTGGACGACCAAGAACCAAGTCCTTTGATTAAGAAGTGTATAAGAAAGGGATGTAGTCTTTCCCGCACTACTGTTCAATCCGTACGTAAAAGAAGTAATGATAGAATTAAAGGAAAGATTCAGAAGTGGAATTAAAAATTCAAGGTGAAAGAATATCAATGATACTATTTGCTGATGACATTACTCTCCTGTGTGAAAGTGAAGAAGTATTACGTGATCTGCTGAGCGGAATGAACAATCTAATCAGCACAGAATATGGATTGAGAGTAAGTCGAAGAAAGACGAGGGTAATGAGAAGTAGCAGAA